>NC_068920.1:38693931-39318931 GCF_023091745.1 Budorcas taxicolor | reverse complement strand
CTTTTTCTCGCAGTCCACAGGGTCGCAAAGAGTCGGACACGACTGATTGACCGAGCTTAACTGAACTGAGGGGAACAAGGTGACATTTCAGAGGCTTCCTTCCACCCAGTCTTCCCCATTACACTAGGTCAAGAACCAATGTCAAGCAATGTCAGCCTATTACCAAATATATCTTCTCCAGTTGTACACTAGAGACTGGAAGAAAGACTCCGGACTGAGTCCACATGGTGGACATTGAGTGAACATTGTGCTTACCAAGAACTACCCAATTTCACTATCTTCAGAGTTACAAGAATTTCCCATATTTCCACATATGGCACCTGTGAGAATATTCTCTCCCACAAGAATACCTGCCAGCTCGCCTCTGGTCTAAATATTGATAAGTGCACTGCTGTTTTGTGCCAGACACTGTCTGGTGGTCAGGGCAAATCCCCATTGCCAACTGAGTGGCAAGTGACCCAGATCCAAACTCTCACCTTAGATTTTGCTTCTCAAACCACTCTCAGCACCAACTGTCATGGGCTGAGTTCCCAGGAAGCAGATGGGAGACAGAGAGTAGAATGCAGGAAATCTATTCCAGATTGTTCCTGAGCATGACACCTGTGGAAGAAAAGAGTTCGGAAGCAAGACTGTGCAGAAGGAGAAGCTGGGCTAGAAGGCAGTTTGGACAAAGCATCTGTTGACCGACTGGGCAGCTCAGAATCTGAGATGACCTGGAAGGCTGTGCAGAGTTGGGGTGAGGGGTCAGGCATTGCATCCACATCAACTAGACATTGGATACAGGCTGACTCAGGAAGAAGGTCTTCAATTTGAGCAAGGTAACCCTTCTTAAAACCTAAGGGCTCTGTGGACATTGCTCCCTGAAGCTTGAGAAAGAGGGTCCTTTAGTGTTAACAAGGGACCTAGATGACACATTGCAGCATTCACACCAGCCACTTTCTTCATTGTGTAAGGAGATGGGGTAACTAATGAGGTCCAAAAAGCTTTAGAGGACCAACTTTGAACAGTGGCACTAGAAGGCCATGTGCCCAGAAAAGTACTGTTGGGTTAAAAAAAAAAATGTGCAGATTAAATTGAAGAAAGCTTGCTGAGTCAGCAAGGTAAGCTGTAGGAAATGCACCATATGAAGATTCAGGAGACGAAGATTTTGACCTTCTCTTCCTCAGCTACTAAGTGATGGGTAAAGTCACTCTCTTTCTCTGTCCCTCAATTTCCTTATCAGAAAATGAAAGATATACCTAGAAGATAACACAGGAAAAAACCTAAATGACCTTGGGTATGGTGATGACTTTTTAGATACAACACCAAAGGCATAATCCAATGAGATACAATGGCACAATTATTAAAATGATGTGAATTCAAACCACTGACAACACCAAATGCTGCTTTGGAGAACACGGAGCAATGGGAACTCATTCATGGTTGGTGGGAATGCAAAATGATACAGCTACTGTGTACGATAGTTTGATGGTTTCCTACAAAAGTAAACATACTCCTACTATACAATCTAGTAATTGTGCTCCTTGGTAATTTACCAAGATGAGACCAAACAAGAACAAGAATTACTTAAAGCGAAATAGCCTGGAGTCTTGAGAGTGACAATGTGGAGCAGGTATAATGTGCAAGGGCCCAAATTTAGGTTGGAGGGGCATACAGAAGCTGGATCATATTAAGCTTCCAAGGCCCTGTTGAGGACTTTAGCTCAGAGCAATGGGAGGACATGCAGGAATTTTGAGCAGAGTACGGGGTGATTGCAGCTGCATGAGAAATTTTAGCTATTTTAAGTTTGCGATTACAGTAGTAATTCAGCACTGGAATAAATTATCAACAGAGCTTGGGGGAACATTCTCCCAGAATAAATTAAGTAGACAGTTAAGGAAGATAAATAACTTCACATGGGAAAGTTGCAGAAGAGAGCGCCAGGGGGCTACAAATGAGGTCAGAGTTGGGGGTGGGGGCAGGGCAGTTTAAACAAAGCAAAGATTTCAGGCTCTTGCCCCTGAGATTGAAGTCTTCAAAGCGGGAAAGGAGGGATAGACACTTTGGTTCTTTTGTCACAAGCCTAAGGTCCATTTTGAAGGAATATAGAAGCATTTTCCTGTTGTATCTTAGGCTCACTAAGATGCAGGGTCAGTTCAGTTCAGTTCAGTCACTTACTTGTGTCCGACTCTTTGCAACCCCATGAATCGCAGCACGCCAGGCCTCCTTGTCCATCACCAGGGTAATAAGACAATATTTCAAAAGGGTAGAAATGATTATGATAGTCACAAGAACTCACCCTGACATCCACCAAGACTTTTTTCAGAGACTCCTCCATCCACATCAATGAATGATCATTCCCCTGGAGCACCTTCTGTGCCCAAGGTGGGCAACTCATGAGAAAGAGAAATAGGATAGAAGATAGTTTTCAACATATTCTCAGGGAACTTTTTCTTTTTCTATCCAGCCTCCCTAATCTCAAACTAAACTCTGTGTGCCCCTTTTCTTTTATTTCACAATTTCTGCCACTTCAGGACAAATAGTTTCACAGCTGGAGTGGGGAAGCTTGTAAAATTCTTGGTAACAGTGGTCCATGATAATCATTTATAAGTACTTTCTAAATCCATTTGTGAAGTGAAGTCACTCAGTCGTGTCCGACTCTTTGCGACCCCATGGACCACATGTAGCCTACCAGGCTCCTTTGTCCATGGGATTTTCCAGGCAATAGTACTGGAGTGGATTGCCATTTCCATTTGTATTTAGTAATAACATGAATGTCTACTGATGACATATCAAGTGCCTTGCTACTATAAATTTTATGTTTTATACATACAACTTTTAGAAAAGTATTGTCAGAAATAGTTACTGAATGAGAGACTGAGCAATAACTGGTAGTCATCATTAGGTAACCAGAAACTGACAAATCATGTGAATGGATCAGTTAGAGAATCAGTGAAAGAGAGTCCTACTAAGTTAAGGAAAAAAAAAAAACTGATTGTACACTTTTATTAGAGAATAAATGTGGCTGAAAAAAAGGGCAATCCTCTAATAACCTGTATTGAGAGATCTCTAAATTGGTTTGACACCTTGAAAATGCAAGTATATTCTGACTTTTCCATAATCATGGATTTTTTAATCCCTGGACCACCATTTTCCTCTCTGCCTCATATCTTGAAATAGTTTAGATTAACTTCAGTTCCCAAGTGGATGACCCATCCAAAACACTGATCTTCCCTTTACATGGCATCAGTTATGGCATCAGTTATGTATGAGGACTGAATAAGCTTAAGTCCAAAGAGCTTAGAACAGTACCTAGAACAAGAGAAAGTGTTACATAAAAGTTCCTTATTGTTGTATTTCCTTCAGCTCTCTTATAGAAAAATATGACTCTGGTCTAGAACATAATTCAGGTGTTCTTGGTTCCTTCGGCAAATATACTTGTACACCCACTTCCATTTCATTTTTATTTGGGGCCAAAATATTTGTTTTCCTATCATACTTTTCCAGATTTTCCAGTGGAAGTCCCCCATAGTGGAAGATCTAATTTCCATGAGTGCTGGGTCTACCGAAATCATCCATTATTCAAATAAGTCACACCTCCTTTCCCATTCCTTTGGAAGGATAGTTCTACTCGATTGTTACCTGCTCATGATCACTATAACATCTTGTGAAGATCTGGACTTCACTTCTTGGAGCCATGCCTGTACCTCATTTAGTGAACTTCATTTTCCCTGAAGTTCTGACTTTATAAATTGTCCAGTTGTGTTAGTCATTTCTACCTCCTCCCCTTCAATCACACTGCCATCTTGAAATCTGCCAATACTCAGGAGAGCTTACTCTGATCTTATTTAAGAAAATTGCTGGAAACTGTCCTTCTTTGTCAGGGTCAAATACGTGTTAGGCATTACTATTTGGGAATTAAAAGCATGTGTGACGGGCCTTGGAGTTTACCAAGTAGAATTCCCTCCAAGCCAGGAGGGACTTGGAAAGGATAGCAGAGATTTAGATGAAATGACTTCCACACTGATTATGTGAGCCACCAAGCACCACCTTTCATTTTTAATCTCCACCAGGCAGAAGTCATCAAAACAAGTCAACTTACGGGGCCTATGAGAAGATTGTGTCTCAAGCAGCCTGGATATATGGTTTATAGGCTTGTTAGGAATGGGATATGGAGGTCTTACAACAGTGCCAAGACACTTCCCTGGTGGTCCAGTGGCTAAGATTCACACTCCCAAGGCAGGGGCCCAGGTTCCATCCCTGGTTAGGGAACTAGAGCCCACATGCTGCAACTAAGACCCAATGCAGGTAAATAGATAAGGCCAGAAGACAGCTTGCTCAGTCAGGAACTATAGCAGGTACTGGCATGGGTCAAAAACAGAACAGAAAGAAAGGTGGATGAGTAAGAAGGGTGGGAAACAAGAATCAGATAACAAGGGTTGGAGAGGGGTCACACACTGGACCATGCATGCCTTAGAATCATTGAATTTCAGAACTGAAAGTGACCTTAGAACCTGTCTAATTTAACCAGCTCACTTTACAGTTAGGAAAATTTAGCTCACAGGGGTGAATGGATTTGTCCAAGGTCTTAGAGCTGTCAGCTGATGGAAAATCCACTTGAGGGAAATCAAATTTTTTGTTTATATCAAGAAGTTTGTGATAACACACAAAAATGCTTGCTATATTGAAAGTTAAAATAGCATGATAATGTACTGTGATAAGATCATAATAAAATAAAATTAACTGAGAGTCAGTGTTGTTCCCCTGGTCAAGATACCATTATTACTATATGTAGGCTTTTAATCAGTAATGGCAGTTTTCTCTGGTACAAGGAATTAAAGGTGGTTTTTTTTTTTCCTTCTGCTCTTCTGTGTTTTCATTATAATCACTTATTTCTTTCACAATGATAAAAAAAACGGTTTACCCATTTGATTTACAGTTATTGGTCCCTGTTGAGTTTTTCAGAGGGTAACAGTAAATTAGATAGTCTCAAATCTCATTTTGCAGTGTGGAAAACTTGGCAAACTTCTTTTGGTTGCTATTCTTAGGGAAGGACCATTTTAACATTATGTTTCACAAAGATTCTCAGATACCTTTTCCGCTCTCCAGTTTCCAAAGCACTAATACACAGTGATCAATGAGACAGAACAAATTCCTATGAGAAACATGTCTTTTCTATGTCAGTCATATTACAAACACAAACTTGGAGGGCAGGGATAAATTGGGGATTTGGGATTAACAGATACACACGGCTGCGGCTGCTGCTTGGTCACTTCAATCGTGTCTGACTCTGTATGACCCCGTGGACTGCAGCCCACCAGGCTCCTCTGTCCATGGGATTCTCTAGGCAAGAATACTGGAGTGCATTGCCATTCCCTTCTCCAGAGGATCTTCCCGACCCAGGAATCAAACCCGGGTCTCCTGCATTGCAGGCAAATTCTTTACCCCTGAGGCACCAGGGAAGCCCCACTGTATATAAAATAGATAAACAACAAGGACCTTCTGCATAATACAGGGAATTATTGGAGAAGGAAATGGCAACCCACTCCAGGATTCTTGCCTGGGAAATCCCATGGACAGAAGAGCCTGGCAGGCTACAGTCCATGGGGTTGCAAAAGACTCAGACACAACTTAGCAGCTAAACAACACAGGGAACTATACTCAATATCTTGTAATAAGCTATAATTGAAAATAATATGAAAAAGAGTATACATATATATATATATATATATCTTAATCACTTTGCTGTGCACCTGAAACTAATGCAACATTGAAATTGGCTATATTTCAAACTAAAGATATATTTTTTAAAACCACAAACCTAGGAGGATTCTGGGCTTCCCTGGTGGCTCAGATGGTAAAGAATCCACCTGCGTGTGGGAGACCTGGGTTCGATCCCTGGGTTGGGAAGAGCCCCTGGAGGAGGGCATGGCAACCCACTCCAGTGTTCTTGCCTGGAGAGTCCCCATAGACAGAGGAGTCCGGTGGGCTACAGTCCATGGGGTCACAAAGAGTCAAACATCACTGAGGGACTAAGCACAGCATAGTACAGGAAGATTCTAGAAAGACAGTGTGTTCGATTCCAGGCCACCATCATAGAATGAGTTACAGGGATGTTTTTGGTCTCCCAGAGCATATAAAAAAATTACTTTTACACTACACTGTAGTCTTTTGAGTGTACAATAATATTATGTCTAAAAAAAAGTACATAGCTTAATTTTAAAATGTTATTGCTAAAAAAATACTAATCATCATGTGAGCATTCAAGTTGCAATCTTTTTGCAAATGTAACATCAGAGATGACTGATCACAGATTGCCATTACAAATATAATAATAATGAAAAAGTCTGAAATGTTGAGAGAATTACCAAAATGTGACACAGACAAGACATGAGCAAATGCTGTAGGAAAAACACCATCAGTAAACTGACTTGATGGAGAGTTGCCACAAATGTTCGGTTTGTAAAAAAAAAAAAAAAAAAATCTGTGAAGCACAATAAAGCAAAGTGCAGAAAAATGAGGTATGCTTGTAACAAAATATATATACTCTCTATATATTATGTAGGATATAATGCATATTATATAATATAGCATAGTATATATAGTATAGTATGGAGCTTCCCAGATGGCACAGTGGTAAAGAATCTGCCTGTTAATGCAAGAGACACAAGAGACTTGGATTTGATCCCTGGGTCAGGAAGATCCCCTAGAGCAGGAAATGGCAACCCACTCCAGTATTCTTGCCTGGAAAATTCCATGGACAGAAGAGCCAGGTGGGCCACAGTCCGTGGGTTGCAAAGAGTCAAACGTGACTGAGCGACTGAGTGCAACATACAGAATATAGTATAATATAAAACAATCTGTATTATGTAGTATATAATACAAGAACTGTATATATTTTTTCTTGTTTTACTGAGATGTTGACATGTAACTACTTTCAATTACGCAGCACAATATTGTCATCTGTAGTTACTCTGTTGTATATAACATCTCCGGGATTTACCTTGTAACTGGAACTTTGTAACTTCTGACCACCTTCATTCATTTCTCCCACCCTTCACCCCCGGAGGCTGGCAACCAACAACCTGTCCTCTGTTTTCATGAGTTTGTTTTTTTTCAGATTTCACATACAAGCAAGATCATACGGTAGTGATCTTCCTCTGTCTGACTTATTTCACTTAGCATAGTGCCCTCAAGGGCAACAACCATCACAGTGCTCTTCCTCTCCCTTCCTTCTACCTGTTGCTAGAATTCTCATTGTCCTTTTGAGCCATCCAGTTGAAGGTGAGATCTAACTCCAGCTTTCGAGACAATCACGAAGCCTATGAATGGAGTCTGTCTACCCACACTGACCCCTCCTTTACCCAGGAAGTGTCATGGTGATCCACCCTCTCTTCTCCGACAGAACCTTCCTCCTGTGCTGCCCATCAACTTCTCCAGCATCAGGGTTTGACTCTCTTAACATCCCTAAAACCAAGGGTTTCGTACATCACAGCAGACCGTTCTGTATCTCTCCACTCCAACTCATGAACATTTCCATGGCAAGGTCCTGATAACAGAATTTTTGTTGTCATTTCATCGTTTGTTACACTGAGGCTGCTATTAACATGTCAGACAAAAAGAGCCATCATAAGTCATTGGGGACATTTAGGAGCAAATTACTTGGTTTTAGGTTTCCCGGGTGGAGCCAATGGTAAAGAACCTGCCTCCCAATGCCAGAGATGCAAGAGCTGTGGGTTCAGTCCCTGGGTTGGGAAGATCCCCTGGAGAAGGAAATGGCAACCTGCTCCAGTATTCTTGTCTGGAAAATCCTATAGACAGAGGAGCCTGGTGGGTTACAGTCCATGCGGTCACAAAGAGTCGGACATGACTGAACTGCACACACATATACTCTGTTTAGCAGAGTTACCCTGGATGTCAAAACAGGGAGTAGGTGTTAAGGCAGCAGGACTTAACTTTCTGTTTTTCTTCAGGTTCTTGCTGGTGACATGTGATTATTCCTTTCATGTGGCTCTTGGCTATACCTGCTTGGTAGGGAAGAAAGAGTTGAGTTTGGAGACAGAACTGAATTCATTGCTAACTCACTTTGTGGCCCTGGTTCTTAATGTTTCTCAATGGGCCTCAGTTTTCTTATTTGAAAAATGGGAAAGGCAATATCTACTCTCTGAAATTGTAGCTTAAAGCACCTGGCATATAATAGAGGCTCAGAACATGATGACTCCTTGTTCTAAGACTCCATCCTTGCTGCCTCCTTCTGAGGCACAAGGGAGGCATGAGCACACAGGTTTGGGGGACCTTGGACCAACCAGGCATGGTGTCCACATTCAGAGGGACACCCTAGGGCGTGGTGACCCTCTTGTTTTCCTTTCCCCTAATCACTTCCCTCTCCAGCTTCCTGCCACTCACTCCACCCCGGGGTCACCACACAGCTTCCTGCCAGCATCCTAACCCCTCCCTGAGTCCTCTCAGGGCAAAAGTGTCAGCACTCCGTGTTGAGAAACAGAATTTTGAAGCCCATCGGGTGCAGCCAATAGCCATAAAAATCACTTGGTCTGGATCCATGTGTGGCAAACAAGGGGCACCAGCGGGTATGCGGGCAAAGAAACCTCCATTCCCCCTTTCCTTTTTAATGTGTTCTATTTGCAGAATGCCATCCATAATTGCTTAATAGTTATATTCATGGACCAATCTCTTCCTGCCCCAGAATTCCTCACACTCAGGCTTTCAACTCTTGAGACTCCAGAACAATGAAGATTGATGTCCCCGGTTGCCGGGAGCCAGCGTGAGGAATTCCACCCGTGACAAGGTCATGCGGCAGAGCTCTGATGGCAAGGCTAATCAGACCTCAGGTTTTCCCCCTGGAATTTCCTGAGCATCCGCCCCCTAAAAATAAAAATCTGCCTGCTTTTCCACTCTTCTAATATTCTCTGGAAAAAGTCAAATCAGGGCTTTAGTCTTCTGCATTTGAAAGGGATGTTTCAGTTAAAACCCCTCTGATAGCTCTCTAGCTTGCCTAACAGGTTCCCCCGGACCTCTTACAGCTTGTGAATTGCTTACAGCCCCCCAACCACAAGAGACACAAAGCTTAAAGCATCTTAAAGATACAGAGCCTTTTCTAAAGAGTTAAAAATCATATTGGTAGAGGGTTTTCACTGTTGACTCAATAATTGCTGCCAGGCCTCCATATTCTTTATCTTTTAGGCACCTGGGAGGATGTTAATCGATGTAAATGGGATATGGAAAAAGATATATAGTAGTTTTGATGTTAGCAACACTAGACTTTTGAGTTAATTACTTTTTTTTTGTTATAAATCACTGTACTCCTTTCACTTGTTATAAACTGCTGTATCTTTGCTATGTAAGAATGTAACTTTATTTAGTGCTTTCTGAGACTGGCACCAGACTTTGGGAAGATCAACACAAATAAGTCTTCTGGTTGACAAACCCTTATCAGAAAAAGGCTGTAAAATGTTAATTGGCCCTTTTGGCCAGAAGATGATGTGAATTACCTAAGACTTGTGTATACAATTAGGTATGCAGAGAGAAAATCCTGGTTTTGATAAGAGTCTGGGCTGCTTACGCTGCATAACTTTGTGTTACCCATTGATCTCCATGTTTTATCAAAAGTATAAAACATGTTTTATCAAAAGTATAAAAGGCCTTCTGAACAATAGAGAATGGGGCCCCATGTCTCCTCTTTACTGTAATTTCAGGCTGAATTCCCATCTGGAGCGGGGCGGCTCACCATGTCTACTTGCTTGTCCTGGCTTTTAAGATCCACGCGATGGGGAGTCCAAGGCGGGGCACCCCCCGATATTCAAGTGGGCGCCAGTGGCCCAACGTAGATGGTGCAAGCTCCTTGTCTGGAACTTTATTGGCCTTCCCCGTAAGCCAAGTTATTCAGCCTTCTTTCTCCACTTAATTTGCCTGCCACACTATTTCTTTCTAATCTAATCTTATATTAATAAGATAATATAGTTCTGCCTGGGTGATACTTAGCTGACCCCTCAGGCTGACTGAGGGCCTCTCATGCAAATGCCTCTACTGTGGAGGTCAGCACCATTTTTTTGTAAAGGCCCAGTTAGTGAATACCTTAGGCTTTGTGGACCAAGAGACAAAAATCAAAGAAATCATGTAGGTACTTATGCAGCCCTTTCAAAGGCAACTATATTTTACTTTTATTAATTTCAGTTTTTGTTTCTGAAAGTCCTATTTGGGTGTCCAAGTGGCCTAGTCAGTTTCCATACTCTCTTATTCTTTTGTTTATTGGAGTATATAGTCACTTCACAACGTTGTGTTAGTTTCTGCTGTTCAATGAAGTGAATCAGCTGTATGTATGCCTATACCCTCTCCCTTTTGAGCTTCCCTCCTATCCTCTTTGCCCACAACAATCTCTTTACTCATCTATTTGACTGCATCTTTTCTTTGGTAAGCATACTAAATATACTTCAATTTATTCCCTAATCAATAACCGAATAGTCAAAGTGGATGTCGGCCCCTGTCTGTTGTCTGTTTTTTCTGCTTGTCTCATGGGGACTTGTTTCCTCAAGTGCCCTGTGATTCTTTTTAACTGTGAATTCCAGTTCCATGGAATTTTAGATCTGGGCATCGGAAAGGTCTGTGATAAAGGTGATTCCTTCAATGAGGATTTGATTTATTTCTAGACTGAAAACCTTGGCTCACATTAACACTATAAACGGGGGTTTTTCAAACCACAGGGAAAGTGTGAATTTGGCTGCAAGCCTGCATAAAGGTTAACTGGTTATAAATTCTCAGCTTTTTCCTCCTGTTATCCAGCAGCTGTTGGAGCAAGCAAGTTTCTTTTCTATCCTCTTCAGTGGGGAAATGGAGTTGCAGAAATTCCAGGTTTCAGCTGTCACTGAGGAGATATCCTTTGAGGACAAGATACTTTATAAGAGGGTCTGTGATCTGACTTCTCAGAGTCCCTGGTCTTTGTCTCACGTAGGGCTATGCAGATATTAAAACCAATTAAAACCAACTCTCTGGGTCACTTGAATATAGAAAGATGCCCCCAGGGGAGCTTTCAGCTTAACCACTCCTCTCTCTGCTTCCTCATTTATTTGTTCATTTTGCCTCTTACTTTCCAATCAGCATACGATGACTTTTGAAATATTTTTTTAAATATTTATTCAGAAATTATAGGTATTTTAAATAAGAAATTTTTTTCGATATCCAGGGCCCCTATGACCTCTGGTACATATCTTGAAAACTCTGTGTTGTGCTGTGTTTAGTTGTTTAATCATGTCTGGCTCTTTGCAACCCTATGGACTGTAGCCCACCAGGCTCCTCTATCCATGGGGATTCTCCAGGCAAGAATGCTGGAGCAGGTAGCCTATCCCTTCTCCAGAAGGTCTTCCCAACCCAGGAATCAAAGCAGCATCTCCTGTATTGCAGGTGGATTCTTTACCAGCTGAGCTACCAGGGAACCCCCTTTGAAAGCTCTAATCTCCCCAAAATATTATTTCAGTGGTACCAGCATTTCAGATGGTCCCTAGTGATGCCACCTGCTGGTATAATTCCCTTCCATGATGGTCTGCATTACCAGCAAAAAACTGCAGAGGTGATGCTTTCAGAAACTCAGTCATAAAAAGCACCAAGCTTCCTATTCACGCCTTCTTTCTTCCATCACTTATTACAAGGGAAATAAGCTGCCTTGCTGTGAAAACATGTGGAGAGATGCTGTGAAAACATGTGGAGGGCTCTTGCCAACAGCCATGTGAGTGAGCTTAGAATCAGACCATTCAGCCCCAGTCAAGGCTTCAGATGACAGTATCTGGCCAATATCTTGATTACAAACTCATTCCATTGGTTCATGGCAAATAGATGGGGAAACAATGGAAACAGTGACAGATTTTATTCTCTTGGGCCCCAAAATCACTGCAGGTGGTGACTGTAGCCATGAAATTAAAAGATGCTTGTTCCTTGGAAGGAAAGCTATGACCAACCAGACAGCATATTAAAAAGTAGAAACATCACTTTGCCAACAAAGGACTGTCTAGTCAAAGCTATGGTTTTTCCAGTAGTCATGTATGGATGTGAGAGTTGGACTAGAAAGAAAGCTGAATGCCAAAGAATTGATGCTTTTGAATTGTCGTGATAGAGAAGACTCTTGAGAGTCCCTTGGACTGTAAGGAAATCAAATGAGTCAATCCTAAAGGAAATCAGTTTTGAATATTCATTGGAAGGACTGATGCTGAAATGGAAGCTCCAATACTTTGGCTACCTGATATGAAGAGCCAACTCACTGGAAAAGACTGTGATGCTGGGAAAGGCTGAAGTCAAAAGGAAAAGAGGGCGGCAGTGGATGAGATGGTTAGATGGCATCACTGACTCAATGGACATGAATTTGAGCAAACTCAGGGAGATACTGGAGGACAGAGGAGTCTGGCATGCTGTAGTCCATGGGGTTGCAAAGAGTTGGACACAACTTCGTGGCTGAACAACAACAACAACAAAAAGTCTCCAGCCAAACCTACCCAGCAAAAGCAGCCCCTGAATTCCTGACCCTGAGGAACTATGTGAGATACAAGTCTGTTGCTTAAAGAGCAAAGTTTGAGGCGAATTTACTGCATAGTAATAAATACCATGAGTTCTGTCCTACTTGTAATTCCAAAAGTTTAGAAATATTTTATAGCAATATGTCCAGAAATTCATCATTTCAATGTACCTCAGTTATGTGGGTGGGTTCATATAGTAATGGGCTTCCCTTGGGGCTCAGCTGGTAAAGAATCCACCTGCAATGCGGGAGACCTGGGTTCAGTCTCTGGGTTGGGAAGATCCCCTGGAGAAAGGAAAGGCTACCCACTCCAGTATTCTAGCCTGGAGAATTCCATGGACTGTATAGTCCATGGGGTCGCAAAGAGTCAGACACACCTGAGAGACTTTCACTTTCACTGCATTTTCATATAGTAATACCTAACCCCAGATTCTCTTATGTGGCTAACTAGTGCCCACTGCACGTGACACACATGAGATGCAGGATGGGGAAGTTCCGTGGAAGGAAGCCTTGTGCTCTGGAATGAAGACTCTGCTTCAGAAGGGCTCATTGTCTTTGGGTGCTGTGCAGGGGTGATGCTATGCAGTGACTGGGGTCGCTGAGGTGCAGCCTCTCCGCCCACCGTCGCTCACATTATATTCTCTGCTTGCAATCCTGCCTGGTCTCCTCTGGTTTCCCCAGCCCTACCCAATCTTCACTCAACTCAAGTCTTATATGGTATAATCTTCTGTAGCTGTACCAGAAACGGGTGATTGTCCACTCTCTCGAGCTCCTCTTGCTCTCACAGTCTGCAGCACTCAGATAGAACAGAGCTTGCACTGCCTACCTTCAAAGTTATATTCAAAATGTGCAACCATTTACGTAGCCCATATCCCAGAACCTGGCAGAGTAATCTGCACATAGTAGGTGCTCTATACAATGAGGCTGATGAAGGCCCACTTGGGAATGGTGTACCTCCCAAAAAAAAGTCTATGACTATTGAGTTGGTCAATGCATGTTTTATTCTCAGATTTCGCTTGTGGCCCAGTAGTTAGAATCTGCCTGCCAGGCCAGGGGACCCAGGTTTGATCCCTGGTCCAGGAAGATTCCACTTGCCGCAGGGCAACAGAATCCATGAATCTCAGCTACTGAGCCTGTACACTAGGGCCCATGCTCCAGAACAAGAGAAACCACTGCAGTGAGAAGGGCAAGCACTAGAGAGTAGCCCCCAATCACCGAATCTAGAGAAAGCTTGCAGGCAGCAATGAAGACCGAACATAACCAAAAACAAATAAATAAAGATTTTAGTCTCCTAGCTTCCTCACTGGTGAAAGGGGGACACACTTATAGAAAAGTAAAGAACTTTTCAAAGCCACAATGAACAGTTACAGAGTGCGCCATGCCCAGTTGCTAAGTCCTGTCTGACTCCTTGCAACCCCATGGACTATAGCCCACCAGGCTCCTCTGTCCATGGATTTTTCCAGCCAAGAATATTGGAGTGAGTTGCCATTTCCTGTTCTAGGAGATCTTCCCAGTCCCGGGATGGAACCCTCATCTCCTGCATCTCCAGCATTGGCAGACAGATTCTTTACCACTGAGTCTGGTAAAGAGTGTGGTAATGTAAGCCTATTACAAGATGTAGGGTCCCTCTACAAATGGACCCAGCTGAGGGGGACCTGGGGGCTTAAATCCAGCAAACAGTCCTCTCCCCAAACCTTGTGCCAGCCCAGAGGAAGAGTCACATTTTTGTAATTCATCCACCTACAAGCTTCCTTTTGTAACTGTACACAGGGTGTTCACTGGATAGCAGGGCCCTGAGCACTCCACTGTATACAGTGGCATGGTCTTGCCACTCGTATCCTGCCCTGAAGTATAAACCAGTGGGCTCTACTCTTAGAAATCCCAGGATCAGCAAAGTGAAAGTGAAATCACTCAGTCGTGTCCGACTCTTTGCGACCCCATGGACTGTAGCCTACCAGGCTCCTCTGTCCATGGGATTTTCCAGGTAAGAGTACTGGAGTGGGTTGCCATTTCCTTCTCCAGGATCGGCAAGGAGGCATCAAAGAACCAATCCAGGCAGGAAGCTGGTTCTCTTCCTTGCACAAATGGTAAAGAAGTGAGTGTTATTTGCTCTCTTCCCATTGTGACTAGCAACTAATATTTGGCTCAGATGGTAAAGAATCTGCCTGCAATGCCAGAGACCTGGGTTTGATCCCGGGGTCAGGAAGACTCCCTGGAGAAGGAAATGGCAACCTGCTCCAGTATTCTTACCTGGGAAATCCCATGAACAGAGGAGCCTCGCAGGCAACAGTCCATAGGGTCGAAAAGAGGCAACATGACTTAGCGAGTAACATTGTGACTGACCGTACCTGGCTATGCCCTTGATTTGGGTGCTTTTCCGCTGGCCAGCACCCTTGAAAGTTGTCACTTTACTCTCTCATGACCCCTGTGTAGTCTCTCTTTTTTGTTTGTTTTTACTGCTCATTTGTTTCCCCGTTAAACCAGTTTTGAGTGTTGATATTTAATACATCTGCTCTTAATAAACCCTACAGGGTGTTTCTATTTGTACCAACAGAAGAAAGTCAAATAAATGGGCCTTACAACTGCTACTTGAATGAGCTGCTGATGATCCCAGGGGCCTCTGGTTCCATAGCATGGGTGCTTCTTTCCACCCTCTTTTAAAAATCTTCCTGAATCCTGGTACTTCCCTGATGGTCCAATGGCTAGGATTCACACTCCCAGTGCAGGGGGCTGGGGTTCAATCCTCGGTCAGGGAATTAGATTTCACAAGCTGCAATGAAGACCCAGCAAAACCAAATAAATAATTAAATATTTTTGAAAGCCTTCCTGCATCCCATCAGCAGCCTCCTATGGCCAAGAGAAGATACTTGTTGTTGTTCAGTCACTGTTGTACCCAACGATTTTATGATTCCTTGGACAGTATCCCACCAGGCTTCTCTGTCCATGGGATTCTCCTGGCAAGAATACTGGAATGGATCGCCATTTCCTTCTCCAAGGGATCTTCCCAACCGGGAATCGAACCTGCATCTCCTGCATTGGGAGGTGGATTCTTTACCACTGAGCCACCTGGGAAGCCCTGAGAAGATACTCATATTCTCTTAAATTACCAGAGTATGTTCTTGATTATTGGCATGTAAATGAATTGACTCAACTTGTTCTCAACTTGTTTGTTTTCTTCTTGAGCAAAAACTCATTACAGGATGAAAATATTATATATATGAAAAGGAAAGTGGACAAACTTCTGTTTCATTTATCTCTTTGGAGCTAAATAGCTATTCTTTTTTGAAGGATAGCTCTTAAATTTTGGACTATATTTCCACTTCCCAGCAATATTATTGTGAAAATCAATATTTATCAACAACCCCAACATCCTCATTAGCAGATGCAAGGAAATTCTATGTACCAGGCACTGAAATGATTTCTGTGTATGCATATATCTTCCAGTCTTTACAACCACCATATGAGGCTTATTGCTACTGTTACAGTTACTACTAGTACTGTTCTGTGCTTAGTCCCTCAGTCATGTCTGACTCTCTGTGACCTCTTGGACTGCAGCCTGCCAGGCTCCTCTGTCCATGGGAATTCTCCAAGCAAGAATATTATTATTTTATAAATGTAGAAATGAAGGTTCAGAGAAATTAACTTGCTCAAGGTCACAAACACACAGCTTGTAAGTGGTACAGCAGGCACTCAGAACCCAGCAAGCCCACTCAATAGTCAACATTCCAGCAACATTTACTGAACACCTGCTAAACCCACCACGATTCTAGGCACCAGGTACACAGTGGTGATCAAAACAGGCTTGGTGCCTAGAAGAACTTACAGTTGAGTGGAGGAGATATATTAAACAAATAAACATGCCAATTGTGCTTAGAGAATGAATTTTCATGGAAATCATGAGTGCGAGATTGTGTTATGCCTCATTTAGCAATCTAAAAAGCCCTGAAATTCTCCAAAATGAAACTGGCTAAAGATCACAGTCCAAATAAGTAGGCCAATGGTACTGAAAGAAAGATCAGCTTCCAACTGTGGATCGTTAATGGCACATGACAATTTTCTTGGCAGGGAAGACTTCCTAAGGTGACCTGAAGTCGAGAGAAAAGGGAGAAGTGAATGTAACCAGAGAAATTCTTAGACTAAAATGGAAAGAGAAAGAAGACAATTCTACTGGGCACAAGAAATGAATTGTACAGCCTCAGGCAGCTCCCATTCTGGCCTGGAGAAAGATGGGGTGAAAGAGTAAAGCTCACAGAGAAGAAACAAGTCTTTGAAAATGGGGTAACTTGCTGCGGAAGATTCAAAAAGAAAGCAGTGTAAAGTGAACTTAAGAAGTCGGGGGAAAATCACCAAAATACCTTTTCAAGAACTCTTCACACAGCAGGAGAGCAGGACATGCTGTTTCTTCCACCTCGGCACTTCTGAGCAGTTGCGTCCACATTTCCACAGTTTCACAGAACGTACTTATAGCTAGGATTGATCCCAGCAACGTGACAAATAATCCTTGACTACAAATCATAGAAAATGGGCTTCCCTGGTGCTTCAGTGGTAAAGAATCTACTTGCCAATGCAGGAGACACAGGTTCGATCCTTGGCCCAGGAAGATTCCACGTGCCAAGTGGTAAGTCAGCCTGTGTGTCACAAATACTGAGCCCATAAGCCCTAGAGTCAGAGTCTGTGTTCCACAAGAAGAGAAACCACCCCAGTGAGAATCCCAGGCATTGCAACTAGAGAGTAGCCCCTGTTTATCACAACTAGAGAAAGCCTGTGTAGTGACAAAGATCTTAGCATAGCCAAAAATAATGAAATAAAGAAACACTTTTTAATGTGCAAAATTTCAAGGCACAAAATACAAAATATTTCTAAAAATCATTAAAAAGTTTAAGGGCCCAAGTTCCACCAGTGGGGACAACGGGAGGGGGAGGTCAAATTAGGCTATGTTTGATCCTTCTGTCTTATGACCTGATAAACAGGCCGAGAGGAGAGCAGTGCAATTGCAATGGCTGTCAAAAGCAATTAAATCAGAATCTCTGGGAATGGGGTCCAGCCATCAGTCCACTGGACATATGGGTCGATTTAAAATGTGCAGCCAGGGTGAAGAACCACTGGCTTTGGAGAAAAGAGCCTGAGGGGTGGAGTCAGGAAAATGGGTTTGAATTGCAGCTGGGAGTTACCAGCCTTGAGGCCTTAGAGTGAGTTACTAACCTCTTTCATTCTGTTTCCTCATCCACAAATTTGAGATAAGCACATAAACCTATGAGCGCTTGTGAATATTCAATGGGACACTCTAAGCCAAGCATCTCAGGGTGCCTGGTAGAGGGGCCATTAAACACAGGGAGAGTGGGTTTTGCACTTAGCCTGGTAGAGTTAAATACCTGTCAGACTTGAGTGATTTTGCTAATAGCCACTCATCCAACTGGGCCTGGATAATTAGGAGAAGCCAGAATGACTTATTTCTTCTCGCATCATACACACACACACACAGCACATTACACACAGTTAACACTTTACGCACACACAAAAGGCAATAGTATCTAAGCAAAGCGGCAAATGATTTCTAGCTAGGGAACAAAGCACCCAGGATCTGGGGAAAGTGAGAAGAAGGAAGTAAAATATGGTCATAAAGGGCTGGATAAGAGCGTATACCATCTCGGGGAGCTATAGAGGAGTCTTAGAAATAGAGACAAAGAACTGACATCTTAAAAAGCCAGACAAGTACATTAGCCCAAGAGAAGGACATACCTTTGACTTGAGATACTGGAAAGAAAAGCCAAATAAGATGCCTCTTCAAAGGAAGACTGGGATCCCTTCTGCATTTTTCTGTTTGCAACCAACATGTGTGTGCTAAGTCGTTTCAGTCGTGTCCAACTCATGGTGACGTACATTCAGAGAATAGAAGGTAGGTAGTACCTAAATAAAAGGTATCCTGTCTTCTTCCCATTTTACAGTCATGAGTGGGTAGCTTGCTAAGGCACACGTAGTTAGTCTAGTGATAGGAACACAACACATTCTGGCCCTCTATTCCAAAACTAAGGCTCTTAAGAACTGTGCTCATAACCGCTGGTGTGACAGTCCCTTTACTCACCAACAAGACTTCACCAAGCAACTCCTTGGAGGAAGAAATAAGAGGATGCAAAGATGAATCCTTGCAGACGAGCTTGCTACCGTCACATCTTGTGCCATTCAATGAAGGATCCAGAAAAGTCTACAACTGTTAAAAAGAGTCAGGTGTGAGGGGCTTCCAGATACACACACACAATACAGAGTGCTCAGTTAAATTTTAATTTCAGATAAATGACAGAAAAAATTTAATGTAAGCTTTCCCCCTTATAATATTTGGGCCGTATTTATACTGAACGAATGTACTCTTTGTTTATCTGAAATTCAATCTTCGCTGAGCGTCCTGTATTTTATCTGGCAACCCTGCTGTGTAATAAGTTTAATGGCAGAGATTCAAAGCAGAAACGCAGGAAAGAAAGAGCTCTGGGAACAATTAAACCCAAGATATGGAAATTGACAGAGATGGGACACTGAGATAACTCCAAAGATCACACCTCGTTGTGCGGGTAAGAAGGGCTCACAGTGGTATTTGCACTTGACCTTAGAGGCAACCTTAGAGCCTGTCTTCCCTGGCGGTTCAGTCCATAAAGAGTCTGCCTGCAATGCGGGAGACCTGGGTTCAATCCCTGGGTTGGGAAGATCCCCTGGAGAAGGAAATGGCAACCCACTCCAGTATTCTTGCCTGGAGAATCCCATGGACAGAGGAGCCTGGTGGACTCCAGTCCACGGGGTCAGAAGAAGTCAGACACTACTGAGTGACTAACACTTGCACTTTCACTCAGAGCTGAATCGGGTTTGCCTGTGTGTGAAGAAGCAGAGATACGATTTCAGGCCAAGATAATGGTATGAGCAAGAGCGGGGAGGTGGGAAAGGTCAAGTTACAGCCCCATCTAGTTCAGAACAACAGATTGAGCTGGATCAGAAGCCAGGTTTTTCTGTTTCCAGAGCCCATGCCTAGAACATTCTACCAAGTAAGAAAAGGCACAGGTCTCACGGGGCAGAAGCCAGTGACAACAGTTGGCTGGGAACAGACTGTCCAGGGACTAGACTGCCAAGCTGAGTCCTATAGGCTTAATTAAGAATAACTCAGTATGAGGAAAGATGCCACCATCCAAGGACACTACGCGCCCAAGCCCTAGCAAACAGACAGATGCCAGGACCTTTGGGACTAGGGGCCAGGAGAGAGGCAGGGCCACAAAGCTGGTAGTTGGCCGGAAGCTGTCTGTCGCCATCACTCCAAACTCATATGCTGTGTGGACATCTGCAGGACCTGTAACGTAGTGTGACTGGGGACCCCAAGCAGGCCCATGCCATTTTATTGGCCAAAAATACCTTTGGCTCCAGATAAATATCAGTATTCCAGGTACTGCATTCATTTAGCACTTATTTTCCAAAAAAAAAAGCTGCCACAGTGGCCTCTCTGTTGTAAATCAAACAAAAAGACAAAAGCAGTTTAACAAGCTCATCCATGATTGCGCAGCCTTTGCAAATGCTTTTCTGATGAGTAACAGGTCAAGAAGCAACAGTTAGAACTGGACATGGAACAACGGACTGGTTCCAAATAGGGAAAGGAGTCCGTCAAGGCTGTATATTGTCACCCTGCTTATTTAACTTATATGCACAGTACATCATGAGAAACGCTGGGCTGGAAGAAGCACAAGCTGGAATCAAGATTGTGGGAGAAATATCAATAACCTCAGATATGCAGATGACACCACCCTTATGGCAGAAAGTGAAGAAGAACTAAAGAGCCTCTTGATTGAAAGTGAAAGAGGAAAGTGAAAAAGTTGGTTTAAAACTCAACATTCAGAAAACTAAGATCATGGCATCCGGTCCCATCACTTCATGGCAAATAGATGAGAAAACAATGGAAACAGTGAGAGACTTTTTATTTCTTTGGGCTCCAAAATCACTGCAGATAGTGACTGCAGCCATGAAATTAAAAGACACTTGGTCCTTGGAAGAAAAGTTATGACCAACCTAGACAGCATTTAAAAAAACAGAGACATTACTTTGCCAACAAAGGTCTGTCTAGTCAGAGCTATGGTTTTTCCTGTGGTCATGTATGGATGTGAGAGTTGGACTAGAAAGAAAGCTGAGCGCTGAAGAATTGATGCTTTTGAACTTTGGTGTTGGAGAAGACTCTTGAGAATCCCTTGGACTGCGAAGAGATCCAACCTGTCCATGCTAAAGGAAATCAGTCCTGAATATTCACTGGAAGGACTGATGTTGAAGCTGAAACTGCAATACTTTGGCCACCTGATTCGAAGAACTGACTCACTAGAAAAGACACTGATACTGGGAAAGATTGAAGGTGGGAGGAGAAGGGGAAGACAGAGGATGAGATCATTGGATGGCATCACCGACTCAATGGACATGAGTTTGAGCAACTCCGGGAGTTGGTGATGGACAGGGAGGCCTGGCGTGCTGCAGTCCATGGGGTTGCAAAGAGTCGGACACCACTGAGCGACTGAACTGAACTGAAGCTGGGTCATGGTAACAGTCATTCTAACCTTATCTCGGCCACCAAAAAAAAAATGCATCTTTTCAGCCAGTTGTTCTACGTGCGGGGGGTGGGGAAGGCCAGCAAGGGCAGGGGAGATTTTGGAGAGGGGGTGGAAGGGGCCCGGGGAAGGAAACGTGGACAGCTGCGCCTTGTGTTTCGTCTACTCATTACCAATGACTCATTTGAGAGCACCTGATCTTTGGGGCCTGCATGCTTACCAGGTTTCTCACCCTAAAGAACAAACTCACTGACCACACAGACATTCACAGGCTACTCATGCCTCTGAAGCTCTGGAAAGTTAGGGAATTTGCCCGTAATAATCATACCCACGATCTCAATGTTGAGGAGCTTTGTGCACTTTTGCATAAAGTGCCTGGGGAATGGGGAGGTGGGGGGAGGGGCACGGTGAAAGGAAAAGGGAGGGAGGGATGAGGGACAGAGGGTCCTTAAAGAAATCAGATTTTGCAGACAGGGATGTTAAACTTTTCCTGGCCAGAGAAAGGACAGCTTTGACCACCAGTGCGACCTAGCCATTGCTGTTTGACGGTATTTGCTTGGTGTCAGGTACAGCCTACTCTTTGAATAATGGACAAATTTCTTCTTTAATTCTGATGTTAAACTCACTTCAAATGTTTTTACCCTGACCACTGTGGAGCTCAAAGACACCTGTTTAGCAAAACTTACGGGTACAGCCTTGTAGACGGTGCCACCCCAGAGCCTTCAGCCACAGTCAAGCCCACCCTGTTCTTTGACATTGCCGACAATGGCAAGCCCTTGGGCCCCATCTCCTCTGAGCTTTTGTAGACAAAGTTCCAAAGACAGCAGAAATTTTTCATGCCCTGAGCACTGGGAAGATAAGATTTGGTATAAAGCTTCCTGCTTTCATAGAATAATTTCAGGATTTTTGTGCCACGGTGGTGACTTTGCCACCGTAATGGCACCAGTGGCAAGTCCATCTCTGGTGAGAGATTTGATGAGAATTTCACTCTGAAGCATGCAGGCTCCGGCATCTTGTCCATGGCAAAGGCTGGCCCCAACACAAATGGTTTCCAGTTTTCCATCTGCACTGCCAAGACTGAACGGTTGGACGGCAAGCACATGGTCTTTGACAGGGTGAAGGGGGGCATGAATATCGTGTAAACCATGGAGTGCTTTGGGTTCAGGAATGGCAAGACCAGCAAGAAGATCACCATTGGTGACCGTGGACAAATCTAATAAATTTGACTTATGTTTTACTTTAAAACAAACAAACAAACAAACTTATGGGCACAGAAACCAGAGAGTACAGCATATCTAAGGACGGAGCCTCTGGGGACTGAATTTAGAATTTTAAGAGCCCTCCTAGGCCCAATCTTCCCCAAACCAAACATTCTTAATTTTCCTTTCCAGCATCCCTGGGAGACTCGGGTGGTTGAGGTACAGTGACCTAAAGTCCCTGAGAGCTGGGTTTTCTAAGTGTGGGAAGAGATATTACAGAGGACTTGCCAAGACACACAGAGACATATCTTCCATCCACTCTTGAGCCATTCATCAGTCTGATTAACCCCTTTCCTTTCTGGGTCTTTAGCCTCCAGCCTCATGACTCATCCATCAACCCCTACTCTCCTCTCTACAAACACCAGCACCTCCTTAAGTTACGAAACAGTGGGTAAATAAGGAAAATGACTAAGATATTAGAGCACCATGAGGACATCTGTACTACTCAAACTGATTAGGAGGTGATGGCCTTGGGGATTCACTGAAAGACGGAGTAGAACCCTTGCCTGCTCCTCGTGCTCTATGGCAAGAGATGGCAGATGCTGAATTAGGAAGACAGTGTTCTCATTCATACTTCTCTTCCAATTCATCACGCGACCTTGGGCGAGTCACTTCTGGTGGGCTTCCATTTCTTCATCTAGGCTGATGTACAAGGCACCTCACTCTGTGAAGTTGTAATATCACCTGAGAGAGCCAGATGTAGCATCACACAGCCTGAAAGCATCACCCTGGTTCCACCACTTATTAGGCAGATGAATCTGGGTAAAATACTTGGCTTCTCTGGGTCTCATTGTTCTTATAACTAAAATAAGGATGCTAATAATGTCACCATCCGTAGACTTATTGTAATGATTAAATGACCTAATATGAATTATACCTTTAGCACAGTGCCTGCCACATAATTAGCCCTTACTAAATATTAGTTATTGCTGTGGCAGGTTAGTGATTCTCAAAGTGTGGTCCCTGGACCAGCAACATCAGCCTCACTTGGGAACTTGTTAGAAATGCCAATGCTCAAGGCTTCCCTGGTGGTCTTCTGGCTAAGAATCCACCTGCCCATGCAGGGCACACGGGTGGATCCCTCATCCGGGAAGATCCCACATACCCAGGAGCAACTAAGCCCATGTGCCACAGCGCCTGACCCCGTGCCTAGTGCGCATGCTCCACAGCGAGAGAAGCCGCCACAATGCGAAGCCCTCGCGCCAGAACTGGAGAGTAGCCCCCGCTCACCACAACCAGAGAGAGCCCGAGCGCAGCAAGAAAGATCCAGCACAGCCAAAACACGAATGATAAATAAGTAAGTCTTTCTAAAAGAGAAACGACAAGGCTCAAGCCCATCCTAGACTTTGTGTACCAAGAACTCTGGGGGTCTGGAACACAGCGATCTGTGCTTTAACAAACTCTCCAGAGGATTCTGATGCCATACGTTAATGTTTGAAGAACCATGGGTATAGACGGTTCCAAGATCTCTTCCAGTTCTAGAATTCCATTATTTCCTTCAAGTGTATAAACATTTATCCAGGGCCTAAGGAAATTATTATTATTCACCCACGTTGCTCCACATTTGTTGAATCTCTCTTTAAACTGGGGCCTGGGGGTGAAAGAAAAAATGAGACATAGCCTAAACCCTAAAGTCATTTATAGTTAATCTCATGACACTTAATTTATAACTTTAGACTTCACAGATTTATTTGTGAATTTCCCTTCATTTCTTCATGGATACCTGAGTTTCACTATATGAAGATATATAGTGTCATTTTTTCATTAACAGTCTTTCATCATTATCCTCAATTTACAAATGAGGTAGAGAAGTTGTAATTATCTAAAAATTATAGGGTCAGAAATTTATAGAATAAACAAGGGACTGTGGTACAGAGCAAATAATGCATTCTTCAGGATTAAGAGCTTAACTTGAAACTATGCCAGTAACTAGCTCTGCAGGCTTATACAAACAATATATTTTTAAAAATGATTTTCTTGTGGTTATCATTTGAGGAAGATGTTAGCTAAGTGACCTTGAATCTCTTGAATTTCTTCATTCTAGAACAAGATTAACAATATGTTAATAATATTAATAATGACAGAATTAATAATTAACTTCTTGTGAAGATTAATGTGATTACATGTGATGAAATGTTTGAAATGGCATATAGATGTCCAGTAAATAGATCTCAATTTGCATCTAGTTCATAATTATCATTGGTGAGCACAGATTTGCCTTTGTGGTGTTCAGTTCAGTTCAGTCACTCAGTTGTGTCTGACTCTTTGAGACCCCATGGACTGCAGCATGCCAGGCCTCCCTGTCCACCACCGACTCCTGGAGTTTACCCAAACTCATGTCCAGTGAGTCAGTGATGCCATCCAACCATCATCCTCTGTCATCCCCTTCTCCTCCTGCCCTCAATCTTTCCCAGCATCAGGGTCTTTTCAAATAAGTCAGCCCTTCGCATCAGGTGGCCAAAGTACTGGAGTTTCAGCTTCAACATCAGTCCTTCCAATGAACACTCAGGATTGATCTTTAGGATGGACTGGTTGGATCTCCTTGAAGTCCAAGGGACTCTCAAGAGTTTTCTCCAACACCACAGTTCAAAAGCATCAATTCTTCGGCACTCAGCTTTCTTTGTGGTCCAACTTTCACGTCCATAAGTGACCACTGGAAAAACCATAGCCTTGACTAGACGGACCTTTTTGACAAAATAATGTCTCTGCTTTTTGATTTGCTGTCTAGGTTGGTCATAACTTTCCTTCCAAGGAGCAAGCATCTTTTCATTTCATGGCTGCAATCTGATACACAAAATAAATGGCAAATCAGTAGTTCCAGAAAGCTATAAAGAGTGTTGTCACTTCCGCTTTCTCTTTTCTAGAATTCAAGTGATCAAGATACACAGAAGGCACTTCGTACTTCAGAGATAAGTCAGAGAAGTAACTGGTGTTTATCCAAAAGGTCTTCTGATTAACCAGACAGACTACAGATTCCAGAGAAGATTCACCGCTTTTGTTTAAAATCCAGAACCTTCCCTCAGCTTAAATTGAAAATGAGATTCTTTGCAGTTTCCCAAATTCAGTTCAACAAATATCAAAGACCATGATGGACTGCCTTTGAAGTTCAGAGCTTCTTCAATGAAGAGGGCTCACTTGGAGCCTAGAAACGTTCTACATCTGGGGAGAAAGATAGCAACAATCAGTTCGTTGATATGTACCATTGTGTCTGCTTTTTGTTTATCCACTGGAGCTACTAAAGAGTTTTTCTTGAATCTCTCCAGATTGAGATTTCAAATGTGAACCAAGATTTCAGTGCTCCGGTAAGTCCCAAGCAGGGAGGAGAGGATTGCTAAAAGTCTAGTCTGTCATCCTACGTCTTATCG
Source organism: Budorcas taxicolor (assembly GCF_023091745.1). Classification (NCBI taxonomy): domain Eukaryota; kingdom Metazoa; phylum Chordata; class Mammalia; order Artiodactyla; family Bovidae; genus Budorcas; species Budorcas taxicolor. The sequence continues at coordinate 39,293,250 of NC_068920.1, read as the reverse complement.
ACAGATGGGGACATTCCTTTTACTTACTGAATCATACTTCTCCAGGCACTAACTCTCTGTCCTGTTTCTTATCCTTTCCCAGCCCAAATCTAAGTGACTTCTCTGTTGTCCCTGAATCAGGTAAGCCTTGGAGTTCCAACAAAGCAGTATTGTTCCTGGTCTTATGAAATGAGATAGCAAATCAAAGTAAGAATGCTGTGAGCACTTTGGTGTTGAAAATGTCAGCTAAAGGAAAATGCACAACCTAAAAGTTGCAAGTGAAGTTTTATTTGGTGACCTTATTGAGGACTCAGCCCAGGACTCAGCCTCTCAGTAACTGGCATATGGTAAGTGCCCCATAATTTTCCTGGAATGAAGACTGAAGGTAGTATATGACAGGTGACAAGTAGGTTGTTCAGAAAATGAGACAAGAAGAGTTTAGAGTTTGAGAGAAGAAGGCAATCATAGTGGACCAGAGCTTCCGATAACATCCTCAGTTTATGTAAGAGAAAACCAAGGCACAGAGAGGTTAAGTATGTTGCCCAAGGTCACACAGCTAGTAAGTGGTGGAGATAAGATATGAATTAAATTGTCAGGTACCAGACCCCAGGCTCTACCTGTATATACATTTTGTATTTTAACTGTTACATATTTAATTTACAGAACATAAAAATACAAATATGAACCAGTGATTTCATTGATATTGTTGTTTGCTGCTACTGCTGCTAAGTCGCTTTAGTCGTGTCCGACTCTGTGCGACCCCATACACGGCAGCCCACCAAGCTCCCCCGTCCCTGGGATTCTCCAGGCAAGAATACTGGAGTAGGTTGCCATTTCCTTCTCCAGTGCATGAAAGTGAAAAGTGAAAATTGAAAGTGAAGTCACACAGTCGTGTCCGACTCTTAGTGACCCCATGGACTGTAGCCTACCAGGCTTCTCCGTCCATGGAACTTTCTAGGCAAGAGTACTGGAGTGGGATGCCATTGCCTTCTCCGGATATTGTTGTTTAGAATGAGGATAAGAAAGCAATTAGTCCATTTAAGGCAAAAGATTGAAACAGACATTTCTCTAAAGAAGACATAGGTTAATAAATCCATGAAAAAATGCTCACCATCACTTATTATTAGAGAAATGCATATCAAAACTACAATGAAGTATTATCTCATACCGATCAGAATGGCCGCCATCAAAAAAAATCTACAAACAATGAGTGCTGGAGAGAGTGTGGAGAAAAGGGAACCCCCTTGCACAGTTGGCGGGAATGTAAATTGCTACACTCACTATCGAAAGCAGTATGGCGATTTCTTTAAAAACTAGGAATAAAACTACCATATGAACCAGCAATCCCACTACTAGACATATAGCCTGAGAAAATCACAATTCTAAAAGATACATGTACCCCAGTGTTCATTGCAGCACCATTTACAACAGCTAGGACGTGGAAGCCACCTAGATGTCCATCGACGATGAATGGATAAAGCCGTGAGATATATATATATATGTATATATACATATACATATATACATACATGATGTAATATTCAGTTCAGTTCAGTTGCTCAGTCGTGTCCGACTCTTTGTGACCCCATGAATCGCAGCACACCAGGCCTTCTGGTCCATCACCATCTCCCGGAGTTCACTCAGACTCTCGTCCATCGAGTCAGTGATGCCATCCAGCCATCTCATCCTCTGTCGTCCCCTCTTCCTCCTGCCTCCAATCCCTCCCAGCATCAGAGTCTTTTCCAATGAGTCAACTCTTTGCATGAGGTGGCCAAAGTACTGGAGTTTCAGCTTTAGCATCAGTCCTTCCAAAGAACACCCAGGGCTGATCTCCTTTAGAATGGACTGGTTGGATCTCCTTGATGTAATATTACTTACCATAAAAAAAGAACAAATTTGAGTCAGTTCTATTGAGATGGATGAACCTAAAGTCTTTTATACAGAATGAATAAATCAGAAAAAAGAAAAATAAATATCATATATTACTATATATATATGGAATCTAGAAAAATGGTACTGATGAACTTATTTGCAGAATGGCAATAGAGACACAGTATAGAGAAGAGACCTGTGGACACAGCAGGGGCAGGAGAGGGTGGGATGAATTGAGAGAATAGCATTGAAATATATACCATATGTAAAATAGCCAATGGGAATTTGCTGTGTGACACAGGGAGCTCAAGTCGGTGCTCAGTGATGACCTAGAGTGGTGGGTGGGGTAGGGTGGGGATGGGATGGGGGTGGGAGGGAAGGCCAAGAGGGAGGGGACATATGCATACCTATGGCTGATTCATGCTGATATATGGCAGAATTAATGTATGTATAGCAGATGCATGTATGTAACATATGTATGGCAGAATTAATGATATATGGCAGATATAAAGCAATTATCTTCCAACTAAAAATAAATAAAATTGAAAAAAGAAAGCATGAGTCCATTTAAAGAAAATAATAGGAGGAAGGTAGTTGTCTGAAAGATCAAAAATCAGCAAGGGGGGAATGCTAATGATTAATTAATGATTATTTTTATGTACATATCTGGACAGATAGTTGATGAGATGCTCTATATATCTTCACGTTGACCTGACTCGGTGAAATGTATTGACTGGGTAAACCTTGTTCACTTCAGTTCAGTTGTTCAGTCGTGTCCAACTCTTTGCAACCCCATGAATTGCAGCACGCCAGGCCTCCCTGTCCATCACCAACTCCTGGAGTTCACTCAATCTCACGACCGGTGATGCCATCCAGCCATCTCATCCTCGGTCGTCCCCTTCTCCTCCTACCCCCAGTTCCTCCCAGCATTAGAGTCTTCTCCAATGAGTCAACTCTTTGCATGAGGTGGCCAAAGTACTGGACCTTGTTACTGTAATCTTAAAACCTCTCATTCCACTGTCAATGAATTCATTTACACTTTGGACCTTGGGCTTAAACACTCACCTTTTTCTTTCCTTTTCATTTCTTTGCACTGCTGAGCACTTAACTTTCTCTTTAACCTAGTTTTTTACCCTCTCAAGTGTAATTTGAGATTATACCTAATTTCTCCTACATCTCAATCAAGAAAGCTCACATTCTCATTACCTTCCACTCCTCTGTTGCTTCTGGATCATCTTTGCAAAAAACTTTCTACCTTCTGAGCTCAACAAACTCTTCTCCCTTGAAATCCATGTCAGATTATCACTTTCTCTCCATCTCTGTCCTGCTATCTACCAACTTTCAGGTTATTTTCCCACATTCTGAAGACTATAACCACAGCAATATTTGAGTGTGACTACCTTTTCCTTCTGGAAAAATCTCTTCATCTGCTCTTTGCTGACTTTATGTTCCTGCACTGAAAAGGAGAGATTTCTTCAAGGTCCTTCTCTCTTTGCTTTCTCTTCTCTCCCTGGGCACTTTCACATCTTCAGCTATTACCTCTTTTCAAATGTCTCTCAACTCCATATTTCTTTTCAAACCTTCTCTGAGCTACAGGCTGGAATTTCCAACTGTTTCTTAGCAATGCCTCCAAAGTATCCTTCCTATCAACTCAAACCATATAGAAAATGATCTCACTCTTCTAATCTTTTTCTTCTTTGTCTAATCGCATTTCTTCTAACCCTGGCTCTCTCTCTGCACTCCTTGTCCCCGTGAATGGTAGTGACAAGAGAATGGATCCTCTCTTTCATCGTCCCTTAGCATGCTTTGATAACTATGCATCTTAAGTGGATGATCACTTACTGTCCTTAGAGTTGCTCAACCAGACTATCCTGTGTGTCATTTCTCCAGCCACACTACACCCATTGATAGGACAGACTAGTAGACTAATCGGAGAAGGCGATGGCACCCCACTCCAGTACTCTTGCCTGGAAAACCCCATGGACAGAGGAGCCTGGAAGGCTGCAGTCCATGGGGTCGCTGCAGGTCAGACATGACTGAGTGACTTCACTTTCACTTTTCACTTTCATGCGTTGGAGGAGAAGGAACTGGCAACCCACTCCCGTGTGACTGCCTGGAGAATCCCAGGGACGGGGGAGCCTGGTGGGCTGCCATCTATGGGGTCGCACAGAATCGGACACGACTGAAGCGACTTAGCAGCAGCAGCAGCAGTAGACTAATGCTAGAACATGGCATTCTCTAGCCCAGGTGTTTTTCAAGGGTCAGTTTTGTCTATAGAGTGGAGTTAAAACTTTTTTCTTTGAAAGCTGAGAATCTTCCCCAATCTATTTTTCCCCCATCTCTTTCTGTATACACCCTATTTTAACTAATGCAGATTGTTTTATGTCACCTGAATAAACCATCCATTCATTCATTTAAGAAGCATTTATTCAGCGCTTGGTATTAGTCCACCACTCTCCTAAGTGTTAGGAATATAATGGTGAACATGACTTCTGTATTTAGATTTAGATGATACAAGTATTGAAAATACCCAGTACTTATCTAGGAAGATATCTGAGTACTATGGGTGTTCATCTAGAGGCTGCTGACTATACAGGGGCAAGATTTGGGGAGGAGTAGAGTAGGGAAGACTTCCTAAAGGAAGTAATAATTGAGCTGAGGGACTTCCCTGCTGGTCCAGTGGCTAAGACTCCAAGCTTCCAACGCAGGGGACCTGAGTTCTATTCCTGGTTGAGGAACTAGATTCCACATATGGCAACTAAGAGTTCAGAGGTCACAACTAAAGACCCCTCAGGTGTCAATGAATGTTGAAGATCCCAAGTGCACCAACTAAGACCCAGTACAGCCAAATAAATAAAAAATATTTTTTTAAAATAATTGAGCTGAGATCTGAAAAGTAAATAAGAACTATTTGGGGGACTTCTTTGGTGATCCAGTGGTGAAGAATCTGCCTTCCAATGCAGGGAACTCAGGTTAGCTCCTTGGCTGAGAGATTAAGATCCCTCATGCCACAGGGCAACTAAACCCACGTGCCACAAGTAGAGAGAAGCCTGAACACCGCAACTAAGACCCAACACAGCCAAAAATAAATAAGTAAATATTTTAAGAAAGAATGATTTGCATATAGTATGAGAAGGGAGCATCTATTGCAAGAGAATAAAATGTATGTATAAAGAATTGAGGCGAAAAGGAATGGCCAGAGAAAGGGAACTGAGAATAGAGCTTAGGGAAAAAGAAATGTTGTAGAAAACAAAGGAGGAGTGAAAAGGCAAGAGTGGACCATGGCAGCCATGTTACCAAGGGGTCAAATAAGATGAGGATTAAAGAACATCCACTGGATCTTTTTTTTTTAATTTGACCAAAATTTGTACTTTAGTTACTAACACTGTATCAGTTGTTAATTTCTTTTTTTAACAGTATTTCTTTATATTCTCAATATTGGATTAGAAGTTTCAAGCCTCATTCAAATTTTTTTCAAAAAAATCACTGACTTTAATACGCTTTCTGGGTTTTTAGCAGTAACATGCTATACTAAGTCACTTTAGTCGTGTCTGACCCTTTGCGACCCTGTACACTATAGCCCAACAGGCTCCTCTGTCCATGGGATTCTTCAGGAGAGAATACTGGAGTGGGTAACCATTTCCTGCTCCAAGGAATCTTCCTGACCCAGGGATCGAACCCGAGCCTCCTACAGCTCCTGCATTACAGGCAGATTCTTTACCGCTGAGCCTCCAGGGAAGCCAAGATGCCAGAATAAATGTACCATTTCAAAGTTTTGAGTGAATATAAATTAGAAATCCAACTTTCTATTCATGCTTAGTCAAACAAGTTGCATAAAAATGTCATAAATTTTTTAGCTAGGCAGAAATTCATACGTTTTCTAAAATATATACATTATACACACTGTTTATATATATGTATACAAAAGCTTTTCTACTACACTTGATAAAGGCTTGAGAAAGAACCACAAAAAATGAGAAACAGAGAAATTAGAAAACGTAAACTAAATGAAATGGAAGCACTGAATAGAAAATAGAAAAAGTGAAAGAAGCTGGATAAAAGTGAAAGCTCATCATATAGTCCAGTTGTTTTTAAACATGGCTGCTCATTAGACTCATATCTGGGGCTTTGGAGAAAAAAACAATACCTGGGTATTATATTTTTCAAAAAATTCCAAGATGATTCTAATGTGCATCAGGGTTCTAGAAAGTGATTACAGGTTTTTCTATTAAATGATAGTTTTAGTGATAAGGGCTTCCCTGGTGGCTCAGACAGTAAAGAATCTGCCTGCAATGCAGGAGTCCGGGGTTCGTTCCCTGAGTTGGGAAGATCCCCTGGAGAAGAAAATGGCAACCTGTTCCAGTATTCTTGCCTGGAGAATTCCATGGACAGAGAAGACTGGTGGGCTAGAGTTCATGGGATCGCAAAGAGTCAGACACGACTGAGAGACAAACACTTTCCCTTTTATTTAGTGATATAGAATTCTAATATTTTCTGTTGAGCAATGATTATACAATTATTGAAATGAATAATAGTAGCATAATCACAATAGTAAAAGATATTTACCAGTTTTCACAATCAATCAGTTCAGTTCAGTTCACTTCAGTTGCTCAGTTGTGTCCGACTCTTTGCGACCCCATGAACTGCAGCACGCCAGGCCTCCCTGTCCATCACCAACTCCCAGAGTTCACCCAAACTCATGTCCATTGAGTCGGTAATGCCATCCGCCATCTCATCCTCTGTCGTCCCCTTCTCCTCCTGCCCCCAATCCCTCCCAGCATCAGAGTCTTTTCCAATGAGTCAACTCTTCGCATGAGGTGGCCAAAGTACTGGAGTTTCAGCTTTAGCATCATTCCTTCCAAAGAAATCCCAGGGCTGATCTCCTTTAGGATGGACTGGTTGGATCTCTTTGCAGTCCAAGGGACTCTCAAGAGTCTTCTCCAACACCACAGTTCAAAAGCATCAATTCTTTGGTGCTCAGCCTTCTTCACAGTCCATCTCTCACATCCATACATGACTACTGGAAAAACCATAGCCTTGACTAGACGGACCTTTGTTGGCAAAGTAATGTCTCTGCTTTTGAATATGCTATCTAGGTTGGTCATAACTTTCTTTCCAAGGAGTAAGCATCTTTTAATTTCATGGCTGCAGTCACCATCTGCAGTGATTTCGGAGCCTAAAAATATAAAGTCTGACTCTGTTTCCCCATCTATTTCCCATGAAGTGATGGGACCAGATGCCATGATCTTCATTTTCTGAATGTTGAGCTTTAAGCCAACTTTTTCACTCTCCTCTTTCACTTTCATCAAGAGGCTCTTTAGTTCCTTTTCACTTTCTGCCATAAGGGTGGTGTCATCTGCATATATGAGGTTATTGATATTTGTCCTGGAAATCTTGATCCCAGCTTGTGCTTCTTCCAGTCCAGCGTTTCTCATGATGTGCTCTGCATATAAGTTAAATAAGCAGGGTGACAGTATACAGCCTTGACGTACTCCTTTTCCTATTGGGAACCAGTCTGTTGTTCCATGTCCAGTTCTAACTGTTGCTTCCTGACCTGCATACAGGTTTCTCAAGAGGCAGGTCAGGTGGTCTGGTATTCCTATCTCTTTCAGAATTTTCCACAGTCTATTGTGATCCACATAGTCAAAGGCTTTGGTATAGTCAATAAAGCAGAAATAGATGTCAGACAAAAATGAAAGATAATCACAATTGCAAGCCATAATGGGAACATGATTAACCTAATGATATAAAATAATTATATACAATTTGGGGAATCAAGCAAAGTGATGTAGAGAGTGGATGTGCATATATACGCATGTTTTCATCCACCCAGCCAGTCTATGTCTTTCGGTTGGTGCATTTAAACCATTTACATTTAAAGTAATTATCAATGTGTATGATCCTATTACCATTTTCTTAATTGTTTGGGATTTATTTTCTGTAGGTCTTTTCCTTCTCTTGTGTTTCATGGCTAGAGAAGTTCCTTTAGCATTTGTCGTAAAGCTTGTTTGGTGGTACTGAGTTTTAACTTTTGCTTGTCTGTAAACCATTTGATTTCTCAATCCAATTTAAATAAGAATCTTGCTGGGTAGAGTATTTTTGATTGTAATTTCTTCCCCTTTATCACTTTAAATATATCATACCATTCCGTTCTGGCTTGTAGTGTTTCTGTTGAGAAATCAGCTGATAACCTTATGTGAGTTCTCTTATATGTTGTTTGTTGTTTTTCCCTTGTTGCTTTTAATATTTTACCTTTAATATTTTCAGTTTGATTATTATGTGTCTCGGTGTGTTCCTCCTTGGATTCATTCTGCTTGAGACGAAAAGTGTCTGTTGGGTTTGAAATGGAGAAATCACTGATGACCTGGCCAGAAGCCCTCAGAACAAGTGATGTCAACAAAAGCTAGAAAGTGAAAGTGATAGTCGCTCAGTTGTGTCCAACTCTTTGCAAACCCATATGTCCATGGAATTCTCTAGGCAAGAATACTGGAGTGGGTTGCCATTCTCTTCTCCAGGGGATCTTCCTGACCCAGGGATTTGTCCTGCATTGCCGGAAGATTGTTTACCATCTGAGCTACCAGAGAGAAATAAATTAAAGGTGAGGCATTGCAATTACAGACAAATCTGAGGAAATTCAAAACCCGCTACATCTTTATGTTGTATCCTCATTTATACCAGTTTTCTCCTCTCCTGATTCTTTCCCTATTTTACCTATACTGTCATCCCCAGTTCTCTTCCTATTGAAAGCTTAGCTTTTCTTTTTTTTTTTAAGATCAAACACCAACTTATCTTGAGCTGCTCTGCACTCCTGGCAGTTAGGACAGATTGCTCAGTACTTGCTTCATAAATCTTTGCTGAATTAGCCAGCTGTCCCCACCTCATCACATGGAATTCCCCTTGTATATCTGTTACAGCACTGGCTTTTTATTACCTTGCAATCTATTTAGTCATACGTGCTTGCCTATACAACTTGACTATACGTTTTGATGACGAACTAGCTAGTCATCTTTAAGCCTCTCATAGTTTCCAAGTGTGTTGGGCAGTGTCATCATCCAAACTGAACTCTACTGACCGCTTTCTATCTTGCATTGATATAAACACATGCTATGTTTGGCATGGTCTTTGTTCTTGGAGACAATGATTTTTAATGGTACCTATAACCCTAGGAGTTGCTTGACTCGTCCCTAATCTCTCAAAATCTTTCCACTGTTATTCACATGCTTTACGTATTCTAAATTCTATAAAGTTTTATCAAATTGGCTCTCTGTATGAATGAATACAAGCCAACTTTTCAATTCAAGGAAAACAGCCCATTCCACTCTTAAGCTCAGAAGACTCAAATAGCAGCTCATTAATGAAGTTAGTATTCACCTATATCTCTCTTTCCAAAGAACAACATAAGAAATGTTAAACCAAGACAAAATAGAAAAATGACATTGAACTTTTGAATTTCTAAGCACTGAAACCAAAAGAATAAGACATATTCTTAAATTCTACTTACCTCATGAGTATTTGGATTTGGCTAATTTGAAGAGGGTAAGGACCGTAGAGTGATAAATGGATTTATTATGTTGTAGACAGGAAGACTTTCAAAAACTTTCCAAAATAAACTTAGTAGTTGGGGCAATTAAGAGCTACTTAAACTCTGTTAAATTCATACAATTGATAAACTAATAGTTTTAAAGTATTTTAAAATTTCTATTAGGCATATTTCATAATTCTTCTAAAATAAAATTTGGAACTTTTGTCCCTCTCAAAGCTACACCTTTCACCTCATTTTAAAGACAAAGCACAGAAATAGCCAACTTATCTCTAGGTCACTTAATGGAATTGGGATTAAAGTCCAAAGCTCTATTCCTTTTTTTCTTCTTTTTAATGGAGTATAGTTGCTTTAATGCAATATCAGTTTCTGCTTTACAGCAAAGTGAAGCAGCCATCCATATATCCCCTTGTTTGTGGATTTCCAAAGCTCCATTTATTTAGAAAATGAAATTCAGAAGGAGTGATGGCTAAAGCTAGTGTCTAACATAACTAGGTGGTGAGAATCCAGGAGGCTGCAGTATTACTCTGCTCTTTTCTCTTGGTGAGAAATGACTCATAGCTTTAAAATGAGAAGGAAGAATTCCCTGGTAGTCCAATGGTTAGGACTTGGTACCTTCATTACCACGAACCCTGCTTAGATCCTTACTCTGGGAACTACTTAAGTCCTACTACTACTTAAGATCCTGCAAGTCCTGTAGAGTGACTGGGGGAAAAAAAAATAAGAAGGAAAATATCCACATTGTCCAAAATTCCTGGAAAACTCAATACGTGGAAGAATTTCTTGTACTAATTCTTAGTTACCCAATTTCTCTACTTGCCCCCAGAGTGCTTACGTCAGAGCTATTTTTTCAGTTTCCAGAGACAAACAAAAATAGTTAAGAGAAGCCATGTGATTCTGGAGTAAAGGTAGGGAAAAGTTCAAGTCAGAGTTAAAATTCCTGGCGTATCAAAGGAAGAGAGGCTGCCTCCCAATACTGAAGGTGTAATAGACATCCAATTAGTACTGATTTGATTAACCGATTGCTCGTTTGGCAGAAGCGAGACCTCAGTTCCTTGGGAAAGATGGCAGGGGTCACCTGCCATTTATCATTGACCATGGCAGTGCTGGCCCAAACTCAGGAAATCTTCATGTCCCTTTAAGAATAGTGACAGTTTAATGTGGAACCAATTGCTGTCTCAAGGGGCTGTGCATTTATAAGGTGACTGACCCAGGGTTACAGGTACTATTAATAGCCTCAGCATGGAGCAAAGTTAATAAATCCAATGCTAGAAAGAACTACAGAGCCTAAGAAAGAGCAAAAACATTTCCAAGGATTGACATCCAATCTCCCTCATGGTGCAGCATTTCTGTTGCATCAAGATGACTAGATGGTGCGTACTTATTTGGTCCAGGAGTCCATCAAACAAGGCAATGCATGGTGGCTCCAATCCAGCTCTTTAATTCTGCCTTGCCCTCCAGTTTAACAGCATTTATTAAGCACGAACCCTTACTGAGCGCCGACAGGAAGACACTAGACTGTGTTCTTCTCCCTTGCCTCTTCACGGTGTCATCTCTCCATCCATCCTCTATCAATCTCCTTTCTCTCTCTCTCTGTCTCTCTGTGTGTGTTACTGTCTCTCTCTCTCTCTCTCTCACACACACACGCGGCATGGCTAGCAATTTTTTCTGCCCACAAGAAAACCATCCTCAGAGTCTATGAGGCATCGCTTGAAGCAGTTGTAGGGAGTAGAATGAACAAAAGAACCTCAGCTCTCAGGAAAGGTATTGGCCGAAAAAACAAACGGAGCTCTTGTCAGTGTTCATTTCCTCGTGGCTGTCTTAGGATTCCTGGGCAGTGCTAACTCATAACTAAGTCACGACAAGCAGCTCACCTTCCGCAGCAGCTACACACACAACCTGGTCCCACCATTCTGGGTGCCAGCTGTTGAGCTCATCCCCAGCATCCTTGACTGATGCCTCCTTCTCTCTCCAACATCATCTCCCACTGTGCATGAACTCTGCCTCAGGCAGGCAAGCCCAGGCTCATCTGAGACCCCATCTTTCTCACATGCGTCTTGGCTCGTCTTCCCCTGGGAAATCTCCCTGAGTCCATTCCACATACCAAAGCCTCCAGTCATCACATCCGTGCATCCAGAATCACCTCTACAAAGCTCCCCTGAGCCTATCAGCTCCTACAAAGGAGGACCCTTGTACCACTGCCAGTCTGGCCCCTCTCTGGGTAGTTATCACATAAACCTCTCTGAAGGCCCATCACCTGTCTCTCTTAGCCAGACTGATACTTTCCTTCAAGCTAAAACCCTGGCCTGCCCTGGTCTGGGACAGCATCGTGGGTCATGCCAGAGTCTTGAGGACCTGGGATACCCATCTCCTGTTGCGGGTCAAGAATAGCAGAGAAAAGGATCTGGCTATTCAAGGGAAAGGGGTAGATCCAAGGGTCTGGTAGACTCTCTGACTTAGGGATCACATGAGCCCATTAAACATATAAAATTCCCCTTGGCTTTGTCTCACCCTAGGGCCATTGCATGATGCAGGAGGATTCCAGTGATAAGGGCACGGATGGTACCTTCATGGAAGCTTCTTGGGAGAAGTGTGGTTCAAATGCATCCTCTTGGAGAGAAATGAGTCAGAATCACAAGAAGCAGAGATGTGTGTGTGTCTATGTGTGTGAGCGCAGGTGTGACTCCTGTTTGCAGAGGTGGTTCCTACACAGAGGTGGCATTTGTGTGCCTTCCCCGGGCAGCCACAGCCCTGGTTGGAGCCAGGACTCTGCCTGGGCCAGGGCTGAGGATGGGAAGGTCCTCAGGGGATCCAGAAGGATGGAGCTGGAAAGCATTTAGCAGACTTGCCCACTCCACAACCATTGCCCTATGGAGAATTAGGACCTGGAGATGATGCTTCCCAGGTGGTGCTAGTGGTAAAGAACACATCTGTCAGTGGAGTAGACAAAAGAGACATCGGTTCGATCCCTGAGTCAGGAAGATCCCCTGGAGAATGAAATGGCCACCCACTCCAGTATTCTTGCCTAGAGAATCCCATGGACAGAGGGGCCTGCATGTTATAGGCCGTGGGGTCGCAAAGACTTGGACGCGACTGAATGACTTAGCAGGCAGGCACTATGATACTGAGCCAGGACCAGACTCTGACAGTGAGAAAGTCAGCTCAGACTCTGTTCCTGACGTGCATGGGATGGGGTAGAGATGCCCACCAGGGGCCTTCTTTGTCATCTATAAGACACCACCAGTGACTGAGAGGAGGAGGCATGCGGCTCACGCTCTCGTTAAGTCACCCTCCCAGGCTTGGCAGCACTCAGCGTTTTTCCAAACCGTGCCCCTGGAAGCTGGCAGTGGGATTTCTCCTCTGTGGCTCCATGTGAAGGAGCCAGAGAAAGTTAGAGATGGTTTCAAGGAGCTCAGTGAAAGAACAGGTGGGAGTAAGGGCTGCACAGAGAGAACGGGTGTGAGATGAGCCACAAGGAAGCTGAGGCCAACCCTGGGCACATGATGACAGAGGCCAAGTTGAACAATGCCTGTCTCCTCTCTGCAGGGGCAGAGAGGCAGACCAGGCAAGTTCTGGGAATGGCCTTTGAACACTCCAGCCTGCTGGATCCTTTGGTTCCTGGGACCTGAAAGTGGCAGGTGAGGGGACGGGGTGGAGGCAAAGCTGGCGGTAGGATGAGTCCCAGACACACCCAGTCAGAGTTCCCGGGGAAAATCATCCTTCCTAAGGAGGCTGCTGTCACTGCACCTGGGGGCCCAACGCTGGGCCAGACATTGGACTAGGACCCCTCCTTCAGGACTTCTCATCCACCTTTGGCCTGAACTTGCCTAAGACCAAGACAAGCTGTGCCTCGGCCAGCCTAATCCTCCTGAAAAATGCTTTCATCTCACCCCTCCCTGGATCAGATCACTCTCCTGGCTCCTGACTGCCTCCTGTTTCAAGTCTCAACTGCTCTGTCCCCTGGCAGGTGCCCCCCAGTCCACCCCCTGCCTCCTTGGCATCCTCAGATCCCACCCCTCCCCGCACACCTACTCTGCTTGCTCACTCCCGACTGCCTTTCCCCATCTTCTCTTACCCAGGACATCCTGTCTTCTTTTCTCCCTGCCTAAAAAAGAATCGGCTTATCCATCCCAGGGTGGCTTGGACTGACTTCTCCCATGAATCCTGCTTCTTTACCAATTCACATGGATCTCTCTCTTCTCAAAATGTCATTGTAACAATCCAACACACACCCAGGAATGTAGCCTCTGTGCTCTGGGAAAAGCCCACGTTGACTCCTGGGAAGCGAGATGAAGAGTCAATGGTCTGACTCCCAAGTCTTTTGGGCAGGTTCACATGGGGCATCCGATTGCCTGTATGACATCTTTGTGCCCACTAGAAAGGCGTGCCCTTAGACATCCTGGTGGTCCAGTGGTTGAGATGCCTCCTGCCAACACTGTTTCGATCCCTGGTCCAGGAAGATCCCACATGCTGCAGGGCACAAAGCCTGTGCGCCACAACCACAGGAGTCCTCCTGCCCTAGAGCCCACACTCCCCAACAAGAGAAGTCCCCTCAATGAGAAGCCCTTACACCACAGCCTGGGAGCGGCCTCTGCTCACAACTAGAGAAAGCCTGGGCACCAGTGAAAATCCAGCACAGCCAAAAATAAAGGAAGAAAGTGGTGCCCCTATTTGTACAGTGGTGCACAGAAGGCTGGGTGCCAATCCCTGGCCTGCCGCCCTACCAGTGTACCCTGAGGCAAGTCCTCAATTTCTATGAGTCTCAGTTCCTCATCTGTAAGAAGGAGATAATAGTGCCTATCCCACTGGGCGGTTCTAAGAGTTGAGTAAGAAAACTGATACAAAGTGCTCGGCATTTGCAAGCATGGATCCGCCCTGTCCTGTGTTACTGTCAGGAGCCTTCACTGCCTCTTTGATGAGCTACCTCCAGAAAGAGGAGAGGGCAGCAGTCATCTCAAGACAGCCACTGTTATATCTGCCTCCCTTTCTTCTTTTTCCTTTGCCAACATATCACCGCATCTCATAATGGGCAACTTGAAAGACCCTGGAGCCAAAAACAGTATATCTGAGGAGTTAGAGGATCAGATTTAGCCTAAGGGAATCCAGGCTTCAGGTACACAAGAGAGAGAAAAAGTTAACCTCTAAAATGGGAGAAAGGGAGTGAGAACGTTGTCCCTAAAGCCAGTATCCGAGAACAGGAAGATGGGAGCACAAATGAAGTGGGTGTGGAAAGCACGAAGTGCGTGTGGAAATCAAGGCAGCATAGGGTTGACTCAGACACTCCTGAATGAGTAAATGAACTGACTTTGAGGTCTGACACCATAAGGTTCAGATCTTCAGTTTACCCCTAACTCGCTGTGTGATGTTGAACAAGTTACTTAACCTCTCTGTGCGTTAAATTTCCTGTCTTGGGATAGTAGATGAATGGACTGATATAACAGAGATAGCGGGGTAAGTGTCCCCATCTTTGGTGGATAATTGGTATGTAAGAGGCCCTTTGTGGAATCCTCTCAGAGAAGATATCTACATCCACTTCTCAGTTGTGATATCATCTCCTCCAGAATAAATCATCCATGACCTGAGCCAGGGTTCAGGACAACCAGGATTCAGATTGAGGAGGAAGCAGGAAACACAGGGACAGTTACCCTGATCACAGTAAATATGTGATGCCTTGCCAAGTACCCGGCACATTAAGACATGTATACATATGCAGTTAGTGTATCATTCAGCTTGGTAAGCTACTTAGAACTCATATTCTCCATGAGGATTTATTTTGTATTTTTTATTATGAATAAACAAAAGCAAAAAAGTTTCATAAACTCCAGGGTATTCATTACCCAGATTCAACAATAGTCCATTCATGAGCAGACTTCTTTCATAGATAATCCACCATCTCCCTTCTCAAACCCACATTATTTTGAGGCAAATCCAGAAACACCGTATCATTTCTGATGAGATTTTTTTAAGGAAAGGGAGAAGGAACATATACCATTCAGAAACATTTCATTTTTCCAAAAACAAGGCATCCATGGCACTGAAGAGACAGGATGAGCACAAAGTGACCAGTTGTAGTCCTTTTAAACTGATTTTCCACTCTATATTTACACCCTGTATTTATTTACTAATTTTTTATTTTTTTGTCCATGCCTCTTGACTTGCTGGATCTTAGCTCTCCAACCAGGGATTGAACCTGGGCCACAGTAGTGAAAATGCCATGGCCTGGTCTGTGGCTGAGTGTGGCTGAGTTTTGAAGAGTAAGAATGAATTAGCCAATAAAGCAGATGGAAGGCAGTGGAGAAGGCAGGAGGATTATTTTAGGCAGAAGAAGCAGCCCTGACAAGGTCTATGAAGAAAATTTGGGGTCTGTTTGGGAAACTGCAAAATGTACCATGTAGCTGGACCAATAAATTTGAGTGGCTGGAGGGGGAGAACAGTAAGGATTGTAAATGTTGAATTAAACACAGTACAGTCCTTGGAGGATAGTACAGATTGGTTGGGGTAGGGACGTGGGCTTAGAGCTGGTGGGAGAAAGGAGGCCTGCCATGATGGAGACACAGCTAGGATGCACTCTGCAAGCACCTGGAAGTCTTTCCAACTTCCACAGCATCTCCTGGGAAAGCATGCTCCCAAGACTAGCATATCTCTTTGCTGGTTTACTAAAGACTTCCTCCGACAAAGATTTTTCCTTGATAAAGAACCTGCTTGTTGAAGTAGGCATAAGACCCAAGCAGGCACATTTATTTTGTTTGCAAACATTTGTTTTCCCTGAAAACATTTTCAAAATAGAAGCTAGATGAGATCTTATTATTTTTATCTATTTCTTCCACTTGGAGCAATAAAACAGATGTTAATTGGGATGTGTGCTCAGTTGCTTCAGTCATGTCTGACTCTTTGCAACCCTATGAACTGCAGCCTGCCAGGCTCCTCTGTCCATGGGATTCTCCAGGCAAGAATACTGGAGTGAGTTGCCATGCCCTTCTCCAGGGAATCTTCCCGACCCAGGGGTCAAACCTGCGCCTCTTATGCCTCCTGCATTGGCAGGTGGGTTTCCTACCATTAGCAGAAAGGCAGTAATATAGATAAATCACTTTTATGGTGGTTGTTTTAATTAGATTGACTGTATCTGCATTGCACCTGTGGAAATATATTTGGAAATAATCACTTCATAGTCTAAGAATTGTTTAATCATGTAGCTGAGGCTTTCAGTTAGATTTGTAGAACTTGAAATCTAGAGTTGCCAGTTGACCACTGGATTGGAGTATGTAGATAATTATTTGCCATGGACTCATCTATTCTATCATTACTGCCCCAATTTGCTTGGCAGTTAAAATTTTCACACTTTGCACTTGAGTTGTTGCACTTGACTGCTTTTAGAGCTCAAGGGCTAGATGGATGTTTTTAAATTTCAAGGGTCATGAATCTGAATGCCGTGAAGTATGCAGTTGAGTGTTTTGGAGTGAGAAATGTGACTAAATGACCTCTAATGTTCCTTCCATTTACGTAATACTCTAGTCCTTGGACCACAGAGATCTGGAGCTAAGAAATTTCACTACATATGTTGTTTTTTAAAATTATCACTTTTGATGTTCCTTAAAAAGGAAAAGGCTAATTTCTACCTAACAATCCTAGTATGGTCAAAGAGAGGCCGTACACCATGGGACAGGCGGTGTTTTGACGGACACTCTCCCCTTGCGGGGCTGGCAAGGAGAGTCAGAAGTGGGTTGGAGTTAGAATTAAACTAAATTTCAGAAAGATGACTCAATGAAAAAAACAAAACAAAACAAAACAAAAAAAAAAAAAGAAAAGAAAGATGACTCAATGACCAGTTAGGTGGAAGTGTCCGTATTGAGTTCTAGTTTCATATTTTATGAGCTGTGGATTCAGGGACCACCAAGAATCTCGTTGCAGGACAGTTCCACTTTCCTGCATCCAGCTGTGACTTCATCTGCACTCATTTGCTCCCCCTTTGAATCAGGGGCTCACTCACCCATCTTCCTCATTTCTGGTGATTTTTATGCTGATTGTATTGTCTTGCTTGGTTCTGGGAGTGTCTGTTCACTCACCTCTCACCTTCATCCATAAGGCAATTGTGCCCCCAACTTCATGGATAAATCTGATCTTGGAAGATGTAGGTCTATTTGGGGAGTATTTAAGGCTTCCCTGATGACTCAGCAAGTAAAGAGTCCATCTGCAATGCAGGAGACACGGGAGATTCGGGTTTGATCCCTAGGTCAGGAAGATCCCCTGAAGGAGGAGGAAATGGCAACCCACTCCAGTATTCTTGCCTGAATAATTTCATGGACAGAGGAACCTGGCAGGCTACAGTCCAAAGGTTGCAAAGAGCTGGACATGACTGAGTGACTAAGCACACACGCAAAGCACGCACTGAGCTTAAAATCCCTATCTTTTAAATCTCCCCACTCTCAAATCATCATGAGGGGGGTTTCTCTTTCTATTTCCAATCTTTGAAGGGCTGCGTGCGCCATCCATGTTGCTGGCCTTCTAGGTACTAACATCGTGCCCTCTGGGCATTGACTCACCTCCCACCGTGCTCCGGCTGATGGCCACCACTTAATTGTAAACTGGGCAGCCTTGAAAATTGTCCTTGACCCACAAGTTCTATTTTAGATCCCTGGGACCCAAACCCTCTGGGACCTGCCTCCAACTATTTCTCCCAGCTGGGCTCCTACATGAACTTTCAGATTCTGTCTTGACTCAAGCTAGGCTCATAATCCATAGTCCATAATTCCCTAGTCTGTCCCACCCACTGCCAAGCCTATGGCCCCGGACTTGGTTTCGGGCCAAGGAGAAAGTGAAGGTGAAATCTCTGGCTCTGCTAAAGCCTTTCCTCAGCTATCAGCTCCACATTGTCATTTTCTAATTGCTTTTCTCTCATCTCAATTTTCTTTCTAGTATGTCTGAATCCTGGTCTCTGATCCAGAGCTTGACCTGACCATGGTAACAATGTCTGTCTTATGTCCCTTGCTTCCTTGAAACTCTCAGAGCCTCCTTAGCCCTTTACTCTGATAGATAGCTCAGATGTGCTCAGACCTTCCTGGTCTTTTTTCCTCCTTTGCCAGGTGTTAGTTGCGGCAAGCAAGATCTTTGATCTTCATTGCAACACACAGAAATCTTTTAGTGGTGGGGCCTTCATTATGGCATGCGGGATCTTTAGTTGTGGCACGTGGGATCTAGTTCCCGGATCGGAGATTGAACCCAGGTCCCCTGCATTGGGAGTGCGGAGTCTTAGCCGCTGCACTACCAGGGAAGTCCCAGACCTTTCTGGTCTTAACCAACAGCAGCTGTAGGTTAAGGACTTCTGACCCCAAACCCAGCGTTCTTTCTGGGATGCCACAATGTTATGATTTATATCAGTGCCCTAACTTCCCACCTGAAAACCACAGGCTCCCTGGATGATATCCAAGGTTCTGTACAAAAGTAAGGACTAGAATTTTGCTAAAAAAAAGATTGGATTTACTTTTCTCAAGTTGAGGGTCAAGGTAGGTTAGCTGCTGTATCTACAGGACTGGACAATGAGATTGACATCCTCGTGGCCCAGGTGTTGCAAAAGTCTGAGATTCTATTATATCAGTGCAGTTTTATGTCTCATGATATCTTATTTCATTTCTTTGAAAATTGGTAAACCTTCAATCAAATATATATAGAAACATAAATCAGAATAGCATCACTTCCCAAGTGTTCTTGTTTCATTATACATTCATAACATCCCTTCCCAAATATTCTTGATTAGTCATACCTTATATATTATGCTCAAAGCCACAAGAATTGATTAGTTGCAGGTGGGTTCGTCAGAGCAATTAAGCCATAAATTGTTGCCCCAACTGGACTTGAAAGTGTATACATTCCTAACAGTTATATAACATGTTAAGGCACGGTTATGGGTCCTAAAGGCCTTCCCAGCTGGCTTAGTGGGTAAAGGATCTGCCTGTCAATGCAGGAGAAGCGAGTTCAATCCCTGAGTCAAGAAGACCTCCTAGATGAGGAAATCAACCCACTCCAGTATTCTTGCCTGGAAAATTCCATGGACAGAGGAGCCTGTCTACAGTCCATGGGGTCACAAAGAGTCAGACATGACTGAGCATGTGTGCTATGGGGCCTAAAGCAAGTCTGCAGAGCTGAGTGGAACTGGCGATAGCAAGATTCCCAGGTTACCTCCCTGTAAGACTTACCCATCAGATCTAGGGTAGAGCTTTAGAAGCACACTCTTCGTTCACTCTTAAATCAGTGGTTGTCCAAGCTGACAACATCAGCATCTTCTGGGGAGCTTTCAAAAACACTCATGTCTGGGTCCTATCCCTGAGATTCTGACATAACTAGTCTGGAGTTTAGCCTGGGCATTACATTTCTCAAAGCTCCCCTGGCTGATTCCAGTTGTTGTAGGTTCTGACCAGGATTGCCTGACTCTGGAAATCTCTTTGGATCATCTCTCCTGTGGAGTTGGTGTAAACTTCTCTCATATCAGTGCTATTCTTTGTAAGCCTCCTTGAAACCAAAGCTTAATCTCAGACTGCTCAATGTGATCCAGTGGCCGGCAGCATCCAAGTCCAGGTACCTACCCCCACCCCCAACAGCTGAAACAGAATCTGCACTTTAACAAGTTCTCCAAGTGTTTCATTGCTTATTAAAGTTTAAGGAGCACAGCAAAGTGGCCTCAAACTATGCATTTCTAAAAGCTCCCAGATGGTGTAGCTGGCTGGTCTCCGGTCCACAGTCAAGAATCTAAACCACTTTTGTCAATGTGGCCCAATGAGGGTGTTCAGAAAAATTGTGGGGGAAGCTCGTTTTCCATGTCACCACAAATCTCCTGAATCATACTCTCTGGAAATCTACCTTGTTAACAACCTGCTTATTCCCAGACAATGCTTACTTACACAAAGAGGAGCACTGAGGCACAGCCAACATCTCCCCAGGGTGGGAATCATTCTCTCCTTTGAAAAACCAGCCCTCTCCGTTTCAAAGCTCCGCTGAATTTAGCCTAAATTGGCCTACAGGAAACAGTTTGACTCTCTAAAGAAAAATAAACTGTCCCTTCCTTAGCCTTTCGGATTACTCAAGACAGTGTTTCTCTCGCCTCCATGGATCTTCATCATCAAGTGTAGATTTCCCAACCATTGCTCCCCTTCCTGTTTCTTACTCTCCTGTTTATTCTCCTCATCCCTACACTGGAGACCTTCCAGTTTCCCAGACCCCTCAAAGGAAGGCAGCTCCAACCAGAGAGAAAACCTCCAAGGTGAGCAACGTACTATACGAATCATATTATCATTAACTCTGACCAGAATAAGCTGTTTTTTAATAGTGCAACTAGCCTTAGCTTTTTTTAAAAATAGCTATATATGTTGTATTAATTCAATATTAAGCTTCTGAAATCCCAAAAAGATTTTGCACAGTAGAAACTAACAACATTGTAAAGTAACCATACTCAAATAAAAATTTTTTTTTTAAATGTTAAACTTCTGTTTAACCACAACCCCTATGTCCCTTTCCCCTTGCGTCACCAAGAGCTGTCAGCCTATCGCTATATTTTCACAATTATTTATTCAGCTTAAGTATAACATTTTTCCCTACAGTGAAAAAGTGAAATTGTTACTCACTCAAGTCGTGTCTGACTCTTTGCAACCCTATGGAATGTAGCCTGCCAGGCTCCTCTGTTCATGGAATTCTCCAGGCAAGAATACTGGAGCAGGTGGCCATTTCTTTCTCCAGGGGAACTTCCCAATCCAGGGATCGAACTCGTGTATCCTGCACTGCATATTCTTTACTATCTGAGCCACCTTATTTATTCAACTTAAGTAGAGCATTTTCCCTATAACCCAGATACATTTCATCACCATGATCTCTGACAAATGCGTTCTGGTTCTGGTTCTAGTACTGAATAAACAGTCTCAGATTCAAGTTCCAGTCCGATCTCTACAGCTCTTCTGTTGGTCCTTAAGCAAGTTCCCTAGCCTTTAAAATAAAGCCTATTTTTCATCTATAAGATGGGCATAACAGTTCCTATCTTATAGGATAAATGTGAGAAGTCACTGCGGCCTACCAGGCTCCTCCGTCCATGGGATTTCCCAGGCAAGAGTACTGGATTGGGTTTCCATTTCCTTCTCCACAATAAAGTATAAAGCTGTGTAAACAATAAACAAAAGCATCCCCAAGCTATGAAGAATTTACGAATTTAATAACCACAATGCTGACTCATTCATTCACGTTTTCCACCCCCACATAAAATAAACAGTGCTCCTGAAACCTTAAGAGAAACAAACAAAAATCTGTCTCTACCACCATCCAGGACCCATTCTGGTTTAGCTTTTCCTTTTGTGAAGAGTTTCTGTGCTCTGTCGACAAAAGAGGAAGGGAAACCTGGCCCAAGAGCCACGAAACCAAATCCCAGGATGGCTCACTAGAAACCAGCCACATGGAAGCACACAAAAGCAGAAAAGCCCTTTCATGTCACTGACACGGGTGTCAAAGTGTTCAGACTGGCTATCCACTTCCAATTTCTTACTGAAAGAGGAACTCGAAGTTGCTGAGGGTTCTGACTGTGAGAATTCCATAGAGCCAGGGTTCCCAAGCTAAGGGGGATATGCAGTGAGACAAACTATAACATAATAGATAAAATGTAAAGTAATATGTCCCACCCACATAAGATGCCATACTTCCCAGAAAGTTCCCCATAGTTATTCAGGGGCAATGGGGCTTCATACAGAAGTCTGTGAACTTGTATAGACCCGCCCATGAGTGTTAGTTTCCTAGATGGAAATGAGTAAGAAGCATATAGTCCAAGGACTAGTCAGCAATTAAACCTCTCCACCTCCAAATCCTCACTGCTTAAAGTGGAGACAATTTCAAAAGCAGAAGCCTCAGATTCACCTCCATAAAACTAGGAAACGCTTGGAAGTCTTTCTCTATGAATTTCCGGGTACTTTTACAAACACAAATCTTTGCTAATATGCATGATTCACAAATTAGAAAGGCTGAAGTTTTAATTTTTTTAATTTTTGAAATGCTTCTTTCTTTGGTCGTGTTGGGTCTTAGCTGCCTCACATGGGATCTTTCGTCGGGGTATGCAGACTCTCCAGTTGTGGCGAGTGGACTCTCTAGTTGTGGCCCACTGGCTCCAGAACACGTGGGCTCAGTAGTTGCAGCATGGGGGCTTAGTTCCCCAACCAGGGATGGAACTCAGGTCCCCTGTATTGCAAGGCAGATTTGTAACCACTGAACCACAGGTCCCTAGAAATGCTGAAGTTTTTAGAATATACTTTTCCAAGAGACTGATCAAAGAGTTCTGCCTTGAACACACAGATAAGACAAGGATTAAATATACTCCAACTACTCAAGTAACAAACACCTAATATTTATTAATAAATTAGTACACTTGAAGGCATTTTTCTGATATCAGTCCCTCACCATTATACCCACAAACCCCACCCACACAAAGGGAGTCCACACCACCTTTGCGTTAGAATCCATCAACTGAGCATCAGACAGCACGTCTATAAATGGGAGCAGAGTTGCAAATTTATCAGGTAAGAGTTCTTACAGCTGCAGCCATTTTTAATTAAAGTGATTGAATGAAGGAAACCCACCAAGACCAAGGCCTTGAGGGCAGACTGGACCTATTGACTATGTGTGTATAAAAAACAAGACATCTTGTCAAGCAAAGCTGGGCAAATTCCCTTTGGAAAAGGTGCCAGTTGTCACCAGCACTTCAATTGTGACTTTCCAAAGTGCAGCAATAGGTTCCAGAAGAGCTCAATCCCTAAAAGATGAAGTTCAAGTTCTTTGGTGGCCTGGTTGTCAAGCCACTCAAATAGTAAAGTCGTGATGGCTTGTGAGGACTTCATGTCTCCAGCCCAGAGCAGATTAGCGTAAGGGGAGCACAAGTAATCAAGCATTCAACACGTGTCCAGGTGAAAACCATACAATCAGCAACAGTGTGGTCAAGTTTCAGCCATGAATATGAACTATCCAAAAAGGCATATTAAAAAGATAACTCAAAATCTAATTGCATTACAGTAACTCAATGGGGTCTTACACTTCTCGAACCCTTAAGAAAACCCATAAATGACGAATAATAAAATAGTAATAATAAAAGCAGAAGTGGATTTTGAGACACGAAGACGGCTTATAGCATTCATAAGATGCCATGCCGCTTAAGAAGTTCAGAGCCTCACAATCCAGTGTGTGAGAAGAGCCACACTGCGTTTGTGGTTCATTAAGTGAATTTAAAGTGCACAGAACAATTTTGAGAATACATCCAAAGGCAAAACAGAGAAAATGAGGAACCTAAAAAAAAACTTCAGTGGTGGATATTCTGAAACAGTCAAAAAGGCTTATATGCTAATTTCCCAGACGGGTTTTTAAAAAGAAAGAACTGGCCATATACTCCGTTAAACACACACGCACACGCACACACACCAAAAAAATAAAAATTAAAAAAGGAAAAAAAACGCCACCCTGCCACTAAATTGAGTAATTTCCAGAGTGCAGTATTCCTCGTGTTCTACAACAGGTCGGGAAGATGACTATAAACAGAGTCCAGGAGGGTCTGGCTGGCTTCCTGGCTCTTGACTCCAATGATCTCAAACAGCCGATCCAGCTTGTCCTCGGCCTGCGGAGTTTCTTCAATCGCCCGCAGCTCCTCAGGGTTCAGGATGTGGAGCATGTCATCAAAAATAGGCTGCAAGTCGCAGGGGTCCAGACGCACCTGTCGCAGGACTGTGTCCTTCTTTTCTGCAGGAAAGAAAGGGGAGGGGACAGCTGTAAAGGGACTGTGTTAGGGAACAGGAGGGTTAAGGTGACAGTGATCCACTCCCCAGGCTGTCCCCACCCCCGACAAGGTGAGGGAGTGAAGCTCTGGCACATTGCAAACAACACGGTGGGTTTTGCCAACATTGTGCTTAAGATAACAAGCAAGATTGGCCTAATAGAGATCAGACAAGGATCTCCTTGATTGGGTTGTTGATGGAACAGGACATTTTGCCTGGACTCAAGTGACTTCTAAGTTCTTCCAAAACTCAGGAGGATGCTGAAATACTTAAAGGAACTTAAAAGAAAGAAATGTCACTACTTTTCCCATCTGTAGTGTGTGTTAGTAAGCAAAGATCAGCCCAGTCTTTCCCCCACAAACATTCCAAGTTAATAATCAGCTTATCTGACTTTCTAATTACATTGTTGTATTTTGGGCTTCCCTGATAGCTCAGTTGGTAAAAGAACCTGCCTGCAGGAGACCCCGATTCGATTCCTGGGTTGGAAATATCTGCTGGAGAAGAGAGCGGCTACCCACTCCAGTATTCCTGGGCTTCCCTTGTGGCTCAGCTGGTAAAGAAACCACCTGCAACGTGGGAGACCTGGGTTCTGGGTTTGATCCCTGGGTTGGGAAGATCCCTTGGAAAAGGGAAAGGCTACCCACTCCAGCATTCTGGCCTGGAGAAATACATGGGGTCGCACAGAGTTGGACACGACTGAGCGACTTTCACTTTGTTATCTTTTAAAAGTAAACTTCTAGGAGCCAAGGCACATAAATAAGAAAATACTGCTTGTTGGGTCATATCTTAAAATGGGGTAAGAAACTAAACTATTATTACCATTATAAAATGTATTCTCTAAAAGATAATATGTACCAAATTACAAACTAAAATATAAATCTTTATACGGATATATGACTATATAAAGTATAAAATATAAACATGTAAAATAGAATATATTTTATAAATATGTAAAATATAACAACACAAAATATAGCCCTTTCAGTAAAATATAACTGGTGTTACCCAAACTAGGAAATTTCTAACAAAAGTCAGTCATCAATACAGTATACCTGTTAATTCCCTACCCTGCTATTCAGAACTGCAAGTAGCAAATTATTTACCAAAAGCGTCAGTCCAGAATCTTTAAAACATTATTTGCAACCAAGCTTAACAGAGCGAATTTTAATTTGAGTCAATAAAACCTATACTCCAGACTCTCAAGATAAGTTATACTTTAAATCCCTGTGTTCTACAAGCTTGGTAAATAATTTGCAAAAAGGAAAAAAAAAAAAACCCTGCCAGACTACATGTTATCGGACTTTCCCTGAAACACTTGATAACATCATGAGGACTAAGGGTGACTGATACTCCTGGACACAGGCTCCCGGCCAGACAGTCAGGACTGTAAAGATTTTCCAGGCAGGTCCTGGGTGGGTAATGACGTAGCTTCTCACAGGCTAGCCTCACCTCAGAGGCCAGAGTAGGTCATTCAGTTGATCCTACTCCTACTGGAACGAGGAATTGATAGAGGGAGAGATCCCAGGGGCTGTTCTGGAGGAGACTTAAGAACGAATGCGGGTTGCCAGCCAGCTGTACCTTTGGTTATAAAGGAGCCATTCCTGCTCAGCGCGGAGGACCCGCTGGAAGTGGAGTCACAGCGAAGGAGGGGCTCAGACTCGTCCACGAAGAAGCCCTTGTTCTTGTCCAGAGGGGACGGTTCCACCGTCAGGAGTGTGGAATTCTCAAGTTTCGTGTTGGGGCTGGGGATCGGGCTGGGGCTGAGCGGGCTGGGGCTCATGGGGAGAGCCAGCTTGTCAGTGTCCAGCTGTGGGAAGAAACAAACCATTGTGAACTACACAGTCCAAAGTTATACAAATTATAATGGACAAGAATCTGAAAAGGAATACATATATATATATAAATATATATATATAACTGAATCACTTTGCTGTACACCAGAAACTAACAGAATATGGTCAATCAACTCTACTTCAATTGAAAAAATAAACATAATTTTTTAATTAAAAATTATAGAGAAAAATGAAATTAAAAGCCCTTTCCAGACACTTTTTGTTCCACTTAACATTTTATAGAAATTCTCCCATTTTGACTGTCCATAACTTACATTATTGCTACACACATACTCATAAACCCTTCAAAATACACCTGAGGATTATGTATGAAGATTAAAAATGAGGAATTATGTGTATATGAAGCTGTTACCTCACAGGAGTGTAACTGGACAAGAAAGTGAAAAGGAAGATCCCCAACCTAAAATATAATTTTGTACCACTGGAGTTTAGATAATATACAGCATATTCTTGTCTGTTTCGAGATGAATTTGTGTGCCCCTAAAATTCATATGTTGAATTCGTAACTCCTGATACCTCAGAACATGACTGACTATTTTTGGAGACAGGACCTTAAAGAGGTAATGAAGTGGCCCTCATCCACTGTGACCAACGTCCTTGTAAGAAGAGATGAGGATACAGACCACAGAGGGGAAGCCACATGAAGACACGGAGAAGATGGTCATCTTCTGCACACCAAGGAGAATCAACCCTACCAACATTTTTACCTCAAACTCCTAGTCTTCAGAATTGTGAGAAAATATACTTCAGATGCTTAGGCTTCCCTGTCTGTGATACTTTAGCATGGCAGCCCTCACAAATGAATATACCCTTCTCTTTACAGGTACGGAAAAAGGCCCAGAGAAGATAACTGACTGTCTTCAGGGCCCTCAGCCAGGAAGTGGCAGGACTCAGACTAGACCCTACCTCTCCTGATTCCCATTTCAAACTAGCTCTGGGACTCAATAAAACTGTGTCAGAGAATGAGAACACCAGAGGCAAAAGCAGCTAGAAAGAGAAAGGGAGGACCACCCTTCTGAAACCAGCAGATGGCCTCTTAAGGATGTAGTGGAAACCATGAAGCTCGCATTCCAGGGTGGGGGTCAGAGAGACAATCACAAGAAAGCCACCAAACAAGATGATTTCAGATAGAGACAGTGACCATCGTGACCACTTTGGCTGGACAACGAGACTGGATTTTAGGGAGGCAAAAATCAATGTGGGGAGACCAGGCAGGATGATGCCATGGTGGCCAGGTGAGGTATCATTGTGGCTTGTACCGGGATGCACAGGGAAGATGGGCAGAAGTGACAAGTAGTATCGCCCCATTTTGCAGGTGAAATGACTGAGGCCCAAGAGGGCACACAGATCCTGGGAGAAAGCCGATGTTCAACTCAGCCCAGCTGGATATCTCTACTTGCCCTTGTCATTTGACACCATAGGTTAGAAATGTGGCAGGCACTGGTGGCATCTCCCAGTCAGTTGACTTATCTTTTTATTTGCTCTTCTGGCTGGGAGGGAAATCCGGGAGCCAGGTGGCCAGATGACACAGGGCAGGATTCAAGGGATGATGTGTGCTCTTCCCAGAGCTGTTAATCACCCTCATTATAAACCTCATGACTAGACTCCACGCATGTCAAGCGAAACATTTTCAAGTTCCTCAATCAGGAGGACACTGACCCTCATTTCAAAGCATGATGCTGACTAGTGTTAAAATGCATAAAGAAAAGCACAACTGCCTCTTTTACAACCTCTGAGTCCAGATCAATTCTTGCAACTGAGTGCAGATTCTGAAGACCTCTGATGATGGCACGTCTAATGTCCCAACAGCATCCGTCCCCTGTACAAACCACCAACATCCTGCTTCTGCTTCCAGGGCAAGCTGAAGATTTGGGTAACATGCATTCCCACCAGTTCCCTTCTGATCCACAGCCAAGCTTTACAGATAGGTTGGGTTTTTTTTTTTTTTTTTTAAATGTGGGCCATTTTTAATGCCTTTAGTGAATCTGTTACAATATTGTTTCTGTTTCAGGTTTTGGTTTTTTGGTGTGAGGCATGTGGGATCTTAGTTCCCTGGCCAGGCATCTAACCTGTACCCCCTACACTGGAAGGGCAAGTCTTAACCACTGGACCCACCAGGGCAGCCCTTAGAGATATGCTTTGAAGATCTGAATTCATTAGGCCTTGGCATGTGCCCCTCCTCCTTGAAAATGCACATGGCCATTCATGCCAATACGTGTTTTTTATTCACTCAATTAGACAAAGAACACTTGTCTACACTCCAGCACATGGATAACCCAGTCAGCCAATATATAGTGCACTATTCTTGCTTTAAAAAGAAATTCCCACCCACAAATCACATGCCAACAGACTAAGAAGTCCACCCACCTATTTCCTGAACTCAGCTCATTATTTAATTTTCCCAAAGGATCTTATCAGTGGAAATTAAGCACATGATTCCCAACACAATTTGGAAAGACAGAATGCTGAAGCGGAGCTGTCCAATCATTAGCGGCGAGTTGAGTGAATGGGAAAATGCCACTAGGAATGGTTTTAGCATCTCCACAATAGCGCTCACAATCGACTGTTCGACATGCATCTTTCTAGAAAATCAGTTTTGCTACCAAGTAGATATCTGTTACTAGATAGAAGATACACAGTAGTTGGTTGCATTCCAGATTTCTCTAGAGTTACCTGCATTTTTTTTTCCCTATCAGAAAAAAAAAAAAGAAAAAACTGCCCCTAGAAACTTCTTTCGTCCCTTTACTTGCCTGTTGACAATATCTATCAAAACTAGTTTGCAACACTGAAACTCAAACATTGTATTACCTGCGCTTTCTCTAACAAGAAGCTGAGGCTTGGACTTCCCTGGTGGTACACTGGATAGGAGTCCACTGCCAAAGCAGAGGACACGGGTTTGGTCTCTGGCCCGGGAAGATGCCACATGCTGTGGAGCAACTAAAGCCTATGCTCGACAAGCACTGAGCCTGTGCTCTGGAGCCTGCGAGCCTCAACTACTGAAGACCATGCACCTAGAGCGTGTGCAACAGAGCAGCTCCTACAGTGAGAAGCCCGAGTACTGCAACAAACAGTACCCCACGCTCACTGCCGCTAGAAAGACCCCGTACAGCAAGGGAGACCCAGTGCAACCAAAAATAATAAGCAACAACAACAAAAGAAATTGAGGTTCAGGATGTGGGTAATAGGTAATTCTTTATCAGTTCAGAAAGTTCATGGTTCAGTATTGACTTTATAGCAGATAAAGAACACTTATAAAAAGATTCAGGTACTGAAAATGAAGGCAAATGCTCTAAACAAGAAAGCCGGATGTCTACAGAAACAGGCTATATCCTCCCGGAAAAGATCTGAACATAAACTTATCAAAATACTCACAAAAGATACCCTGACTAACTTAGTTTATTCCTTTTTCTTCTTTAAGCTTTCCAAATGCTCCACAGGGACATTACTTTTTTTTAAAATTAATTCTTTTATTGAAGGATAATTGCTTTACAGAATTTTGTTGTTTTTCTGTCAAACTTCAACATTAATCAGCCATAGGTATACATATATTCCCTCCCCTTTGAACTTCCCTCTCATCTCCCGCCCCATCCCACCCCTCTATATTGATACAGAGCCCCTCTACAGGGACATTAATTTTTATAATTAGAAAAACAATGCTATTTTTAAAACACACTCACCACTGATAAGTGTGTTTTCCCTCTGTTAACTGGAAAATGTGGCTGTAACAGTTCTTATTTTTATTGATAGCCAAGGAACAGGACAGTTGGAAAATCATCTACTTGACTGAGCACCTCTCTATACTTTTCTTAAGCGTTCACATGTACAAAAGGACAACAGTCCTCCCAACTTACTGCAGTGAGGCAAACACTGACTTAAAGGCCTCTGGGAAAACTTGGCCAGTAAAGGCAACGGATCCCCCAGATAGATATTTGAGTTTCCTTTGGAGAAACTCGAAAAGTAGAGCTGTTTTTGCTCTATAGCCATGAGGTACTCATGCTAACTTAGAAGACTCAGTTGAGAAATAAGGGTTAGACAGTCAGACAGACCAAAGAAAGGGAGGGAGCAGGGACTGTGAGGAGAGCTTCCCAAGTAGCCCAAATCTATATGGGTCTACTGTGTGAACTGCAAGACCACACGATTTGACATACACTCCTCTCTTAACATACATACACTATCATGGATAAAGCAGATGACCAACAGGGACCTACCACATAGCTCAGGGAACTCACTATTCTGTAACAACATCTACAGGAAAAGAATCTAAACAACGATATCACAGTATGTGTGCGCATAACTGAATCACTTTGCTATACACCCGAAACTAGCACCACATTGTAAATCAGCTATACCCCAAGGATTTTGGCCAAATGAACCCCAAATGTTCTCCTGATTAGTTTCCAGGCAAATGCACTTTGTCCTTCCAGATACTGTATTTATTGGTCCAAACTGATAAGAAAAGAGAGATAAGTAGTTCACCGTACTTGACACCTGAGTCATACCTAAAGCTTCACTGCTGACTACTTGCCTTTCTGATTTACCAGAACCACTGAGTACAAGGAACCAACCAAAGAGATTAGGTACACAAGCTATTGACTGAGATTTGTGGCCTTGAATGTCTCTGGGTTACAGAGGCTTGGGCAGCGTTGGTGAGAACAATGATGTAACTTGTCCCAGGTCGCACCGGAAAGAGCAAAGTCCAGTTTATTCTTGCATCCCTCCCCTCCCTCCCTCAACCAGCTCCCCAAATCCAGCTGCCCATTTTGGGTGTGCAGTCAAATCACAACCTGAAACTGAAGTTCAAAACCCACTCCCCTCTTAACATACATACACTACCAGAGGTAAAGCAGATGACCAACAGGGACCTACCACGTAGCTCAGGGAACTCAGTATTCTGTAACAACATCTACAGGGAAAGAATCTAAACAACGATATCACAATATGTGTATGTATAACTGAATCACTTTGCTATACACCCGAAACTAACACCACATTGTAAATCAGCTATACCCCAAGGAAACATTAACTCTCCTCTTTTAATATCAAACCAAAACTCACTTCCCTGTTGACTGGCCTTTCCTAGGATGACACACTGTGGAAGCCTGAAGTGTCTCTCCAGCCCCAGGGATGGTGAGGCCATAGGTACAGAAGATATAGTTATGGCAAGGGTGGTAAATAAACAAAACAAGGGCTTGAGAAGACTTTGCTTCTCTCCTGTGATGGAACAGCATCCCTGAGGATACTCTGCAAGCATGAAAGGCTGGAGGACTCCAGCCCCAGAAGCCTTCTTTTCAGCATGTTTCATGATCTTCATAGTCAACTCCTAAGACTCAAAGACATGCCAATCCTGGAACATCATGGCAAGGAAAGAAAAGAAGCCAATCGATAACCAGCTGTGTGGTCTTAGAAAAACCTTGTCCCTTTTCAGACTTGTTTCCTCATTTCTAAAAGAATAAGGTTCCTCTACATTATCTCTCTTCACATTGTCTTGCTTATTGTTTGTCTCACTACGGCTCTTTCATTTTCTCTCCTCACCACCTGCAGACCCCCCCAGCGCCCTTTCTCCTTCCAAGTTACTCCCACTGGTTCCTCAACTAAGGTTTAGCACTGAGTTATTTTCAATTACTACCCAATTACAATCTCCCCGCGGTTGTCCAATCTGTTTTCATAAAACTAATTAACAACTTTGATGCATCAGTGATCTCCTGAAATGAAGCCTTCATTACCCAGCTTGAATGCCCCTTGCTAATCTGCCAAAATGGTTCAACTTAACCCCTTGGCTCCTGGCATCACCCAGTCAGATTCCATAAGATCCTTCTCTCTCCTCTCCGTAGCCAAATATGCCTGATAGGGTTAAGGAGAAAGCCCCTTACTATCAAAAGTCTCCCTTCCAACTGAACCTTCCCTCCAGATCTCATCCAGTACTTAGCAAGTAGGAAGGATTCTTATGCCACATCTGTGAAAATGTCTGTCACTTAAAGATGGTTTTCAGAAACACACTTGCTAAATTCAGTGGAAACTAATTCTTATTCCATCTGAGCTGACCAGCTTGTTACTCAGCTCCAGCAAACAAAATAGGACTTTAAAGAATGTCATCATCAATGCTCAGCTAAGTGGCGCAACACGAACATACGGAATCTATCTGATGCTAAGGTAGCTCTTCTTAGCTCCATTTTACAGACGAGCAAACCATGGCTCAAAGAGGTTTAAGTAACCTGCCCAAGACAACAGAAGCAACTGTTATCGTCTCCAAAGCTCCAGATGTGATTCTAATGAGCAGCCATGTTTAAAAACAACTGGACTATATGCTGAGCTTTCACTTTCATTGTTTGTTTCACTTTTTCTGTTTCATGCTTAGTGCTCCCATTTCATTTACGCTCTCCAGTTTCTCTCTCTTTCGTTGTTCTTTTTCAAGCTTTTATCAAGTGTAATAGAAAAGCATTTGGTCACAAAATACATAAATAGCATTATAATGTAATATATATTTTAGAAAACAACTCCATTTTTGTCTAGCTAAAAAATGTATGACATTTTGATTCCACTTGTTTAACTAAGTATGAATAGAATGCTAAATTTCTAATTTACATTCACTCAAAATTTTGATACAGTTCCACTTATTCAGACATCTAGTGTTACTGCTAAAAGGCCAGAAAGCTTACTATCTAGTGACTTAAAAAAAAATTTGAATGAGGTTTGAAACTTCTAATCCAATTCTGAGAATATACAGAAATACTATGTTGTTAAAAAAAAAACAAACAGGAAATTAACATGTGATACAGTATTATTAACTAAAATACAGATTTTGATCAAATTTCACTCACAAAATTACATTTAAATTATATTTTAAAACTGTGGGCTTCCTTGATATCTCAGTTGGTAAAGAACTCGCCTGCAATGCAGGAGACCTCAGTGTGATTCCTGGGTTGGGAAAGGCCACTGGAGAAGGGATAGGCTACCCACTCCAGTATTCATGGGCTTCCTTTGTGGCTCAGCTGGTAAAGAATCCACCTGCAATGCGGGAGACCTGGCTTCGATCCTTGGGTGGGGAAGATTCCCTGAAAAAGGGAAAGGATACCCACTCCAGTATTTTAGCCTGGAGAATTCCATGGACTGTATAGTCAAAAGAGTCAGACACGACTAAGCGACTTTCAGTTCAGTTCAGTTCAGTCACTCAGTCATGTCCGACTCTTTGTGACCCCATGAATCGCAGCACACCAGGCCTCACTGTCCATCATCAACTCCCAGAGTCCACCCAAACCCATGTCCATCGATTCGGTGATACCATCCAACCATCTCATCCTCTGTCGTCCCCTTCTCCCCCGGCCCTCAATCTTTCCCAGCATCAGGGTCTTTTCAAATGAGTCGGCTTTTTGCATCAGGTGGCCAAAGCAACTTTCACTTAAAATCTGTAGTTGTTTCTTAGAAAGTTAAACGAAGAATTCTCATATAAATCAGCAATTCCACTTATGCATATGTATCCAAAATAATTGAAATCTGGGAATTAAACAGATACTTGTACACCAATGTTTAGAGCAGCAAATTCCCAATAGTCAAAAGGTGGAAACTGCCTAAATGCCCATGAACAGGCTAATAGTTAAACAAAATGCTGCTTATACATATAGGGAATATTATTCAGATTTTAAAATAGAATGAAATTCTGATACATGCTGCAACATGGATGACTCTTGAAACAGTTAATGCTGAGTGAAACAGATCAGACACAAAAGATTAAAGATTGCATGATTCTACTGATAAGACACACACAGAACAGGCAAATTCACAGAGACAGAAAGTAGAGCAGTAGTTGCCAGAGACGGAGGAGCAGAGATCATTCGTCATCATCTTTCAGTGGGCAGAGAGCTTCAGTTTGGGATGATGAAAAAGTTCTGGAGATGGATGATAAAGGTTCACAGCACTGGGAATAGACTTAATCCCTCTGAATTGTACACTTAAAAATGATTAAAATAGTAATTTCATGTTACGTGTATTTTACCACAATAAAAACTTCAAAAAAAAAAAAAAAAGATCAGGTTTGGTCTAGTTTCTACCCAAGTTAATCCTCTTTGCTGAGTCATGTCACTTGCCTGTCTAGACTCACTGTATTTACAGATACTGACAAACCCTGTAAACTCAATACAAAGACATCACATGACCACAGGGAGCTGCTCCGCCCTGTCGATCAGACTGCAGGGGCCAGAGGACCTATAACTCAACAGCAGATCTTGCACCCCGGCTGGATGGCTGCCCGGAGGTAAAGACGAGAGATTATGTAAATACCAGATACTTCAACTGTGGCCAATAACCTTGTTTTCTATTAGAAAATATTTCAGATCCCAACAGACCAGTGACTACTCAAAAAAAACACAAATTCAATTTCCACTAAAGGTCTATCTCAAATGAATTACAGTCACAAATAAAGAGATAACTACAACTATTTAAGGATGATGATATTATCTCAAGCTTGTTTCCCCCACTCTCCCAGCTGCCAAGATCAAATTAAATTTCATGACTTTTAATAGGTCTATGTAGATATGTAAGACTGGGTTCTGATAAAAAAACAAGCACTTTCCTCCTTACCATACAAGTATCTCTTGATACTGGAATCTATGTGGTTCCTATGTTTAGAGAAAAGGAATTCAGATAATAAGAAAGGTTTTGTTACCCAAAGTTATGTGGTTCCTGGACTTCAGATCTAAATGAGAGTTCAGATAATAATGGTTACCAGCCCCACCTCCTCAAAACATGTACCTGAATCTATCTAATTCCTAAGTTCAGATACTAAAGAATTTCTGTACAAGATGATTTCTCCCTTAAAAAAAAATCCCACCTCCAATAAAAGGGGAAAGTTTCGTTAAAGTCCCTGCTGATAGGAAACAATGACTTTATTCTTCTGAGTGTGAATTCTTGTTTCAATACAATCCAGAGAAAGGGGTCATGAGAAGAAGCAGCCAAGTGTACTCAGTAAAAATTTTTGCAGATATAAAGAAAAAAGAGGAAATTGAGAAGACAATGATTCCTAAACCTTTAAAAGAAAGGTTGGCAGTTCTAACAAATTTGGAGGGAAGTCTTACAAAAAGAAACATGGAATGGAAATATACATATACACATACACACACATATACATAGATAAAGCAAAGATCTCAAAACATAATTGTTCAATCTAGGTGGTAGGTTACGCATGTGTGTTGTACTATGCTTTAATTTTTCTTTGTTTCCTGAGTCTTTTTTTTTTAAAGGGAGGACAATAAATACATAAAGAAGGGCTATGGGCCAAATAACCTGAAGGCAAAAATTCCCCAAACTTTTCCTAAGCTTCTGATTGTTAAGTGCTTTGTCGATCTTCCTTCTTACTTCTCCCGCCCAGCCCAGATTATAGGAAAGGGCAGTGAAGAGGGGCTTCTATTGCATAACTAGGGGACAGAGCTACCATTTAAATCTAAATCATCAACTGGCAAGTTATGATTGCCACTAAGACACTGGCAATGATTGCAGCTAAGACACTGCAGCCTTAATGCTTTCTAGATCTCCTTTCTAGAGGTCAGGAGATGGAAGCAGGAACAGAAGTACCATGTCAAGATGCCAAGATGTTCAAGTTCCCTGGGAACCCCTGTGCCAGACAACAGAGGTGGCAGAGTTGAGTGAACACTAAAATATGCATTTCCCAGGTGAGCTGTAAGCCAACAGCAGAACCTGCGGAACAAACTCACCCACCCTCAGGAAGCTCTCAGGATTAACTTGACCCAAACATGCCAAAACCACTAGAGTATTATTTAGAAAGATACCCTCAACCCACCCTAGATTGGTCCAAGCATAGAATAATTCAAGAATTGTGTTTCAACTGCAACCTTACTTAAGATTCTATATAAACATCAGCCCAGGTTATATAAGCATCACCAACTCAATGGACATGAATCTGAGCCAAACTCCCAGAGACAATGAAGGATAGAGGAGCCTGGCGGGCTACAGTTCTTGGGGCCGCAAAGAGGAAGACACGACTTAGCCACTGAACAACAACAGGTTAGCTGGCCATGGTGAGCTTCTCCTTTAAGCATCTCAAGCCCCAGTCAAGGCAGTTGCTATAGTCTTCTATGCCGCGGTTTAGCCCTTAAGTCCAGTCCAGACTCTTGCAACCCCATAGACTGAAGCCTGCCAGGCTCCTCTATCCATAGGATTTTCCAGGCAAGAATACTGGAGTGGCGTGCCATTTCCTTCTCCAGGGGATCTTCCTGACCCAGGGATTGAACCCAGGTCTCCTGCACTGCAGGCAGATTCTTTACCAACTGAGCTACCGGCCAGGGAAGCCATCTACCTATAGTCGTATATATACAGTTCAGTTCAGTTCAGTCGCTCAGTCGTGTCTGACTCTTTGCGACCCCATGAATCGCAGCACGCCAGGCCTCCCTGTCCATCACCATCTCCCGGAGTTCACTCAGACTCACTTCGAGTCGGTGATGACATCCAGCCATCTCATCCTCTGTCATCCTTTTTCCTCCTGCCCCTAATCATTTGCTAATCCTGATCTTAAGAGTTCATTTCAAAACTGAATCCCAAGGGCTAAAAAACCAGCCACATTTAAGCCAAGGTGTAGTTGCTAGCCAATCCTTGCCTTAAGCAAGATAACTTATGAGAATTGGGTGCGCAGGGTAACAGGCACAAGAAGCCACAAGCAATGTGGTATAAAGCTGCCAGAGCTGGTAAGAACCAGCTGGCTCCGGAGGGAGGCGAGGAGGGCGTGGCAACCCACTGTCTGCAAGCTGTTCAGGCTGCTGACATCAACCCTGAGCTGACTCACCAACCGGCTTTCTCAAAAAAAGGAAGTGAGGAGAGTAAGTCAGGGGGCTCCCTGAGTTCAGAGCTGGAGCCAGCTCACAATCAAACACACCGTCCAGCCTTATAAGGGCTCAGCCCCATCATTACAGGAGGAGTTGGCCCTGTTGAAAATGACAGGTTTCCCTAAACCTCACTCAGTGAGACCTATTGCTCATTAGGAAGCCTTTCCCACAAAAACAGCCTTGGGACAATTCTAGTGATGAAAAAAAGATTGCAAGAATCATAACCTTGCCTTAAGACACGATCGAAGTATCCAACTATATAAAAGGAGGTCCTGTGAATTTAAAATTTGCCAGGTACCTGTGTACTTAAGATATGTTTAGAGACTTATTGTGCAGTAGCTTTGATCCTTTAATTGGGGTGCATTAATCCTTATGGTAGGCTTTCCAGGTGGTGGGCTTAGTCGTGCCCGACTCTTTGCAACCCCATGGACTGTAGCTCACAGGTTCCTCTGTCCATGGGGATTCTCTAGGCAAGAATATTGGAGTGGGTTGCACACCCTCCTTCAGGGGATCTTCCCAACCCAGGAACTGAACCCTGGTCTCCCACATTGAAGGCAGATTCTTTGCCACTAAAGCCAACAGGCAAGCCTGCCCTCCCCCTCCCCCCTGGTGGTGCTAGTGGTAAAGAACCCACCTGCCAGTGCAGGAGAGGTAAGAGATGTGGGTTTGATCCCTGGATCAGGAAGATCCCCTGGAGGAGGACATGGCAACCCACTCCAGTATCCCTGCTTGGAGCATCCCATGGACAGAGGAGCCTGGTGGGCGACGGACGACAGAAGCGATTTGGCATGCATGCAGGCAGTCCATCTTATGGTACTGATCCACCCAATCAGGGACTGAGGTATTGTTCCAAAGGGCCTTTGGTAGCTGCCAGTAAGTTATTTTAATATTTGTCTTGAAGTTAACAAGTATTATAATGAAATAGTCTACATGATGCTAAATAAAGGCTTTAGAATGGTTTTTTTTTTAGAAGTGTGAACAGAAAATAATTTCATAAAAACACCTTGAAATAAGTAGGCTCAAGCTGATCTTTCTACTCAAATTTTCTGAACTTCCCAAATCTGATTAAATTAGTGTCATTTAATAAAAATCTTAGTTGAATTTATGCCATTAGAATTAGACTATACGTGGTACCCAATGCCACAGGTGCAAAAGGAACTCTGAAAATACTTTCCCCTCACTAATCAATGATGTCAGCTTCTCATTTTCCTTCCAGTGTTAACTGTTCCCAGCTCCCCATGTATTCTTCCAGAATAATCTACACTTACACCAATCTGGTAGGTGCATATATTCTTCACCCTATTCTAGACCTTCTCTTTCATTCTTTACAATTCTTTTTTACAACATGGTGGCACAGTTTATGTCCATACTGTTCTGTACCTTGCACTTTTTTGTTTAAAAATGTTTCTTGAGGTTAAGCACATAAAGAGCTGACTCACTGGTTTTGATAAATGCGTACTGTTCCACTGTATGGATGTTCCATTGCTTACATAACCAGTTCTCTATTGAAGGGCATTTGTGTCGCTTCTACCTTTTTGTTACTAGCGAGTGATGCTACAATGAATAATTTACCTGCACCATTCTGCACATATGTAGGATGTATTTTAAGGATATACATAGGATGAGGTGGAGGAGGGGTGGATTGGGGGGTTGGGACTAGCAGATGCAAACTACTGCACAGAAAATGGACAAACAACAAGGTCCTATTGTTAGCACAGGGAACTATACTATACTCAATATCCTGTAATAAACCATAATGGGAAAGGATAAGAAAAAGAATGTGTGTGTATACATATATAACTGAAACACTTTGTTGTACAATAGAAATTAATACAACATTGATTTATAATATACCTCGATAAAGTAAATTTTTAAAAAGAACATATGTAAGATGTATTCCTAGGAGTGGACTCCATGGTCAAAACACATGTATTTTGGTACATGCCAGATGGCCCTCCACTAGGGCGGGCTTATGTGCATACCCATTCGCAATGGATACTGTTCCACCTTCTTTATTCCCTTCATAACACAAGAATGGAGTTATACCTTCCTCTCTGCCAGTCTGAGGTTAACATTGCATCTCAGTGCAGGTTTCAATTTGAATTTTTCTATTTTGAGCAAGGTTACAAAAAAAAAAAAATCCCTATACCTTTAAGAGCCTTCAGGATTTCTTTTCCGTGCACGCTCTTGTTCACAAACCATCCATTTTTCTTTTGGATGGTTGGTTTCTTAATTAACTTGCAAAAATCCTTCATTATTAAAGGAAATTAACCCTATATTGCAAACAACTTTCCCAGTTATTATTTTGTCTTTGGTTTGTATATGGTGTTTTCTGACTTATATACGTCTTAAGGAGTTGAACTTTTCTTGTATGGCTTCTGTGTTTTGTATCATTCTCAAAAGACACTTACTTATACAATAAGTGATTATAAAACCAAAACACTTGCTCCATCTCTTTCCCTAGTACTTTTTTCCCTAAGCCATTTTAATGGTTGGTCGTTTCAGCCTGCCCCTGACTCAGCCCAAACTGTGGATAAATCAAAGTTTCTTCTGTAAAAAAAAAAAAATTAATAGGGAAATCAGAAATGACAGCTGTCTCTCCCCCAAGGAAATGGTGAGGAATAAGCAATTACCAGATGGTCTAGTGGTAAAGAACCCGCCTGCCAATGCAAGAGACAAAAGAAACTCGGGTTCGATGCCTGGGTTGGGAAGATCCTCTGGAGAAAGGCATGGCAACCCACTCCAGTATTCTTGCCTGGAGAATCCCATTTCCAGAGGAGCCTGGTGAGCTACAGTCCATAGGATCACACAGAGTCGGATACAACTGAAGCAACTGAGCGCACACGCATAAGTGATCAAAGCGATGAAATTAACTAGTGTACAATAAAGCCTCCTGCTGCCTGAAATATAATTCCTTAACAGTGAGTGCATATGCTTTTGGCACTTGGGTTATAACAGATGAAGAGACAAGTCTCATGAACACAGGATGGAGAAGCTAGGCCAAAACTGAAAGATATTACACTTTGTCTGAATGAGTTTGGTCTTTAAAAAAGCAAACTATGACATCCAGCACTGGTAATTCATGGCGAAAACAAGCTTCTTTTCACAATATTGATTCTGTTTCTCTCGAATGCACTTTTTGAGGAAGCCAGTAAGGATGTGGATTAAAGGGGCAGAAAATAGTTTTACCTCCCACTCCCCGTCTCTATCATCCACTGATAGACTCAGCCTTTTCTGAATGTAGAGACACCGTCCCAAGAAGAAAAAGAAAAGCCCATTTCAAGTCCTCTGTATGGCCATTTCACAGAGGATGTTCCAACATCAGGCTCACACATGCACCCTCCTATAAAATGCCGGCATCGTGAGCGATGATTCTGTTTCTGTGTGTTTTGGTGTGTGTCTGTTTCCTTTGTTTTTTTTTCATATAATTTTGAAAGGTTACTTTTCATTTACAGCTATTACAAAATATCGGCTATATTCCCTGTGTTGTACAATATATCCTTTTAGCCTATCTTACACCCGATAGTCTTACCTCCTTCTCCCCATCTCTATTTTGCTCCTCCCTGCTTCCCTTCCAAACTGCTAGTTTGTTCTCTATTATCTGTGAGTCTGATTCCTTTTTGCTGTATTCACTTGTTCGGTGTATTTTTTTAGATTCCACGTATAGGTGATTTATATAGTGTTTGTCTTTCTCTGTCTGACTTATGTCACTAAGCGTAACACCCTCCAAGTCCACCACATTGCTGCAAATGGCAAAATTTCATTCTTTTTTTTTTGATAGCTGAGTGGTATTCCATTGTATATATTGTGTGTTTTCATTTAGTATCTGTAGTGCCTAGTACAGACATTGAAACAAAATGGGTGTTCCTTTAATGTTTGCTAAACAAATTGCTTGTGTCAAACCATCCCATCTTTAAAGGCTACTAAAGGGACTTCCCTGGCAGTCCAGTGGATAGGACTCTGCGCTTCTACTTGTAGGGAGCACACGTTCAATCCCTCGTTGGGGAACTAAGATCCTGCATGCCACGTGGTGCAACCAAACAAAAAAACTCATTAATAAAAAAGTAAAGGCTACTAAAAAAAAAAAAAAGAAAGAGAGCATGTGTAAGTATGTGTGTGTTAGGGAGGGAGTGTATACCCAGTCCCAAGATCCCAAGAATCTGTTTCCCAGACTTTTCTATCACCTGTCACACTTCAAACGCTTTTACATGTCTGAAATTGGGCTGTATCTAACAACTATAATTCACAATGTTTTCACTGCTTTCTTAGCGGTAATATAATAATGGTATATACACGGCTGACACAGCTTTCAACAAAATACAGAAATGTATGTTAATTGTAACACCTGTTTCTCACGGGGCCATGAAGCTTGCTAGATAAAAGGAGATGCATAGCACCTAGACAGTGTTTGGGACACGGCAGATTTGAGGCAAACACTGGTTCACTTTCTCCGTAACATGCATTTACAGAAAGGAGCGTGCTATTGCTTGAGTCAAAAAAGCAGTGTATGGAATTCAAATCCCAACACATAAAACAGTAGCAAAGATGTACTGAGCCCCACTAGCAGATGTCAAGTGCATGCCTGGGCATGTACAATCATTATCTCTACTATTTACATGCGATTTCACCAGATGCTTATAAGACAAAGGTCTAATTGTTGGTTATGTCAGCTCCTTTTACTAGTTTTTGGAGATTCGAAGTTCCAACTCCTGCACTTGACGTGAAGTGAGACACTGAAGCCTCATTCTTGTAC
Source organism: Budorcas taxicolor (assembly GCF_023091745.1). Classification (NCBI taxonomy): domain Eukaryota; kingdom Metazoa; phylum Chordata; class Mammalia; order Artiodactyla; family Bovidae; genus Budorcas; species Budorcas taxicolor. The sequence continues at coordinate 39,251,644 of NC_068920.1, read as the reverse complement.
CTTTCCTATTACAGAACAATGAACATTCTGATAAGCTCGCTGCTGAACCAAATGAAACGAAATTCCAAGTAAAATACATGTTCTTCGTAGAGTCAAAAGTTTGAGACCTCAGTGTAAAAAAAACAGATGGGCCTCCCTCAGCAGAAAGCTCATGAGAAAGTCTTGGACAAGAAGACCAAAATACAATCTTGAAAGAAATTAGAGTCTGTCTTTAAAAAAAAAAAACAACTTTCAAATAGAAATGTATACATTTGTTCTTATTTTATAGGTATATTGTGGTGGGTTGAGTACCCTTATCTTCTGATGTTATAATTCCTCATGCACACTTCTGTTACAGCACTTGCCTATGCCACTAAACTGTCATTATTTGCACACATGTCTCCATCTTGCCGAGTGAGCTGTTGAAAGGCACACACCTTTCTTGTTTACATAGTACTAGGCACACAGCTGCTGCTCAACAAAAGATTGTTGACTAACTGAATGAAACCATGGAGTATGACAATAAGTAGAATGGCCTGAAATGTCATTAAATGTCTAAAGGCTCCTTCATAGGCCTGGCTCCTTTGTACACAACCACCACCTTAAACACAAGCATCGCTCAAACTTTCTGGCCTATTGTGGGTCAACATGCCTTTACAGTGTCGCCTTCTCACCATACTGCAAGTTCCCCAGAACCCACAGTCACACTCTGCAAATTAAGTAACTTGACCTGAAATGACCCCCATGTAGTGGCCACACAGCAGAAGTCAGGGGCTCGATACATGCCAGTTTAGCTAACATCTCAAGGCCTTAGGGCAGCAATCCCTGTTTTCTAAGAGATGGTCAATTGGCAAGTTAAGAACAAATCTAAAAAGCCAAAAAGTCAACAGCTAAAGGTACAGCTGGTGTTTGCCTCCACTCGCCCTCACTATATTAAATTTCTGAAAAGAGCTGCTCTCAGACAACGTAGGTCAAGACAGGTACATCCTGAAGCTGATAAAAAAAAATCAGTAACTATAGTTCCCTTTTCAGCAGAAGCAGTGGTACTGTCCTCACAGACAGAATGCCAGTGCTCATCATCTCACGGTTCAGATTCTCCCAGTGGATCATACCCAGCAAAACCACTCAGCTTCCAATACAGAGTCCACTATGGTTGAGAGAGAGAGAACTCTGTCCCTGGGACCGACGTCTCCAATGTGGTTTCTGGAAAGGATTAAGAATTTCTAACAAAGAATCATTCTACTACGTAGACATTAACCACAACAATACTGGTTTCAGATTCACCAATTGGTACATTACAGTATGGTTTTAATCTAGCTAATCTCATGAAAGGAGGGAGAGAGGGCTGAGACACCCCAAACCCTCTGCCTGATCAACACCAACTCTTTATATTTGTGAATCTCTGGTCAAAGCAGGCAGCTAAAGTAATGCTTTATACTATTTTAAATGATTGTGGTTGTTTTTAACATGATCATCCCCTTTTATTGAAATGCAGCTGATTTACAACGTTGGGTTGGTTTCCGATGTACAGCAAAGTGATTCAGTTACAAAGATACATCCTTTCTCATATTCTTTTCCATTATGGTTTATTACAAGATATTGAATATATTAACAGTTCCCTGTGCTACATGATAGGACCTTGTTTATCATTTTTAAATGTACATAAAATTCCTTTTTCCTCCCTTTCTCAAAATGAAACTCTAAAGGAAGGCTGGGAAATTCAAATCACCACGACTTCTGAACCTAGCCAGTAAGCATCCCTTTCATATCCTACGTTTTTACATCCCATAGTATAACAAGCCATTATCTGATTTAATGCTTACCAAAAAAAAATACCACTTGAATTCCCATTTTAAATAGAAAAACAGGAGACAGAGAAATAATTTGCCTAAGGTTTCCTATAGAGAAAGAATCAAGTCTAAGATGAGGGGGGAAGAAAGGAAAACCAGTACACTGGGTAAGCCTATTTGAACATAAAAAGACCCGGGCGGGGAGGGGGGTGGGGAACCAGCAACAACATAAAAGGAAACCTAGAAATTCAGTTGCTCAATTCTGTATCCTTTTTCTGACAGCCCTTGAAAGAGCAGCCGGTTGTCTACATACACCATCCCCTTTGTTTCTTCACTAGAGAAAACATTCCTGCCAGCCTAGGAACACTCACTCAGGCAGTACAAGAATAAATATTTACAACTAGCTGGAATTTCCAGTTCTTGGGCACTGAATGCAGATGGCAACCCTCATGCTCAACCGTCTACCCATCAAGCAGTCTTGAACTTGGCAGTCTCTCCCTATCCGGCACTGAGTAACCCTTGGTGTTCAGGATTTAAAGAATCTATTGATATGTGAGTTGGAGCTAGTCAAGAACATTCTTCCATCTCTCTTGCCTTTAGAGCCTGGGAATAATTGCAGTGATTCACGGTAAACATTCACCAAGGGTTTTCTCTGGGTCACTCTCACCTAATTTCACAACAGCTCAGAGGACAAGCACTAAGGGTGTTCCCATTTTCTCATGAAAAAACCGAGTCAGTGATGCCAAGTATGTGACCTGGACAGGAATTTAACCCGGTATACTCTTCACACTGACATCCTGACTTGGAGCCTTTATGTTGATAAACTGCACACCCACCAATTCCCTCCTCCCTCCCTCCTGGGTTTACTCCCTTAGATAAAAGATGTACACCTTTCTTCCCTTCAACAATAGGTTTCTCTGACAGCAAGGACTCTGTCTCCCCTTGTCTTTGCATTGCCCAAAGTGCCTGGCATAATGGTGCCCATGTAATTTGTTATGTAATACAGATTTAAAAATAAAATTGCATCCTCTCCCTTACTGTTTAGCAGGGGAAACTTAAACTCAGGCTAGAAAGTACTGAAAGAAAAAATAACTGTCAAGCTTAAGTTCCATTTTCCGGCTCTCCTTCAAAAACAAAGCCCAAATAATGCAATTTATTTTAGTCAGTGGGCATTTTCCTGATGAAGAAAAACTGAGTTTATTGCTGGAAACCAATGCTAAGTATTTTTTAGGCCAAAGTAGAAGGATCTCAGGCAGACATGGGGAATGAGCAACAGAAAAAAAATCAGTAAGCAGGTAAATCTACATGGAGTGTGACTGTGTAAAATCATAATAATTATGCCTTTGGGAGGCTAAGAAATGTGTAGTGTTAAAATGTATGACAGTAAGTCAGAAAGAGAAAAACAAATATAGAACATCACTTGTATATGATATCCAGAAAAATAATACAGATGAACTTATTTGCAAAACAGAAACAGAGACACAGGGATAGAGGATGGATGTACAGATACTGGGGGGATGGCCTGGGAGACTGGGAGGGGATACAACTGATTCATTTTGCTGTACAGAAGAAATGAACACAACATTATAAAACAACCATACTCCAATAAAAATTATTAGTAACTTAAAAAAATAAAATGTATGACAACAAAACACAAGAGAGGGATAAATATGTTTAAAGTCTTTTAAGGCTGTTGTGTTGTCTGGAAAATAATAAAAAGTACACATTTATAAAATAGTTCATAATTTAACTGTGTGTTGTAATCTCTGGGGTATCCATTAAAAGTAAAAAAAAAAAAAAACTGTACCTAAGAAGTTAATGAGGAAAAGTAGAATAATAAAAACACCTTATTAACAAGAAAGCAAAAGGGGAAGAGAACAGATAAGACAAATATAAAAAATAATAAGATCGTATATTTAAACCCAAATATATGAGTAAAGAAACCATTCTTTAAGTACATTAAAAATGTTACCACACTGAAATTTTCTTAACAACAAAACTGTTAGAATAGATTTGTTAAAACCTGCAATATATTTACTTACAAAAGGCTTTCTTTATAAGACACAGATAAAAAAAAGTTAAAGGATGGAAAAAATAGACAACATACAATTTGGAAAGTTGTATTAGGCTTTTGTTTTGTTTTTTAAAGAGTTCTGGCAAAGTCCAAGTAATTTCCAACTACTGTCTTTTGCTGATTCTCTCAAAAGTTCATGCCTGGGAAAGAAAGAATAGAGATGATTCTGGAAGGCTGGGGTCCATTTTGATATTGAACTTGAAAGAAGAGCGTACTGAGAAACTTGGGCCACACTTCTGATAAGAAAAGAGTCAGGCAAGCGAATGAATAAATAAACTGGGATACACCCAGACAACGAAACAGCACTAAAAACAAATCAGTTATCAAGTCATAAACAGACATAAACAGCCTTCTCTGAGGGTACAGTCTAGGGGGTCACAAAGAGTCAGACACAAGTTAGCAACTAAACAACAACATCAATAGCGTAGATATTTCAATCCCAGTCTCCCAGTCCATCCACCCCCCACCCCCAGTATCTGGGAAGCTTAAATGCAGACGACTGAGCGGAAGAAGTCAGTCTGAAGGCAAAACACCCCATGATTCCAACTACATGACATTCTGAAAAGGCCAAACTGTAAGAGACACTGAAAAGGGTTAGTGCTCGATGGCGGGGAGGTGTGGGTAGTGGGGAAGAGAGAAATGGGTAAACCGTGGAGAATTTTTTGGCCAGTGAAAATATTCTGTATGATAATGATGGACATGCATCATTTACCCAGACCCACAGGACATGTCCAGCAAGAGTGAACGCTAAGGTAAACTGTGGACTTTGGGTGATTATGACGTGTCATTATAGGTTCCCTCTCAGTAAAAACTCTTTTGACGGATACCCGATACCCCTCTTTTGACCGATACTGATAATGGTGAATGAGGGGGAGATGGTGCATGTAACTTCCCTCTCAATTTTGTTTTAAACCTAAAACTGCTCTAAAAAATGGTCTTTAAAAAAATTCAAAGAACCGTACACCATAAAGTAAATTGTACTTATAATTTGTTAATGCATAATTTTGTTTTTAAGTCAGACTCTGGATATGTTTAATACATAAATGGCTAACAGGCCACCAAGGTTAATAATGGACTAGCTGTTCCTGACAGAGGTAACCAAAAGGAACACCAGGACCAATCCTCTGAGTGGAACATAACATAGGTGTTCTCAGGCTCATGAACAGGAAAAAAACATTAACCATTTTAAACACACACACAAAGTCATTTTTACACATTAAGAGCCCATTAACTCCTGGGGCAAAGTCTCAAATTGCCAGCAGTACCACCATACATACAGAATACAAATCCACCAGAAAATGGAAAAACTAAGTCTCAATTAGGCCCCCTGTGTTCTCTGATTCTCTTGTTTGACTCCACAAATCTCAGAGATAAACTAGGAACAAGCTGCGCCATTAATAAGAGCTGGCAACCAGAAATCCATGCTCATTGGCTAATAAAATTAGAATCAGAGCTGGGTCCACAACACTGCCAGACAATGATGGACATAATTACAACATGGAACAAGAAGCTTCTGCCTTCTCAGCCTCCATCTCAAAATGCAGGCCACACTAGAACCAAGGAGAAAGCTACAGAATGTTTTGGTGCTCCTGTCTCTTAAAAAATAAACCACAAAAAAATAGATACTAGAATATTTTATATATATGGAGGAGATATGAACAAGGAAAAAATTATTCTCCCTGGCATGCAGTCTCCTCCATGGAATCTGCATCTTTGGGCCCACCTTTCCCAGGACCTAGGACAGAGCCTGGAATAAAGCAAGTGCTCCATTGATGGAACTCAATGGAACCATCAGAGAAGCATACCAAGGTCACTTGCCAAGGTCACTTGGTGTAGATGATACTCCACTACCATCATTACCACCCCCAAAAGAAAGCACCTTAAAGACTAGGAACAAATTCTAAATGACTGCTGAGTGTACACAGAGAAAGAGGAGACAGATGTGCAGAAACCAAAAATGAAATAAGTTTTAGGCAAATCTGACCCAACATAGCAAACCTCAGCCAGTCCTCCCAAGAAAGAATGGATTGGCACATAAACCACTGTTGGCTCTTCCTCAATTAAAACAAGGATGGTTCCCTCTTTCGAGTTAGCACAGTAAAACAAAGCCCTACTTATCTTTCTCGTGGGTCCTTTCAGCTGTCATTTTTTTAAATGTTTTAAATCACAAAATAATATTTTCATCATAAAAATAATTTTAAAAATCACTTCTAATTCTACTGCCTAAATTTAATAGCATAATATTAGCATTTTTCATTTTCCTATGTTTATATTTGTTTTTCCTAATGAGAAACCTTCTTTTGAACCCTTAACAATACCTCGTGATCATCCTTCCACATTATTAAATATTCCATTTAACCAAATCTTATCACTGCATCAATTATATTTTCTCTTTTTTGGAGGCAATATCAAGGTGATCCAGTGACTTATTCCCAAGTATATAAATCCTTCTTCAATCTGCTGCTTGCCCTAACAGTTCTTTCCTTAAACCTGAGACTCCAAGGAAGCACAGTGTTTTGCCTCCTGAGCCCCTTTGTTTGAACTGCAATCATTTTATTTAATTGGAGGCCAATCATCTCCCTTTTCTTTCCCCAAATCCAGCTACTTAAAGTCTTATTTTAGTTGTGAACCATATTTAATTGAGATGGTTTCTCAGAAAGTCACAAGACACCGTGTGTGCCTTTGAATGCTTACCCCTGCCTCTGTGCCTTTGAATGCTTACCCCGCCTCTATTAGTAAATCTTTTTTTCTGAACTTCCACATTTCAGAGGAGTTAAAAATATACCAAGATTGTAAAGCAATCATCCTTCAATTAAAAATAAATTTTAAAAAGTATACTAGGAGCTTTAGAGACTACCTTCAGAGTCAATTAGCACCAACGAACTTTTATCCAGTCAGTCACTTAGATCAAAGATTCACCTGATGAATGTTTATTTCAATAATGAAGAAACACTACACTGCTAGTATAGAAAGATGAAGGCATTTGGACTTCTTAAATATATAAAATTGAGTCCCTTGATACACAAATGTGGTGCAGAATGATAGCAGATTAGAGTGGATCAGGGAAAAAACACTCTCTCCCTCACTCTTTTAGGTAATGAGTTTGGACCACTGGAAAAGAACACAGGCAGAATGGTCTTTAAAATTTTAAGTGGTTTTTTATCAAGTCTCAGCAGCAGTGTTTTTCCTTGAGAATACATTGCAAAACTTCAATTGAAATCTGAGAACTATGATTCAATAGCCTAATTTGTAGTTAATTCACGGCCTTTCAGAGAATTACCTTATGATTAAGGAAGGGCTAAGTAAATACATCATGACTGTAACTATGCTATGTAGAACATCTTCAGTAGGTCAGGCATTTTATATCCTTTACTCCTAGAGTCTTAATGAACTCGGGTGACGAGATAACAGAGGCAGAGAAAGTTAAAAGTGAAACATACTTGGTCATTCAGCTAGTGTCAGAGCCAGGATTCCTATCCCATGCTTTCTGAGGCCAAAACCGGGGCTCATGGACCAACGACTATAAACAAATCACCCTCCCGGGTCCCCTCAGTTTCATCTGAGACACTGACTGGACACGCCCAGGGAGAAATATTAATCTTGTTACTAAACACCGCCAGCCTCACCTGCATCCTCGCGGATACTTGGTGGTGAGAGGGAGCCTTCTTAAACGACATCACAGAAAACATCGGCTGTTAGAGGAAGGGAATAGAAAAAAGTCCTCCTTCTTACTTTTGTTCAAAGTGTGTTATGCAAAATGAAACCGTAAATTGGGAAAAAAAGGAATAGAACTAGATGTACAGCCTGATGCCAGACTCCATCCCGAAGGCAGATTCTCAGTTTTGTACATTAGAAGCACTTACAGGGCCTTTAAATACACTGATTCCTAAAAGTGCTCGTTCTGAGTCCTGTCCTCAGAAATTCTAATTTGGTCTACAGTGAGGTTCCAAGTACCAGAATTTTTTAAAAGTTCTCTAGATGATTAATGGAAAACAGCTTAGAAGCACTGCCCTAGAAGAGATGTGCGTGTCTCCGTGTGTGTGTGTGTGAAGCTAAATAGCAAGGAGCAGTTCTTTTCTCTTCTGACATATACCTGGTAAAATCTGGAGCTCAGGGACCTAAAGGTTAGTAGGAAGAACAGACAGCTGGGCTGCGTTACCTGGGCCGTATCCTCCATGAGGCCACGGATCTTCTCCACCACATCGTTGCGCCGGTGCTGGCGCAGGGCGCTAATTAACTGGGCCAGGCTGGCCTCGGGGCCCCGGATGGTCCAGTGCTGCAGCGCTGCGTAGGCGCGCTCGTGGTCCGCCGTGTACCCGTTGGAGAAAGCGGCCACCTCCCTCTCGCTGGCATTGCACAGAAACTGATAGATATCCTTCCACTGGCTTCCCACTTGGGCTGCTACCAGCTTCAGGATGTCAATACCTATACCAGACACAAAACAAAATAAAGAAAAAATACAGAAACATGAGGGCTTTATAGAAGGCCGTTCTGTTTTAACAAACTTAAAGAAGCATGCTTTCCCATGCTCTAATTAAGGGAATGCAGTGTCTTCTAGAAGCACTTGGCATACGCCGCCCATCCTTGGGATGAGCTAGCCCCCCTCCTGCAAACGTCACCTCAGGAAAGTGGAACCAGGAGACGGAGCAACCTGGAAGAATAATAAATCGCCCCTTAAAGATGTTTTGAAAGCCAAACTCAAAGTACTCAAGGTGATTCCTTTATTTGGTGCTAAAAACTGGAATCAAATAAACAAGAGGCTCCCAGATGAAAAAAAAAAGGTGACTTCATGAAATCTAGAAAAAGATAAGCCACAGGTTCAAATTGAAGTGGAGTTAATCCCACACTGTGTGGGTAAAGGGTGTTGAGAGTCGAGGCTATGGTGTTCAATACAGAAACTGACAAACACCCATCTGATCCAGTCCAATTCCTTCTCAAGCTTTAAAATACTATACTCAAAGGGCAGCTTTCTCATCTATTATTATTCAATCTCCTAAACTGACTTGCACAGCTATAAATGGAGACAACAGCAAAGTGACAGTATAATAACAATAGCTATTATCTTCTAGATATTATGTGAAGGCATTAACTCCTGGAACATTTTTATAAAATATTAACATTTCAATTGTCTGGGTTAAAAAAAAAAAAAAAGAAAAAAAGTAAGATAATTTGCCCAATATCACAAAGATAGGCAGGTTGGCTTTTGAACCCAACTCACTGGATACCGAGTCTTTCTAGCTCATCGGTTACTTGTAAATCCATCAGCGTGGATCTGTAGTTCCCAGATCTGATGATCAGTGTGTGAAATGCCAAAATCAAATCTTGGGGTCTGATAACTAGGATAAGTACCTGGCATCCACCTGCTGTGAAGTAGGGGCTTCCCTACATGGCAAAATTTGGTGTCCTCCTCTATAAAGCACCATCTCTTTGCAATCATGCATTGGCTTTGCCCAAATTTATCCACCATAACCCCACAGTAACGGCTCTGGTAGTTACTACCACAGGTGAATGAATCCTCTGAGTCAATACCATATCGTTCAATACTCATACTCACATGCCCAGATATCAGAGTTACTACAGTTAACAATGTCTTGGCTAACTGTAGCTAGCGAAGACGATATGGTGTATATATATACCCAGTGAAATACTACTCAGCCGTAAAAAAATGAAATAGTGCCATTTGAGCAACACAGATGGACCTAGAGATTATCATACTAAGTAAGTCAGAAACAGACAAATAACACATGGCACCACTTATATATGGTATCTAAAATATGGCACAAATGAACTTAGTTACAAAACAGATTCACAGATGCAGAAACAAACTTATGGTTACCAAAGGGGAAAGGGAGTGAGGGAGGAATTAATTAGGAGTTTGGGATTAGCAGATACAAACTACTATATAAAAAACTGATAAGCAACAAGGTCCTACTGTGTAGCATAGGGAACTATATTCAGTACCTTGTAATAAACCGCAATGGAAAAGAATCTGAAAAAGAATATATATGTGTCAAACTGAATCACTTCAGTGTACTCCAGAAACTAACGCAACATTGTAAATCAACTATACTTCAATTTTTAAAATAAAAATCTTGAAGAAAAAGTCTTTAAAGCATTTACTACTCAAAAAAAAAAAAAAAGAAAGAAAAAAGGAGTCAAGTTCCCAAGTGAAGCTTGGGGAAGAAAGCAAAGGAAGAATTTACCAGGATGGTTAACTGAATTTTTCAATTAACTAGAGGTTAGTCTTGGAGAAGCCAATGGCACCCCATTCCAGTACTCTTGCCTGGAGAATCCCATGGATGGAGGAGCCTGGTGGGCTACAGTCCATGGGGTCGCTAAGAGTCAGACAGGACTGAGCGACTGAGCGGCTTCACTTTCACTTTTCACTTTCATGCATTGGAGAAGGAAATGGCAACCCACTCCAGTGTTCTTGCCTGGAGAATCCCAGCGATGGGGGAGCCTCGTGGGCTGCCATCTATGGGGTCGCACAGAGTCGGACACGACTGAGCGACTTAGCAGCAGCAGAGGTTAGTCAGGAGGGAAAAAAAACAAAACGTTTTTTGTTCCAATTGTTGTTGAGGAAAATATTTATAAACTATCCATTTGTGCCTAAGAAGACAGCACTAAGAATTCCAGAAGTGTCCTTGTAAATGGAAGACTCTGTGGTTTGCATAGCCAAGGAAACCTTTGCTCAGTCACAGCATGCTACTGAGGCAGATGATTTGGAAGGCTGCGAATATCCTGAACCAATCCCCTGAAAATGGTTTCGGAAAGTAAGTGCCTGGTAGCAGGCTGCTTTCTTGAAAACGGTAAAAGTAGGATACCACACTTTGAGAAATGACTGTACTTCTCACACTATTTTCCCTGGCAGTGTGAAATACACTTGAACCATTGCTTTTCAGTTTTCATAGAAATCGTTAGCGATACATAGTTTTTGATTTCAAGCAAACAGACTTGAAAAAAAACAAAAAACGTCCTATTTAAAACCCCGCAGGTAACTTTCAGAAGCAAACCAGTTCTTTGTGGTTGATGCAGTCGATTCTTCCAAACATGCTTCGTCCCTGAATCTTAATGTAGGTCAATGTGAGGAAGGCCTACAATGTCTTGCATGGAAACATGACTATGTTTTCTTGTATGTGGGACCTTTGCTTAAATCTTCGTGATGCCAGTGACAGTGTGGCTTTGGGCAAACCACTAACTGTCATGTTCATTTCCTCATATGTACAGTGGAGATACTCAAGACGGTCCCTGGGGATGAGCTGATTAACATTTTCTATAGAGTCGATTTATTTTTGGAAGTACCCCATCATTATAAATGCTCCATACACTGAGCACTACAACTTAAGACAAAATGCATTTCTGATGCAAACACGCAGGCTTTATGGAGTAATTACAGAGTTTAAAAGGCTTACGCTTAACAATAGCTCCTTCTTCCGAAAGCCAGCATTTATACTTTTTTTCAGACACAAAAATTACAAAAAAAAAAAAAGGAAAACATGAAGAATGGGTGCAATGAGATTTTCCTTCAACTAAGATTGACTGGAAGCTAAATTTAAGGACCATGAATCATGTTTCACCTTATTCTTTTACTATGTAAACATGGAGTCAACTCATGTGAACCAGCCTGGCCCCTTCCACTGTAGAGCCGATACAGACAAAGAAGGCGGAGGCAACCACTGGCTCTGGAGACCCCAGCCTCTCAGCCTAGCACAGGATCACAGACCACCACAGATGAAGACCAGTCTGAACTAGCCCATGACTCTAGGTATAACTTGCCCAATCCCACCATCGCCACCAAAGGGAAAAGAAAAACCTGCAGAGTATTTCAAGAGTATTCACAGGGCAGCCACTGTTAACTGTGTTTGCTGGACTGAAAGCCCTTGTGAGATTTTAAGACAAAGAGTTTAGCACCAAGAAAATGAAGTCATGCCAATGGAGCACAAAATTTGATGGGATCTGAAAGTGTTCTTTGTTTAGAAAAAAAAAGTTTCAGGCAAAATCAGTAATACAAGTATAAGAAATGCAGTAGAATGATTAACGGAGATCACTACCTCTGGGGAGGGAGGGGGGCATTACTGGACAGGTGCACAGAGGGGACTTCAAAGGTATTCACAAGGTCCAACTTCCAAAGCTGCATGGTGGGAGAACAGGTCTCTGTATTTTATTACTGTACTTGATATTTATTTTTATTTTATTACTACTTTTAAAGCTATATATATAACATATATAACACTTCTACAGACATGTATTCATATACAACTCATATATATACATACTGTTACATGGATATATAAATTTTCTTTAAGTGTTTAATTTTATTGGTGAGGAATCTCATGGAGAAAGATTAATGACCAGCTTTAAGGCTGCCTAGCTAGCTAGTGGTACCTCTGCTGTGGGATCGTATGGAATGGGGTGTCATAGAGGAACATTATTATTTGCTTGAATTCTGCTCCTCGGGCACAGTCCACATATGAATGCACTCAGGGATGGCCATGACGTGTGTGCTTCTTCCTGGCCTGTTATTACTGACCAAGCAGATGCTGGGAAAGTTTTTCTCTGAGGATACCAACTGTAGTTCTTTAAACTAGTTCTTTAAAAAAAAAAAAAAAAGGAAGTTTCGGCAAGCTTTTTCTGTACAGGGCGAGAGTAAATACTGAGAACTATACAGTCTCTGATGCAGGTTCTCAATTCTGTTGTTAGCTGACAGCAGCCATAAGCAACACAAATGAGCCCATGTGCTGTAGTTCTGCCACCTTTGAGATGGTAGCATTTTAAACTGCTTTAAACCAGGATGTACGGCATGAAACAGCAAAGAGACGAATGTGTTTAGCATAAGCTTTTTGCTGGTACTACATTCTCATCAGTTACAAGAGGGAAGTATCAAATGGCAAAAAGACTTAGAAAAGCACTGTGTTAAAAGAAACACACACACAAAAGTGAAAGGTCCTACTCCAATGATTAACCTCACTGTGAAATGCTAGTGAAATTGAGATTGAGACCAAGTCTTTGCTTGGCAGGGTGTCCTGGTCATCTGTCCATCAGAGTTCTGAGAATTTTCATTGAAGACAGTCACTAGGTGTTGAATTAATCTTAACTTATTTAGCTGAATTTCTTTTTCCTTAGGTTGAAAAGCAATATAATTGTCAACCCATGAAAGTGCTGACTGATGGGCAATGAGGTTAACTTCGCTTTTTTTGTGTTTGCAGGTCCTGGAGCTCTGGGGAATGGTAGAAGTTTCTAAAGAAGTCATTGAAGGAGACAAGTCCTATAAACCAGGGGCTGTACTAGCCAGGGGCTGCATCTGAGAAGGTGGGCCTGGCCCAAGGGAAATGGCTTGTGATTTTTAATGTGCCAAGTAGTAGAAAGATCACGAACTTATAGATCCCAAGATATGGTTTCAAACTCTGTGACCTGTTAGTTGTGTGACTTTGGGGCAAATGACTTCTAAGATTTCAGTGTCTTCATCAGTAAAATGAAAATACCACTTCTTATTTCATAGGCCAGATAAGGAGATGGATGGGGTCAAGTGTTAAAACTATAAAGCACCCTGGTTTTCTCCTTCCTGTTTCTTCCACTTCTGGACCATAGTCACTGGAGCAACGAATCTGAAAGGTAGGAGTTCTACAAAGACAAGCTGTTAGCACCAGGATCACGGGCACTGAACGATGAAGCCAGGCTCCAGCATCCCAACCTCCTGGGTTTCTTGAAATCTTTCTAGTATGTGTCCGAAGGGGCATCATTGCACAAGACAATAGCCACTCACAGAAAGGGACAGGTGAAAGGTCAGTGCCGCCTCCCCTGCCACATGCAGAGCATCAAGATAACACTTGGGGGCTCCCTCTTCTGAGTGAGCAGACTGCCCAGCTCCACCCTGAGGGAGCTCAAGAAAAAGGCATGAGGTTATCGTGAAAGACACAGTATCTTCCCAAACATTATAAAACCCTGAGTTAGATATAATCTGGGTGACAACCCTCACTGGAGGCTCATTTCTTTTCAAGCTCCATGTCAATGCCAGCATGCAAGAAAGGGTTCGTCCTCTTTTAATAACAACCTGAACTGACTGTTATAAATAAAGTATTAAAGCTCCTTTCTTTTGGAGATAAACATCTGAAATGAGTGCCATCATTAAGAAGCCACTGTAAAGCCTTCTCTGGAAGAGACACAAAAAACGGTGATGAAAGAACTGGGGGAAACAGAGGTCGTGTGGACCCCATGATACAGCCCTCTGAATTCCATGCTATACTACCACGAGGTACAGGAATGAGTACATCGAAGGGATGAATGTGTTTAGTATAAGCTTTTTGCTGGTACTACGTTCTCATCATTTAAGAAGATTTCCACTGCATCTCCTATCCTTGTGAAATGTATAGCAGTTCTCATTATCCTTCTAGAAAAAGAAGTGGGGGAAGAGGAGGGACAAATAATGAAAAAACTCTCATGGAGGCAATTAGTACACAAACTCTTCCCAGGATAGATGACTCCACAGTTATCCCTGTGCTGGTTTCTACACAAACACACACGCACACACACACACACAGGCTCCTGAGACATACATGTAGAAAACAGGACACATGAGCTCAAAACCACTTCACTTCTACCTCCAGCCTGACTCCTCACCCCAAACATGCTCTTCACCAACACATGTTGTAATCTCAAGTTTGCCAACAGCAGACACAGGGCAAAGATGGACACAGCACATAAAATGTCTGTATAGCGCAATGCAGGTCAAGTTCAGAAATCTGAATAAAAGCCTAGCTTTAGCATTCCATGATGCCCTGTACAATGGTCATGTTCTCAGAGATGTCTTTTCTGGACCTCTTTTGCCTGAGCCCCATGCCTGCTCTCATCACCATGATCCCCACCAACTCCTGGAACCTAGCAATAATAAAAAGTACAATGAGTATCTCTGAATGAATGAATGAATGAATGAATGGGAGCCATTCTGTCATCCCATCCCTCTTGCCTAAACTGCTCACCCTTGCCATTTATCATCCCCTTAGTCTGTAACTTAAACCCCTGAGAAGGGACCAAAGGGACCAAAGGCTATCACATCCTTGCTGTGTGGTCTAGCCAGGTCGACAGTCTTTATCATGACCAGAAGTTAGGCCAACATGTGGCTGTCAGTGAGGGGAACCCAGGCTTCCCGGCACAGGAACCCAGCTGTTGTGCAAGAACGTCTCCCTCTGCCAGGGGTTCCACGGAGGGGGGTCCACTGTTTGCACATCCGAGCCCAGAGCTCATGAGGCAAAGAGGTCCCACCAGGGAGGAAACCTCCTCCAGAGATAAGCTATCCAAGCCACGGTCTGACTGGCCTGATAATACAGTAAATGCTCCTAAAAGCAGACACCCCACACATGAATGTGCTTCACAGTAACCAGCATGTCATAGGATGGTTAGAACATGCTCTATCGGGACTTCCCTGGCAATCCAGTGGTTAAGACTCTGTGCTTCCACTGCAGGGGGCACAGGCTGGATCTCTGGTGGAGGAGCTAAGATCCCGCATGGTCAAAAAATAACAATAAAAACACACTGTATCTATAACGATCACTCCCAAAAGCATCACACAGAAAACTGCTTCATCCACACCAGGAACTTGGTTTGCCCCAAGTTAAAAATAGTCCTTCCCTGTGGAGGTGAAAAGCTGGGGGAACTGTTTTGATTTCATTTGAAACCTAACGTGGTTTCCAAGGCAGAATTCATCACTATCTTGTTGAAGGTTCAATGGGCAATCATTACAAGCTCAGATGAATCTAGGGAGCCGCTAAAAACCACTGTGCAAAGGTCTCGCGGTTAACAGAGGAACTGTTTACCAAGGGCAAATTGTGTCAAGACAGTAGATGGTTTTCCAGATGAAAGATATCAATTTCACTGATGCTGTGAGGACAACTAATAACCTTTTTTCATTTCTCAGAGGAACACACACAAAAAAACACAAAGCCAAAAATGCCCTCTTCCTTCATCTTAGCCTGTATCTGAAGATGCTGATTTATTCATTCAACAAAACTGCACTGAGCCCTTACTGAGCATCAGACACAATTCTAGGCACTGGGCAGTGGCAATGAATGAAGCAATCCTTCCCTGGTGAAGCCTACATTCAGTTGAGGGATACGGGAAGTAATGAAATATTCCATGTGTTGGACAGCCAGCCAGGAGAGCTAGGGACGAAAAGAGAGCAAAGGGAAAGTGATGAAGCAGGCTGGGCTGCAATTTTAGATACGGGCCTGCTCCCTGGTATCTCAGAGAAGGGTCCACTGAGCTAACGTTGGAATCAAGCCTTAGAGGTGAGGGAGCGAGCCCTGTGGAGAGAATACCAGGTGTGAAGGGAGGAAGGCCGGTGTGGCTGGAGCAAGTCAGCCATGGGGAACATGGTGGGCACTGGAGGCTGGAGCTGACTGGCTGGGAGGGGAGCACAGACCACACTGGGCCTCCAGGCCGCTGCTGTGCATGCAATGGAAAGTCACTGGGGTCTTTGACTTTTCAATGACACGAAAGTCACTATCTGACTTACATCAAACAGGATCACTCTAGCCATTGTGTCAAGAATAAACTAAAACTGGCCACAGGCAAAAGCGGAGCGACCAGTTAAGATGTCAAGACAATGATTCAAGAGAGAGGTGACAGTGGCTTGGGCCAGGGTGGTGGTTGAGAAAAGGAGGGGAAATGGTCGGCTTCTGCATCTGTTTTGAAGATAGAGCAGGTGGGATTGGCTAACGGATCTAATATGGGGTGAGAAAGAAGGAAAGGAGTTAAAGATGATTCTAACACGCGTGCGTGCTCAGTCGTGTCCGACTCTTGGCAACCCCATGGACTGCAGCCCACCAGGCTTTTCTGTCCTTGAAATTCTCCAGGCAAGAATACAGGAGTGGGTTGCCATTTCTAACTCCAGGGGATCTTCCCAACCTAGCAGACTTTAAGGTCTGCTTAGGGCTTCCCTGCTGGCTCAGACAGTAAAGCGTCTGTCTACAATGCGGGAGACCTGGGTTCGATCCCTGGGTCGGGAAGATCCGCTGGAGAAGTAAATGGCAATCCACTCCAGCACTATTGCCCGGAAAATCCCATGGACAGAGGAGCCTGATAGGTTATGTCCATGGGGTCGCAAAGAGTCAGACACGACTGAGCGACTTCACTTTCACTTTCACTTTAATCAGGGGGGAAACTGGAGGCGCTATCTGCTGCATTGGGTAACTGATGTGGACTGGATGGTTCAGGATTCAGATTTTCCCATCTGAACTGGAAGGTGCCTACTGGACATCTGGGTCCGTCAGGCAGGTGGGAGGCATTCTGCCTGAGTTCAGGTGCAGGATCCAGGCTGGGAAGATGCACCTGGAAATGACCAGCGGATAAATGGCATGTAAAGCCATGGGTCACCCAGGGAGGGAATCTGTGCAGGAGGAGCCTGCTCTCCATTATTCAGAGGTGGGGTCCAAGAGGAGGACCTAGCCAAGGAGTTGAAGAAGGAACAGCCAGAACGGTGGGAGGAGACCCAAAGGAAGGAAGAAAGGAGCCCAGGGAGCCAACAGGTCACAGTGGAAAACTCAGAACTGAACAACGCAGTTAGAATCAGGCCGTCAGACTTCATGGAAAAGAGGCAGGACTAGGGCTAAAACATTGCCACCATATTTTACACATTCTAAGATATCTGAAAGCACTTTTTCAAAACTGAAGTACAGCTGATTTATAATGTTTCAGGTATACAGCAAAGTAATTCAGATTTACAGACAGGCTGACAGATACTCTTATTCAGATTCTTTTCCGGTATAGGCTATTACAAGATATTGAATAGAGTTCCTTGTGCTATATGGTAGGGCCTTGTCATTTATCTATTTTATATATAGGGAAAGTGAAAGTCGCTCAGTCATGTCCCACTCTTTGCGACTACATGGACTTCTGTCCATGGAATTCTCCAGGACAGAAAACTACAGTGGGTAGCCTTTCCCTTCTCTAGGGGATCTTCCCAACCCAGGGATCAAACCCAGGTCTCCCACATTGCAGGTGGATTCTTTCCCAGCTGAGCCACAGGGAAGCCCTATATATAGTAGTGTGTATCTGTTAATCCCAAACTCCTAATTTATCCCTCACTCACCCCTTCTCCCTTTGGTAACCACACATTTGTTCTCCATATCTGTGAGCCTGTTTTGTAAATAAGTTCATTTGTATCATTTTTTTAGATTCTACATATAAGTGATCTGTTTTTAATCAATGCCTTTCCATAGCTCGGTTGCAGTGGTTTTTTTTTTCCTCCTTGCTGCTGCTGCTGCTAAGTCACTTCAGTCATGTCTGACTCTGTGCGACCCCATAGATGGCAGCCCACCAGGCTCCTCCGTCCATGGGATTCTCCAGGCAAGAGTACTGGAGTGGGGTGCCATTGCCTTCTTCTTTTTTCTCCTTATTGGAGTATAAGCAGTACATCCCACAATCAGTGGCATCTTTAATTTGACAAAATATAGTAAGAATTTCTTTTTAATTTATAAACTTGAATCCACCTACTTTTTACAATTTGACATATTAGCAACCCAACACATCAAATTCTGTACACACACTGCAAGGGTAACAACTAATTACTCGTGAAGAACGATCAACAGAATTCTAGCAACTCTTCCTCCTCTGCAAAATCTGCTTACATAAACCTGACCAGGTTGATTCAAGGACACTCACTGGTGAGGGACTTTTTTTCCCTGCTTGTATTTTTGCCCTACGTGGTGAAAATGCTGATGTGTTTTTCCAGTATCCCAAATAGCTTAAATTCAAAAACTGTTAGTTAGATAAATGAGAGACTAAAATATACATCAAAAACAAATATGCTCAGTAGCTCAGTCGTGTCTGACTCTTCAGAACCCCAGGGACTGTAGCTAGCCAGGCTCCTCTGTCCATGGGATTTTCCCAGCAAGAGTAACAGGAGTGGGTTGCCGTTTCCTCCTCCATAAAACATAAATACTGTCCTCTAAAGTCTAGAGGAAGAAGTCACCATAGGGTGGGCCTGGGGAGGACAGCAGCCTTCCAAGGGCAGAGGCCACACCTCCCTCCACTCTGCACGAGGTAATGCTTTTGAAGTTGTCGCGGTAAGAGGCTTTTCTCCTGCAATGGCTGTGTGTGCTTTATAATTCTCAAACATCCTAGAATCCACTGAAAGGTGCCGTCTGCTGGAAACAGCATTACTGGAAGCAGAGGTGGCAAAGACAGAGGGTGGGGAGTGGGGGACTGGAAAGCAGCCCGCCTGTTCCTGCCTGTTCCCCATGAGATGACTGCAGCCCTAAGGAGACAGCAAGGACCGGGCAGCCTCGTCAGTGGAAGAATCTGCTCCCTTCAGCCCGGCTCCCCGGTGTTTACACTTCAAGTCTACTTGCCATAGGAAATTTGGGCTGACAGACAGGATGACCGTCTGGAATCTGGAGTCCAGGAGGCTTCTGGCAAAGCAAGGGGGGTTTCTTGGTTGCAGCTGCTGCTGCTGCTGCCATCCAGGGCTGAGAAAAGCACTACCAAGTTCAACAGATTTGAGCTTCTATGAGCACAACTCCATCACCTCGGACTTCTTCGAAACAGCTTTTCTGTTTCCAAACGGCCCTCAGAGCCTGCAGCCCTTGGGTACCTGGCTTGAGAATGCTTCCACTGCAGGCAATCCAAGAAAAAGGGAAAAGGAGGTAATCGGAGTGGCTTCCGTGGAGGCAAACTCATTACTGATGACAATTTTATGGTTGTTTTATTTCAGAACAAGTTGGGTTTTGCTAAGGGAAGTAAATTTTTCTTGATTGGGCATGGTAAAAAAAAAAAAAAGTCAACCACAGAAACCTAGAAATTTCTAACACTGGAAAAATTAAAATCAAGATTTTTTTATAAATCCCGACTCTGAGAATCAGAGAGCAGTGTCCAGAGTCAGATCGGTGCCTGAGATTAAAACCTGGCACTACTTCTTTATAGCTGTATGACCCTGGGCAAGTGACTCTCTGCACCTCGGTTTTCCCACCAGTTAGAACTGGACATGGAACAACAGACTGGTTCCAAATAGGAAAAGGAGTACGTCAAGGCTGTATATTGTCACCCTGCTTATTTAACTTATATGCAGAGTACATCATGAGAAACACTGGGCTGGAAGAAGCACAAGCTGGAATCAAGATTGCCAGGATAAATATCAATAACCTCAGATAGGCAGATGACACCACCCTTATGGCAGAAAGTGAAGAGGAACTAAAAAGCCTTGTGATGAAAGTGAAAGAGGAGAGTGAAAAGTTGGCTTAAAGCTCAACATTCAGAAAACTAAGATCATGGCATCCGGTCCCATCACTTCATGGGAAATAGATGGGGAAACAGTGGAAACAGTGTCAGACTTTATTTTGGGGGGCTCCAAAATCACTGCAGATGGTGATTGCAGCCATGAAATTAAAAGACGCTTACTGCTTGGAAGGAAAGTTATGACCAACCTAGATAGCATATTCAAAAGCAGACACATTATTTTGCCAACAAAGATCTGTCTAGTCAAGGCTATGGTTTTTCCAGTGGTCATGTATAGAAGTGAGAGTTGGACAGTGAAGAAAGCTGAGTGCCGAAGAATTGATGCTTTTGAACTGTGGTGTTGGAGAAGACTCTTGCGAGTCCCTTAGACTGCAAGGAGATCCAACCAGTCCATCCTAAAGGAGATCAGTCCTGAGTGTTCTTTGGAAGGACTGATGTAAAGCTGAAACTCCAGTACTTTGGCCACCTCATGCGAAGAGTTGACCCAGTGGAAAAGCCTCTGATGCTGGGAGGGATTGGGGGCAGGAGGAGAAGGGGACGACAGAGGATGAGATGGCTGGATGGCATCACCGACTCAATGGACATGAGTTTGGGTGAACTCCAGGGGTTGGTGATGAACAGGGAGGCCTGGCGTGCTGCGATTCATGGGGTCGCAAAGAGTCGGACACGACTGAGCGACTGAACTGAAAATGGCGATGGCAGTAGCTCACCTCATAGGGTTAAGAAAATTAAGTTAAACTTATAAAAATGTTTAGAACAGGATATGGCATTCAGTAAGGTTGATAGCTCGCCAGACTCCTCTGTCCATGGGATTTCCTGGGCAAGAATACTAGAGTGGGTTGCCATTTCTTTCTCCAGGGGATCGTCCCGACCCAGGGATCAAACCAGAGTCTCTTGTGTCTCCGGCATTTGACAGGAGGATGCTTTACTGACTGAGCCTCCATGGAAGCCTAAGGACGGTCCCAGTCTTTGTAAAAGAAAAGTGGATGATGAAAACTTAATGGTGGCAGAAACCCTTCTTATAAGGTTAGAAAATTATATTAGAAAGTCACAGTTTATTTGGGTGATTTGCACCCCCAAATCACCTCAAGATCTTGCGGTGTTGGTAGTAGCAAACACCCCCTAGTCCCACTTCAGAGAAACGTGGAAAAGTACTCATTATTGAATTCCTAATGCACTTCATTTGTTCTTCATTTCTGAACACTGCTTATGGTGGCTTTAATAATTCAGATGAAATGTTATGTCATTCCTGAAATCTGATTGAAGAGTATATTAATGTTGTTCAGATACATCCAGGGCACAGCTTCCAGTTACTCAGCATTTGTCCCCAACCAACCCCTGCAACTTCGGGGAAATATTTATAAGAGAAACACAATCACAATTCCCTTCCTACAATTTGTTTCTCACTGCTTCTCCTGGAAAGAGGGGGAAGTTCTGCAGAGTTGTGAAACCGGGAAATGGTCTTCCTTCATAAGCCCAATAAAGACCAGTTCGATCCCGAGTCTGACGCCTGGTTTGGGAAGATCTCACATGCCACAGGGGAACTAAGCCCTGCACCCCAACTGCTGAGCCTGTGCTCGAGAGTCTGAGAGCGGCAGCTACTGCAGCCCGAGTGCCGTCGAGCCTGTGCACAAGAGAAGCCACTGTAATAAGAAGCCTGTGCATCGCAGCTAGAGAGGACCCCTGCCCGCCGCAACTAGAGAGAGCCCTTGTGCAGAGACGAAGGAAGATCCAGCACAAACAAAATTAAACAAATGAATAAAAATTTGAACAAAGACCAGTTCTCCCACAATGGACTGAGCTCAAAGGAGTACAGTGCCAACTGGCCAAACAGAAAACTGCTATGACTTTAGAAGTGAAGGAAACACACAAAACACACAAAATGCCACAGCATTCTCAGTCTCCCTTCCTCCTGGCCACATAAGACCTCATCTTGTGTTTCCAGCACTAGGATTCCATGAAAGTAGGGTAGCAGCTTTGTGGAATTCAACTTTAAAACCATAAATCAATAAGGGGCAAGAGGACCCCCCCACCACCAAAAAAAAAAAGATGCTCTTGTTGATGAGAAAGGTGGGAACCACTGGTCTGGCTTCAGAGTGCTGGGGTCTACAGGGCATTCAGGAACACAGCACCATCTGCTTAAGGTGAGCCAAGGGTAAGTGAAGTCTTACATGACCTCTTATGCAGAACACCCAGGACTAGGTGATTTTATCCTCACCCTTATCCTCCTGAACAATTCAGTGTGAAATGGATAAGGACCAGAAAATGATCTTACTATACAGGATTATCTGCTGCCCAGAACTCACTGCAATCAGATCAACAAGGTATTGTTTCCAGAGGCCTCTCTGAGCACCTGGAAAGGTTTTTCTGAAACAGAACCTCTCTTTGTTATGGGATTTTACCTGAGAGTACCTTTGAGGACAGCAATTTGGAAAGAAGAGATCTTCCTTAAAAAAAAAGAAATTTAAATATAAACCTCCCAAGGCAAAATCCTAGGGAAAAAGGTTAAACTGCTGAAAGAGATAATAACATCTGAATGAGATGACTGTGATTTAGCTGGAAAAACAGAATGCTGAAGCTCTGCTTCCTCAGAAGGTAGGGTCAGGTATTGTTTGATTTGGCCCTTCCATTCTTTCTGCAAAATAGGATTGTTTCAAGGACACAGACATAGTCGTTTACAAGGTTACGGCGGCCATAAAAACACCTAAAACCGTTGTATTAAGTTGCTTTGTGTTGCTGGACTAGATTTACTTCTATAATTTCCTGTATTCTCAAGAATTCTGAAAACTACACCGCAAGAGACTTTTAGAAATACAGCTGTCCATAACCGAATCCGTAAACACAGCTACTAAAAGAATGGAGTTGCTTCTTTAATTGAACAGGGTGGACACACTGTTTCTGCTAACTAGATAGAAGAGAACCAAGGTTCTGCCTGGCCACTTAAAGGACAGTTTAATGAAATATCAGATCTTAGGCAAGACCCTATATCACAGGAAAAAGCATACTGTCTATCACGGGCCTTTTACTGGGTCAGTTGACAACTGAGGAATACGCATGGTAAATTAAAATATTGTATCCATGTTAAACTTATTGAAGTTGAAAACTGTGCTATTCTTTAAGAATATATCCTTTTTGTTAGGAAATAAATACTGAAGTAGCTGCCATAAATGGTCATGAAATGGTTCAGAAAAACTATTTTATGTCTAGCCCTCCAGGCTTCTCTGTCCTTAGAATTCTCCAGGCAAGAATACTGGGTAGCCTTTCCCTTCTCCAGGGGATCTTCCCAACCCAGGGATTGAACCCAGGTCTCCCACATTGCAGGCAGATTCTTTACCATCTGAGCCATCAGGGAAATTACCTGTATATTGTATATTATGGTACATGACATTTTATATATAACTAAATTACCTGGCACATTTTATAACATGAAACATATATATTTTTATAGAAAAAGACCAAAGGATAATGCAGAAGGGCAAAATGTTAGCAATAGGTCAACTGGGGACACAAATATAGATATTCTTTGTACTGATTTTGTGATTTTTTGTGTGTTTTTGCAATTATATCCATACAAAAATGATTTTTCTTAAAAAGGGAGAATTGGAGTCTTCCTTCTTCAGCTGCCAGCAAAAGGTTGTTTCATTCAAATCTGTGCAGGCTCATCCCAAGTAGGAAGTTCACCCCAGTCTTTCACTTGGTTTGATATTCACACAAATTAGCAAAGGGAAATAAAATGAGTTGTTTTCTTAAACTTCCTCCACATTTTTGACTGTAAGTGTAGCATGTGCTTATTAAAGACAAGTCGGATAAAAAACAAAACCAATAAGGGATAAATCCACATAAACACCACTAAACTGAAAGAAACTTCATTGTCACTTCGGCATATTTTTTTTCAGAATTTATTCCCAAGTTTTATGATAGCTAAGATTATATTATATAAGGTGTGTAGTATGGTGGTTTTTCTATTCTTTAATCTAGTATAAACGTTTTCCCATGTCATGGGTAAAAAAAAATAAAAATTTCATAATCCTCAACCTCAATGTAATATTCATAGTCATAATATGGATATGCCACAATTTACTCAGTCATTTCTCTAAAACCAACCCTTCGATTACTTTTGGTTTTTATTTATTATACATGATGTTGAATTAAAAGTTCAAGATCCTTGTGCTTAAATTTTTTTGTTTTAGTATTTCTGGTTTATATCTTTATGATAAATTCACAGAAATAGAACTGCTGGACCAAAGAGTATAAGCAAGTTTAAGACTCAATACAAAAGGTCAAACCACTTTACAGGAATTAAGCTTTATGCCTTTATCTTTAAGGAGAAAGATCCTGAATGGGATTATCAAAACTTGGGCTAAAATCTTATTTAATATTAAAGAAATGGAAGTTTTACTGCCACAGTCTGAAAACTGCAGTCTTTAGATCACACTTAGCTACCAGGAAAAGTTTCATAAGCTATGTTTTGCCCTCCAAAGAGAAAAAATTGAAATATTCCAGCCCGTACTCATACACACTGATAACTAGGTAAGAGATATGGGGCCAGCCTCAGGTGACCAAGATACTAAGCTTTGGGTGTCTAAAACCCCAAAAACCTTCCTATCTTCCTGATAGAGATGAGATCCTAAAAATATAAGGGGGGAAAAATACATGTGGGTAAAGTGATAGGAACCTAAACGCAAGGTTCAGATTTGAAAAAGCACACTTCAGACAAGTTGCCTTTTTCTTCCCTCTATTTTCTCAGCAGCCTCATCAGGAGATACGGATTCAGTCCCACCTTTGCTGAAACGAAAGACTGACTCCCCTGGGTCAAGGCAGCCAAACTTCTCTGAACTTGATCCCCTCACCTGTTACACAACAAAGTCAAACAAAGACCCTGAAGGTCACTGTCACGTCTCATTTGGAAATACCGTCCTTTAAATGCCCAGGGGAACCAGGAGAGATGAGTAATTCTCTCTGAACATTACCATAGTCACATGCTAACCACCTGATTTCTCCTATCACAACCAGATCAAACAGCACTTGGTATAAAAGGAGATTCCAGAAACTGCGGAATCTCTCTTCGGGGCGAGTTTGGCAGGCTCACCGTGGCCATTGCGGTAGCAGATCCACTTCTCCCGGTTCTGGGTGGGGGCCGTGGGTTTCTTGAGCCCCGCCTTTTCCACAATGGCGCTGGGATCCTGCCGGGGCCCCTTCTTGAGAGTCCTCGAGCTTTTCCGGATACTGCACACCACTATCACCACCAGCACCAGCAGCAGGAAAAGCACGATCATCCACGGAAGATGCTCGTTGATGTCAAAATGTTTGTGTGGGTTCTGCCTGGGGTGGCCCCTCTTGAGGCCTTTGATGGGCGTGCTTGACTTCTCACCCCCAGTGGCCTCCATGGATGGCAGCAGCTTCAGGATGTGTCTGTGGTGGGGCCCTTGCTGGTGGTTCACTACCTGGAGCTTGGGGAAGGTCTTGTTCATGCCCTCCTCCCCACTCGCTGAGCTCGTGTTGTCAGGGACTGTCCCTTCCTGGGTGCCACTTGGCACCTTTGGTCTAACAGAGGCAGAAGAGTTGAATTCTGTTGAGTTGATGCCTAGAAAAAAAAGAGTAAGGAGGGGGGAAGAGCTTTTCTATATGTGGGGTATCTACACATTCATCCTCTTCCTAGTCATCTCCAAACCAGGTCAGATAATCCAAGAAGAGATGACCTAAGGAGCTTTAGAATAAATGATATTGTACATTTTCACAAAGACCTTGACAATGCCTTTATGTGGGAGGTTAAAACTAAGCTTAACAGCTAAACTCCTGCCAAAAGCAAGGGCATCCTCAGGGACCAAGCGCCTGAGCTTCACAGTAGCTTCTCCTGTGCTGCACGTACTATGTCAACTCTTAATTGTTTTGATTATTAGAAAACTAGCTCCAATTGAATTCCACTGTCTTTTAATTTCTTTATTCTTCCTCTCCCACCAACTGGCTATTTCATAAGGCAGTGGTAAAATGGAAAACATAACTAAGATAAAGGAAAGAGTTCAAACCCCAATCTATGTTGGACCAGAGAAAGGTTTGGTGGGATACTCAGTGAACAAAATCAAGCAGGACTTGCTTAGTATGTGCTAGTAACAGAGCAGCAAGATTTGGGCACGCAGCTTAGTGGAGTGTTTTCAGAGAAGCTTCCACAAGCAGTTTTCCATTAAGGAATGAAAGCCAGGGATTTCAAGTCCCGAGAGACAGGACCTGACCCCTGAGGAAACCTGGAGAGATCACGGGAGCTCTCTGAGGCTGCTTCTTCATTTCTAGTGGCGGTTGTGAGAAGGCCTTCCTTATGGGGTCTCATCAGAAGGTCAAACATAACCACACATGAGAGCTCACTGGACGGTTTTCGGCCATCATCTCATGAAAATTAAACTCAATCAAAAGGAATTTGGAAATAAAAGCTAAATGTTATTCTTGCCTGAGATTCAAAATGAATTCTGAGGAAAACTGGGATATACTTGATGAAGGACATAAAGTCCTATGGGAGAAAAATAAAAAACTCTTTTCCAGATGTGAACGCCAGTTACCCTCAACATGACACAAATGTGTTTGTTTCCTGACATTCCTGCCTGACCTTCCTTTTCTCGCACTCCCCTCGGATCCAGCGTTCATCTTTCCCTTCCAGATGTCGTGGTATTTTTCTCTCCTTCTGACCTTCCGGCTGTGTCTCCCCAGGACTGACTGGGTGTTAGAAAACTTTTAATCCAAAGGGACCTTAAAGGAGCCAAATCACTCATTTATGGTGTCATATGATTGGCAAGTTTGTGACCAGGGCCTGCAGAAGTTCAGTGATTTCCCCAAGGCTACACGCTGACCTTGTTTCTCCTGGTTCTAATTTTCTAACTTGATGTCACCTAGTTCTCAGATATTTACTCCTCCCTAATAGCTAACACTTCTGAGTCTCAATGTTTCTAATAGGTCCATGGAAGCTAGACTTTAAACAGCCACAAAAGGCAAGCCCCATCTTCAAGGGGTGACTTTGGAATAGACAAGATGGAGAAGTATCATGGCTCCCAGCCTCGCTCCACAGGGCTCGGAGCCCTCCGCACATACGCAATTCACGAGGTTAAGTTACCTTTGGGAATGAGAGTGGAGGAAGGGGCGTCATGGGGTTCCATGTGCTCAGGGCGTGGAAGGCTGGTTGTGCCAGCGGCGGGTGGGGCAGTGCTGGAGGAGGACGGCAGCGGGCCGCAGACGTTGTCTGCCTCCTTGGTCCCCAGCCTGATCACCACCATGTTCTGACTCAGACAGTCTGTGTATGCTTTGCATCTCATCACACTGGAAGGCACGTCGGAGAAGGTCCCCCGAGCACACTGCTTACACCGCACGTCCTCCATTTCTGTCCCCTTCTTCCGCACCCCCCAACCCACAGGGCACACCGTGTGGGGGGCGCAGGTACCATTCGACTGGAACATGCCAGGTGGGCAAGTGCATTCTCGGTCAGTCAAGGCAGTACAAGGTAATTTCTCGATCATCGGCCAGGGGCACGGCTGACTACACTCGTGGCATTTCTCGATGCCATTCTCGTGTCTGGTGAAGGTCCCCGTGGGGCAGCTGCTGCAGACACGCAGGCTTGTGTTGGTACAGTGCTCAGACACATAGGTTCCTGCTGGACACTTGTCACAGGTGAGCACCTGGCCAGTGATGCGGTCGACGTGGTGGTATTTGCCAATGAGACTTGGTGCCTTCTGCTCTGGTTGAGCCCCGGTGGTACTGAGGAATCCAAGCTGAAAGAAAAAAAAAAAGGGAAAGGAGGAACAAAAGCTAAGAAGATGTTACACAGGAAGAGGAGGAGAAAGGATGGAACAATCCCTACCCGACCATCATCATTCCCATCAAAAGTCTGACCAGTACTGCGCCATTTTTTTTAATATTCATTAATTTATTTGGGGCTGCATCAGGTCTTAGCTGCAGCTCTTAGGTTTCTCTCTAGTGGTGGCACATAGGGGCTTAGTTGCTTGGTGGCATGTGGGATCTTAGTTCCCAACCAGGGATTGAACCCAAGTCTCCTGTACTGGAAGGTGGATTCTTAACCACTGAACCACCAGGAAGTCCCCAGTACTGTGCCTTTTAACAGCTACATCATAAGAGAGAGAGAGAAAAAAAAATAGACTACAATTCCATAGGGGGCCTGATCTCCTGGCTGCAAAGTTTTGGTTTTGTTGCCTGACCTTTGCCTCAGCTTTCTTTTTTTCCATCTGTAAAATGAAGCTGCAAACTGATTATAAAATCAATGGAGAATATGAATGTGAAAGCACTTTGGGACTCATATTAAAAATGCTACACAGCAGTTAAAATCTTAATGCAAGAGGAAAGTAACTTGCTGAATAGTGTCTTCCTGCTACAACCCAACTGATGGGTAGCCATTTGTTGATACCTGGACAAATCAGCTGAGATGGCAGGATAACAAATATTCAAGCTGCTACTACAGGTGATCCAGTTGGTGTTAACCAACAGACAAAGTGTGGTTTGTTTTTTTTTCCAAAGGTTTTGTCTTTACAAAGCTAAATGGCCTTTTCTTTTTATTTTGTAAATCAGAGGCAGACCCTTGGTGTTCTGAATGAGCTTTAAACAACAGAGTTAATACTTTCAGATGCACCTCCTATTTGTTGAGGCCATGATCAACGCAGCATGGACCTGCAGCCACCTAAGACCCTAAGAACAAAGCATGGGAAGGAGGGCAGTTAAAGTTCAAAAACAACATTTAAGAAAGTTCCCTATAAAATGTAAAAACAAGCTGAGATGATGCCTAAAAGCTGATGCTAGGGAAAACATCTAAATCAAGAGACACAGGCAATGAAAAAAGCTGAGGAGAACAGGAGCCAGAAAACCTGAGGCTGGTTCTCTATGATCGAGAGTCTTCCATCTCTCCTTGATACCGAGGCAGGGGAATTAAATCAGAGCTTCAAAGCAAGCCTGGGGCCTCAAATGCAACATCAACATTACCTTGAGAAGCTTTTTGAAAATCCACATCCCCAGCCCATCATCTGAGATCAGGTGGATCTGCAATCTGTTTTGGTCTGATTTGGTTTTTAAGCTTTCCCAATGATTCTGATCCCCAACTAAGTTTTGGACTTCCTGAAACAAGACGGGCGCCCTTGGGCTCTAATCACCTGGGATTCCCAGAACCACTTTGGAGACAACCCAGTTCAACTGTCAGATCCTTCCCTCCAATTCTCACCCAACCTGGCACTTTCTATTGTTTCTTTTTTTTTTTTCTTGGCTGTGCTGTGTGGCCTGTGGGATCTTAGTTCCCCAACCAGGAGAACCCTAACCCTGAACTGGTAGCGTGAAGCTTAATCACTGGACCACCAGGGAAGTTCCCTTATTGTTTTAATACTGTTCTTTTTAAAATCATTATTTATAATAAAAATAAACATTCTTTTTTAACTTTTTATTTTATATTGGCGCATAGTTGATTAACAATGTTGAGTTAGTTCCAGGTGTACAGCAAAGTGATTCAGTTATACTTATATATGTTATCTATTCTTTTTCAAATTATTTTCCCATTTAGGTTGTTACATAACATTGAGCAGCGTTCCCTGTACAGTAGGTCCTTAATGGTTATCGATTTTAAATATGGTAGTGTATACAAGTCAAACCCACATTCCCTAACTAGTCCTTGTAACCATTCTAATTATGAAATAGAGTGAAAGTCTCTGCTCAAAGCCTCCTACCCCCAGAGAAACAGTCTCTTTATTATGGTATGCATCTTTCCAGACCATTTTCTGAGCATTTACACATAAAACACACATACATGCTCTCACTTGGCCAAGTTGGCTACCTCAGGTTTGGGTCTGGATTCCATATATGAAGGGGAAAGGCTATATATACCCACTATTCTATGACTTGCTTTTGGTCATCTTCTATTACTGCATCACTGAAATCTTTCCGCATCAGAGCACACAGACTACTTCCTTCTTTATAGCAGTCAAGTACTCTAACAGCACGGATATGCCTTTGAACTTGCACACGTAAAGAAGTTAGAGACTCTTCTTACTGAGGACATGTAGATTGCTTCCTTGCCCACATGTCAGTGTACCCATGCATCTTTCTATAATCCATATTCACCTCCTTCCCTTCCCACTCCACACTAGTTTCTCTTTTCTTTCCTTGCCATCCCCAATAATAGGTACAAACATGCTATTCTCAGTCTTTTAAGAACCCCTTTCTGCAAGAACCAAATAACCCATAACTTGGAACCTCTCGGTCCTTCTCTTCTTTACTACCACGAATTTACTAGATAGGTATTTTCAGACTGTGGGAGGACCAGACCTGAAAGAGAAAGACTACCTGGGCCAAGATTTAGAGAATAGAAGACTTGTGTTCTTGTCCAGGCTCTGCCTTAAGATCAATACCACCTGGGTTTACATGCTTGTAAAAGTAGCAGGTTGGGTTAGGTTGTATTCAATTCAAGGTGTATTCAACTTCAAGGTGTCTGTGATTGTCAGAGTTCCACCTTCTCCATGAAGCCTTTACAACCATTCCTAGATGCTCATTCCAAGCCAATGAGCAAACTCATCACATTTCCTGTTTCTTTTGCTCATCATGTTGGTGCCTAATTACATATTGCCTTGTAATGTTAGTTGATGACTTCCAAAGTGTATATACTTATCTTCCCATAATGATTATAAGCAGCTCAAGGCCAGGGACAACCATGTAGATTGCATTTCCTCTCTTGCTCAACCACCTCAATGGTGACGACCATGGAAATGATAAACAGAGCATCCTCTGAGCCAAGGGTCAGCAAACTACATCCCACATGCCACCTGTTCCTGTAAATAAGTTTTATGGGAACCTAGGCATTTATTTGGGCTTCCCTGGTGGTATAGTGGTAAAGAATCCACCTGCCTCGCAGGATCGCTGCATGGGGTTCAGTCCCTGGGTCAGGAAGATCCTCTGGAGAAGGAAATGGCAACCCACTCCAGTATTCTTGTCTGGGAAATCTCATGGACAGAGGAGCCTGGTGGGCTACAGTCCATGGGATCGCAAAACAGTTGGACACGACTTAGGAATTAAACAACAACAGGCATTCATTTAGGCACTGTCCATGGCAGTTTCCATGCTATACCGGCAGAGATGGATAACTGCAAGAGACCATATGGCTGCAAACTTATCTGCCTCTTCAAAGGGAAAAAACAAAAAGCCTGCCAACCCCTATGCTGAGCAATCAAAAGAAACGTCAAAAATGCAGGGACCAGGAGCTCCCTCACTGGAACACTCATACCTCCTTGGAGAGTCTAGCAGGTGATGGAGTTTGTGGCTTCCTTTCTTGAGCACTCATTCCAACTCACAGGCCAAATCTGGTCCTCCCAACCCTTGTTTAAAACTCTCAGTGGCTCCTCACGTGACTTAGGGTGGATGCAAAATCTTTACCAGAGTTAGGACTTCCTCCAAAATCCCAACCCTGCTCTCCCCTCCCCCACTTAAAACAGGTCTCCCATTCACCCCATACCCCCTTTCCTTAGGTTAATAAATGTTTTGTTTTTAAAATTTATTTTACGGAAGTATAGTTGATTTATCAATGCAACAGTGTGTTAATTTCTGCTGTCCAGCAAAGTGACTCAGTTATACATATATACACATTCTTTTCCATATTCTTTTCCAATATGGTTTATTGCAGGATATTGAATATAGTTCCCTATGCTATATAGTAAGGCTTTGTTGTTTATCTATCCTCTATTCCTTTTTTTCCTATATGACAATCATCATTCTGTAGTTACACATCTATCTGTTTAGTGTGTCTTCCCCTCTGGACCACAAGCTCCATGAGGATAAGAATAGAATCTATGTTATATGCTGATGCTCTCCAAGCCCTCGAGGACAGTACTCAATGCATGGTATACCTGACCAGGGTGTGTTGGCTAAATGAATGAGTGGATTTGTAGACCATAATTAATTAGAAGCAGCAAAATAAAGGGTGGGAGTGGAGGAGGTTGCTGGGGATAAATCAAGTGACAGAAAGCCAAGATGCCTCTCAAACAGGCTGGCACTCTTCGGTGTAAGAGTAAATAATACAGGTTCACCTCTAAAGCCCCTGAGGATATCATTCCGTTTTCACAGAACCGTAACTGGCTTATAAGAATTATGCTCTGTGTGGTGCTTAAGATGACAAGAAAATGTAATGAAGAATTTAAAATAGCTCTCATTTCATAAAAAGATTAGAGTAACTTGGTGATTAGAATGATAAGCAGTATAACAAGATTATTCTCCGGAAGTCACCTATGTCCCATCCTGATTTCAACTTCAGCTATTTGAAAATTTTCATTTACTTAGAGGACACTTATTTCAACAACAACAATGATAGATGGACAAAAATCAGTGTACCACTCCAAACTGCACAGGGTACAGAAGCACGACAAATACTTATGAACGGATTAAAGGGAAAACCCAGGACACAAAGCACATTTCAAGGAGGGAAGGTCTCCACACTCACCTTGACGACTTGCATCACACCTATCCTGTTATATCACTGTTACTCTAGGAGACAGAGATGGACCCAAGAAACAACAGGTGTGCTAATATATGTCAGAATGTTGACGCTTATTTTTGCTTGTTTTCCTTTTTCTTTTTTAAGATTTTTTTTTTTTTTTGGTGATGTGGGCCTTTTTTAAAGTCTTCACTGAATTTGTGACAATACTACTTCTGTTCTCTGTTTTGGTTTTTTGGCTGCCAGGTATGTGAGACCTTAGCTCCTTGACCAGGGATTGAACCCACACCCTCTGCACTGGAAGTCTTAACCACTAGACTGCCAGGAAGGTCCTGATGCTTATTTATCTTTAACAATTCTTATTGCATGACCTCATCTTTCTAATAAATGAGGGAAAGAGCCTGTGCAGTTTATAAGTAGATGTGTTTGTCATTCTTGTTGCCTATCAAATCTCAATCACTTTTCATAGAAAATGAGCAAACTCAAGGCAGGGATCAACTTTTGTCTGTTTATAATGGACCAGCAGAAAGATCGCTTGTGAGCTTACTATAGAAAAATTGTTAATACTGCCTAACACTAATATGTCAAAAGGAATCTCAGCTTCCTTGGATACGATAACTAAGGGAAACAAGTTATTCCTGAGATGGTAACTATAAAAACATGGTGAGGATAAAACATACTAATAGGGACTTCCCTGGTGGTCCAGTGGTTAAGACATCACCTTCCAATGCAGGGGTTACAGGTTCGATCTCTGGTCAGGGGGCCAAGATCCCACATGCCTCTCAGTCAAAAAACCCAAATGTAAAACAGAAGAGATATTGTAACAAATTCAATAAAGACTTTAAAAATGGTCCACATCAAAAACATCTTTAGAAAAATAAAACATACAAACAGATGCTCATATGGCAAAAAGCCAGGCAGAGTAGAGATACTCCCAGAAGTTCTGACCGTTTTATTTTCCACATCACATTAAATTTGTAATCATAAGTCATTGACTGCCCGGAATTCTAGAGATTTGAAGGGAGAAAAAGAATGTACCAAGAGAAAGGTGCCAAGCAAAAAGCTTCTGCAAAGCACAGAGAGACCCGTTACCAGTTACATTATATAAATTTGGCCGACTCTGGCACTGTCTACTATCCTCTCTGATTTAAAAAAGCCTTCTGTTGCTAAGGCAAAAGCAGGGACTGCCGTTCAAGCTGGCGAATCCAAAGAATGCTGAGGCTAGAATGTGCTGACGACAAGACCAGAAGGAGGCGAGCTCAGAGGAGATGGAGGGCAAAGGGAAAAAAAAAACAAGACAGAACCAACCCAGATGCTGTCTTCCCTGGAACCTACAATGCAGGAGAGTGTGTGTACTTAGCCTTCAGGGGCCTGGACCATAGAAACACATCGCACACCACCCGTCACAATGTTATTGTGTCACGCTAGTCACTCGGTCGTGTTTGACTCTTTGTGACCCCATGGACTGTGGCCCCCCAGGCCCCTCTGTCCATGAAATTCTCCCAACAAGAATGCTGGAGTGGGTTGCCATTCCCTTCTCCAGGGCATCTTCCCGACCCAGGGATCAATCTCGGGTCTCCGGCATTGCAGGCAGATTCTTTGCCACCTGAGTCACCAGCGAAGCCCACTCGTCACCCATCACAACAGCTAGTTCTATAGGCTAAGACCCCACCTACATGGAGAACCCAAGTTATAAATAAGACAGTGGTGAAGGTGAAGAATTTACAGAGTCCTCATTAAACCTGGCAAAACTGCCACCACCAGCCAGGGCAGCGACTGTAGCCTGTATAAACAAAACCTAATTTAGCCTGAAGCATCTGAGCAAGCCCAGCTCTACCAGATCCTGATGGGGGTGTGGGGGAGGGGGGGAGCAGTTTAACCTGTGTCTCCATTTCTTCATTAGTATAATGGAGATAATGATAATAATATAATTAAATAATAAACTAAAAATAATTTTTATAATACAATAAAAATAATACATACGATTACAACCCTAGGATTGTTTTCACAATTGTTACTACAGATAAGAACAGGTGAAGCAGTCGTGACACAAGGTAGTTCTTCATGCATGCTATTTTAATCATCACCCCTTCTATTTATCATAGTACTCTAGTTTAGCTTCAGTCCCTTGGGCTTAGACAGCTTTTCAAAACACTCCAATTAAAACACAAATACCCAATAGAGAAGAAACTAGTGGTTACTAGTGTAAAGAGGAAAAGGGGAGAAATGATATGGGGAAGGGGGAACAAAGGGTTATTATGGAATTATAAGCAATCATATATAAGAGGGACTTCCTGGGTTGGGTGGCCCAGTGGTTAAGAATCTGCCTTTCAACACAGGGGACTTGAGTTCAATCCCTGGTCAGGGAACTATAAGATCCCACATGCCATGCCACAACAAGAGAAATCCAGGCAATGCAACTAGAGAAAGTTCAGGTGCCGCAAGGAAGAGCAGAGCAGTCAAAAATAAAAAATAATTTCAAAACAGAAATCATATGTATGAAACTGCTGAAATTTGCAAAGCACTATAGAATTTAAAGAATCTTTAATTCAATAAAAATAATAATCCCTGTGTTTTTACAACACTAGTTAAATAAAGGTGTAGCCTCCTTTTATTTAAAAAACAACAACAACAATATGCCAATAACCAATTCCTGATAAGTGTGTCAAAGACTCCAGATTTTTTAAAAACTGTAATCCTAAAACATACCCGACTAGGCTTGGAGCCCGCCACAAAACCAAAAATACAGACTGCATGGCAAGGAGGTAAAAGAGAAGCAAGAACCAGCTGGCATTTCCAGACAGATTTAGAATATACAGTACCGAGCAGATGAGCAAACACAGGAGGAGAAAGCGTTCGTTATTTATTGGTACACTGCAGATGGATGGAGGGAAAGTTAAGGAAACATTTTCCAGAGGGAATTTTCCTGATCTTGTCCCACAAGATGTTGATGATTCTAGGGTCTAAAACACGGGTGAATAAATCCCAGCCAGCTCCCTGCTTTTTCATAACCCACAAGCTTAAGGTTAGTTTTCCCATTTCCAATAGTTGGGTTAAAAAAAAAAAATCAAAACAATCATAAAATTTTATGATACATGAACATGATTTGAAATTCAAATTTCGGTGTCCACCAATCAAGTTGACTTGGAATCCAGCCACACCCACTCTTCTGGGCATTGCCTAGATCTGCTTTCAAACCAGAGGCAGATCTGAGTGGTGTCCACAGAGATCGTAGGGTCCACGTGGTCAGAAATCCTATCTAGCTCTTTACAGATAAAGCTTACCAACCCCTGGCCTAGAAGTTTAGGACATGCTCCTCACTGGAGTCGTCTCTTGGAGAGGCACAGTTCATGGCAGCCTCATGAATGCTGCAAGAGGCCCGCCCAACCCAGGAGGGCTGCAGAAAATGGTGACTTAGTTGAGCCCAAAACTTCCCAAACTTATGTGACCATGAAATCCTTTACTCACATCAGGAGCATGAACATCCTGCAGAACACACCGATGTAGTTCTCACCACTAACATGCTAAAGTCCAAAAATGCAACAAATCCAACATTAATAAGATCAAACATAAATTCAAAGTGGAACTTCCTTGGCGGTCGAGTGGTTAAGGTTCTGGGCTCCCACTGCAGTGGGCACAGGTTTGATCCTTGGTCGGGGAACTAAAATCCCAAAAGCCTCGAGGTGTCACTAACCAAAAAAAAAAAAGAAAAAAAAGAAACTAACCAAAATGTTTGCATTATAAAATATAAAAACATTAAAAGTAGCCTGGGAAAAAACTATTCCATATACAGCTAATAAAAGCTTACAACTGAAAATGTAAAAAATTAACACAAAGCAAGTTAACAAAAATTATTCTCAACAGTGGAGACAGAATAATTATATGGATAACTTGCTTAGCCACTAAGTCGTGTCCGACTCTTTTATGACCCAATGGACTGTAGCCCGCCAGGCTCCTCTGTCCATGGGATTTCCCAGGCAAGAACACTGGAGTGGGTTGCCATTTCCTTCTCCAGAGGATCTTCCCAACCCAGGAATCGAACCCAAGTCTCCTGCATTGCAGGTAGATTCTTTACTACTGAGTTTCCCATGGATAAATTGATAATATCCCTTGCAACTATTGAAATGTAAATTTGCACAACCAAGGACCTTTACATATCTCTATTAAAGCCGCATAAGTAAATTAAAATGATAAACGTCAATGTTGGCCGGCTTGTGGTGTAGTAGGCACATTTATAGGTTGCTGGTGACAATCTAAATCAATCAGTCTTTCTAAAGACAATCTGGCAACGTGCAGCAAGAGCCGGAAAACAGTTCATTCATTTCCTGTGACCCAGCAATTCCACTTTGGCGAATACACATCAAAAGTACCTCACTTTTGGGAACAACCCAAAAGAAAAAAGAGCAACTGGTTTGTACAGAGACAACTCTGTCTGTGCTGCTTGCCTGCAGCAGGAAAACAATGAGAACAGCAACCAAGGGTCCAACGACAGTAGGATGACTCAACACACTGCCAACCAGAGGAGACGTCGGCCTAGAAAGTGGCAGGCAGGAAGGTTGCACTGAGATGAATCACAGCACCTTAAATTCACATCCAAACTTTGGGTGACCCAACCTTATCTGCTCCTTCGTCTCCCACCACTTCAAAGCAGTCAGACCATCAGAGACTACACTCAAGAACCAGGAAATCATGGGACTTCCCTGGTGGTCCAGCAGTTAAGACTCCATGTTTCCACTGCAGGGGGCATGGGTTTGATCCCAGATGAGACCAAAAAAAAAAAGTAAAAAATTAAATGTTCTTTGTTAGTAAGTCAAAGACCCTTGATATGTAGCTCAAAGTACTGAGACTCAGATCAACCTCCCACTACACTCTAACTTGCCCAGAATGAATGAACTGTTAGTTTAGAGCAAAATCCTTCTGGAATTCATTCAACATTCCTTTATTACTTAAATATTGTGTGTCAGGGCATTGGGCTAGAAACACAAAGATGAATAGTGCGTTGTCTGTCATCTGTAAGAAGCTGAAAAGGAATAACAACAATGGCCTTGAGCATGCTGTATGCAGAAGCATACCCAATCCTCATCAAATCCGGTATTTCTGGACCAGGTACAGAAGGTTTCAACCAAAGAAGAGAGAGGAGCCATGGACTTGCAGAAGTAAAGAGCAAGGAGGGACGAACGACTAGTTAGATTATTCTGGGAACCTATCACCATTTGCCTTGAGTTTTTTCCTCCTTTGCCTCTTGCCTCTTTTAATCCTGGATATGTTGACCGGGCCATACCTAAGATGATCTCTGATAATCATCATAAAATAATAATCCTTCTCCAAAGGGTTCTTTGGGAAATCAGAAGGCCAACCTCCTTCCAGGAGCAATGATAAAATTTCTTCTCACCTTCTGCCTTTCTTTAGTGTACTCAGCATCTACAATCTATGAAAAGACATGTTGAAAAGTTCCCTTAGGAGAGAGCTTCACGTGTGATAAACCACATACAAACATCTCACGTGAGCCAAGACTGCAAATCACAGAGCTCAACCAGTTTCTAACAGACCTGAAATGAAAAGTTAACAAAGAAAATGCCAATAACAGATGATGCAAACCTGTGGACTGATCCTGTACGAATAATCAGGCCGGCAGCAAAGGAAACCCTGAGAGGTCCTCGAGTTCTCAGGATGAGTTGAAACTAGCTTGCTAAGCAGAATTCGTGTCATACTGTTACTCACTAGGCAAATATTTTTCAAAATGACCCCAGGAGCAGGAAAGCACAGCATCTCTTCCTTATTTATAACATATCAATTTGCAAGAGAATCTTTCCATCTTAACTGTGGAACCATTGCCGGTCAGAGTCACACCATAGGAAAATGCTTGCCAGTGGCTCCGCGCCCTTCCCTTTCAATCGGCACACACAGGTTGCTCTTATGCTATAATCAGCCCTTTTGGCTAAACTTCCAAATGCCACCATGGGGCAGAACCGCTCACCCAGTGGAAAGAGAATGTTCGACTCTCAGGTAAAAGTATTCCTTTAACGGGAAACAAAATTCCAGTAAATTAAGGTTGCTTGTGCCCGACCCACACCTTGGCAGAAAGAGCAGTGTGTATGAAGGCTGACTTAGATCTGAGTCCTCGCTCTGCTGCTGCTGCTACATCAATTCAGTCGTGTCCGACTCTGTGAGACCCCATAGACGGCAGCCCACCAGGCTCCGCCATACCTGGGATTCTCCGGGCAAGAACACTGGAGTGGGTTGCCATTTCCTTCTCCAATGCATCGAAGTGAAAAGTGAAAGCGAAGTCGCTCAGTCGTGTCTGACCCTCAGCGACCCCATGGACTGCAGCCTACCAGGCTCCTCCGTCCATGGGATTTCACAGGCAAGAGTACTGGAGTGGGGTGCCACTGCCTTCTCCGAGCCCTCGCTCTGGCAGTTGCCAATTTCTTGACCATGGCTTCTCCTAAGCCTCATTGCCT
Source organism: Budorcas taxicolor (assembly GCF_023091745.1). Lineage (NCBI taxonomy): Eukaryota > Metazoa > Chordata > Mammalia > Artiodactyla > Bovidae > Budorcas > Budorcas taxicolor. Next base: position 39,212,659 of record NC_068920.1, on the reverse strand, counting down.
GTAAAATGGGGCTAATGCTAATACCTCATGGACTTGAAGGGTCTATTGAGATCATTTGTAGAAGCTATTCAACTCAATGCCAATAGTATGTGCTCAATAAAAAGAAGCTTGATAATAATCAAAATCAATGATTCATCTTAAAAGCCGTTAATATTCCTCCCCTCTGTTGGGACCAGAGCCCTCTTAGAGCCACTGCTGCTCATTTGATTCCAGAACCCATCTCACTCCTCTCCTCCCTGCTAAATCCATTCAACTCAGGCTCCTCTTCCCAAAACAGATTTGCAAATGGCTCCAAGCGCCACACCCTGAGGACACATTGAGCACAACTTTCCCACCACAGAAGCATCTGTCATCTTCAAGGCCAGGGTGCTGACGTGTGGGATTTTTTTGCAGAATCCAGGAGAAAGGACTCTTCCTGGTGGCCTTCAGCATCTCTCAAGGAGAGTGAGATCACAGGACTTCCCTGGTGATCCAGTGGTTATGCCTCCACGCTTCTAATGCAGGGGGCACAGGTTCGATCCCTGGTTAGGGAACTCAGATGCCACGTATCTACCCTTCGGTGTGGCCATGAAGAAGAGAAAGAAGAGTGAGATCACCACTGCTCTGAAGCAACAGCCTAAACATCCGTGAGCCCCGTGTTTCTACAGCCCCCGTGAGCGTTCAGCAGATACTCGCTGACATCAGCCAGTTCCCTTCCTACTTACAAGCTCTGCCCAGCTCCTCTCCTCTCTTGGACTCAGGCTGGACATGGAAGGTGGTATGGAAGCCAGGTATGGAAGCACACAAGCCAATTCAGGATGCCTGTTTACTTTCTGGTATTTGACAAATACAAACACGGGGGCATGGCCAGGATTTATTCACCATCTCGCCGCTTTCCTAAAGAATCGCAGCTCAGCAGCTGCTACTCCAACTACAACGCCCAGTGTCCTGCTAATGCTAAAGGGGGATTCAACTTGGGGGCCAGGATAACTCCTCTTGCAGCTTCAGTTTTCATTCTGTCCAACAGACATCATCTGCACCTAATGCTCCAGACCGAATCCATTCCAAATGGTCATCAGGCACAAGCCCAAAGGCAATGAGAGACTTCTGTCACTGAAGAGAAGCACCTGAATTTTCCAGGAAGTTGCCAAGTGACCTGGTATCACCAAGTCTTTGCCAGGCCTGCTTGGGAGAAGAAGGCCAGCAGAGTCAGTGCTTCCTGGAAAAAGAGGCACTGCAGTTGACAAAAAGCCACTCAATTCACTCTGGCCCTGGAATAATCTGATGATGCCTCTCACCATTTCCCATTACACACACACACACACACACACAATTAATAAAGTTCCCTGAAGCCAATTATAGTTTACATGCTTTACAAAGGGCCGGATGAGGACAAAACCGATTTGCAACGTGTCCCCTCTCACCCTCACGGTCAAGCCTAAGGCTGAAAAATGTCTCCTCATTCTGATCTACAAATAGATGGGACACAGAGCACCTGCTGAAACCAACTTGAACCCACACCCACTCACTCCATCCACTTGGAGAAAGGGGCCTGCTGCAAATGGTGCTGGAAAATACAGTATTAACCGTGCTGACCACCTCCAGCTGGAAAGACTATGTCCAAATTTAGCCACACTAAAATATGCAGTTTAGCGAGTTGGCGGATCTAGTGCTGGTATTTTCTCAACTTTGGGTAGTAGGGATTCCATGACAAGGAATTCTTTTCTTGCTGATTTGATGTGCCTGTGTGTCTTCTTTACACTGTAGGTTTGTTTGTTTTGTACTGGGCTTGTGGCAGATTCAGCCATATGCCTTTAGAAACAGCTGAGAATTCGGATAAAAAAGCTCAATCCCATCCTATACAGTTTGACAATAAGGATGGGAGATTCACATGGTATGTGAGAAACCCTGCCTTCCAGGACATACCTGACTTGTGCGATCATGAGTCATTTTCTCTACCAAGTCTAATAGATGTTATTCTGAGACTACAAAATTCTTTCTTTTGACTTTCAAACTAAAAGCCACAATTTCTTCAAGTGGTTTTCTCTTTTAAGATTTTTTTTTTTTTTTGATGTGGATCATTTTTCAAGTATTTAGTGAATTTATTACTATATTGCTTCTCTTTTTGTGTTTTGGTTTTTTGGTGGTGAGGCACTGGAGGTCTTAGCTTCCCCACCAGGGATCAAACCCTCATTCCCTGCCTTGGAAGGCGAAGCCTCAACCTCTGGACCTCCACGGAAGTCCCTCAAGTAGTTTAAAGGTGCTAACATCCATCACATTTTGTGTATTACTTTGAGCATAGTACATTCATCTGGGGATTCTTTCTGAAAGTGTGAAACTCAACCAGCACTATTGATAGCTATGTCCGTTTATACACCATATACTTTGTACCTGTAGGGCAAGATCCAAGTTCTAATTCATTCCTGGGCTTCCACTACCAAGAATAGTGCCTCTGAGAGTAAGCGCTCAATGTAGGTTTGTTAACATGAAAAAATAATCTGCTTCCCCCATCTAGGCTGTTTTTCCCCTCCAAGTTTTCCCTTGCAGCTTTCACACTCTAGGACTGTGAAGTTCAGGTGTATATGAAGGAGAAAATCTTTTGGATATAACATTAGCTCTAATTTGAAGTTCTCCTTGAACCTGTCACTTAGTCTAGCATCTGTTCAGGACTTCAGCCCCAACCAGCTACTCCACACCAATCTAGTCAAATAGCCGAAGTCAAATGCCAGGATGCTAGATGATTAACTTTAATAAGCAAAGGTCAGGAGATGGCACTAAGACATGTAGTCTCAACAACGTTAACAAACACCCATATGTGGAACTTTCTAGGTGAGCACTCATCTGAAAGCTCTTACAGTAACTGTTCTTCTATCAGGAATTCATAATATACGCAGATTAGTGGGTTCTAACATTTCGGACCTCATTTCCTTTATCAATTACATCTCCTTTTTCTTCTGACTGTCCCACTGCCAATATTCTATCTGCGCAGTCAAAGCAAGCTCCTTGAGGGCAAGAGACATCTCTGAGTGTGTTGTTAGCCCATTCTAGGGCATTTCTTAACACTGGCACAAACCTCAAGGTCTCATTCATCTGCTCTCCAGATTTTTGGCCAGAAACACACAATATTTTGCCTTTCAGTGTGTGGTTTACTTTCCAATATCATGCAGACATCTCAACACATCAGAAACAGAAGTGCAAGCAGCAAAAATACTTTCCCCAAAAGGTATTCATGCAATTCTCGTCAGTGTCCTGCAACAAATCAAACCACCAGCCTCAACTCTCCCCCAGTGAGTCTTCTCTCTTGTTGCATTTCCTCATCGGGCAATTTGGAGTTGTGAAACCCGCAGAGTGGCACAGCAGGGAGGCAGTGGAGTCGTGAGAGGGAGCCTGGCGATCCTGCGTCCCAGTACCAGTGCCCTCAACACTTGGGAGCAGGGTGGCCCAGAACTGCCAGTGAAGTTTTTGCGGTCTCCATTTTCTCAACTGGAAAACTGAGCTCATCCCACTGGCTTCACAGAGATGTTGGGACTAAGATAGGTACTATCTATAAAGCACCTGATATATACGATAATCATGTTATATGCTGTATATATATTATATAAAAAGGGTTCTTAAAGCTTACAGCAAGTTCTCCTTCAGTTAGCCTGTCATCACAAGAAAAGAATCAAAAATGATGACAGTAACAAATATCTTCACCCTAAAAAAGGAAATATTTGAAAGAAGAGGAAAACCATGTGCCTTGAGCATGCTGCCGCGTGGACCTGAGCTGCAGTACCTGAAGTCTGCCATTTTCATAGGGCCAAGAATCCCAGTGGGATAAATAATCCTTATAACAATGTCATGAAATCATCTTTTTTTTTTTTTTTCTGGCCACATTGTACAGCATTTAGGGTTTTAGTTCCGTGACCAGGGATGGAACACGTGCCCAACCGTGGAGTCTTAACCATGTGATCATCATTTCATATGCTATCAATGTCTGGGCTAAGGACTATAGCTGGTAGAGTGGGAAAAATAAAAGACATTGCTTCCCCACCCTGGTGACCCCTGTCCACTCTCTGTTTCCCTTCCGGACACAGGGGTCAACTCAGGGCACTCAATGAACTGCAGTGGAACTTTTCTGTTATAATTAGCAAGAGAATAAGCACTCTCATTTTAGTTAATATCTCAAGGTTGCACCTAAGCTCCACTATAAATTACTTTTTAAAAAAAGACAGGCAAACTTACTTTCTCAAGTCTTCAGTTGCAAATCCAGTGCACAATTTTTTAGGTCAACCAGACTTAATGATTTCAGAAAAGGAGCTGGGCTCTTTCTCTGGAGGTTAAAGCAACCTATGCTTTAATTACACCACGACCTTACTTTAAGCATCTCATGCAGAAACGTAAAGTCAATGAAATATTGCACTGACTTAAGACTTAATCCAGGAGTGGACTCCAAGGGGAGCACAGGTGTAGGGCAGTAGATCTAAGACTGAGAAGGAGGCAGCTTGAGGATGGACCTACCTCCATTGATATTGGGCTCGATGTTCCCCAGGACTTAGATGAGTTTCTCTCCACACCAACTGTCCAATCCATGCCCACTGCTTTCAAGGACCCTCCCAGCCTACTGCCCACCATCCAGCACCCTTGTGTCAAGGACACAAATCTTGACTTTGCCACTGCTATAGAATAGGCAGAAAAGGGTCTTTGAAGGGAGTCTGGGACCTGCCTCATTATAAATCCGAACAGCACCAAACTTTTCTTTAGTGTCTCTCTTCCCCTTTAAAACACACCCTCGCACAGGGAACCAGAGTGTCTGTAGGATGAATTCCCAGGCCATAGCAACTGCAGTGCCCTGGGATCTAAGAGATCTTGGTTGGCCGGGCATTAAGCCCTTTTCGGGATGGAGACAGCAAGCCTACCTCTCCTTGACACGGCCTTGCCATGAAAATAGGCTCTTGTTTTTTTGGTTTTGTTCGGTTTTTAGCTAAGAATCTCCATCCACCCGGCAGACACAGAAAGATAAGCACGGAAGCTTATGGTGGCTCGTGGGTTTGATCTCAAATCAATTTTCTTCTTCCACCTAATTCATCCCATCCCCCCGCCAATATGTGGAAAGGCGGGGAAGGGATGTGGGGAAGTTGGGGACAAGTTTTGGGTCGAAGGTGCTTTCAGGCTTTGGCCAGATAAGCGATGGAGAGAACTAGCTACAGGGCACGCCCTGGAGCTGAATGCAGACCGGGTGCAGAAGAAGGAAGCTGCTCCACCCTCCATGCTCACCTGCCCGGCCACAGGTAAGCGAGGGATGGGGAAAAACGGGGGGAAATTCAGCTTCCTTTATGGTGGGCTCTCCCCTTCCCCCACTCAAGTGTCAGCGCGCTGGCCGCCTGGCTGGGAGCCGGCGCTTTGGGGGCGCCTGAGAGTGGGTCTCAGGGTTCCTTTTTGGGCGTGCCGAAACCGGGACCCACCCAGTCAAGGCGGAGAGAAGGGGGAAGGGGAGCAGGCGCCCGCTCCTGAGGCGAGGCGTCGAGGCACCCGGCGTTCCGGGGGGCCGGCGCGCCCGGGTCCCGCGCTCTCCCACTGCAGCAGCATCCCGGCATGACACTGCAGCTGCAACAAAGCGGCGGCCGCCACCAGCCTCGGCTCCCCGGCCCCACACCCCGCGGAGGGGCTAGCGGCTGGGGGCCCTGCGGGTGCGCCGAGGGGGTGGGGGCCCCGGAGGGGCGGGGGAGGTGAAGAAACCCTGAAATGCGCAGGAAGCCGAGTGGCCATCTCCAGCGCCTCTCCCGGCGCAGCCAGACTGCAAGGAAAACAATTCGCCTTCATTCCGGAGTCGGGCTGAGCTCTGCGGCTCCCTCAAAATGACCCGATCCAAGCCCTCGGGTCTGTTGTCTGCCCTCGCTCGCAACCTGCCCCCTCTGCACCCAGCACCCCCGAAGCCCCGGCGCCGCGACCCGCCCCGCTCCCCGAGCGCGGCGTCCTCGGCTCCAGCGCCGCCACCGCCCGCGACTCCCGTCTACCCCACCCGGAGCGCTCACCAGGAGAAGGGAGCCCGCGATCATCGTGGCTCCGGCGATGCGGCTGCAGGAGGCCGGGGCGGTGCTGCTGCTCGTGAAGGTCCCCATGGCTGAGCCGGGGGCTCGCAGGGCGCCCGGGGCGCGTGGCCCCCCGGCAGCTTGAATCGGCGGCTGCTTCTGCCCAGCGCCGCATCCACCGCCGCCTCCCGAGCCGGGAGCCCATCTACCTCCAACACCCCATGTGCACTGCGGCAGCCGGACGGCCGGACACAGGAGGGAGGCGGCGAGCGAGGCTCCGGGGGCGCTTAGCACCTGCCCAGCTGCGCGGCTGTCCGGACGGGGAGAAGCAGCCGCTGCTGCAACCCGCACCTCCCTGTGCTCTCCTCCGACAGCGGCTGCGGAGAACAAGGGAGGAGGGCTGGGCGCGAGAGAACGAAGGAACAACTTCCCATAGCGAAGCCTCCGGCCGCTGCCAACCACCGTCCTCCGCTGCCCTGACCGGCCGGCGAGGGACTGAGTCTTGTGGCCGCCGAGCGCAGGGAAACACGTGGTGGCGCCGAAGGGGCGGGGAATCGGCCCTTTGTGATGTCATCGCGAAGGAGGCCGGGCTCTTTGTGCCCGCAGAACTGAGAAGGCGGTCCAGAGCAAGCAAGGAGGTGCAGGATGCCCCCTGCCGTTCGCTGAAGAACTTGCAGCTGCTTTCTGATCCAAGGAAAACGTTGCGAAGGTATGCACACCCTTGACCCAACTTTCCCTCTTTACTAAGATGATTCTCAGTAAGTTATTTTCTGTGACAGACGCCTTTCTACTGTTTCTGGCTCGATGAGTAAGATCAGAGAAAAAGCAAAAAGCATTTAGATCAACGGTGTGCCATAAAGAGACCAGTGAGTTGGTTCCCAAACTTAGCTGCACTTTAGAATCACCTGGAATGTTTAAAACAAACTATGATGCCTGCTCCCACCCTAGAGATTCTGCTTGAATCGGAATAGAATGTGGTCTGGGCGTTGGGATTTTTTTTTTTTTTTTCACTTCTCCAGGTGATTTGGGGAGATTTTGGAACAAAATTTGAAATCCTCTGGGTTAATAAATGCAATTAAGGAAATCCAAACTAAAGAATTCCAAACCTGGAGTCCACGGAAGTTGGATCCATAGATGCTCTTCCAGAGGCCTTGGAAACCCCTGAAATATGTGGGCAGGTGCATTTTCCTAAATAAAAGATCCAGAGCTCTGAATCAATTTATCACAGAGATAAGAAACACTCTCCCTCCAAAAACATATTAAACATTTTTGAGTTGAGTTCCAAATGCCTTTGTGGGAGGTGGGTGGGTAGAAAGGGAGGTAACATAGTGCCTCGGAAGTAAGAGCACAGAGCATTCCTGGGCATAGTTGGCACCGCCTGCATTTCTGAATGTGAGTGAGGACCTGGCAACCCTTTTGTTGTCTCACCTGGGGGGAGGCAGAGTCTCCTGGCAGCACCACCATTTCTGGTACAGCGTCCATCGTCTAGGTTCTGACAGCATGTGTGTGCTCAGTTAGCTCAATCATGTCTGACTCTTTTCAGCGCTGTGCACTACAGCTGGCCAGGCTCCCCTGTCCATGGAATTTTCCAGGCAAGGATACTGGAGTGAGTTACCACGTGCTTCTCCAGGGGATCTTCCCCACCTAGGGATCGAACCCGCACCTCCTGCGTCTCCTGCGTTTACAAGCAGATTCTTTACCATTGAGTCTCTGCCAGCACAGGGCACACTATACTGAAACTGCCTCTTTGACCATCTGGTTCACACCACTCATTTGTGAACTCTGTGGTGCTGGACCTCTGCTAGCTTCTGTGACCCCTTCTACTTAAAGATAATATAGTTTCTTGATTATCTGCTTCAAGAATCAGTACAGTACCTCTGAAGGTAACCTACAAGGGAAAGGTGCCAACTATTTGTTTTCTTATTAAAATATTGTGCTTTGGCTTTTGTACTATGCACACTTGAAAGATGCTAAAAATTAATCTGAGGATCAATTCCAACCTGTTCTTTCAAACATCTGCCAGTAAAGAAAATGATTGTCCATAAATATTAGAGCTAATGTGTACCGTCTGGTGAAAATCAAAGTTCTAGGAAACATTACTACTAAATATGGAATTTGGGGGAGAGGATTATGGTTGCACTTGAATTTCTCAATCTAGTTCCAGAAAGAGGGAGATGCATTGTATCTCCATAGATAACAGCTTCATTTATTTCTTCAAAACTTCAAAATGACTAATCAATACCATCATAAGTCTTGTTTATGGAATTCCCTGGTTGTCCAGTGGTTAGGACTCAGCACTATTATGCAGGGGCTTGGGTTCGATGCCTGGTAGGGGAAATAAGATCCCACAAGCTGCCTGACAAGGGAAAAAAAAGTCTTCTTTAAAAGAAGTTGGGGAACTTCCCTGGTGTATTGGTTAAGAATCCACCTGCCAGTGCAGAAGATGAAGATTTGATCCCTGGTCCAGGAAGCTTCCATGTGCCTCAGAGCAACTATCCAGAATATAAGACTACTTTTCCCAGTCTCCAGTGCACCTATGTATGACCGAATTTCTGGCCAAGCAGAATGGCCATTCATGTCTTCTGGGAAGTATTCTCCCTGGCAAGACCTTAATTGTCCATCATCCCTCTCATTCAAGGTCATGAAGACCTGCTATTTCTCTCCAAATTAATTGTAGTTTAATTTTGTCTCTGACAGTTTTTTCCTCCTTGCTCCCTCTCCAGTATTCTTGCCTGGAGAATCCCGGGGACAGAGGAGCCTGGTGGGCTGCCGCCTATGGGGTTGCACAGAGTCAGACACGACTGAAGCGACTTAGCAGCAGCAGCGGCAGCACCTCCTCCTCTATAGTCCTTCTACTCCTGCCCAGACGATTACACAGACTTCATGATTTTGGTCTCATGTTTTGCCTGGACCTCTCAGTCCTGCAAAAGAAACTTCTTAACATCCTAAGGATAATGAACATTTTAGCACCTAAATCTGATTATGTCCTTCTCTCACCAAAAACCCAACAAATATTCCTCGTTACTCTCAATGTGAAGTGCAAAGGCCTAATAAAACCATTCATTCTCATCTCTGATTATGGTTCAATCCTCCCCATGGCTGCAAGTTGAGTAGACATTTACAGAAAAGGCACATGGAGCCTTTATTTCCTACATCCAATTTCATTCCCACTGCCTGCCAGTCCCTACAAACCCTAGATTCTTCATGCTAATTCTGCTAGATCATTGTGTTTCTTGCCTACCTTGTCTTTGTCATACTTCCGAGTCTTTGCTAGCTTTTGTTTTCTTTTCAATTCACCTCTGCTTGTTGATTTCCTATGAATCTACCCTTTGAGACCAACCTCAAGTGGTACCTCAGCTAAGAATGCTTTCCTAACATCTTCTTTCACCTTCTATACCCTTATATGGAAAGACACTTGTTCCTTCCTCAAGATTTTTCCTACATGTCTCTGTGATAGCGCACACGACACGACACTGCAGTTAGTTTTCCTGTCTGTGTTGCTGGCCACATTTTGAGCTCTATGGGGCCAAAGTCTATGTCTCAATCATCTTCTATCTCCATAGTCAAGATTCAAGATGTTGACCTGGCTCAATAAATATTTGCCGAGTGAAATATTGAAAAGTTTGACAGACCATGGAACAGTTAACACACCTGATGTACCTTTTTCCTTTTCCAAGCTTTAAATCAAACATCCTGAACTGCGTTATACAAATAATAAAGGTTTAATATGTGTTTTGCTAAAGTGCCATGTCCTGGACTTGGGTTTAAGTGTTTTGTCCTCAGCTTTGTTTCCTTAAACTAGTTCATTTAAGAATTTGTCATTCTTGGGGACTTCCCTGGAGGTCCCGAGGTTAAGATTCTGCACTCCCAATGCAAGGAAAGGGGGTGATTCAATCCCTGGTCAGGGAACTAAGATCCCACGTGCTGTATGACACAGCCAAGAAATTTTTAAAAAATAAATTTAAAAAAGAACTTGCTGTTTATTGGCTTAAGAAGGAATATCAGCCATTCGGCAGCACATTGCGATAGTAAGCACATGGGCATGATTTGATCAAGTCTCCACAGAGACATTCTACGAAGACGGCATTCTTGCGTAAGATCAAATGGGAATAGAATTGCAAAGCAGGCATGGTTCTGAAAGCTTCCTTCTCTCTTGGATAGTAAGAGAGGGATGATTTGATAACATAAAATAGCCAATCCTTTGAAGGTATAATACCTTTGTTTCAATCTTGGGGACAGTGAGGTAATTAGTTTCTTTTTCATCTGGAGCACTGTGAGAGGTGGCATTGATCTTGAATTGTCCATCATTCATATGCAATAGGAGTTCACCCCTGTAATGTTCCCATTTTGCTGTATGATTTTCCACACAGGGCCCCAAATAATTTCTCACTTCTCGGGTGAGTTGATGAGAAAGTAGGCCTCACTTAATAGTTTAATCAAAAGACAATAGATTTGCTGCTGCTGAGACCAAATCTCCATTATACTACTTATACATTAAGTTTGGGCAAGTATCTTCAACTTTTTGAGTTTATTCATTTTTAACATAGTAAGAAATATCTCCTAGTGCTGTTAGGAGGAATAAGTAAGATAAAATATGTAAAATTACCAGCACAAGGCTTGTCCCTTACTATGTACTCAATATTCCTTCTCCAAGTTCCTTTTTTTGAGAGGCTTATCTGTTATAATCTACTGTAGTTAGAGAAGAAACAGTAGGTTGGAAAATTTGAAATTTACTCCAAGACCCATTAGAATTGGGAGTTTAGATGGATAGAAGAACTGCTTACTCTGTTCATTATATGAATGAAAAAAAAAAAGAAAAGAAAAATTGCTTACTCTGACATGATGCAAAGTAGTGTCAAGAGAAGGGGAAGAGTCAGGTGATTTGATTTCTGGTCTCAGTCCAGCTTCATAGCTCACCTGCTGAGCCAGTGCACAGGAGATGGCCTCACAGTAATTGACTGTTGGTTGAAGAAGATCCTTTGGATAAATAGTTACTCCAACACCTCTCCTGAGCCATTCTCTCCATTTTTATAAGTGATAAGAGCAGCATTAAAAGCCTCTGACAGTGTTTGTCTGCACCTAATGTATGTTGGAATGAATTTTAAAGTTAACTTAATATATGTGCTATGAACAGATTCTACCTTTTTTCCCCCCTATCTATATAGTAGTTGAGGTGATGGAATTCCAGTTGAGCTATTTAAAATCCTGAAAGATGATGCTGTGAAAGTGCTGCACTCAATATGCCAGCAAATTTGGAAAACTCAGCAGTGGCCACAGGACTGGAAAAGGTCCATTTTCATTCCAATCCCAAAGAAAGGCAATGCCAAAGAATGCTCAAACTACTGCACAGTTGTACTCATCTCACATGCTAGTAAAGTAATGCTCAAAATTCTCCAAGCCAGGCTTCAGCAATACATGAACCGTGAACTTTGAGATATTCAAGCTGGTTTTAGAAAAGGCAGAGGAACCAGAGATCAAATTACCAACATCTGCTGGATCATGGAAAAAGCAAGAGAGTTCCAGAGAAACATCTATTTCTGCTTTATTGACTATGCCAAAGCCTTTGACTGCGTGGATCACAATAAACTGTGGAAAATTCTGAAAGAGATGGGAATACCAGACCACCTAACCTGCCTCTTCAGAAACCTCTATGCAGGTCAGGAAACCACAGTTAGAAGTGGACATGGAACAACAGACTGGTTCCAAGTAGGAAAAGGAGTACGTCAAGGCTGTATACTGTCACCCTGCTTATTTAACTTATATGCAGAGCACATCATGAGAAACGCTGGACTGGAAGGAACACAAGCTGAAATCAAGATTGCCGGGAGAAATATCAATAACCTCAGATATGCAGATGACACCACCCTTATGGCAGAAAGTGAAGAGGAACTAAAAAGCCTCTTGATGAAAGAGGAGAGTGAAAGAGTTGGCTTAAAGCTCAACATTCAGAAAACAAAGATCATGGCATCTGGTCCCATCACTTCATGGGAAATAGATGGGGAAACAGTGGAAACAGTGTCAGACTTTATTTTTGGGGGCTCCAAAATCACTGCAGATGGTGACTGCAGCCATGAAATTAAAAGACACTTACTCCTTGGAAGGAAAGTTATGACCAACCTAGACAGCATATTCAAAAGCAGAGACATTACTTTGTCAACAAAGGTCCGTCTAGTCAAGGCTATGGTTTTTCCAGTGGTCATGTATGGATGTGTGAGCTGGACTGTGAAGAAAGCTGAGCACCAAAGAATTGATGCTTTCGAACTGTGGTGTTGGAGAAGACTCTTGAGAGTCCTTTGGACTGCAAGGAGATCCAACCAGTCCATCCTAAAGGAGATCAGTCCTGGGGTGTTCATTGGAAGGACTGATGCTGAGACTGAAACTCCAATACTTTGGCCACCTGATGCGAAGAGTTGACTCATTGGAAAAGACCCTGATGCTGGGAGGGGTTGGGGGCAGGAGAAGGGGACGACCGAGGATGAGATGGCTGGATGGCATCACTGACTCAATGGACGTGAGTTTGAGTGAACTCTGGGAGTTGGTGATGGACAGGGAGGCCTGGCGTGCTGCGATTCATTTGGTCGCAAAGAGTTAGATACGACTGAGCGACTGAACTGACTGACTGATGCCGGCCATCTTATACAAGGTACCTAGAATAGTCAAATTCACAGAGTCAGAAAGTAGATTGGTAGATGCCAGGGGTTGGAGGGGGAGGCGGTGGGGAGAGGATGGGAAGGGGTTAATGTTTAATGGGGACAGAGTTTCAGTTTAGGAACGTAAAAAATTCGGGAAAAGGATGATGGTAAGTGTTGCACAATAAGGTGAACGTACTTGGTGTCACTGAACTCTACGGTTAAATATGGTTAAAATAGTATACTTTGTATTATGTGACTTTTACCACAATAAAACAAAAACATTTTTAAAAATATAAAAAATGAGACCTTGAAAAAAAAGAAGCATCTGAAAAATGGACAGAGAAGCAAACTTTTTCAGAAGGAGAAAATTGGACCCAGAATCGTTTAGCTGATGGAAGTTTAGTCAATATAACCACGGTACCACCCAATTCACCATCCCTGCACACCCTGCCCCACCCCTTCAAGAGCCCATAGGGGTTTTTTGCATGATTCGTCTTTGGTGCCCTACCTGCATCAATTGATCTGAGGAAAAAAGGATTTTTTTTTTTTTCCCTTGAGAGGAAATTTTCCCTTCTGATTTGATCTTTTTTCAATTTTATTCTTTACAGCACTTACTATATGTAGTATTTGACAGAGTATGTCCTAAAGTTCTTCTTGGAATTTTAAACATTAATACTTTCAGAAGTATACATGTTACAAACTTTAAAAACTATTTGAAAGCTTCATTTTTTTAACTTTTTCATACAGTTGCCACATTTTTTAATGTTTTGAAGAATTCACATTTAATTTTAATTTTTGTCCCTCTCATCGAAGTTAACACATATTTGATAAACAAACAAAAATTAAAACATTAGTCATTCAAAATTCACCAAGATACATAAAGGTAAAAAACTTGAACTATTAACACTTTCAAATGATTTTTTTGTTGTTTATAACATATACATTGTTGAAATAATGAAAGGCTTAAAACCACTTTTAACATTTGAGGGACATTCTGCACATACCATGTCTTAGGCTCAGTTGGACTAACTTGCTTGTATCTGAAGTCAGTTTTAAAGCAGCATTAATTTTGCTTGGAAAATAATCATTTTATGGAAATATCTTAAATATTCAAAAGCTTTAAGAGTAATCAACAAAGTGGTTGTCACTTTGTGAGATTTTCAGCCATCTCTCTTCACAGCACTGAAACTAATATTAAATTTAAAAAAGTCATAATGGTGAATACAATGGATAATTGCATCTTATTGTAGTCTGTACTAGAATTGACTTATGAACAGGGTTGTTTTGAAAACCTATCCTTCTTTCGTGTCTATTCCCAAATCAGTTAGACTCTGTCTTTAATATAGAAACAGTCACTACTTTTAACAGTAAGGATTGTAAATTACTTCACTGGTAATTTATGCAATTTTTCTCTTAGAAGTAATTGTAAAACTGAGTTTCATTTTAAGGCATTAAATTCTTGTTTTCCTAATAAGTATATCTGTTTACAAGCAATTTAAAAAAAATTTTTTAATAACTTCACCTTAATTTCTGTCACCTTTTTTTTTTTCCTTTGGCCATGCAGCATGGCTTGTGGGATCTTAGTTCCCCAACCAAGGACTGAACCCAAGTCCCTGGCAATGAAAGCAGCACAGAGCCCTAACCACTGGACTGCATGGGAATTCCTTAATACTTCTTTTTGAAATTCTCCTGTCAGATGCACTGAACACACAGGAATTTGCAAGGTAGACAGAGCAGAGAATTTAGAGATGGGAAAGCCAGGGATGGAAGGTGGAGTGTTATTTCTACCGAACTCAGAAAAAGGTACAACTTGAAATTTCAGGTCATGCAAACTTTTACTTTGCATGATTACTCTATGCCAGACATTTTTACAAAATCATACTATAATAATCCTATGAGGCAAGAATCCTTAATCATATATTGCAGATGAAGAGACAGATTTTCCAAGAGGCAAGTGACTGGTCCAAGCTCATATGGCCAAGTGATTAAGCTAGAATCCTACCCAGTTGCTTAGCAATGACACCTGTTGGCGTCAGAAACTCAGATCTAGTTTGAAAAATGCAGCTTTATTCAGTTAAAGAACCTGAGATACATCCTCCTCTTAACTTCAACCCTCGCTGAAGACAGCTCTCTCAATTCACTGTGTACACTGCGCCCAGCCATTAGGTAGCCAAACAATTGAAAGTTAAAAAAAAATTTTTTTTTTAACCTTTTGATCCCCTTCACCCATTTCTCCCATCCCCACCCTCCACCTCTGGCCACCACCAATCTGTTCTCTGTATCTATTAGCTTGCCCTTTGGGAATTTTGTTTTGTTTTGTTTGGGGGGGCTCCTTGGTTGCTTAGATTCTGCCTGCAATGCAAGAGACCTGGGTTCGATCCCTGAATCAGGAAGATCCCCTGGAGAAGGGAATGGCTACCCACTCTAGTATTCTTGCCTGGAGAATTCCATGGACAGAGGAACCTGATGCTCTACAGTCCATGGGGTGACAAAGAGTCAGACATGACTGACTGAGTAACACTTTCACATATAAGAGAGTCGTACGATATTTGTCTTTTTCTGTCTGACTTTTTTCACTTAGCATAGTGCCCTCGAGTTCCATCCATGTGCTGTAAATGACGAGTTTTCCTTTTTTTTTACACACATACTACAGTTTCTTCACCCACCCTTCCATTGATGAACGCTTAGATTGTTTCCATGCCTTTGCTATTGTAAATAGTGCTGCAATGAATATGGGGGTACAGATATGTTTTTTGAATTAGTGTTTTCATTTTTCCCTGGAGAAGAAAGCCAAATTTCTTTCCAAACATAAGAGGGAGAAGCAAATCCTCTGAAAGAACCTGTTATAGGGTGATGACTCAGATATCAGGGCTTTGGAAAGGATGGGTCCCTTTGTCTCACAGGAAGGCTGAGCTGGTCCCACGCAGAGGCTGGGATCTTGAGAAGTGAAGACTTGCCCAAAGTGAAGACTCTCAGGGCCTTGGAAGAGTGTAAGAGGTCGCGATCAGTTACACCTTCAGGGGATACAGGCGGGCTTCTCAGTAGAGATGACACATAGGAGGGCTTTCCTGAAGGGCCTCATGGCTCTACCTTTGAGACAAGAGACAGACATTCTACCAGAGGAGCAGGTGAGCAAAGGCATGACGGTCCTCCAAGGCTCTCCACTCTGTGGCCCCTGGAGACCCATCCACCTTCACCTACCAGTCCCGTCCAAGCTTACTCCTCTCCAGCCACACCCACTTCCCTGCTGGTTCTCAAACTCGCCTTGCAAATCCTGCCCCAGGGCTTTTGCGCTTCCTTCATTTTTCCCCTGTCTCTTCCCCCCTTCCTCACCGCTCACTTGCCACCTCCTCAGAGATGTTCTCTCCAACTTCTTTCTTTTTTTTAATAACTTTTTTCTGAATATGGTTGATTCACAATGTTAATTTCACAATGTTAATGTGAATGTGAATGTTAATGGTTGATTCACAATGTTAATTTCACAATGTTAATCACAGTAAGGTGATTTAGTTATACTTATACACATATCCGGACTTCCCTGGTGGCTCAGATGGTAAAGTGTCTGCCTACAATGCGAGAGATCCAGGTTCAATCCCTGGGTTGGGAAGATCCTCTGGAGAAGGAAATAGCAACCCACTCCAGTACTCTTGCCTGGAAAAATCTCATGGACGGAGGAGCGTTGTAGGCTACAGTCCATGGGGTCCCAAAGAGTTGGACACGACTGAGCAACTTCACTTTCACTTTCTTTCATACATATAAACAGTCTTTTTCTCCTTTTCTTTTTTTAGCTTCTTTCCCCATATAGGTCATTACTCCAACTCTTCTTTCTAAAATAGCAATCCATGTTATTTTCTGTAATCTTCTCTGTTTTATTTTGATCAGCATTTTTCTCTACCTGGCATTTATTTTATCTTCATGTGTTTACCTTATCATACTCTGTCTCCCTCATAAGAATTAAGCCCTGGGCTTACACAGCATTTTCCTCTAGCCTCTTAGCAGACTTGGAATGAGTCCCCTTTTCTGTATTGACCTTTTCCCTCTGCCTAAGAATTCCATCACCCACCCAGAGGGCTTCGCATGAAAACTCTTTCCAGTCAGAGTAAATGTTCCTCACAACTCATTTTTTAATCCAAAGGAGATTGTCTTATCCCCATTTAACCTTCGCTATCTTTTTTCTTGGACAGCTATCTCAAAATGAGCCATTCTGCCTCTCCCCTGCCTGCCTACGGCCTGGCCTGTGTCAGAATCTCTGCTGAAATACTTAGGACCTGTCTCAGATCTGGGACTAAAAATGGAAAGTGGGACCCAGTGTCACAGTGATGCTTTTCTCCAGACCGATCAAGCTGTTTGGATGCAGACATATAGCTGGTGGAGGGTTGAGTATTCAAATTGAAACTTACAACTGTTGGGTATTTAAGTTGAAGCTTACAGTGGAAGGGAGAGGGGAGGGTATGGAGGTTACCTATAAGGAGGGCCTCAGAGATGGGTCCCGAAATGTATGCTCATAAAGTGGGAATGAGGGGACAGATTGTCACCCGTGGCTGTGATAGGAATTCCTCCCCAGATATCCACATCCTAATTCCCAGAACCTGGGAAGCTTACCTCATAAGGCAAAAGAGGCTCTGCAGATGTGATGAAGTTAAAGATCTTGAGATGGGGAGATTACTTGGGGTTGTCTGGTGGGTCATAAATGTGATCACAAGGCTGTTTATAAGAGGGAGGTAAGAAGGTCAAAGGATTGAGGAGTTGTGACGACAGAAGCAAAGGTAAGAGTGATATACTTTGAAGATGGATGAAAGCTGTGCACTCAGGGGAGTAGGTGACTTCTAAAGTGAAAGTCACTCAGTCATGTCCGACTTTTTGTGACCCCCCTGGACTATACAGTCTTTGGGATTCTCCAGGCCAAAATACTGGAGTGGGTAACCTTTCCCTTCTCCAGGGGATCTTCCCAACCCAGGGATTGAACGCAGGTCTCACATGTTGCAGGCAGATTCTTTACCAGCTGAGCCACAATGGGAGGTGACTTCTAGATGCTGAAAAACACAGGGAAATGGATTCTTCCCTAGAGCCTCCAGGAGGAACCAACCCTGCTGACAGCTTGACTTTAGCTCAGTGAAACTGATTTCAAAGTTCTGATTGCACAATGATGAGAATAAATTCATGTTTCTTCAAACCTCCTTTTCCCTCCATAGAAAAGACTGTAAAGACTGTCAGCTCCCAGGGTGTCCCCTGAATTTAATCAGGAAGCCACATTCATGGCATCATTGTCATCATCATCATGGTCCTCACCATCCTCTCCCTAAGCACCCTCAGGATCACCGTCACTGCTGACAGGACCTCAGCAACAGTATTGACTGAGCTCTCGTCATCTACCAGGCTCCTTGATAAGTGTTTTATATGTATTATTTAATTTCCTATCTATAATAACTCCCCATGGAAGATATTATTATTACCCTTATTTGAGAGATGAAGAACATAGGATTGAAAGTTAACTTTTTGCACAGAAGTTTCATAGGCTTTCTACCAGGTAGAGATGCACTTTTTTCTCATTTCATGGTTTTGCCAAATGGTGCTAAACAGGGTTTGAGACTGGAAGTAGGGGAGCTGGTGGGGAAATGGATCTGATTCCTTAGTATATCCCTTTCTTAAATCTGCTCCCCTTTGGGGGATGTTTGGCAGGGGAACAGACATCCCATCCATGAGAACCAAGCTAAGATAGAGTCTTAGTCCCTGATCCATGACTCTGGCTGTGGGTCCCTGGAAGACACTCCAGTAATAATAATCACCATTTTCAAACTACTGTGTCCTGGGCATGCTATAAATGGAATTTCTCAGCTTCGCAACTATCCTGCATGGTCTGTTATGACTGACATAGACAACAAAATAAAATCTTAGCTAGGTTAAAGGACTGTTAAGGCTTCCCTAACTAGTTAGGAAGTGGCCAAGTCCAGATTTAAATAAAGTTCGTATCACAGTCCACACTGTTTCAGTGACACTAGGCCACTCTTTATTTATTTATTTATTTTTACTGCATCGTATCTCCCTTGTTGCCTGTGGGCTTTCTCTAGAGGCGGCAAGCAAGAGCCCCTCTCCAGTTGCAATGCTAGGCCTTTTCATTGTGGTGGCTTCTCTTGTTGCAGAGCACAGGTTCAGTAGTTGCAGCACACAGGCTTAGTTGCCCCGAGGCATGTGGGATCTTAGTTCCTAGGCCAGGGATCCAACCCATGTCCCCTGCACTGGCAGGCGATTCTTAACCCCTGGACCACTGGGAAATTCCCAAGGCCGTTTTCGAATACTCAACTCCCACAAACAAAGCATGTCTTGAGGTCCTTTGGGGTTTACACCCAGCTTTGGCTTCAGTATCTGGTTTTGGCTTAACTGGGGCCTCAGTGGGTGCTATGACTACAGTGGCTGAGATTTCTGCAGAGCTGGGCATTTCATAAATGGTGTTCTAGCCTCTGAAACCAGATCACAGCTATCCCAACCTTGGGGGTGGTGGCTTGGCTAGCTGCTTGCTCAAGCAAGCCTCAGGATTTCACTCTGAGATGGTCAAGGGTTCCAGGGTTGAGGACGTGGCCATCTTTTATTAATTATTCAGCTAACTCAGCAGGTAATGCAGATGAACTCAACCTTGGACCTGGCACCCTGGTCTCTGCTGTGCAAATCTGGCTTTGGATCCCACATCTCATCTTACACTCTCTCCTCTTGTCATAACTGGCCAAACTCTACAGAAATTCAACAGTAAATAGTTATCCAGTGTCTGTTATATGCCAGCCACTGTGTGAGGCTCTGGGTATTCCAGAGAGCTGACTCTCCCATCACAAATGGGAAAAAACAACAGAGAAAAAAGTAAAATAATTGAAAGTTTTGGTAAGTTCTACAAAGTAGCAACATCCTAAGTGATATGGGCAAGAACTCTCTGAAGAGATTCTTCAGAGAACCTGACTCCAAAGGAAGAAGAAGAGCAAGATCTTTTGAAGATCTTAAAAAAGAATATTTCAGAGAGTAAAGCCATTAAAGAACTTAACCCCTTCCAGGCACTAAAGGAAGGGGACAATGCCAAAGACGGCCGATGGATGGTCAGGGCCACACCATGTGGATGCTGTGGGCTTCAATAATCCTCTGGATGTTATTCTCAGTGAAGACCATTGAAAGGAGAGGACGGTTTAAGCTGAGAGTGGGATGTCGTCAATGATATTAAAGGACTGACTTGCCCTCCAAACATTAACGCAAGTTCGCACACCCAACGCAAAGTGAGGCCAAAAAAACTTAAGAGTTTGGAGTAGAGAAAGGTTTATTGCAGGGCTACAAGAGGAGAATGAGTGGCTCACGTGCTAAAAAGCCTCCACCTCCTCAAGGGGTTTCAGCCAAGCATTTTTAAAAGGCAGGTGAGGGAGAGGGGATGTGATCAGCTTGTGTACAGTTCTCTGATTGGATGACAGTGAAGTGGCAGGGTGGTGTCACAGGGCTTAACATTATCAGTCCTTAGGCTCCAAGAGGCCTGGGGCTGTGTGCCCCTGGTCAAGTAGTTACATCTGCCATTTGGTGGGGTGAGAGGGAGTTCACATCTGCAAGATAACTCAGGAAATGTGCATCGGGTACTATCAATATGATCTAAGTACTTCAGAGAGGAGCTAAAGCAGAGGACGTGGGGAAGGCCTGTCCCAGGAAGGCCCATATTGAGCGTCCTGCTGGGTTACACCAACTCTGGTTGCGCATTTCTCCAACAGAAAAAATGGAGGACAAAATGCAAGCCACACCTCAAAGCAGGCTCCATCTCCTTGCTGGAGGAAACTGAGTGTTCACTCAGATATGTTTCTCTGGACTTGGGAAGGGGGTCCTGGCCTTGTTCCCAAATCTGGCACTGCAGCTTCTTTATAGCTCAACCTCAAAGATAAATTTTTTTTTTATTGCCTTGAACATCATCAGGCTCTTTCACTATTTCCCAGTCTAGAAATCTATCTTAAGGAAGAGTCATCAGTGCAAATAAGGATTTATTTAGAGACTTATTTGTTGTTGTTTAGTGGCTAAGTCAGGAGAAGGCAATGGCACCCCACTCCAATACTCTTGCCTGGAAAATCCCGTGGATGGAGGAGCCTGGTAGGCTACAGTCCATGGGGTCGCTAAGAGTCAGACACGACTGAGCGACTTCAATTTCACTTTTCATTTTGGAGAAGGAAATGGCAACCCACTCCAGTGTTCTTGCCTGGAGAATCCCAGGGATGGGGGAGTCTGGTGGGCTGCTGTCTGTGGTGTCACACAGAGTTGGACACGACTGAAGCGACTTAGCAGCAGCAGCAGCAGCAGTGGCTAAGTCGTGTCTGACTCTTTTGTGACCGCATGGACTGTAGCCTGCCAGGCTCCTCTGTCCATAGGATTTTCCAGGCAAGAATATTGGAGTAGGTTTCCATTTTCTTCTCCAGGGGATCTTCCCAACCAAGATCAAACTTGTATCTCCTGCACTGAAGGCAGATTCTTTGCCTCTGAGCTAGCAGAAAAGCCCTTATAGCATCATTGCAATACTGAAAATTTGAAAACAGCCTAAATATCTACCAAGAGGGAAATACTGTAAATTAATTAAAGTTAATATAAATATTAAGAATATCAATACATGTATTGTATTGATAAAGTATATTGATACATCAATATATTGATACACACATTCTCATTTTTATTTGAAGCATTGAAATCGAGCAGGATCCTATGGAGTCCTCTGGGGTACAAAAGGCTTTCCATGTCTCCCATTTCTTTCTTTTTTTAAATTATTTATTTTAATTGGAGGCTAGTTAAAATATTGTAGTGGTTTTTACAATACATTGACATGAATCAGCCACGGGTGTACATGTGTCCCCTATCCTGAACCCCCCTCCCACCTCCCTCCTATCCCATCCCTGAGGGTGGTCCCAGTGCATTGGGTTTGAGTGCCCTGTTTCATGCATCGAACTTGGACTGGTGATCTATTTCACATATGGTAATATACATGTTTCGGTGCTGTTCTCTCAAATCATCCCACCCTAGCTGTCCATCAGCAGGTAAATGGATAAGAAAGCTGTGGTACGTATACACAATGGAATATTACTCAGCTATTTAAAAGAATGCATTTGAATCAGTTCTAATGAGGTGGATGAAACTGGAGCCTATTATACAGAGTGAAGTAAATCAGAAAGAAAAACACCAGTACGGTGTATTAACACATATAAATGGAATTTAGAAAGATGGTAATGATGACCCTATTGCAAGACAACCAAAGAGACACAGATATAAAGAACAGACATTTGGAACTCTGTGGGAGAAGGCAAGGGTGGGATGATTTGAGAGAATAGCATTGAAACATGTTTGTAGGGAAAGGCTTTACTCTCCTAGGCCTTCGGTGAGTTCCAAAGAGCAGATTTAAGCAATTGCTAACTACAGAAGTGAGGGAATGCAGAAACAAAGGAAAAGCAGTTAAGAAACAATAGTGTAGCAATAAAAGGGAGTCCTCCTTCCTCCTCAAGGGAAATCCCTAACAATCTGATAGGAATCTTTGAGTTGTTTTGCAGGAACTAAAGCCCCCACCCAGGTGGGGGAAGGTAACTACCTGCTAAACCCCTAGTTGGAACCAGAAGGTAGAAGATTGAGATTCTGGGCAACCACCAGACAGAAGGAAGTCACCCCCCTGCAGCTCTCCCCCACCAAATACTGCCTTTAAAAATTCATCCCTAAAAACCACTGGGAAGTTCAGGTCTTTTGAATACAATCCACTTGTTCTCCTGCTTGGCCCTGCAATAAACCTTTCTCTGCCCAAACTGTGATGTTCATGTTTGGCCTCACTGTGCATCAGGCACATGGACTTGGGTTCAAGAACAGTAAGTGTAAAATGAATGTAAAAATTAAAATATTTACAAAAGTAAATATTTTTGAAAATATCACCCAGTCCCTAATAGACACTCTAACAATATTTGTTGGTTAAAAAAAAAAATGTTACTGAACAAAGTTCATGTGCCTGACATGCAGAGAAGCCAAATAAAGCAAAAAGTCAAGAGTTTGGAGCAGAGAAAGGTTGAGTGCAGAGCGAAGCAAGGAGACGGAGTGGCTCATGCTCAAAAACCCCAGACTTCCCAATGGTTCAGGGGGGAAGTTTTTAAGAAGCAATATTTGGGGTGAGGCTGCAAGGTGTGTGACTTTCTTCTGATTGGTTGTTGGTGAGGTAACCAGGGCGGTGCTCTAGGAATCTACTCAAGCCTGAATTTGCCATCCCATCCTCTACCTGGGGTGGGGGGCTGGGGGTTGGGGGTTGGTTCTGCAGAGAAACACAAAAATATTGTTTCATACATTTCTTGAGCCAGAAGTAGGACCCTGCCCCAAGGCTGCACTATTCATTCTTGACCATTCCTCCCTTGTTTCTGTATCCCTTCTCTTCCCTGATCAGCATCTGTTTGAATCTATCCTTTGGAACTCAGGGAAGGTCAGGAGGCTGAATGAAGTCTATTTCCTACAAACAAGAAACAGGAGACACGGAAAGAATTTGTACCTGGGAGCCCCACAGGTTCCTGCTCTTGATTTCAATAACTCTCCAGGAGTACATGAAAATTAACTTCAGGTCCATAAATGACAACTTACGTCTACCTTGCAGGATAGTACAATGAGTAACAGAAAGTTAGAGATTTTTTAAATTGGAAAACTTTCCCTTATATAGGGACTTTCCTATCCTTCCCCTTGTATCTTCTAAGCCTCTTATAGAATAAAAAAAAAAAAAAAATCAAGCATGCTTTTAGAGCATAAAATGTGCTGATTTTTGCCTATCTTGACATCCTTAATCTGAGCCGTGTCCAGAAAATTTATTAACTTCTGAATCTTCATCAGTGAAATTAAGGTGGTGACCAGGGAGATAATATATGTAGAAGAGACTGGAAGCTATATTTATTGGCATGAAGAGTAAATTACTGTGTATATGGTAATTGGAGTAGCCCTGGGAAATTTGCCCCCTTTCAAATCTTCCCTTCTAGCACAGTCTGAAATGCCACATTAGAGAGTAATTTGTTCGGCTTAAGGCATCGTTAAAATATAAATACCCAGGATATAGACTAAGCTATTCTCAGTTATAATTAGTTTATCGAGTTCTTTTCAATAATTCCAGGATCTGAACCAAGGCCCTGCTCTATGGGAGAGTGAATGCCCCGTGGGGCAGGAGATGCTAAAGTGGCTGGTGACGAAGAAACACACAGGACCAGTGAGAACCCAGAGGAGTCTGACATGAAGAGGAGGGCATGGAGTTAGATGTCTATACACATGGATTTAAGCCCTACCTGGGGCACTAATAGCTAACTGGAGAGGGTGCATGGAGAGGAAGTTCAATACTGCCACCAAAAGTCCTGTCTAATGGAAGCAAATTACTGCCACCCTGGGCACAGGCGCTGGATCCCAGGACAGCTGATCCCTAGGTCAGGCGGCTATCTTTGAGAAGGTCTGGCACAAGAATATGATCCATGAAGAATAACTATGAAACAAGGAGATGATCAGTTCCAGAACCGAAAGTCTTGGAGGCTTTTTTTTTTGACCTTACCGTATGACTTTCAAGATCTCAGTGAAAGCCGGGAATCTCAACCACTAGGCCACCAGGGAACTCCTGTTAAGGCAAGATCACGTGTCCGACACACAGTGAGGCAAAACAAATGGAAGTGTCGGAGTCTGGAGCAGAGAAAGGTTTATTGCAGGGCCCTGAATGGAGACGGGTGGCTCAAGCCCTAAAACGCACTGAGTTCCCCAAGGCTTACCGGAAAACACTTGTAAAAGCCAGGTGTTGGTTGTCACAGGGTCTGTGATCAGCTCGTGCACAGTTCTCTGATTGGCTGACAGTGGGTAGGGTGATGTCACAGGAGTTAACTTATCAGTCTTTTGGCTCCAGAAGGCCTGGGGCCATGTGCTCATGGCCCTCAAGTAGTTAACATCTTCCATTTAGGGGGGTTAGGGGATCACATCTGCAAAACAACTCAGGAAATTTGCATCAGGTACTTCAGAGAGGAGCTCAAGCAGAGGATGTGGGGAAAGCCTGTTCTGCGAAGGCCCTAAGGGGTTCCTCCTCAGTTATACTCCCTCTCCATTTTAAAGGCTGGACTGAGAGAGGGACTTAGCAATGGGTACAAGCTGACTGGGGCTCAGATCATGAACTCCTTATTACCAAATTCAGACTTAAATTGAAGAAAGTAGGGAAAACCACTAGACCATTCAGGTACGACCTAAATCAAATCCCTTATGATTATACAGTGGAAGTGAGAAATAGATTTAAGGGCCTAGATCTGATAGATAGAGTGCCTGATGAACTATGGAATGAGGTTCGTGACATTGTACAGGAGACAGGGATCAAGACCATCCCCATGGAAAAGAAATGCAAAAAAGCAAAATGGCTGTCTGGGGAGGCCTTACAAATAGCTGTGAAAAGAAGAGAGGTGAAAAGCAAAGGAGAAAAGGAAAGATATAAGTATCTGAATGCAGAGTTCCAAAGAATAGCAAGAAGAAATAAGAAAGCCTTCTTCAGCAATCAATGCAAAGAAATAGAGGAAAACAAGAGAATGGGAAAGACTAGAGATCTCTTCAAGAAAATTAGAGATACCAAGGGAACATTTCATGCAAAGATGGGCTCAATAAAGGACAGAAATGGTATGGACGTAACAGAAGCAGAAGATATTAAGAAGAGGTGGCAAGAATACACAGAAGAACTGTACAAAAAAGATCTTCACGACCCAGATAATCATGATGATGTGATCACTAATCTAGAGCCAGACATCTTGGAAGGTGAAGTCAAGTGGGCCTTAGAAAGCATCACTACGAACAAAGCTGGTGGAGGTGATGGAATTCAAGTTGAGCTGTTTCAAATCCTGAAAGATGATGCTGTGAAAGTGCTGCACTCAATATGCCAACAAATTTGGAAAACTCAGCAGTGGCCACAGGACTGGAAAAGGTCAGTTTTCATTCCTATTCCAAAGAAAGGCAATGCCAAAGAATGCTCAAACTACCACACAATTGCACGCATCTCACATGCTAGTAAAGTAATGCTCAAAATTCTCCAAGCCAGGCTTCAGCAGTACGTGAACTGTGAACTCCCTGATGTTCAAGCTGGTTTTAGAAAAGGCAGAGGAACCAGAGATCAAATGGCCAACATCCGCTGGATCATGGAAAAAGCAAGAGAGTTCCAGAAAAGCATCTATTTCTGCTTTATTGATTATGACATAGCCTTTGACTGTGTGGATCACAATAAACTGTGGAAAATTCTGAAAGAGATGGGAATACCAGACCACCTGACCTGCCTCTTGAGAAACCTGTATGCAGGTCAGGAAGCAACAGTTAGAACTGGACATGGAACAAGAGACTGGTTCCAAATAGGAAAAGGAGTACGTCAAGGCTGTATATTGTCACCCTGCTTATTTAACTTGTATGCAGAGTACATCATGAGAAACGCTGGACTGGAAGAAACACAAGCTGGAATCAAGATTGCTGGGAGAAATATCAATAACCTCAGAGAGGCAGATGACACCACCCTTATGGCAGAAAGTGAAGAGGAACTAAAAAGCCTCTGATGAAAGTGAAAGAGGAGAGCGAAAAATTTGGCTTAAACCTCAACATTCAGAAAACGAAGATCATGACATCTGGTCCCGTCACTTCATGGGAAATAGATGGGGAAACAGTAGAAACAGTGTCAGACTTTATTTTTGGGGGCTCCAAAATCACTGCAGATGGTGATTGCAGCCATGAAATTAAAAGACGCTTACTCCTTGGAAGAAAAGTTATGACCAACCTAGATAGCATATTCAAAAGCAGAGACATTACTTTGCCGACTAAGGTCTGTCTAGTCAAGGCTATGGTTTTTCCAGCGGTCATGTATGGATGTGAGAGTTGGACTGTGAAGAAGTCTGAGTGCCGAAGAATTGATGGGTTTGAACTGTGGTGTTGGAGAAGACTCTTGAGAGTCCCTTGGACTGCAGGGAGATCCAACTAGTCCATTCTGAAGGAGATCAACCCTGGGATTTCTTTGGAAGGAATGATGCTAAAGCTGAGACTCCAGTACTTTGGCCACCTCATGCGAAGAGTTGACTCATTGGAAAAGACTGTGATGCTGGGAGGGATTGGGGGCAGGAGGAGAAGGGGACGAGAGAGGATGAGATGGCTGGATGGCATCACATACTCGATGGGCATGAGTCTCAGTGAACCCCGGGAGATGGTGATGGACAGGGAGGCCTGGTGTGCTGCGATTCATGGGGTCGCAAAGAGTCGCACACGACTGAGCGACTGAACTGAACTGAACAAGCTGATGATCCGCAGAAACCCAGCAAGCAGAAACTACAATCAGGAGAAGCCAAGAGTCAGCATGAGCTACAAAAAGACAGATGAGTTTTTTTGGGTTTTTCCCCCAAGTTATTAACCTAAAGCAGCAGAAGTAGCAGGAATAGCAGGCGCATAAATAAGAGGAGTGAGACTGTCACCGGCATAACTCTTGGCAAGGACTAAGAGTTCCCTGATGCGGGGGGTGTGGCTGGATGCCTGAGTTCTGTGCTGTATTAACCCCTGCAGAACCCAAAGAATGTTCTAGCATCCATAAAGCATGGCTGTATGACTGATGGGATTGCATCTTACCTTCTCTGCTTGGACTAGGTGGACCAGCCCTACCACACACCCACACACTCCTCTCGACCACACACACACACACACACACTGTCTCTCATGAATATCCCCCATCAATGGGAGATATCAGAATAAGCCTCTGTTGGTTTCAGCTCCAGAGCCTGGTTAACTTGAGATGTTTCCTTGAGCCTGTTTTTTCCAAAATGAAAGAGGAGGATTTCACTAGACAGTCTCAAGGTCCTGTCCGAATACTGCCTTTAAAATTTTATGACTCCAATTAGGATGAGAAGAGATTAAGGTTTGTTGTTGTTCAGTTGCTAAGTCATGTGTGACTCTTTGAGACCCCATGGACTACAGCAGGCCAGGCTCCCCTCTCCTTCATTGTCTCCCGGAGTTTGCTCAGATTCATGTCCATTGAGTCGGACATGATACTATCTAATCATCTCATCCTCTGCCACCCTGTTCTCCTTTTGCCTTCAGTCTTTCCCAGCATCAGGGTCTTTTCCAATGAGTCGGTTCTTCTCATCAGGTGGCCATGTTTTTATTATAATGCCTTCTCCCACACACTAAGGGAGCTAACATCTAAAAATTTCTCTCTTCTTCACCATGGACTTCTCTGTTGGCTCAGATGGTAAAAAATCTGCCTGCAATGTGCGAGACCCAGGTTCTATCCCTGGGTCAGAAAGACGCCCTGGAGAAGGGAGTGGCAACCCACTCTAGTATTCTTGCCTGGAGAATTCCATGGACAGAGGAGCGTAGCGGGCTACAGACCATGGGGTTCAAAGAGTCGGACACAACTGAGCGACTAATACTTTACCATGGAAATCCAGTAAGTATTATGGTTTGTTATGGCAAGACAACAGGAGAGAGCCTGCGATAAGTGGTGTGGTGGGGGAGGCGGCGGGAAGGGCTTAGGAGTGGAGAGATGGAGAAGTAGAAATTAGCTCGAAAGACAGGCTGAGAGACAGAGTGGGCTGAAGCAGTCAGGACTGAATTAGGAAAGCTCGAGGTTTGCTGCTTTCAAACTAGTCCTAATTACATTATTTGAGTGTATGTAATGGGTCTGGTGCCTTTTCTCCAAATGATGTTGACACATGTCTGCTCAAATAAATTAATGCTCCCATCACTATGGACTCATTTGGTTGGGAATGACAAGAACACATGCTGACTGGAATAGAGACAAAGAGAAAGCACAGCAGCGGGAGAAAGAAAGGCAGAGACATTATAAGATTGATTAGACCTTTCCTTTGCCACAGAATAACATCCAAACTCCCAACTATGTGCCTTCCTGGCCCTGCTTCCATCTTTGTCTTCCCACTGCAATCTGAGCCAGTCATATTGTTTCCTAGTGATTTAATTTCATTTTATTTCTTGCCTTTGTGCATCCTGTCTTCTCTGCTGGAAAGGTCTTGACTCCCTTACCTATGCAGTGAACACCTATTCTTCCTGCAAAACATGAATCAAAATGAATACATGCCCCCACTACAATGTAAACTCTGACAGGGCACAGCCCTTACTATCTTGTCCATGACTATATAGCCAATGGCTAGAGCAGTGTCTGGCACTTAGCTGGCATTTAGTCAATGTTAGATGGATAAGTTGATGGACGGATGGGAGGATGGATGGATAGATGGATGGATGTGTGGGTGAGTCGATGGATGGACTACTCATAAGGCTTTGCTTTCATCCCTACAAATCTCTTTGCAAATCTTTCCTTTCCTGTTGTCCTTTTAGCACTTAGCATATATCTTTATTAGGTGTTATTCCCCAGAGACTGAAGTTTCTTAAGGGAAGGTGTCATGCAACAATAAAGGCAGAGAGTAATGGGGGTGAAGGGAGGAAGAGATCTGCTATTTATAAGCACAAATTTCCATTTACCAAGGCTGGATTCTGCAGAGACCCTCTACTGTGCCACTGAGCTCTCAAATACCCAGTAAGCCTGGAACCTGGGACCTGCATACCTTCGCAGAAAGAATTTCAAGAGATGCGGGGAAGAAAGGAGGAAGGTGGTGTGACTGGGCATCTGTGCAGGGACCGAGGAAAATCGCAGTTAGTGATAAGGCTGGATGACTGGAGATTCAAAGATCCTGCCTTTCGGCTTTGTAAACCCTCCCTAAGTACCCTTAAGTCTTCAGGGAGTCCCATATCACATGCTTGGAGTGAAAGTTTCAACAAGGAAGAAGGGGCAGCACCTAGAATTTTCCCAGGTGAGTCACCAACCTGTGAACTCAGGAAAAACAGGAGTTCAGATCAGAATACACAGGAAGCCTCCTGAGAATAGTCATCTCAGGGTGGACTTTGAATTCCCACAGGGCATGGAGTGAGTTTCAAGGCAATCATGTCTGAATATTTGGGAGCAGCGAAGATTCAGCTGATGGCTAACTCCTGAAAGGCTGACCAAATTTGTTGAAGAAAGGGAAAGATGTGAATATGTATAACTTATTTGAAGCACAGAATCCCTTTTTTAGAGTCAGATGTTTATTTTAGAATCAATCTAGAAATAATTAATTAAAATTAATTTTATAATCTGATCTGACAATTTGATATTTCCTATCAGCTCAGGGAGCAGAAACCTTCATGGGCCTCACATTTTATTTAGATGCTTTTATGAGCCTTTGAGGGAGGCTTAGCAGCGGTCACTGCTATATTTTTAGATGCTTTCTTAGGCCTCTTTTCTTCCTTGGTAGCCTTGTTAGGTTGTTATAGTTGAGCCTTTCTGATTGCTCTTGTACTGTGCTTAGTCACTCAGTCATGTCTGAATCCTTTTGACCCCATGGACTGTAGCCCACCAGGCTCCTCTGTCCTTGGGGATGCTTCAGGCAAGAATATTGGAGTGGGTTGCTATGACCTCCTCCAAGGAATCTTCCCAACCCAAGGATCAAACACAGGTCTCCTGCATCGTAGGCAGATTCTTTCCTGTCTGAGCCACCAAGGAAGCCCAAGAACACTGGAGTGGGTAGTCTATCCCTTCTCCAGGGGATCATCCTGACCCAGGAATCGAACTGGGGTCTCCTGCATTGTAGGCAAGTTCCTGAATTGTAGGCTATCAAGGAAGCCCTAATTGCTCTTAGCCTTTATATTAGCAACAGCTACATCCATGATAGCCTCTGAAATTTGCACTGTGAGTTCTTCTTCTTTTTTTTTTTTTTATTCAGGCTTGTCCTTTTTATGCCTTCTTCTGAGGAGAGCAGTTCAGTTTAGCTGCCAAGGATTCTTCTTGGAAAGGAATGCCAACTTGCAGCTTGCATTATGAAACTGGAGACCCTTCCAGTAGGTCCTGGTATAGAGCCTCCCACGTTCAAAGTAGACTCTGTACCCTCGGAAACTGCAGAGCTCAGCCCTCATGTCTGTGGTTACAAGGGAAGTGGAAAAAATGGCAAATAGAAGAATGGGGTCTTGATAACTTAGTGCAAATAAGGAAATGAAGATGGTACCCTTGTAGTAATAAGTGCTACTCAAAATTCGAATTTTCACTCACAAACTGTCAGCAGAGTCTTTAATAAAATTAAAAATGGAGGAAAATTTGTCTTAACCCCTCATCCACTTCCTCCCAGATGTCAGGCTTTCTCCCAAAATCATTAGCATTGCCAAAGGATAGCTTTCGAACCCCAAAAGACCTCCAAAGGAAGGAACTGCATGTGTGAGAAAAGGGAGGGAGGTTTTATGCCCAAGAACTTTAGGATTCTCTTCCTTTTCACTGGGTCAACAAAATTCCCCAATAGATTAAGGAGTAATCAGAGAATTCACCTTGCATCCTCAGGTCCTTTCCTTCTGTGTGTCTTTCTGCCCAGTACTGAGCACACAGATGGACTTCATAACTAACTGTGTTCGCTGTGCACAGAGTCTCCACTATCTCCCCTCATCTTCCCTTCTCTGTGCTCAGGGTGCTAATTTAGGATTCTAGTATCTCTATCTTATTCCTGATCAACCTAACAATTTGTCTCCTGTCCATCAATTTCTATCCTCCATCAACTTGTCTCAAAATACTGCTCTGATTCTCCTCTCATCTGCACCCTATTACGAAAAATTAAGAGTCTTCAGCACTTCTCTGGTGGTCCAGTGGTTAGGACTCCAAGCTTCTGCTTCAGGGGGCACAGGTTCCATCCCTGGTCAGGGATGGAAGATCTCACATGCCGCACAGCGCACCCAGAAAAGAGTTAAGAGTCTTTTCCCATTGGCATGTCTCCTGGGCTGCTTCTTCAAGTCTCTGCTTCCTTGAGTAGAACCTAGTCCCTCCTGTTCTCCAAACAAAATGCTTTTTACAGGTTCCTACCATCAGAATTCCTTGCTTTTGTGTCTTTTTCCGCACAAGATTGTGATTCCCCCAGGATAAAACCATGCCTTTGTTCTCTGTGGCTCACTTCAATGTACTTATTCCATGACTATTGAGTGAATGATGGGCATGAAAGAAATGTTTTTAAAGTAGTTGGGAAGCTCTTGTATTCAAAGCTCCCCACAATTTGGAGTGAGAGCATTGTAATTAGTAAAAAAGTGAAGACTTGGTAATAGACAACTCATGTTTCAATTTAATCCCTGTGACTGAGTGGCTGTGTTGGGCAAGTTCCATAGCTCCCTGAGCCTCAGGTATTTCCATTTAGTTGTTATGAGGATGGGATGTAGGCTGCTGGGTTTCACATCCTGACTTACCCTCTTGCCAGCTCTCAGATCTTAAGCAAGTTGCTTCACTTCTTTGTACTTCAGTTTTATGGGTATGCAAAGTAAACCTCAACAAGGCTGTTATATGAACTGAGTACATCGAAATGGAACTGGATTGATTTATATGTATGAAACAAATGGCCTCTTTATTAAAGCCAGGGCATAATTACTTTAAGTACCTTTGAAGGCTAGAAGCCCTTCATAGAAATTTGTATTTCATTAAAGGGGGTGGAGTCCTTTGGCCCATGTGCCTTGGCAGTCACGCTGGAGTTGGGGACAGTCACACTGGCTTCCTGGGGACAACCACAGCATGGAAACCAGAAGGGTACTCCCACCATGCGGGGCGCTTGGCTCTCTGCACCCCCCAACATAGGAAGCACCCCTTTCTCCTGTGAATCTTGGAGAAACGGGCTGATTATATAGTTATGTAGCCATGAAATCATCCATTTGGCTTAAGGATTTGAGATGAATTTTAGCTTTCAATACCATCCCTTACCAGCTAAACTATGTTTTTTTCTTTTTTAAAAAAACATACAATATTAAAAAAAAATTTAATCTAATTAATTTATTTATTCATTTTTTTGACTGCACTTGGTCTTTGTTGCTGCGCATGGACTCTCTCTGGTTGTGGCTCACAGGCTCTAGAGTGCCAGCTTTGTTGCTCCAGGGCATATGGGATCTTCATGGACCAGGGATCAAACCCATGTCCCCTGAATTGTCAGGCAGATTCTTAACCACTAGACCACCAGGGAAGCCTTATATTTTTTCTGACTGGGAGCAGTAGGATGAAATTGAACTATTTCTGTGGTTTGGTATATCATTCCGGGCCTATATGAAACTATGAGTTTAAATGAACTAAAAAAAAAGAATCCTTTTTGACTGTCAGTATTGCCAGGTTATCTGGAGAAAAGAGTGATTATCTACTTTAGATTTATTGTAGGAAAAATAAAATGTCCTGCTCCACTTGTGACAACAAAATAAGGAGCAGTTGAGTCATCGCTGTGTTTGTGGACACAAAACAAAGGATCTGCTTCCACTTGGTGACGCCCTCTTTAAAAGCACACAGATAAGTGAATGTAGCCTCTGTGTGGCTGAAAATACTGCACTCAATTTTGTTTTACCTAAAACAACATTTTCTGTTGAGAATTCTGACTTTGCCAGTGGGGATATTTTAAGAGAAAGGTGAGGGTCTTTCTCTTCTTTACCTGTTCATGGTACTTTAGTAATAGGCAGCCAAGCTCCTGTTCTAGTGAGTGTTCTTCGAGGGAAAGGTCAGAAGAAGGGAAAAAAACGTTCCCGCCCATCTCTTCGCGGTGAGATAAAACTTACACCAGGAAGTGAGATTACAATCAAGACAGAAAGTTACTGAGTTGCACCTGTGGGTGTTGAGGAAGTTCCAAGAGGGGAGAGATCAACTGGGACAAGAGGAGTCAAGAACCAGGAGACAGAATATGTAAATACTGATTTGAATGTCTGCTCTAGATTTTTCATTCTCACAACTTGAAAATTATGTATTACTTTCCCCATTCTGTTCAGGAAATTGCAGCACGGTGAGATTTCAACCTTTACCGAAGTTCATGCAGCTCATGAGCAACTGAATTTAGATTGGAGCCTAGGTTTTTCTATATCCAAGGTCCTTGCTCATCCCACCGTTTCTTGAACCTGAGACTGGAGGAATGAATATGAATTGGATGGGCCATGTATTAAGGTTGGGGTGTTGCAGGAAGGGGGATTCCTTCCAGGGCCCAAAAGGGGTTCTTGTCTAACACTTGGAAATGAATTGTCCAAGGAGACACACGAGCTGACAAAGGAAGAGACTTTATTGGGAAGGGCCACCCAGGCAGAGGGCAGGAGGGTAAGGGAACCCAGGAGAACTGCTCTGCCACATGACTCTCAGCTTTGGATTTTATGGTGATGGGATTCATTTCTGGGTTGTCTTTGGCCAATCATTCTGACTCAGGGCCCTTCCTGTTGGCACATGCATAGCTCAGCCAAGATGGACGCCAGCAAGAAGGATTCTGGGAGGCGGTAAGGCATGTGGCATCTCCTTTTGACCTTTCCCGAATTTTTCTGGTTGGTGCTAGCTTGTTAGTTCTGTGTTCCTTAGGGAGACTTCCTGTCCTAAAATAACGTATGCAAATGGTTACTATGGAGCTTGGCCAGAGTGGGAGGTTTCAATCAGTGAGCTTCCCCTAAGAGGGGTGCTCCAGGGCTAGTGCAGTGGAAGGAAATATAGTTTGGACTGGTGTTTTATGAGGGTGAATCCTCTTTTTTTCTTTTTCTTTTTTTTTTTAACTTTGGAAATTGCTGCATAGAAATATGCCAAGGAGAGAGAAAGCATCCCAGTGACCTCTTCCCTTTGGGAACTCTCCTGATGATCTGGTGCCACAGATTTTTGCCTTGACAGCTATGCGTAGACAGTCCATTCCAGTGTTGGAAAGTTCCAGCAGGCTCTCCATAATTTTATGAGCAGATGGCAATGTTTGGACCATATTTCAGGACTTACAGATTTTGTCCAGGAATTTTTATTTTCACTTTCTGGCATTAATTCATATGATCTGTGACAGCTTGCCTTGCTGAAATATCTTCTTTTTAAACTTTACCTTCCCAGTTATGTTTCTACCTGACTGAGGCATTGACTAGTTCAGACAAATAAATAGTCATTTTCATAATAGTAATTCATGCTTAGTTTTTACAAAAATAATTCAAACTTTGATTTCTGCAGAAATTTTCAAAGTCCATCTCAAAAGTGTATCTCCCTAATTCTGGTGCTATCTCTGTAAGGTAGACAGAATGGAAAGGAGAATTAGCAAAAATGGTTTCACTGCTCGTCATTCATACATATGTTATCTCCTTGTATCATCATCATTAATATTATGGGCTCTCAGACACACAGACTAGCACTAATAAGACCAACCATACTCCGTTTCTGGTGCACTATTGATGCCACCAACCACGTAGTACCTTTTTACTTTTAGTTCAGTTCAGTCGCTCAGTAGTGTCCAACTCTTTGCGACCCCACGAACCGCAGCACATCAGGCCTCCCTGTCCAAAACCGTCTCCCGGAGTTCACCCAAACCCATGTCCATCAAGTCAGTGATGCCATCCAACCATCTCATCCTCTGTCATCCCCTTCTCCTCCTGCCCTCAATCTTTCCCAGCATCAGGGTCTTTTCCAATGAGTCAGCTCTTTGCATTAGGTGGCCAAAGTATTGGAGTTTCAGCCTCAGCATCAGTCCTTCCAATGAACACCCAGGACTGATCTCCTTTAGGATGGACTGGTTGGATCTCCTTGCCATCCCAGGGACTCTCAAGAGTCTTCTCCAACACCACACTTCAAAAGCATCAGTTCTGCGGCACTCAGATTTCTTTATAGTCCAACTCTCACATCCATACATGACCAAAGGAAAAACCATAGCTTTGACTAGACAGACCTTTGTTGGCAAAGTAATGTCTTTGCTTTTTAATATGCTGTCTAGGTTGGTCATAACTTTCCTTCCAAGGAGTAAGTGTCTTTTAATTTCATGGCTGCAGTCACCATCTGCAGTGATTTTGGAGCCCAGAAAAATAAAGTTAGCAACTGTTTCCACTGTTTCCCCATCTATTTGCCATGAAGTGATGGGACAAGATGCCATGATCTTACTTTTCTGAATGTTGAGCTTTAAGGCAGCTTTTTCACTCTCTTCTTTCACTTTCATCAAGAGGCTCTTTCTAGTTTAATTTTATGCATTTATTTTTGTCCTCTTCATCTTCCACACTCAATGCATTTGTCACCTCCTTGCCCTCCATTCACTTTCATACTCCTGTTTTTAATGTCTATTATTCTATCATTCATGCATTTAGTCACAAATTCTGTAACAATGAACAATAGGAAGCATTATTTTGTTTTACATCAACTGCATTGTGATAAACATTTCATTATGCTTTTAAATTTTAGGTTCAGTAGTATATTTGTGAACTCTCCTTCTATATATATATATATATATATATATATAGTTCCTTCTTTCTGATTTATAGCCTGTATTTGATAATATGCATATACCACACATGTTCATCTTTTCTCTGTTCAACCTTTAGGTTGGTTCCAAATCTTTACACTTAAAGCTCAACATTCAGAAAACGAAGATCATAGCATCTGGTCCCATCACTTCATGGCAAATAGATGGGGAAACAGTGTCAGACTTTATTTTTTGGGGCTCCAAAATCACTGCAGATGGTGACTGCAGCCATGAAATTAAAAGACGCTTACTCCTTGGAAGGAAAGTTATGACCAACCTAGATAGCATATTCAAAAGCAGAGACATTACTTTGCCGACTAAGGTCCGTCTAGTCAAGGGTATGGTTTTTCCAGTGGTCACGTATGGATGTGAGAGTTGGACTGTGAAGAAGGCTGAGCACCGAAGAACTGATGCTTTTGAACTGTGGTGTTGGAGAAGACTCTTGAGAGTCCCTTGGACTGCAGGGAGATCCAACCAGTCCATTCTGAAGGAGATCAACCCTGGGATTTCTTTGGAAGGAATGATGCTAAAGCTGAGACTCCAGTACTTTGGCCACCTCATGCGAAGAGTTGACTCATTGGAAAAGACTGTGATGCTGGGAGGGATTGGGGGCAGGAGGAGAAGGGGACGACAGAGGATGAGATGGCTGGATGGCATTACTGACTCGATGGACGTGAGTCTGAGTGAACTCCGGGAGACAGTGATGGACAGGGAGGCCTGGCGTGCTGCGATTCATGGGGTCGCAGAGAGTCGGACACGACTGAGCGACTGAACTGAACTGAACTGAAATCTTTACACCGACAAACATTAACAACAATGTTGCCATGAATCATCTTCCCCTGATTCATGTTGTGAAAGATTTTCTAAGGTACCTACAAGCATGGAATTTCCTGGGTTATAGGCTAAATGGGTACCAAATTGTTCTCCAAAAGCTTCTAGTCTCATCAGCAGTATGTGAGGCTTTCTGTTTCCCCATTTTCATCAGCATTTGACTGCCTATAACTCAACTTTTGCCCCCTGTTGAGAGTAAAATGGAAACTTATTTTAACTGCATTTTTTATGACTACTAATGAGGTTAATTCTCTCCTCATGAACTCACTAGCTGTAAGAGTTTCCTCTTTCTGTGACCTGCTTAGGTCATTAATTGCCCATTTTTCTATGAGATTGCCCATCGTTTTCCTGCAGACTTAGAAATTCTTGTGTATTCTAGATGTATATCCATTAACAATGTACAATATTTTATTATTAATCTATTTTGTAAATTTAGCCACCTGATGTGAAGAGCTGAGTCTTTGGAAAAGACCCTGATTCTGGGAAAGATTGAAGGCAAGAGGAAAAGGGGGCGACATAAGATGAGATGGTTGGATGGCGTCATCAACTCAGTGGACATGAGTTTGCGTAAACTCTGGGAGATGGTGAAGGACAGAGAGGCCTGGCATGCTGCAGATCATGGGTCCACAAAGAGTCAGACATGATTTAGCAACTGAACAACTTTGTAAATATTTTATTTCAACTGGAAGTCTTTAGGTGAGTTCCTATCACCCTTGCTTGGACAAAAATTTTTAATGTAATAAAAAACAACAAATTTATCCCTTTACAATTTTGGAGTTTTGTTTAAAAAAATCACTACTACTTGTACTTCCAAAATGGCAGCACGAGGAACTCTGTGGATCACTCCACAGGATACAACTATAAATGGTGAAAGTTACATAAAATAGCCATTTATATAATTGAAGAAAACAAAGAAACAAATTCAAAAAGATCCATGCATCCTAATGTCATAGCAGCAGTATTTACAATAGCCAAGACAGGGAAGCAACCTAAGTGCCCATCAAGAGATGAAAGAATAAAGAAGATGTAATATATATATATATATATATATATATATATATATATATATATATAATGGAATATCACTCAGTCAGAAAGAATGATATCTGCCTTTGTAACAATACAGAAGTACTTAGAAGGTATTATGCTAAGTGAAATAAGTCAGACAGAGAAAGATCAATACCATATGTTATCACTTATATGTGTAATCTAAGTGAAACAAACAAATAAATATAAGAAAATAAACAGGCTCACAGATACAGAGAACAAGCAAGTGGGGAGACGGAAGGGGGAAGGGAAAGATAGAGGTAGAGGATTAAGAGGTATAAACTACTGTGTATAAAATGGATAAACTACAGGAATACACTGTATGACACAGGAAACAGAGCCAAGATTTCATAATAACTGTAAACAAAATAATCTGTAATGCTGAATTACTATGATGCATGCCTGAAACTAACATAAAATAATGTGAATCGGCTCTACTTCGAATAATTATGGAAATTGTCCTAGGAGCAGAGAGCCTATGAAGAAATATTCATTCAAGAAAAGACACTAAATCTCAATAATAACTACATGAATCTGCAGTATTTGAGCCACCGCTGTTCCCTCCTTCCCTCCCCCGTGTTTCTTCAATGACCAAGGCTCCAGTCCAAGGGGATGTGGCAAATGGGCTCCCTCTCCTCTCAGCTTCCAATCGTGGACCACGGCACCTCACCAGGAGTGACAGACCTCCAGCGCTTTTCTCTCTTCCCTGGAAGAAATGCCATCGTCACCTCCTCTTGCTCACGTGACTCTTAATCATTACTACGCTCAGTCATTTTCAGTTTTTTGTTACGTGACACCAAATGCCCTTGAGATCGGAGAAGGCAATGGCAGCCCACTCCAGTGTTCTTGCCTGGAAAATCCCAGGGACGGGGGAGCCTGGTGGGCTGCAGTCCATGGGGTCGCTAAGAGCCGGACACGACTGAGCGACGTCACTTTCCCTTTTCACTTTCATGCATTGGAGAAGGCAATGGCAGCCCACTCCAGTGTTCTTGCCTGGAGAATCCCAGGGACGGGGGAGCCTGGTGGGCTGCCGTCTATGGAGTCACACAGAGTTGGACACGACTGAAGTGACTTAGCAGTAGCAGCCCTTGAGATGGGGCGACTGTGTTCATTCTCCCTCCTTTAAAGGTAAGGAAATCAAGGCTTAAAGATATTAATACATATTAACATTTATAATAACACATTATTAACATTTATAATAATATATCATCAACAGTGATGTAAACGCTGCTAAACGTTTAACAGATTTTCTGGGGAGGGACATGGATGAAGAAGCTCTGAATGATTTGTTGTTGTTCAGTTGCTCAGTCATGTCTTTCTCTTTGCAACCCTGCAGAATGCAGCACGCCAGGCTTCCCTGTCCTTCACCATCTCCCAGAGCTTGCTCAAACTCATGTCCATGGAGTCGGTGATGCCATCCAACCATCTCGTCCTCTGTCGTCCCTTTCTCCTCCTGCCTTCAATCTTTCCCAGCATCAGGGTCTTTTCTAATGAGTCAGCTCTTCCCATCATGTGGCCAAAGTATTGAGGCTTGGGCTCCAGTTTCCATGGTGTAAATATTCCAACTACAGCAAATTTCAAGCTACCATCAGGATGTCCCTGAACTTGAAACAGAGCAGAAATTGACCATGAAGAGGACTCTTGGAAAGGACGTGGAAACTGATATTTCTGATGTACTGGGTAATCTGCAAGGTCCTTCCCCAGCATCATCTTCCCTCATCATGACAATAAATGTTTGTGGTAGGTATTCATTATCCCAATTTTAAAGCTGTGGAAAATAAGACTTAGGGTTAGGTAACATGCCCAAGGTTGTTTATTAATATATGGGATGATATTTTGGCTAAACCATTGGGAAACCCTCTCTCCTTCTTCTCCTTCTCCTCCTTCTTCTTCATCATTTCTTCTTCTTTATACAAGGTCGTAGTTTTCTGATCTGGGATCGAACCCATGCCCCCTGCGTTGGGAATGTGGAGTAGTGGACCCAGGGAATTCCCTCCTTCTCCTTTACTTTTCAACTCTCCTCCTATATATTTAGGTTCTCTATCACTGACCTTTGTAAAAGTCCTAGTTTTACCTGGATTGATATGCCAGTTCCCTCAAGGCTCTGCCCAAGACCAGAGTGATACCAGCTGGACTTGCCAAAGATACCTATAGCTGCATTTCCTGCTCCATGTAACATTATGTGTTCTTATAAAATAGTTTAGGAGTTACACAGAAGGGCCAGGGGACCAATACAAGTGTCTGTGTGGTCACTCTGGATCTAAGACATCCTTCTGCAGGCTTGGGTCTATGGCCAGCATCAATGCAAGCAGGACACATGGGATAAGACAGCATCAGCGGTGTGTCAGGGATAGGAAGAGAAGCCCATTAGGATGACAGAAATTTATATGTCATTTAAACTCATTTCCAGTAACCTCAGCTACAACCAAAAATGAGTTTATAAGCAAGATGTTTCAGCGGAAAATGAAACCAAATAAGCGGGTGAGGGAGGCAAGGGACTATTTTTGAAGCAAAATTTCATGTTCAAAATCTAATTATGAGTCTAGTTAGTAGACAGCAGTTTCTTTTAGCATGTAAGAGAACTGTTCCTACTTGCTCCCATCTGAACATACAACGATGTTATCAGACTTGACCTTCTCTCTCCCTGGAGTGTCAAAAACAATGACGAGTACTCATGACAGTGCTGCGATGCCTCTTATGGTTTACCTGTGTGTCTTCTAATTTTTAAAACAACTCAAGACATTTAATAGCATAGCCCTGTTTTGATCTTGGAAGTAAGATATTTAAGTGACCTGCAAAGACCTCAGTTGGGATTCGACTCTGCGTCTACTTAGCCTCCAAGCATACGATGTCTCCATCACTCCATCCTGAAACGCAGGACCCAGACCAAAGCTTTGCTTACTCAGCTGCCTCTCTGGGGCTCCCTTTCTGCCTTCTGTTTCTGTTGTTCCCTGTTTCCTTGTGTGGCTGGTCTATTTGATACCAATCTCAGTTCTGAAAGCTGGGTGAGTGGCACCTGGCATGTTGGTACACAGATAATTAAAAGACACTTTCCACCTGTCCTGTGTTCTCTTAGGCGAGGTAAACTGCAGGTAATGAAGCTTGCTGACGTCCAAGTTATCGTCCTAGGGAAAGGCGTGGTGCTCACACACCCATGTTATAGATCAGGCAAACGGAGGACTAGGGAAAGAACCAGGCCTAATCAAAACAAAGGAGCAGGAAGAAAAGCCGGACACTTTGCCCTGTTGCCTCATCCTTAGAACCTGTTCACACTGATTACCTTTGAGGTCATGTTATTATTCTAAAACTTGATATCTGGAGATCTATTTCAGAACTTCTCCAGATGGACAAATTATCTGAGTCAGATGAATACTTTTTGCCCAGACTGTTCAAGATCTAGTTAACACAATTTTGTGCTCCGTTTTACGGTAGAGAATGCACTATGTACCCATGAAGGGGACTTTGGATATATATATATATATATATTATTTTTCAAAGATACCTGAAGTATGACAGTAGACTGCAGCACTGGAAAACTTCTAAAGGTAAATGAGGGAACCCTTCCTGGTAAAAGAAACATCCACACAACGCCCTGGGATCCATGGGTATGTACATTTTAGTTTCAAAATAGAGTGGTGACATAGCCTGTGACATAAAGAATTTGTGAAATCAGAGTATGGGCTGTTCTCTACCGTGTGTCAAGGAGCCCGAAGACGTATGTTTTACCCATCTGTGGTGACTCTGAACCATTTTAATTTCAGTGTCCTTGGGAATACCAAGTGATGCATGAGTCACTGATTCAACACGTTTGTTAAGTATGTACCGTGTGCAGCGTA
Source organism: Budorcas taxicolor (assembly GCF_023091745.1). Classification (NCBI taxonomy): domain Eukaryota; kingdom Metazoa; phylum Chordata; class Mammalia; order Artiodactyla; family Bovidae; genus Budorcas; species Budorcas taxicolor. The sequence goes on along the minus strand of NC_068920.1, from coordinate 39,171,074 downwards.
CTCTTATTACAATCTGCAGATTCAATAGGGAACAGTACAGATGGTCCATGCCTTCATAGTGCATACAGTCCAGGTGACAAACGGACATTGTTCAAGTAATTACAGGAATGCTAACGTTATTAAAGATAGCCACACCAGATCTAACTGGGCTGGGAGGCAGCTATAATCATTCTGGAGATGAAAAACCAAGACTCGAGGATGTCATCACAGACCTAGAAAATCTAATTGACCTGGACTTGATCCAGATTTTTCAGACTCCTGTATACAAATGTAGGGAAATCAGGTTCAGTTTATGTCATTTTAATTGACAGGCTGTACCAGGAATACAGCTGTAAAGTAAATGGGGAATTCACTTGCGGTCCAGTGGTTAAGACTCAGAACTTTTGAAGCGGGGGTCCCAGGTTCAATCCCTGGTCAGGGAACTAAGACCCCACAAGCCCCGAGGCTCAGCCAATAAATAAATAAATAAAAGAGCTGCGCTATTCATTTATAACATTGGGTCAGGATTCCAGGGACTCTCAGAGCACAGCTGAGATCGGTATGTAGAGAGAACAGAATATGCTTGCTATTTATGTAGCCTAACTACAGGTCAAAGTTGTGTTTGTCCTTCTCATTTCCCCATCTAGTTAGGTAACCAAGTGTCCCTAACCTTTCCCCCCGCCAAAGGCAATATTCCTTCTTTCAGTGATTCATTCAAAACATTGTAAACCTAATGTTAATGCACTTCAATTTATTCAGTTAACAAGCTTCAGCTCATGAATGTACCTTCAGTTATATATCAGACATTGTTCTAGGTCCTGAATATATGGAGGTGAGTGAAACAGACAATATCTCTACGGAAACAGACAATATCTCTACGGAAACAGACAATATCTCTACGCTCCGGGATTTATAGTCTACAGTCTGCTGCTAAGTCACTTCAGTCGTGTCCGACTCTGTGCGACCCCATAGACAGCAGCCCACCAGGCTCCGTTATCCCTGGGATTCTCCAGGCAAGAACACTGGAGTGGGTTGACATTTCTTTCTCCAAGTCTACAGTCTCAGTTCAGTTCAGTTCAGTCGCTCAGTCATGTCCAACTCTTTGCGACCCCATGAATCGCAGCACGCCAGGCCTCCCTGTCCATCACCAACTCCCGGAGCTCACTCAGACTCACGTCCATCGAGTCAGTGATGCCATCCAGCCATCTCATCCTCTGTCGTCCCCTTCTCCTCCTGCCCCCAATCCCTCCCAGCATCAGAGTCTTTTCCAATGAATCAACTCTTCGCATGAGGTGGCCAGAGTACTGGAGTTTCAGCTTCAACATCACTCCTTTCAACGAACACCCAGGACTGATCTTCAGAATGGACTGGTTGGATCTCCTTGCAGTCCAAGGGACTCTCAAGAGTCTTCTCCAACACCACAGTTCAAACCCATCAATTCTTCGGCACTCAGACTTCTTCACAGTCCAACTCTCACATCCATACATGACCGCTGGAAAAACCATAGCCTTGACTAGACGGACCTTAGTCGGCAAAGTAATGTTTCTGCTTTTCAGTGTGCTATCTAGGTTGGTCATAACTTTTCTTCCAAGGAGTAAGCATCTTTTAATTTCATGGCTGCAATCACCATCTGCAGTGATTTTGGAGCCCCCCAAAATAAAGTCTGACACTGTTTCCACTGTTTCCCCATCTATTTCCCATGAAGTGATGGGACCGGATGCCATGATCTTCGTTTCCTGACTGTTGAGCTTTAGGCCAACTTTTTCACTCTCCACTTTCACTTTCATCAAGAGGCTTTTTAGTTCCTCTTCACTTTCTGCCATAAGGGTGGTGTCCAGTACTCAATAATTACATTAGGATCGCCAGTAGCTGCTTTCTTCCCCAATATAGTATAAAAAAGCAATTCAAGGGTGACTTCCCTGGTGGTCCAGAGGTTAGGATTTCATCTTCCAATGTAGGGGATGCAGGTTCGACCCCTGGTCAGGAAGCTAAGATCCCACATCTCTGAAGCCAAACAACAACAATTGAAGCAGTATTCTAACAAACTTCAATAAAGACTTTTAAAATGGTCCACATCAAAAAAATTCAGAGAGTTCATGTTCCCATTATCTGCCATAAATTCCCTTCCTGTGTTCTATTAATCTTGCCCATGGTCAGTGGTCTGTGGTTGAAATATTTACATAATGAATGAACTGAGCCATGTTTGGAAGATCCCCAAGCCCAGTCCTGTAGCCAAACTTCTGGTTAGTCCTTCAAGTCAGGAGTAACAAATTGCTTGGATGGAATAGTAAAAGTTGATCAAACAAGGATATTTATTATCTAAAGAAAATTCAAAGAGGAAAACAAAATGGAAGGCAAAGCTCTTGTCCCTGTAGAAGTAGATCATTTAAATCACAAATAAAGTAGGCAGAAGTAACCCATGGATGAGTATCAACCTGAAACTCGAGTTCTGATGACAAATGGGAGTTCATCTTACCACCCACTCCTCTCTCTTTTCCACCATCACCATCACATCACCATCAGTATCATTGTCAACAGTGTAGGTGCTGGGTTTTTTATGTCCCAAGGCTTGACATATAAACAGGCATCAGGAACTGGTGGGCAAACGGGTGAATGAAGGAATGGGTTATTTGTCCTTGAACTTATTTTAGATCTGGAAGTGGTTGGGATGAAGCACCAGTGACATCCAGAGATAATCTGTTGTAGTTGACTGAGTGGATGTGACTTTATTTGCAGTGGTGGCTCAGACGGTAGAGTGTCTGTCTACAATGCGGGAGACCTGGGTTTGATCCCTGGGTCGGGAAGATCCACTGGAGAAGGAAATGGCAATCCCCTCCAGTACTATTGCCTGGAAAATCCCATGGACAAAGGAGCCTAGTAGGCTACAGTCCATGGGGTCGCAAAGAGTCGGACACGACTGAGCGACTTCACTTACTTACAAAGTTAAGAAAGACTGAAATGCATTCAGTCAACCACTATTTACTAGGAGATCATTAGACATCAATTTCTGTTCTAGGCACGGAGAACAAAGCAATGCAAGTAGGCAGTATACCTGTCTTGTGTCTCTTATGTTCCAGTGGGAGCCCAAGGCAATAAATAAATTATTGAATAAACCTATAGTACAATGTCAGGTGTCTAGATAAAAATGATGTAAGGTAAAGGAATATGATTGATTAAGGATATTATTTTATACAAGGAAGTCAGAAAAGGAGGGGACATGAAGTATGAGACGCGAGAATGTCTTGGAGAAGAAAGTTCCTAGAGGGGACACAGGCATGAAGTGTGGTTGATTGGCATTTCAAGAACCAGGATAAAAACCATGAAGATGGAAGGGAGTAAATGGAGCTGCATTTTTCAGGCCTTGGTGCCCTTGCATTCCCCTAGCAATTGCTTCAGAAGATATTGCTTTGATATTCCATCTGAAAGCAGGAGAACAGATGTTAAAAACACGGGTGGCCATCTACATTAATGGAGTTAATTATAGGAGCACCATGGGGGAGTTTAGATTTAAAGTGTTCATTATTATCCTTCCCCGCTTTCTTATCTCCAAAGGCCTCCACTGCGAGGCCATGGAGCAGAGGGAGCCACCCACCTTGGTGAGATTTGCTGCGGTTCAGAGGGCTCCTCCTTCTCTATATCCATTCATATTTAGGTATGCTTTTGTAGTGTTTTTGTGGATTTAGATTAACTTTTATGTTTTTAAGTATTTTATTTATTTATTATTTTGACTTCCCTGGGTCTTAGCTGTGGCTCGTGGGATCTTCATTGCAACATGTGTGCAGGATCTAGCTCCCCGAACAGGGATTGAACTCTGGGCCCGCTGCTTTGGGAGTGTGGCGTCTTAACCGCCGGACCACCATGTTAGTCCTATTGTGCCGTCTTTGTTTATGATATTTTACTCCTGAAGAACCGACTCATTGGAAAAGATCCTGATGCTGGGGAAGATTGAGGGCAGGAGGAGAAGGGGGTGACAGAGGATAAGATGGCTGGATGGCATCACTGACTCAATGGACATGAGTTTGAGCAAACCTGGGGAGATAGAGAAGGACAGGGAAGCCTGGCGTGCTGCAGTCCATGGGGTCATAAAGAGCTGGACACGCCTGAGAGATTGAACAACAGCTCTGGAAATTTCTTCAGAGCAGACCCTATTCATTTTTGTTGGACCTGCAGAAGATGCCGGGGGCTAGCTCTCCCTAGGAACACGTCAGGATGTGTCCAACTGACAACCTTTACACACCAGGTCATGTTCATGATCTTTGTAGCCCTTGTCCTCATAAATATAATGCTGAGTGACCACTTATGCATGTTCTTCCTCACCGTTGGAAATCAAAGTCATAATGGTTCCTCTGGATTCCAGCTTCCCACAATTCTGGTTACCTGAATTTAAGAAAAAGCAGTTGCTAGAATAACAGGAAAAGAACAAAGATGTCTGTGAGTGGCACGCCATTACTGATGTGTTTATAGGTTGTTAACTCAGTGCCAGAAAAGCTACTTCTTCTCGAGCTCTATTGCTTGTACTGAAGGTCCTTTGACATTTGGAAAACAGTCAGTTTGGTTAAACTCCTGGAGAAAGAAGAATCTTTCACCATGGATGTGGTTTGCCTGAGTTGAAAATTTTGGCATAAATAAAATAAAAGTAGAACTGCATGTAAAAATAGCTAACTTGATCAAGGATTATAAAACTGTGCTAAGCCTGTCCGCTAAGCCTTAAAAATAGAAACAACTTTCTGTTCTTTTCTTCATGTGTTCTCAGTAAATCCTTACCATCCCAAATCATTTTGCCCTGGTCCTCTTTTCTTCATATGTTTCAAAGAAAAACCCTTAACCCATTGGCCTCACTCACTTAACTCAGCCCTCAGAATTTTGTCTGTTCGTAGCAACTTTATGAAATTTGGGGGAGTAAAAACCCAGATTCTGCAAAGTCATGGAAATGAACTAGACCTCGGTTTCTCCCTCCCTAAGCTGACAGGTTTACCGGGATAAAGGCATTGCCTCTTCATGGATCTCAGCCCTTTCTTGTTTGTTTTTCTTTTTTTTAATGACAAAAGCTAAAGAGCTAATAAACTGACCTTTAGTGCCTCGAATCCAGAGGGATGAAATAGGTTATCTTTAATTCTGCACAGATTTCCTTACAGTATGCCAGTTAGGAAGTAATCAAATGGCCCTTTTTGCCTGAGGTTTTTAGATGCCATCGAAAGTTTCTTGATCATGTAAATCCTATCATTTTCTTTGCTGACAAGATTAGAACTAGCAACCTGCTTTCCCATATCATCAGATACAGTTACTGTTTCAGACAACTTGCCCCTGGGAACAAATTCAAGCTAAGGCAGGGGTTTCTCACACACTGCTGCCAAGTAGTTATTGAGTAAATTGTTTTGAATTTGCAGTCTGCCTGCATATGCGGGTATTACCTAATATTGCTGCCAATTCCCTGAGATTATTCTCTCCAGCATCACCAACTAATAGGTACTTCTGTCTTATAGGGCTTCCCAGGTGGCGCTAGTGATAAAGAAAGTGAAAGTGAAAATCACTCAGTCATGTCTGACACTTTGTGATCCCATGGACAATACAGTCCGTGGAATTTTCCAGGCCAGAATACTGGAGTGGATAGCCTTTCCCTTCTCCAGAGGATCTTGCCAAACCAGGGATCGAACCCAGGTCTCCTGCATTGCAGGCAGATTCTTTACCAAAGTGGTAAAGAACTTACCTGCAATGCAGGAGACATAAGGGACGCGGGTTCGACCTCTGGGGCAGGAAGATCCCTTGGAGAAGGAAATGGCAACCCACTGAAGTATCCTTGCCTGGACAATCCCATGGATGAAGGAGCCTGAAGGGTTATGGTCCATGGCCTCAAAGAGTCATACGTGGCTGAAGCAACTTAGCATGCTGTATTATAGGATATCCAGTCCTTTAGCAGTTTCCAGACAAATGTCACTCACACCAAGGCATTTTGTAACTCCAGAAATACCAATTAAGCCCTATCATGGATTCTCTTCTATTAATTCCTAGTGAGTGAGTGAGGTCACTCAGTTGTATCCAACTCTTTGTGACCCCATGGACTGTAGCCTGCCAGGCTCCTCTGTCCATGGGATTTTCCAGGCAAGAATACTGGAGTGGGTTGCCATTTCCTTCTCCAATTAATTCCTAAGTGATTCCTTAATACCCACCACCATTCTCCCTACCTCTTCTGCCCTGGAATGCTATGCACACTTTCCCCCTGTTATCTGCAGAATTGTTGCTACCGTTTAGTCACTAAGTCATGTCCAACTTGCACCCCATGGACTGTAGCCCACCAGGCTCCTCTGTCCATGGGATTTCCCAGGCTAGAATACTGGAGTGGGTAGCCATTCCCTTCTCCAGAAGATCTTTCCCACCCGGGGATGAAACCTGTGTCTCCTGCATTACAAGTAGATTCTTTACCACTGAGTCACAAGGGAAGCCCCATCTGCAGAATAGTTGTCCTTTATTCAGATCTTGGAAACTTATTTTGTTTTGAAAAATTATTTTAACCAAGCATCTTCTCAATAATAATGGGTCTCACCCTGTAACAATATCTGTACAGGCTACTGTGAAAATAAAGATCCTCCAGCTCACAGTAAGAAGTAAAGAGAGTCCATGATAAGAGTATCTGGCCATCTCTGTGTGAAGTGGAACCATATGGCTCTTTTTTTTTTTTCCAATATTAAATTTTTTCTTTGGCTGTGCCAGCTGTTAGTTGCAGCACTCTGCATCTCCAGTCTTCATTGTGGCATGTGGGCTGTTTAGTTTTGGCATACAGACTTTTAGTTGAGGCATGTGGGATCAAACTTGGGCCCCCCTGCATTAGGAGCACAGAGTCTTAGCCACTGGACCACTAGAAAAGTCCCACTGCTCTTTTATGTAAGACTGGATCACACAGATATAGGGGTCTTACAGAAACTTACAATCCAGTCTTTGGGGGTAACAAGCATCTCTTTCACTGGTTGGCCACAGCATCTGTAGCTCCCATCACTGTATTAAATAAATAAATTGGTTTAGTTGCTAAGTCATGTTTGACTCTTGCAACCCCATGGACTATAGCCTGCCAGGCTCCTCTGTCCATGGGATTCTCCAGGCAAGAATATTGGAGTGGGTTGCCATTTCCTTCTCCAAATATATTGGGGATATATATATATATATATATATACCCCTCTCAGAGTGTTTAAATATGTTACTGGAAAAGACCAGGCTGTTGAGACATTGGGGCTAATTGTCTTAGCTGCCCTTCGGAAAGATGGGAGAAAAAACTGAGAAAGGACTCCAGAAAATACAGGGCTGATTACATTATGGAAGGATTGGCAGAGAGTAATATAGTTACCTGAAAATTGAACTAGTCATGGTAAAATGGGCAATAATGGGGCAGCTCAGTAAGGAATGACTCTATTAGCTTGGGCTCTTTAGATCATAAGAAACAGACACCCAAATCAAACTAATTTAAGAAGGGAATAAAAATGACATGTATCAGTTCACTTATCGGGAATGGATGCTGGGGCAATTCCCATGAGAAATAAGCTGCAGGAATCTGCTTTGAGGGCAGAGGGGCTCCCAGACACCAGGACTCACCACCTCTTTTTCCATCACCCATTCCTGCTTTTTTCCCCTTGGTTTTATCCCCCACACAGTAGAGAAGCTGGCTTAGAGGAGCCCTAGCCTTAGGTCCAGACAGAGAGGATTCCTCTCCATTCCCAGATGAATTTCAAATAGGGCTCTGGTTGGCCTTGAGTGGGTCACATGACCATTCCTGCATCCTGGGGTGGGGTAGGGGAGAAGCCCCACCAGAATAATAATAAGGAAAAAAAAGGGAACAATTACCCAAAGAAAAGGAGTGCTGTAATCTAAAGAAGGGGGATGGGGAAGTATAGTAAGCAGATGAAACAATCCACAGCTGTCACCAGCCTCCCAAGCGACCCTAGATGGCCTGAGAGCAGGAGGTACCCAGAAAGATGGAGTGCTGACGGTGATGCAACAAAGGATATACCCAAATCTTTGAGCACACCCCTCCTCGGCTACAAATAACATGACAAATTTCTGAGAACAGAAAGCAACCACTAAAAGGCAGATGATATCGGGCTGAGAGCAACATAAGATCCTAAGGAGAGAAATAAGCAAATTATGTATCCTAAAAGAGAGATGTCACTTAGACATCACAGAACGGTATGATGGTTCAGTTCACCTTGCTGCTGCTAGGTCGCTTCAGTCGTGTCCGACTCTGTGCGACCCCAGAGACAGCAGCCCACCATGCTCCCCCATCCCTGGGATTCTTCAGGCAAGAACACTGGAGTGGGTTGCCATTTCCTTCTCCAATAGCATCTTTCAACTTCCCCAATAAAGGCACTCAACAGATGAATTTTGAATGCATGAATGAGTTCATATTTCATATTTTCAGGTATAGCTTTCAAAGATGGATTACCTCAACCACTTCCATCAGGAATGAGAACCAAGAGATGTAATTTGAAAAAGTCAATCCTTTTCCCACAGCAGATTCGCACCTTCTGGGTACCTACCAAACTAATAACAAAACTTAAAATGCTATATTTTCTGAATTTTTTAGAAATTATGAAGAACTGGAAAAAAATTATCTTTTAAAGCACTCTGATCTTTAATTATTTTAATCATACCATAGATGGGTAGCTCTCCTCCTCTTTTCTTTTTATAACTATTCTCAAGCCCCAAATCATTCCAAGATAAAATTGCAGGAAAATGCACTAGCATTTTCACCTTGTAAAAATTCTCATAGAAACTCATTGGTATGAGAAGGATGGATCCAAACGCCATGAAAGCAGTTGCTTTGTGGAGTCCCAGGGGATATAAATGCATAAACATAAGCCTTCTGGTGTTTGGGAATCACAGTAGCCAATATAAATAAATCATTTGTACAACAGTAACTTGAAAAAATACAAATGGAGATAGGAAAATGAAAAAAAAATTACTTTTGCCAAAATGTTTCTCAAACAGTTGAGAAGGAAGACAAGGGGATAGATAAGAGATTGGATAGTTTTAAGAGGGCATGAAGGTGAAAGTGTTAGTCACTCAGTTGTGTCCGACTCTGAGACACCATGGATTGTAGCTCCCCCAGGCTTCTCTGTCTATGGGATTCTCCAGGCAAGAATACTGAAGTGGGTAGCCATTCCCTTCTCCAGGGGATCTTCTCAACCCAGGAATGGAACCTAGGTCTCCCAAATTGTGGGCAGGTTCTTTACCATCTGAGTTACCAGGAAAGCCCCAAGAATACTGGAGTGGGTAGCCATTCCCTTCTCCAGGGGATCTTTAAGAAATCTTAGTAATAATTTAAGTAATAATAATTCTCACATTTTTTGAAATGGCAGAATATTTACCACAGAAAGCCTCTGTGGTAAATTTACACAATCCATGTTGATTATTTGCCTGCCATTAAAATTCACACACACACAAATTTTCAGGCCAAGTCTTTGTAAAATTTCCTCTTGAGAAGACTTACTCAATAGAAAGTGAAGTTGCTCAGTCGTATCCAACTCTTGGGACCCCATGGACAGTAGCCTGCGCCAGGCTCCTCCATCCATGGGATTTTCTAGGCAAGAGTACTGGAGTGGGTTGCCGTTTCCTTCTCCAGGGAATCTTCCCGACCCAGGGATCAAACCCAGGTCTCCCTCATTGTAAACAGATCCTTTACTGTCTGAGCCACCAGGGAAAACAACATTTAATTATTGGATTATTTTATCCAATCTATGGAAATCAGGCAAGAAGCTCAACTTTTTGGTGCAGACATACTTCTGGAGTCATGCCCTCAGCTTTGGATGGAATGGCATTGATGCAGTTCTATCCACAAATCTGCAATACCGCCTAGGTGACAGTGTTGAATGAGCTGACTGCCTTTGACAGCCACCTCAGAAGCTGAGTGGCCTTCCCTGATGGCTCAGATGGTAAAGAATCTGCCTGCAGTACAGAACACCTGGGTTCTGTCCCTGGGTTGGGAGGATCCCCTGGAGAAGGGAATGGCCACCTACTCCAGTATTCTGGCCTGGAGAATTCCATGGACAGAGGATTCTGGTGGACTACAATCATGGGGTCACAAAGAAGTCGGACACAACTGAGCGACTAAACACTTTCAGAAGCTGAGTAACACAGATACCATATCTGTGATTTAAAAGTGAGATCACAGCTCTATTTTCCAGTTTGGGAGAGAAATAAGAGAGTGGCAACCTGAATCCAGGAAAAGGGGAGCCACAGAAGCTAAGAGGACCATGTAAACTTTTGATTCTAAAGGGGTACAGATCTGAGACCTCCCTGGTTGTCCAGTGGTTAAGAATCCACCCTCCAATGCAGGAGATTCATGTTCAATCCCTGGTTGGGGAACTAGGATCCCACATGCCACGTGTGGCCACTAAGACTCAATACAACCAAATAAATAAATAAGCACAGGTCAAAAATGAGTTTTTTCTTTCTTTTTTCTTACCCTCCTTCTTTCCTCTCTTCCATCTCACAAATTACCTGCTTGTGGAGCTTAGGCAAGCTTTTTTATTTTAATTCATGTAAAGTAGCAAGAAGTTCCCCACCTTTGAATCTTAGAGCAATTAACCAATTTGACGGAAAACTAGGATTCTACTTATTCCAAAACCATCTGGAAAATCATCAGTGTCCTGACACAGCTATCTCTACTGCCTTATAAGAAAATGAGATGTGGTAACTGAACGACCTTTGGTTAAGCGGTTGATCCATTTCCAAAATATTATCCTAATAGCTTAAAAAACCATTAAGAATAAGCCCTGCAAGTCCTGCTTGAATTGAATGTTAGGGATACAAGAGCCACATGCATCTTCTTTCTCTTCGAGGATTAATCCATGTGGCACATATACTTTTTCTTGTCTTCTTAACTCATGGAGAGCTGCAGTGTTAGAACTGGTTGTAAAGGGTGTGTTCCTGACGAATCCATGCAGAAGAACAAGAAGCTGAAGGGTCAGAAGGATCAGACACTGTCGGGGTGTTTCAGAGTCAAATTGCTTGTTTTCCCCCCTGTGAGTCTCTTAGCTCTGAAAGTCAGTTGTTGTTGGTTTTTTTAAACTCAGTTTTAATCCAATTACCTCTTTCTTTGTTCAAATTGACTCTTGGCTAGGGTAACCAGGAGCTTTAATTTCTTTCCAACATTACCTCATGTTTTAAAAGCATCTTTAAAATCTCGATGTCTTAGAAGATGTGCATGAATATCTAAATGTCTTTATTTCTATCTTGCAAATCTGGTAACAATGAGTCTTGATCAATGCTCTTACAATGATCAATATAGTCAGCAGAAGCAAAACCCAAATGCTTGACCAAGTGTTTCTAATAACATGAAAAGTCACAGGACAGCAAATCAGCATGTTCCTTGAAATAATGGCTATATTTTGCACTTGGAAAGCATACTTAGTGCCTGCTTTTATTAACAAGATTTCTGATTATACACGTGTGCTCATTTTAACAAGTAAAAGATAGTGAACACATGCTATAAAAGTATAATAAACATTAACAATCTCTCCCCTCACCACCTTCATCCCCACTCCCCAGCCAGCACTCCCCACTCCCACTTTCACAGCAGCACTTTGAATGCCAATCACATTAAGGGCTCCTGGATACTTTAGTTGCAGGCTGGAACTCAGGGAAGACAGGAAGTAATCTCAGGGGTCCCTATTCTTCTATAAATGGAAAGCTTGGGATAGATGTCACCAGACATACCATGGGGTTGTGCTCCAGAAAAAGGAGCCTATCTCTATGGGTTAAGTATTGCGATGTGCTTGCAAGTAGGAAAAAATAACTTTGCCCTTGGGTACCAAAAGGGTGAGCATAGATGCTAACTGTTCCCAGGTTTATGGGACCATTATCTGCTAGCACCTGATAACCTTGTGAGAAATTGAGTTGAAGTCTCACCACCCCAACTCCAAGGAGGAGCAGTCCTCGACTCAGCCCACTTACTGCCAGTGACGCTAAGTAGGGCACAGGGACCAAATATCCCAGCTTTCTGCCTGTCCCTCTAGAATAACTTATTTTAAAAGCTTTCTTTGTGTTTATCCCTGCATGCGTATTTGTATCTCTGTGTAGGTGTTGGCATTGATGTTGTGTGTATCAATGTATGTATATATGCATTCTCTCTCTTTCTCTCTCTCTCTATATATATATACACACACAGTATATGTGTGTGATACACATAACACATATCTGAAGTGTTTTTATTAATTTTTATTGGAAGATCATTGCTTTACCACACTGTGTTAGTTTCTGCTGTACAGCAAGTTGAATCAGTTATATGTATATGTATAGCCCCTCTTTTTGAGATTTCCTTCCCATTTAAGTCACCAAGGGGCATTGAGTAGAGCTCCCTGTGCTTTACAGCAGGTTCTCCTTAATCATCTATTTTATACACACGCATGCTCAGTCGTGTCCAGCTCTTTGCAACCCCATGGACTATAGACCGCTAGGCTTCTCTGTCCATGAGATTTCCAGGTGAGAATAATGGTAGTGGTTTAGTCACTAAGTTCATGTCCAACTCTTGTGACCCCATGTACTGTAGCCTGCCAGGCTCCTCTGCCCATGGGATTTTCCAGGCAAAAATACTGGAGTGTGTTGCCATTTCCTTTTCCAGGGGACCTACCCGAACCAGGGATTGAACCCGCGTCTCCTGCATCTCCTGCTTTGGCAGGCAGATTCTTAATTACTAAGCCACCTGGGAAGCCTGTTTTATACATAGTAATGTATATATTTCAATATCAATCTCCCAATTCATCCCATTCCCCTCCTTCTCTTGGTAATAAGGGGATTTTGCGGGGGAGCGGGCTTTTGTTTTGGGCTGTAACTTACGGGATCTTAGTTCCCCAATCAGGGATTGAACCCAGGCACCAATCCTAACCACTGGACACCACAGAATTCCTGTAAAGGAGTTTTTAATATTATCAAAACAAAAAAGGTAATGGGATCCTACTAGACACATTATTCTACAGTTTTTTCGTTTAATTATCCAGTTAATATTGAGGAAATTAAGGGCCAGAAAAGTTAGATGATTGCAGTCCAGCACTAGGAACCATTTAGTGACTGAGCAGAATTGAGATCTTTATGCCTTCATCTTCTACACCACCTGCCCCTGATGCTACACTCATGAAAACACGGGCCTTGCCTGAGATGGGATTGGTAGGTGTGAGACCCTTGCTGATGCAGAGCTGCACACTTTCTGCTTCTCCACAGAAGTGCAATTCATCCCAGATCCCGCAGAGCTGAAGCATCAGAAAAGACTAGTCTTGTTTTTTGTTCCTGTCTAACAAAGGCCTTCTCCTTGGAAGCAAAGTTATGACCAACCTAGATAGCATATTAAAAAGCAGAGATATTACTTTGCCAACAAAGGTCCGTCTAGTCAGTTCAGTTCAGTCGCTCAGTCGTGTCTGACTCTCTGTGACCCCATGAATCGCAGCACGCCAGGCCTCCCTGTCCATCACCATCTCCCGGAGTTCACTCAGACTCATGTCCATCGAGTCCGTGATGCCATCCAGCCATCTCATCCTCTGTCGTCCCCTTCTCCTCCTGCCCCCAATCCCTCCCAGCATCAGAGGCTTTTCCAACTCTTGACTCATGCGATGAGTCAACTCTTTGCATGAGGTGTCCAGAGTACTGGAGCTTCAGCTTTAGCATCATTCCTTCCAAGGAAATCCCAGGGTCGATCTCCCTCAGAATGGACTGGTTGGATCTCCTTGCAGTCCAAGGGACTCTCAAGAGTCTTCTCCAGCATCACAGTTCAAACGCATCAATTCTTCGGCGCTCAGCTTTCTTCACAGTCCAACTCTCACATCCATACATGACCACTGAGAAAACCATAGCCTTGACTAGACGGACCTTAGTCGGCAAAATAATGTCTCTGCTTTTGAATATGCTATCTAGGTTGGTCATAACTTTTCTTCCAAGGAGCAAGCGTCTTTTAATTTTATGGCTGCAATCACCATCTGCAGTGATTTTGGAGCCCAAAAAAATAAAGTCTGACACTGTTTCCACTGTTTCCCCATCTATTTCCCATGAAGTGATGGGACCAGATGCCATGATCTTCGTTTTCTGAATGTTGAGCTTTAAGCCAACTTTTTCACTCTCCTCTTTCACTTTCATCAAGAGGCGTTTTAGCTCCTCTTCACTTTCTGCCATAAGGGTGGTGTCATCTGCCTATCTGAGGTTATTGATATTTCTCCCAGCAATCTTGATTCCAGCTTGTACTTCTTCCAGCCCAGCGTTTCTCCTGATATACTCTGCATTAAAGTTAAATAAGCAGGGTGACAATATACAGCCTTGACGTACTCCTTTTCCTATTTGGAATCAGTCTGTTGTTCCATGTCCAGTTCTAACTGTTGCTTCCTGGCCTGCATACAGATTTCTCAAGAGGCAGGTCAGGTGGTCTGGTATTCCCATCTCTTTCAGAATTTTCCACAGTTTACTGTGATCCACACAGTCAAAGGCTTTGGCATAGTCAATAAAGCAGAAATAGATGTTTTTCTGGAACTCTCTTGCTTTTTCCATGCTCCAGCAGATGTTGGCAATTTGATCTCTGGTTCCTCTGCCTTTTCTAAAACCAGCTTGAACATCAGGGAGTTCACGGTTCACATATTGCTGAAGCCTGGCTTGGAGAATTTTGAGCATTACTTTACTAGCGTGTGAGATGAGTGCAATTGTGCAGTAGTTTGAGCATTCTTTGGCATTGCCTTTCTTTGGAATTGGAATGAAAACTGACCTTTTCCAGTCCTGTGGCCACTGCTGAGTTTTCCAAACTTGCCGGCATATAGGCTAAGGTTTTTCCAGTTGTCATGTATGGATGTGAGAGTTGGATTGTGAAGAAAGCTAAGCGCCAAAGAATTGATGCTTTTGAAGCTGGAGAAGTGGTGCTGGAGAAGACTCTTGTGAGTCCCTTGGACTGCAAGGAGATCCAACCAGTCCATCCTAAAGGAGATCAGTCCTGGGTGTTCTTTGGAAGGACTGATGCTAAAGCTGAAACTCCAATACTTTGGCCACCTCATGTGAAGAGCTGACTCATTGGAAAAGACCCCGATGCTGGGAGGGATTGGGGGCAGGAGGAGAAGGGGATGACAGAAGATGAGATGGCTGGATGGCATCACTGACTCGATGCACATGAGTTTGTGTGAACTCCGGGAGTTGGTGAGGACAGGGAGGCCTGGCGTACTGCGATTGATGGGGTTGCAAAGAGTTGGACATGACTGAGCGACTGAACTGAACTGAACTGAACTGAACAAAGGGCAACCCACTCCAGTATTCTTGCCTGGAGAGTCTTCATGGACAGATGAGCCTGGTGGGCTGCAGTCCATAGGGTCACAAAGAGTTCAACATGACTGAGTGACTAAGCCCAGCACAGGACAAGAAAGGGACAACAAGTCCCAGGGAGTGTCCCCTGAGCCTGCAAGTGACAGGTATCCCAGAGGCAGAGTGAATAAGTGACACAGAGAGATCAACTCTAAAAATTCTGTCCTCTCTAATCCTTGTCATAAAGGCTACTTGTATCTAATACATATTTATCTTGGTGGAAGGTGGCCATTTTTTTTCATGAACCTCAAAGATGAGGACAATTAATTTGTCCATTTTTGACACAATGCTATTTTTCAGTTTAAGAGGGTGTTTTCTAAGTGTCTGTCTTGTTATTCTGTTATTTAGATGAAAAGTTCTAGGGACAATTGTCAGGTATTACCTGGTTGTTCCCGAGTTATATCATTAAAAAAGAAAAAATCAGTAATCTAGTAAGTAAAATGTTCCGAGTTCTGGGAGTCATTCTAGCAAATTAATCAAACCCAAGGAAGTGCCTGTGAGAACCTTTGATCTACAGCCTGTTGGTCAGAAACCCATGACAACCTGGGCTTGCAGCGGGTGTCTGAACTGGACCGGGAGACAGGCTTTTAAGACGAAGTCCTAAACCTGTGGGATGTGACACTGTCTCCGGGTCGTCCCCACACATGTGGAGGTTGGTTCCAGGACCCTCTAGGATACAAAATTCCGAGGATACGCAAATCCCTGATATAAAACGGCACTGTATAGCAGGCCCTTTGTATCTGCAGAGACAAAACCCACAGACTGGAAGAACCAACTGCAGTGTTAGAATTGGGTTGAATTGTAGGACACCCTTGTGGAGTCAGAGAACCACTTGGAAGTATGGACCCACCCCTCTGCCCTCCACAAACACACACATATGTGTTGGAAATTCATTCCGGAACTTTAGGCTGTATAACTCTCAGGAGGGAGAAATTACGTCCAGCTCCTCCATGGAGATTTGTTGGGTGGAAGACTGGACACTGCTAATGGGTTGATTCCCAACAGAGCTGGTCTTTAAGCCACCCATCCCAGAACTCTCATACCTGCTCTTTTCCCTTCTTCTCCATACCCGACAACCAGCATCCTCTTGGGGAACTTGCTGTTGTCCCTCCAGTGGAAGAGTAGATAGGACCTGTTTATCTTCACTGACATGTGAGCAAGGCAGAGTTGGCTAATCCTTATGGCTTCATCAGCACTGGATGGGACACTGACCCCACCAAGCCACTGGGGGAATCTCTTGAGAATTTTCCCCACGTAGCTGCCACCTGTGGCATATCTAATACTCAGTAAGGCTCAGTGTGCTTAATAAAAGCTGGCTCATGAATTAATTATCTGCTATTTATGTCTCTGGTCAATACAGAGCACTTACTCCAGGGTTCTCCACATAACTGTGGGCATTGTGTACCTTGTGGGTAATTAGATTATGCCCTAGGGAGCTGTGGATGAAAATAAGCCTGTCCCAAATGCCATGTTTCAGAGTCTTAAGTAGAAAAAGCCATAATTGGCTACCTCCTTAAGAACAAAGAGAATGATGGCTTGTCTGCCCTGAGAAGGATATGCAAGATGGACACAAGCCAAAAATTGTTGCTGTAGGGAAACGAGATGTTTAAATGAGGGGGTAAACCCTCTGAATATAAAAACCGAGACTAAGGCTCTCATCAACGCTTATGCAAATACTCTCAGGGAGAGCAGGCTACCACTGATGTTGGGTCCGCCGGGATGCTGCAAAAGTTTGAAGATAATCACCTGTGACACTCGGGCTTTTCTTGGGACACAGTTTTAAACAGCTGACCTTATTTCTGAGCTGAGTGGATGCCAAAATTCAGTTTCTGCTCAGTTGGAACCAAATTTGTTCCTAGCCATCTCTCAAGTGAGTTGGCAATAGTGGCTTTGCATTCTTTGTCCTACTTATGCAGAATTAATTTGGGGTCATTTTGAAGTCTTTCCCCTCTGGGCTGGGAAACGGGGGAGGGAAGCAGCACGTGGCTTTCTGGGCCCACGTGAACCTCTTTGTGTGAGTGCTTTGCTTTCCACTTCCTGCCAAGGCCTGTTTGTGTAGTAAGGTGAGCAAGTCTACAATTAGGGTTGGCATCAATTCCAAAGCATCTGTTGAGTAATCATCATAGGTTGGGTACCCTGTTGACTGGAGTGACTTGCCTGGAGGAGTATGGTTTACTAAGGAAGTGATGGAGGAAGAACGCAGGCTCTGGCATCAGACTCTGGCTTCCAGCCCTGGCTCCCCTACAGACCAGCAAGGAGGATTTGACAAGGCATACACACAGCACATCCTCTCTGTAATCAAGCAGGACCCAGGGGATCTTCCCAAGACAGGCCTTCCCCCCATCCTCTGCTTTAGCTCCTCTTTTGAAGTACCTAGATAATAGTATTTGATGCAAATTTCCTGAGTTGTTTTGCAAATATAAAGCCACTTCACCATCACCACCACCACCAAATGGAGGAAGTAGTTGATGACCCTGAGCAATATCCCTAGGCCTCCTGAAGCCTAAGGACTGAAACCGTTAACCCCTGTGACAACATCCTGCTGTCTCACCATCAGCCAATCACAGAACTGAGCACGAGCTGATCAGGTACCCTGAGACCTCCCCCTACCCCACCTGCCATTTTAAGATGCTTTGATGAAACTCCTTCCGGGAATGAGAAGCTTTTCAGGGCATGAACCACCAATCTCCTTGGATGGCATTGCAATAAACCTTTCTCTGTTCCAAACTCTGACCTTTCAGTTTGTTTGGCCTCACTGTGTGTTGGGCATACAGCATTAATACCACCACTGCAAAATGGGGTCATAATCCCAAATTTGAGAAAATTGTATTTGTAAACAAATTCAAATCACATATATCTCTAAATGAGCCTAAAACATACAGAGTACCCTCAAATGCAACTCATAATAATAAAATAAGTTATATATTCTTTACAATGTATCCTTAATCCCTTATCTCTAAAAGTGGGCAGTTGAGAAAGGGAATAAGCCTCACACAGTGGAAGCAAGTACAGAGAACTGCAGAGGGCAGGTGATCAGCTTCACATCACTGATAAGGGGAACAGTCGAAGGAAAGAAGGCACATGATTCACAATGTACATTAAAGGAAATAAGTGCTGTGAGCAATGAGAAAGCACATTACAATTCCTGCCTTGGGATTTTCCCCCATCATCTATCATCCAAGCCTCAGTACTCGTGTAATTAGAAAATGCAGGGTGTTTTGCTCTCACTGTGGTGAGTGTGCCTAATTAATTCCATTGCATTCCAGTCAGATCACATGAAATCAACATATAAATTAAAAGCTGTTTGAATCTCTAAGATGAGGTGCAACGTGTGACTTTTCCACTTGAAGAAACAATAACGCTGTTACTCTACTAAACAACCGACAGAAGAAAAGCTTTTTTCCGCCCACCCTTACGGACTGTAAAATCAAAAAGACTGGGAAAATCATTTCCAAAGTATGCCTGAGGTACAGTCTGATTTATTAATGAAATCAGTCCCAGTAGTTATAATAATGTACATATGTTTATGTAATAGTGAAACATATCTGTAAATAATGTGTATGCGTGCGTATGTAATAGTGACATGTATATGGATAATGTGTATGCATGCGTATGTAATAGTGACATGTATATGGATAATGTGTATGCGTGCATACGTAGTAGTGACACGTATATGGATAATGTGTATGCGTGCGTACATAACACTGACACGTATATGGATAATGTGTATGCGTGTGTACGTAACAGTGACACTGGTTTTAGTGGTAAAGAAGTGAAAGTGAAAGTTGCTCAGTCATGTCCGACTCTTTGTGACCCCATGGACTGTAGCCCGCCAGGCTCCTCTGTCCGTGGGATTCTCCAGGCAAAATCCTGGAGTGGGGTGCCATTTCCTTCTCCCGAACCCGCCCACAGATGCAGTAGACATCAGAGACCCGGGTTCAATCCCTGGGTCAGGAAGAGCCCCTGGAGGACATGGCAAGTTACTGCAGTAACTTGCCAATAATTATTTGCCAGTAATTCTCGCCTGATCACAAAGAGTCAGACATGACTGAAGCGACTTAGCAGCAGCAGCAGTATATGTAATAATGTGTGTGTTCGTGTAGGTACATGTAATAGTATAATTCATGTATGTATACATAAAATCATAATAACATAACAACTATCCTCAACAGGCAGTCTATAAACTCTACAGTATAACTTTTTGCAAATGTAAAGTCCTTTAAGGTCAGTGACCCTCTTAAGTATAAAACCAGGACATGTGAAACCCATCCATGGGTATTCAGAGCTCCAAGAAACAGGGGACATGGGAGTGAAACTGAGATATGTAAGGTATTCACTGTCCTCCAGAAGCATTTCTGGTTTTCTGACGTGAAGATATAGATATTCTCAAGCTTTTAATTCCAGGCTGCCTTAGTCTTGTCTCCTATGTTGGGGTACCCACCATATGAACAAGCCCTGTTTCATTCAAGAGCAACAGCCTTTGACAGGCCACTTCCTCATCTGTCATCTGATGCAAACCATTTGGCTTACCTCTGTGTGACATCAACACCTTGAAATGTGCACAGATGGACCAGAACTTCCAAAATGTCCATTAAAAACTAATTCACTCTCAATTTAATACAGTCTCTCTTTGAAAACCAGTTTTTGGTCAATGAAATGTTTGAGTCAAACAATCACGTGATCACATTCTTTCCATATCTGCTAACACAGCTTGATGATTTTAATTCATGATCATTTTTAACTGTTTCATGAAGACATGATTTTTTTCCCCCTAAAGCATTTATGATGCCAGGATTGCAAATAAAAGTATATCTTTCCAGGCAGCTTTGGCATATGGTTCATTTTCTTTTTCCCTTCCAAGGTGAGCTTATGTTGGCTGTGGTTTCAGAGTATCACTGATACACTGTTCCCTTGTAATTAATTAACTAATTTATTTCGGGGAGCAGTAGGTCTTCATCGCTGCACACAACGCTTTCTCTCGAGTTGCGGAGCACAGGCTCTAGGCACTTGGGCTCTGCAGCTATGGTACATGGACTTAGCTGCCCCATGGCATGTGGAATCTTCCTGGACCAGGGATGGAGGCTGTGTCCCCTCCATTGGCAGGTGGGTTCCTAACCACTGGACCACGAGGGCAGTCCCACGGTGTTCCCTTTTTAGGGACAGACAAACTGAAGCTGGGAAAAAGTGTGGTCATATGGAAAGAAAACCCCAGTTTTTTTTAATAATTTGGAAGACATTGTAGAAATCATCTAGGTCTTCTCTGTAAAGCGAGGGGGCTGAATTGAGTTTCCTTTGGGTCTCCTCCCCCTTTACCATTCCCTGAGTCTGTCACCCACTCCGCTTTGAACTCTTGGATGACAATCTCTCAGGATGTCCAAAGCCCCTCACAAGTCCTGGTACCCAGTAGGCCCTCATTCCTGGTTTGTTAAGTGAATAAATCATCCTGCCTGTTTTTTTGTACTTTATTCTGTTAACTGAGAAAAAATGCACCATGTAAAATTTGAGAGTTATAATAATTCAGTGGACCTGCTGAGGATTTAAGCCCAGGAGGCAGCCTCTTAGCCCTGAGGGACTGCTCCAAAGAGGTGGGGTGCTGGGGGTGGCAGGATATATAAGAGTTTTTGTAACAAAGATCAGGTAGTTAGAAGCTCAAAAGATTACTGTTAAAGACAACCATACATACCAAGGAGAAGGCAATGGCACCCCACTCCAGTACTCTTGCCTGAAAAATCCCATGGACAGAGGAGCCTGGTAGGCTGCAGTCCATGGGGTCGCTAAGAGTCAGACACAACTGAGTGACTTCACTTTCACTTTTCACTTTCATTCATTGGAGAAGGAAATGGCAGCCCACTCCAGTGTTCTTGCCTGGAAAATCCCAGGGACGGGGGAGCCTGGTGGGCTGCCGTCTATGGGGTCGCACAGAGTCGGACACGACTGAAGCGACTTAGCAGCAGCAGCAGCAGCAGTGCTTTTCTATGTATGGAAAAAATGCAAGAGTCTGGGCTCATTGAAATTATTCCTTTGATGTGCACCTCAGCTCTCTGGGGCCAATATCCTGTGTGTGTGGGGGTGGTGGTTTCAGGAGGTGTTTGCAGTTGGTTGATGACTTGATAAGTGCAACATCTTTTGTTGACTGATATGGCAGTGACATTTTTCACCCATAATTCTACTACCTTCTGAATATAGTAAGAATCATACATCGCCATTAGTGGCTCAGAGTTCTGGTCTTCAGGATCACAGAAGCTTAAATTTTCCCAGTTCATGTTTTATTCTGTTCCTGTGGAGCACATACACATACATAAATGACTTCCCAGGGCTGATGCTTGAGATGGATCAGGTCCTCGGCTCAGTCAGTAACTGTTTGCAGGATGCCTACGAGGCACTGGTGTTACCGTGCTGACTAGACACACATCCTTCTATCAAGGAACTTACAGCGCATGAAGGAGGCAGACAAGTTAATATAAAATAACATAACTGCTATGCAGGGGAACACAAGGAGCTGTGAGAATAGAGGAGTGGTTGATCTGGTCTGCAGGGAAACACAAGGAGCTGTGAGAATAGAGGAGCGGCTGATCTGGTCTGAAGAATTCAGGGAAGAGTGCCCAAAAGAAATATTAAAAGAATTCAGCCCTCAAAATTCAATAGAAGTCAGCCAGGTGAAAGTGAGGAGGAGGCAGACAGTTGAAGGCAGTGAGAACTACAGGTTGCTGAGCTGGTGTTTAGTTAGATGGCAAAAAAGGACTCTAGAGAAATGCAAATAAAAACCATAAGGAGCTATCACCTCGCACCAGCCAGAATGGCTATTATCAAAAAAATCCATCAACAATAAATGCCGAAGAGGGTGTAGAGCCAAGGGAATACTCCTACACTGTCAGTGGGAATGTAACTTGGTGCGGCCACTAGGGGGCTGCCCTGGTGGCTCAGATGGTAAAGCGTCTGCCTGTAATGAGGGAGACTTGGGTTCAATCCCTGGGTCGGGAAGATCCCCTGGAGAAGGAAATGGCAACCCACTCCAGTATTCTTGCCTGGAAAATCCCATGGACAGAGGAGCCTGGCAGGCTACAGTCCATGGGGTTGCAAAGAGTCAGACACGACTGAGCAACTGAACTGAACAGCCACTATGGAGAATAGTATGGAGTTTCCTTTTAAAAGTAAAAATAGAGCCTCCACATGACCCTGCAATCCCACCCTGGGCATATATCCAAGAAAAGCATGATCCAAAAGGATGCACGCACTCCAGTGTTCACTGTGACGCTGTTTGCAATAGCCAAGACATGGAAGCAACCTAAGTATCCATTGATTGAAGAATGCATAAAGATGTGGTCCATATGTACAATGGAATATCACTCAGCCATTAAAAACAGTGCCATTTGCAGCAACCTGGATGGACCTAGAGATTGTCATATGAGTGGGGTAAGTCAGATAAAGAAGGAGAAATTTCATATGCTATCCCTTACATGTGGAATCTAAAAAGAAATGATACAAATGAACTTACAAAACAGAGACTCACAGACAGAGAATGAACTTACAGTTGCCAGGAGGAAGGATGGGGAGAAGGGATAGTTAGAGGGTTTGGGATGAACATGTATACACTGCTATATTTAAACTGGATAACCAACAAGGACCTGCTGTCTAGCACAGGGAACTCTGCTCAATGATATATGGCAGCCTGGATGGGAGGGGAGTTTGGGGGAAAATGGATACATGTATATGCATGGCTGAATCCCTTCACTGCTCACCTGAGACTGTCACAATATTGTTAATCAGCTATACCCCAATAGAAAATAATAAGCTCAAATCTTTTTAAAAAGGGAGTAAAAGAAGGACTGTAGAAGAGCAAGCCGGGGAGTGACATGATCTAAATTTTATTTCAGAAAGATATTTCTAGTTGCAGTAGGACAATTGGAAAAGTAAAAGATCAGAGGCCAGAAGTATAAGCAGTCTTTTATTTATTTCTTCAAAGTATTTATTTATTTATTTGGCTGTGTCAGGTCTTAGCTGTGGCACTCAGGATCTTCGATCTTCGTTGGGGCATGTGGGATCTTTAGTTAGGGCATGCAGGATCTCGTTTTCTGCATTGGGAGCTTGGAGTCTTAGCCACTGGACCACCAAGGAAATCCTAAGCAGGCTTTTAGAGGGTCGGTGCAGGTGATGATAGTAGCAGCAGACATGAAGAGAATTAGATGGATTCTGGATTCATAGAGAAAGAGAGAGAATGTTTGTAGATGTGTGCATGCTGGGATTTTGGAGGAAAGAAGTAAGTTTAATATTTGCTTGGAGAAATTGGGTGGTTGGCGTGTCATTCACGGAGATAAGAAATACCCGCTAAATAGCAATATGTTGGGAAGGGATGATGAATTCCGTAGGGTAGTCAAGAGACACCCAAGATGTGGTGCTCAAGAGTCAGTGGATTATGTGGATCTGGGTCACAAGAGAGTTTGGGGTTAAAACAATAGAGTTGGCAGTCATCAACATATAAATGGGCTTCCCTGATAGCTCAGTTGGTAAAGAGTCTGCCTTTAATGCAGGAGACCCCGGTTCGATTCTTGGGTCGGGAAGATCCCCTGGAGAAGGGATAGGCTACTCACTTCGGTATTCTTGGGTTTCCCTTGTGACTCAGCTTGTAAAGAATCCACCTGCAGTGAGGGAGACTTGGGCTCGATCCCTGGGTTGGGAAGATCCCCTGGAGAAGGGAAAGGCTACCCACTCCATTATAAATGAAAACATATAAATAAACATATAAACTGTATAAATCGAAACATATAAATAGAAGCTAAAGCTATTAGAATGCATGTCCTGGGGGGAGGAGAAGAGGGCCAAGGAAACCTAGGAAATAGCAGTCCTTAAAGGTCATTCCAAGGGAATTCCCTGGTGGTCCAGTGATTAAGACTCTTTGCTTTCAGTGCCGAGGGCCCAGGTGAGATCCCTGGCCAGTAAACTAAGATCCCACAAGATGTGCAGTGCAACCAAAAGGAAAAAAGATCATTCAAAATACTTAGCTTCCTAATTGGAAGATTGGGGTTAGTAAATGTAAGTTATTATAAATAGAATGGATAACCAGCAAGGTCCTACTGTATAGCACAGGGAACTATATTCAGTATCCTATGGTAAAGCATACAGAGAAGAATTTTTTTTTAATGTATGTATATGTACAACCGAATCACTCTGCTGTACAGGAGAAATTAACCCAACATTGTAAAATAACTGTAGTTCAATTTAAAAAAGATACTTAGCTTCCTACTTGATGTCACCTGCCCAGTCCCCTTGGCTAAGGATCAGATTCATCCTAGGTCATAAAGAATCTGACGAGGTATCTTTTATTATGGTCTCAACCAGAAACTCCACGAAGGACAACACCAGGCCCAAGGCTGTCTCACATAAATTTTTAATTACTCAGTCAGACGGATTGGCAAGAATTCCTTGGCCATGTGGGTATAGAGTAGAGGAAATATTAGTGTAAAGTATATGGATGCAAAGGCATGTTCCTGAGATGAATGCAAGTATGTTTTCATAGATCGCTCTGAGCACTGTGGACATAAGAGGCATACCTGCTAAGTCGCTTCAGTCGTGTCTGACTCTGTGACCCCATGAACTGTAGCCCACCAGGCTCCTCTGTCCATGGGATTCTCCAGGCAACAATACTGGAGTGGGTGGGTTGCCATGACCTCCTCCAGGGCATCTTCCCAACCCAGGGATCAAACCCAGGTCTCCTGCATTGCAGGCAGATTCTTTACCGTCTGAGCCACCAAGGAAGCCCAAGAATACTGGAGTGGGTACCTATCCATTCTCCAGGGCATCTTCCCAACCCAGGAATCAACCTGGGGTCTCCTGCATTGCAGGCAGATTCTTTACCAACTGAGCTACCAGGGGAGCCCATGGACATAAAGTACTATAACATAAAAATCCACCTAGGATGTGTGTGTCTTGCATTTGTCTCTAAGATGTTGCTGGGGACAGAGCAGAGGCGCTACAGTTTCTCTGCTTTCACCATCTTTGCAAATCACAGACACAGCTTGGAGAAGATGGCGACTGTGATGGCATCAGCAGAGTGACGTCTATAAAGAGCTAAACCCACAGGGACTTCCCTGGCTGTCCAGTGGCTAGGGCTCTGCCCTTCTGCAGGGGACACAGGTTCGATTCCTGGTCAGGGAACTAAGATCCTGCATGCTGCCTGGTGCAGTGGGGGGAAAAAAGTCATCTATTAAAAAAAAAAAAAAGTTACAACCACAAAAAATTGCTTTCACCCCTGACAATAAACTGAAAGCAAGAGCTTTGGGCATAATACTTGAGTCACAGAGGTAGGATATCTCAGGGATCACAAAGGCAGATCTCAGAAGTATTTCTGCAAACAGGGGCAGGCAGAAATCCATAAACAAGCAAATCATCCTTTCTTTTATAATGTTGTAAAGCCTTTGGAAGATTGTAGTGATTTTTTATATTGTTTTATATCATTTCACATAATCTGAAGTATCCCAGAGCTATTTGAGATCCCATCTGTTGAAACCTTCCAAGGTTGCTGTCAACCTCAGAACAAATGTTTCGATTTATTAAGGAGATTAAATCAGACAAGGGATTCTGGAGGATATAGAACCATCCAAAAATTGTTATCTTAAGAGATTTATTTTCTTAATCATGAATCTGTTACAAACTTCATGTTAAAAAAAGCAAACTTTCTGTGGGTGCTCCCTCCAGTTCTAAGAATGTAATGAATCCCTAAGATTAGACCTCTTGGTAAAAATAAACATGTGGATTAGTGGCAGATAATAGGCTACCCAAAATGGAATCGTATATCCTGCTTAAAAGCCTCTAAAAAAAAAAATAAAAAAGCCTCTCAAAGTTTTGAACTCTTTGAACTTTAATAGGAATCTGAATATACACTGGGACAGAGGAGCCTGGTGGGTTACAGTCCATAGGGTCCCAAAGAGTTGAACACAACTGAGTGACTAACCCAAGATAATTTTGTAAATAGAAATTCATCACTTGTAATTTCCTTTGTAGTGGGATGGGACATACTGATGAAAACAAAGCTCTGGTTTTTATTGAGTACTTTCGACTGAGATATAATTGACATAGTACATTATACTAACTCCAAGTAGACAGCATGATGATTCCTTATTTATGTATATTGCAAAATGATCACCACGATAAGTCTAGTTAACATCCATCAGCATGCATAGCTTATAAAAACATTATTTCTTTAATGAGAACTTCTAAGATCTACTCTCTTACCAACTTTCAAATATGCTACACAGTGTTATTAACCACAGTCACCATGCTGTGCATTACATTCCCATGACCTCTGTTTTGTACCTGAAATTTTGTCCCTTTTGACCCCCTTCACATCCATTTGGCCCACCTCTCATCCCTCACTCTGGTAAGCAGCAATCTCTGCTCTGTATCTGTGAGTACCCAGCATTTATTCTATAGGTAAAGCACTTTGGTGGGATCTCCTGAGCTATGAGTAGAGAATATCTGAAAGAAAGCCTAGTCTAAGTTCACCATGTCTCTCTCTGTTGTCGTTTAGTCGCTAAGTCACGTCTGACTCTTTGCGACTCCAGGGATTACAGCACGCCAGGTTCCTCTGTCCTCTACTATCTCCTGGAGTTTGCTCAATTTCATGTCCATTGGGGCAGTGCTTCTATCTAACCATCTCATCCTCTGCTGCCCTTTACTCCTTTTCCCTTCAATCTTTCCCAGCATCATAGTCTTTTCCAATGAGTCAGCTCTTCAAAACAGGTGGCCAAAGTATTGGAACTTCAGCTTCTGCATCAGTCCTTTCAGTGAATATTCAGGGTTGATTTCCTTTAGTATTGACTGGTTTGATCTCCTTGCCGTCCAGGGGACTCTTGAGTCTTCTCCAACAATACAGTTTGAAAGCATCAATTCTTCGGCACTCAGCCTTCTATATGGACCAACTCTCTCATCTGTACATGACTACTGGAAAAACCATAGCTTTGATTATATGGACCTCTGTTGGCAAAATGATGTCTTTGCTTTTTAATACACTGTTTAGGTTAGTCAGGGCTTTCAGGTGGCTCAATGATAAAGAATCCACCTGCCTATGCAGGAGACGCCAGAGACTCAGGTTCGATCACTGGATCAGGAAGATCCCCTGGAGGAGGAAATGGAAGCCTGTTCCAGTATTCTTGCTTGAAAAATCCCATGGACAGAAGAAGCCTGAAAGGCTACAGTCCATGGGGTCGCAGGAACTTGGACATGACTGAGTGGCTGAGCACATACTGAGAACTAGTTTTGTCATAACTTTCCTTCCAAGGCGCAAACATTTTTTATATGTCTGTAGTCACCACCTGCAGTGACTTTGGAGCCCCCCCAAATAAAATCTGTCACTGCTTCCACTTTTTCCCCCTTTATTTGCCACGAAGTAATGGGATCAGATGCCATGGTCTTTGTTTTTTTAATATTGTGCTTCAAGCCAGCTTTTTCTCTCTCCTCTTTCACCCTCATCAAGAGGCTCTTTAGTTCCTCTTCACTTTCTGCCATAAAGGTGGTGTCATCTGCATATCTGAGATTGTTGATATTTTTCCTGGCAATCTTGATTATAGCTTCTAATGGCATTTCTCATGATGTACTCTGCATATAACTTAAATAAGTAGGGTGACAATATACAGCCCTGACGTACTCCTTTCCCCATTTGGAACCAGTTCATCACTCCATGTCTGTTTCTGTTGCCTCTTGACCTGCATACAGGTTTCTCAGGAGGCAGGTAAGATGGTCTAATATTCCCATCTCTTTAAGAATTTTCCAGTTTGCTGTGATCTATACAATCAAAGGCTTTAGCATATTAGATGTTTTTCTGGAACTCTCTTGCTTTCTCCATGACCCAACAAATATTGGCAATTTGATCTCTGGTTCCTCTGCCTTTTCTAAATCCAGTTTGTACATGTGGAAGTTCTCAGTTCATGTACCGTTGAAGCCTAGCTTGAAGGATTTTGAGCATAACCTTACTAGCATGTGAAGTGAGTGCAATTTTACAGTAATTTGGACATTCTTTGGCATTGCCCTTCTTTGGGATTAGAATGAAAACTGACCTTTTCAAGTCCTGTGGCCACTGCTGTTTTCCAAATTTGCTGGCATATTGAGTGCAGCATTTTAACAGCATCATCTTTTAGAATTTCAAATAGCTCACCTGAAATTCTGTCACCTCCACTACCTTTGTTCCAAGTAATGCTTCCTAAGGCCCTTTTGACTTCACACTCCAGGATGTCTGGCTCTAGGTGAGCAACCACACTATCATGGTTATCAGGGTCATTAAGATCTTTCTTGTATAGTTCTTCAGTGTATTCTTGCGACCCCTTCTTAATCTCTTCTGCTTCTGTTAGGTTTTACAATTTCTGTCCTTCATCATGCCCATCCTTACGTGAAATGTTCCCTTGATGTCTCTAATTTTCTTGAAGAGATCTCTAGTTTTTCCCATTCTTCTGTTTTCCTCTCTTTCTTTGCCTTGTTCATTGAAGAAGGCCTTCTTATCTCTCCTTGCTATTCTCTGGAGCCCTACATTCTGTTGGGTGTATCTTTCCCTTTCTTCATTGCCTTTCACTTTTCTTCTTTCCTCGGCTATTATAAAGCCTCCTCAGACAACCATTTTGCCTCCTTGCATTTCTTTTTCTCTGCAGTTGTTTTGGTCACTGCCTCTTGTACAATGTTACCAACCTGTGTCCACAGTTCTTCAGGTGCTCCATCTACCAGATCTATTCATCACCTCCACTGTATAATCATCAGGGATTTGATTTAGATCATACCTGAATGGCCTACTGATTTCCCAGGCTTTCTTTAAGCCTGAATTTTACAGCAAGGAACTGATGATCTGAGCCACAGTCAACTCCAGGTCTTGTTCTTGCTGACTGTATAGAGCTTCTCCACCTTTGTCTGCAAAGAACATAATCAGTCTGATTTTGGTATTGAGCATCTGGTGGTGTTCACGAGGAGCGTCATCTTTCGTGTTGTGACCAGTGTGTTCTCTTGACAAAACTCGATTAGCCTTGGTCTTGCTTCAGTTTGTACTGCAAAGTCAAACTTGCCTATTGTTTTGGATGTCTCTTGACTTCCTACTTTTGCATTCCAGTCCCCTATGATGAAAAGAATATCTTTTTTTTTTTTTTTTTTTTTTTGCTGTTAGTTCTAAAAGATCTTTAGGTCTTCACAGAACCATTCAACTTCAGCTTCTTCAGCATTAGTGGTTGGGGCACAGACTAGGATTACTGTGATATTGAATGATTTGCCTTGGAAATGAACTGAGATCATTCTGTTGTTTTTGAGAGTGCCCCCAAGTACTGCATTTTGGACTCTTGTTGACTCTGAGGGGCTACTCCGTTTCTTATAAGGGATTCTAGAAAGTCTTCCTTTTGACAGTTCCCCATATTGGCCACAAGGTGGCAACATCCACCCAAGACAATCCTGCTCTTCTGAGAGAAAAGCCCCTGTAAATACGCCATAGCTAAACACACAGTTCATTAAAAATAATAATAATAAACTTTATTTCTTTTTTTGCAGGATTTTTAGGTTCACAGCGATTTTGAGCGGGAGGCACAAAGGTTTCCCATATACCCTGTGACCCACACGTACATCCCTTCTCCATTATCAGCCTTCCTCCTCATCCCACTCCAGGATGGTACCTTCTTTACAACCGATGAACCTACACTGCCGTATCATTATCACCCCAAGTCATAACTTTACGTTAGGGTTCACTCTTGGTGTCTTATATTCTATGGGTTTGGACAAATGTATAATGTCAGCTACTCACCTTTAAAGTATCAAACAGGGTGTTTTTGCTGCCTTCAAAATTCTTCATCCCGCCATCCCCTCTAACCCCTGGCCACCAATATTTTTACTGTGGCCCATAGTTTTACCTTTTCCAGATCGTCATATAGTTGGAATCATGCAGTTTGTGGCCTTTTCAGATTGGTTTCTTTTGCTTAAGTAATTTGCATTTAAGTTTCCTCCATGTCTATTTATTGCTTCATACCTCATAGTGTACACTTTTTTAAATTTATTTTTTATTTTATACTGAGGCATAGTTGGTTTACTAATGTTGTGTTAGCCTCAGGTGTACAGCAAAGTGATTCACTTATATATATATACAGGTATCTCTTTTTTTTTTTTTTTTCAGATCCTTTTCCCATATAGATTATTACAGAATACTGAGTAGAGTTCTCTGTGCTATACAGGAGGTCCTAGTCATATAGGATACTTTTAAGTTAAATTTGTTATCTCAGAAAGGGCTTGTATAAACCTATAGTTGTATAAATCAAAAAATATAAGCCAGGCAGGCAAGTGAAAGCAAAATTTCCCAAATCACTGAATGTTAACTTTTTTTTTTTTCTCACTCAATCTTCCAGTTGAGGAATTTCCTGACATGAAATTGGGTTTGGTCCCAAAAGTGAGAAATGGTAAGTCATTATGTTTTAAATCCACAAAACCTATTTAAGCTTTAATTTTGCTGTCAGAACTTCAGAACCTAACCATCACATCTAAAAATATTTCTATGGGGAATGCTTTAATTCAACTTAGTTATGCCAAAAGAGTGTTTAGTCTTCACACTCACCCAGGTAGAGGGGGTTTCTTCAGCTCCAAGCCAGAGAAGCAAGTTGTAGTGGAGGTCAAAGACAGAAAGTTCGGTGGACTCTTTTTATTTTCCCATCTCATCAGGGTGGGGCCATCAGCTTCATTTTCACTGATGTTTCGGGAAATCAGCCCACCCGGTGCCCCCACGCATCAGAAAAATCCGTGTGACCCCATGACTGCCTTGAAACCACAGAACCTTGTTAAGATTTTCCAAGAACTTTTTGTTTGGTTAGGTTTGGTTTTACTGTTTAATTATAACAGGAAGCAGGAAAGGGGTCAAAACACCAAACAAAGAGAATTTGAAGGCTGCTGCTGCTAAGTCGCTTCAGTCGTGTCCGACTCTGTGCGACCCCAGAAAGGGCAGCCCACCAGGCTCCCCCGTCCCTGGGATTCTCCAGGCAAGAACACTGGAGTGGGCTGCCATTTCCTTCTCCAATGCATGAAAGTGAAAAGTGAAAGGGAAGTCGCTCAGTCGTGTCCGACTCTTAGCGACCCCATGGACTGCAGCCTACCAGGCTCCTATGTCCATGGGGTTTTCCAGGCAAGAGTACTGGACTGGGTTGCCATTACCTTCTCCGGAGAATTTGCATAGTTTCAAACAATTCCACAATAAATAGTCTCCCAAAGAGAGTTGTATCTGGCATTCATTGAAACGTAAGTGAAATTAACCTTTGGTGGTTCTCACTGTTCTGCAGTTTGTTTAGCTTCCTTTTCGACCTCCAGGAAATTTGTCCACCATCTTTGACTCCCATTCCTCCCCACCTCCTTCATTTATTCAATACTTACAGGAAAAGCTGCAGAGACATACAGCAGTTTGAGAATACAAAAATAGCTAAAGAAGATTTAGTTACATTTGGACTTCCCTGGTGGTCTAGTAGCTAAGCCTCTATGATCCCAGTACAAAGGGCTAAGGTTCAATCCCTGGTCAGGGAACTAGATCCCACATGCTGTGACTAATACCCCAGTACAGCCAAATAAATCATTCTTTTAAAAAAGATTTAATTACATTCAGAAGAAAACTTTTTTTTTAATTGAAGTACAGCTGATTTACAATATTTTGTCAGTTTCAGGTGTACAGCATAGTGATTCAGAATTTTTGCAGATTATATCTCATTATAGATTATTACAAGATATTGGTGTATATTTGAAGAAAACAGATTTTTTTTTCCTGGTCCAAGTTTTCCTTCTTCAGAAAAGAAGGCTGTTGTGCGTTTTTTCTTACTAGAACTCAGGGCGAGGAGAAGATTGGGAGTGAAGACTTGAACCAAACCTGAGGATGCTGCAGAGAAGACAGTCCAAAATCAGTCCCAGGAAAAGGGTAATATGATCCCTGATGTGTGCTTCACATCCGGTAAGTCCTCTGGTACTTTATTCAGGATCTGCCTAATCAAGAAATCCCTTTCAATTTTAAATAATGTCATCTAGTTTGCTGCCGGCATCAGGATACCTCTGCCCAGTGACTTTCTCTGGACACTGGGGTCCTTTCTGTTGCACCTGGCTCAAAGGACTTGGACATCTTGGTGTAGTAGTCCTTAAAAAGTGGCTAATGGGAATTCCAAACAACATATGTAGACACTCCCCTCTCTAGGAGGTAGAACTTAATTTCCTCTACTTAAGGTCTTAGTGGCTCAACTTCCAAAAAAACCATAAAAAGAACTTCCAAACTGTATGCTGCCGCTACTGCTGCTAAGTCGCTTCAGTCGTGTCCGACTCTGTGCGACCCCATAGATGGCAGCCCACTGGGCTCTCCCGTGCCTGGGATTCTCCAGGCAAGAATGCTGGAGTGGGTTGCCATTGCCTTCTCCTATGCATGAAAGTGAAAAGTGAAAGTGAAGTCATGTCCAACTCCTAGCGATCCCATGGACTGAAGCCTACCAGGCTCCTCCATCCATGGGACCTTCCTGGCAAGAGTACTGGAGTGGGTTGCCATTGCCTTCTCCAAACAGTATAGGAAGGGGGAAAGAGGAACTTTACCGTGTTGGAGAAACCTGCAGATAGCACCTGGACCAAGTCACTGGGGTCAACATCACCAGTGTTGCCATGTCGCTATCATGCACCCTGTGATGGGACATGATGTGATATGACGTGAGGGACACTTCACCTCTTCTCCAAAAGCCACGATCCCAGTCTAACCTGAGAAAACACCAGAGAAATGCAAACTGAGGGACAGTCTACAAAACAGGGCTTCCCAGGTAGTTCAGCGGTAAAGAATCCACTTACAATGCAGGAGACACAGGTTCAATCCCTGGGTCACGAAGATCCCATGGAGGAGGAAATGGCAACCCACTCCAGGATTCTTGCCTGGAGAATCCCACAGATACAGGAGCCTGGCGGGTTACAGTCCATGAGGTCGCAAAGAGTCAGACATAACTGAGCGACTGAGCAAGCACACTACAAAATAACTTACAAGTACTCTTCAAATATTTCAAGGTTATGAAAAGCAAGGAAAGACTAAGGAACTGTCACAGGTAAGAAGAGATTAAGGAGACATGATGACTAAATGCGATATGGGGTCTTAAATTGAATGCTGGAACAGAAAAAGGATGCAAGTGAAAACTGGTGATGTTAGTTTCAAAAAAATGATTGGTGAGGACTAGTGGAGCAATATTCCATTTCCTTCATCTGCAGAGAGTTAGCTCTGGGGTCTGTTCTCTGCTGGATCCCAGGGTTCCCAGCGTGGATTAAATCTCGGTTGTTCAGAGTGGTGACTGGTTTAATGATTCACGTTGTCTTGGTGCTTTCTCTCCTTTGCTTCTCTTCCCCACTCAGCAGTGTTATTCGGGATCCCACATAAACCACATCCTCTTAAATCCTTGTCTGTTTCTAGGGAAATCCAAATTAAGAGTATGTAAACAAATGGATCTTAACATTGTGGTTAAATTTACATAACACAAAATTTACCACTTCACCCACTTTAAAGTGTGCAGTTCAGCGGCATTACATCATTGTGCAACCTTTAGCGCCACCCACCTCCAGAATTCTTATTTATCATCTCAAACTGAAAACTTTATACCCATCAACAACTCCCCATTGCCTCCTCCCTCTTCCACCATCCCCATACTTCCCAGTCCTTGATAAACACTATTCTACTTTCTTCTCTATAAATTTGATTGTTCGAGGTTCCTTGTATAAGTTGAATTATACAATATGTGTTCTTTCGTATCTGCTTATTTCACTTAACAGAATGTCTTCAGAGTTCATCCATGTTGTAGCATGTATCAGAATTTCATCCCTTTTTAAAACAGAAGGATATCTCATTGTATGTGTAGACCATGTTTTGTTTATCCATTCGTCCACTGATAGACATTTATTTATACCTTTCAGCTATTGTGAAAAATGCTGTTATGAATGTTCATGTACAGGTATCTGTTCCAGCCTCTGCTATCAATTCTTTAGGGTATATGCCTACTGGATCATAAAGTAATTCTGTGTTTAAATTTTTTGAGGAAACACCGTACTGTTTTCCACAGTGATTGCACCATTTTACATTCTCAACAGCTATACACAAGGGTCCAATTTTTCTACCTCCTGGTCAACACGTGCTATTTTCTGTTGTTATTGTCATTGCTTGTAATAGCCATCCTAACGGACAGGGGGTGGTATCGAATTGTGTGTTCGATTTGCATTTCTCTAATAATAAGTGATCTTGAGCACTTTTTCTTGTGATTATTGGCCGTTTGTGTATCATCTTTGAAGAAATGTAAATTCAAGTCCTTTGAAGAAATGTAAATTCAAATTCTTTGCTCATTTTTGAGTCAGGTAATCTGTATCTTTGTTATTGAGTGGTTGGGAGTGAATTTTTTACATATTCTGGATATTAGCCCCTTATCAGATATATGGTTTATAAATATTCTTTCCCTTTCTCTGAGTTGTCTTTTCACTCTCTTGATAATTTTCATTTTTATAAAGTCTCATTTACCTATTTTTCTTTTGTTCCCTGTTCTTTTGGTGTCATATCCAAGAACTCATCGTCAAATCTAAAGTCAGAAAGCTTTTCCTGTATGTTTCCTTTCCCTTTTTTTGGCCACACTACGTATCATGTGGGATCTTATTTTAGCTCCCTGACCAGGAATTGAACCCATGTCCCCAGTGAAAGCCCTCTGAACCACCAGAGAATTCCCTTTCTCTGTTTTCTTCTAAGAGTTGTGTAGTTTTAATATAAATTTAATTCAAAACTCTAGTACTTCGGCCACCTCATGCAAAGAATTGACTCATTGGAAAAGACTCTGATGCTGGGAGGGATTGGGGGCAGGAGGAAAAGGGGACGACTGAGGATGAGATGGCTGGATGGCATCACCGACTGATGGAAGTGAGTTTGAGTGAACTCCAGGAGTTGGTGATGGACAGGGAGGCCTGGCATGCTGTGATTCATGGGGTCGCAAAGACTCAGACACGATTGAGCAACTGAACTGAACTGAACTGAATTAATTTATTTATTTGACTGAGCCATGCGGCATGTGGGATCCTAGTTCCCCAAGCAGACATCAAAACTCTGTCCCCTATATTGGAATTGTGGAATCTTAATCACTCACCCACCACGGAAGTCCCAAGGCATTTTATTTTTAAACCTCAAATCGTTCTTAGGTTTTGTGAAAAAAAGAAAAAAGAAAAGAAAAACCTATAAAACACATTTAATTGTTTAGAACTTTGTGGCTGGAGCTTTAGCAAAACAGTTTGATTTTATAAAAATTCCAGGGGACTGCTCTGGCACTTTAGCGGTTAGGAATTCATGCTTCCACTGTAGGGGGCACAGGTTCGATCCATGGCTGGGGAACTACCATCCCACATTCTGTGCAGTGGAGTCAAAAATTTTAAATAATTTAAAAATTCTAAGGGAAAAAATTTCTAAAGAAATAAATGAAAATTATTTTAAAAACTGCCTTTCAGCTAAAATAGGAAATACTGAAATGTGTTTTCTAAACCTGAAGTTTCCTTACAAAAGATTAGTATTTCAACAAGTCATAAGGAGGAGATGACATTAAAACAAATAATAGTTAAGTAGGGGAAAACCTTCCAGAACCACATATTTCTGGTTTAGCTAGAGGTATCCCCACATTGGCTTTCCTCCCCTCTCTAAAGCTTAGAACCAGTGATGTTTCCTGCAAAGGAAATAAACAAAGGGATAGGTACATAGCAGCAATTCACCTTTTAAATGTCTTTCCTACACTAAGTACTATTATGCCTTACAACCAATTAAGGAAGAAGAATTTCCCCCAATTATCAGGCTCTTTGGCTCTGGCTATTCCTGCTGCTTGTCCAGAAATGCTTTGGGTCTGAACAAGCCTGGCAAAACCTCCTCGCCTATGGATAATCATTAAGCAGCATATCAAATCCCCCTCATGTACAATCAGATGACGTTGACTTTCCCTTCCCAGAACTACAGCCTGAGAAAAACAGGGCAGAACAAGTTAAAAGCAAATTTAATTTATTCTGATTTTCTATAACTGGACAACTTGGGCTTTCTTTCCTCATTTCTCCCAAGAAATAGTCCAAATGATTATACAATTAGTTATCATGTCCCAAATTAATAACAAATTGATGAAAGGCAGCAAAATGAAACAAAAAGTCAATAATAAGCCAACACACATTTATTAGATTCAGTACTTATGATATGTTCAGCAATGACGCCAAAAATTTATATTTTGTTAGCTGAATTTGGCTCTAAACTTTCTACAGAGAAATTCAACTTCAATATCTCCTGCTTTAGATCTTGGCAAATATTTTATCAGCATGCTGAGAAAACAAACAGGATCTCCAGCCTCCAGCCCTCCTCTTTTTCCTTTGTGTTTTGTATGTTCAGTTCAGTTCAGTTCAGTCGTTCAGTCGTGTCCAACTCTTTGCGACCCCATGAATCGCAGCACACCAGGCCTCCCTGTTCATCACCATCTCCCAGAGTTCACTCAGACTCATGTCCATCGAGTCCGTGATGCCATCCAGCCATCTCATCCTCGGTCGTCCCCTTCTCCTCCTGCCCTCAATCCCTCCCAGCATCAGAGTCTTTTCCAATGAGTCAAATCTTCTCATAAGGTGTCCAAAGTACTGGAGTTTCAGCTTTAGCATCATTCCTTCCAAAGAAATCCCAGGGCTGATCTCCTTCAGAATGGACTGGTTGGATCTCCTTGCAGTCCAAGGGACCCTCAAGAGTCTTCTCCAACACCACAGTTCAAAAGCATCAATTCTTCGGCACTCAGCCTTCTTCACAGTCCAACTCTCACATCCATACATGACCACAGGAAAAACCATAGCCTTGACTAGATGGACCTTAGTCAGCAAAGTAATGTCTCTGCTTTTGAATATACTATCTAGGTTGGTCATAACTTTTCTTCCAAGGAGCAAGCATCTTTTAATTTCATGGCTGCAGTCACCATCTGTAGTGATTTTGGAGCCCAGAAAAATAAAGTCTGACACTGTTTCCACTGTTTCTCCATCTATTTCCCAGGAAGTGATGGGACCAGATGTCATGATCTTAGTTTTCTGAATGTTGAGCTTTAAGCCAACTTTTTCGCTCTCCTCTTTCACTTTCATCAAGAGGCTTTTTAGCTCCTCTTCACTTTCTGCCATAAGGGTCGTGTCATCTGCATATCTGAGGTTATTGATATTTCTCCCGGCAATCTTGATTCCAGCTTGTGTTTCTTCCAGTCCAGCACTTCTCATGATATACTCTTCATAGAAGTTAAATAAGCAGAGTGACAATATACAGCCTTGAGGTACTCCTTTTCCTATTTGGAACCAGTCTGTTGTTCCACGTCCAGTTCTAACTGTTGCTTCCTGACCTGCATACAGATTTCTCAAGAGGCAAGTCAGGTGGTCTGGTATTCCCATCTCTTTCAGAATTTTCCACAGTTTATTGTGATCCACACAGTCAAAGGCTTTGCATAGTCAATAAAGCAGAAATAGATGTTTTTCTGGAACTCTCTTGCTTTTTCCATGATCCATCGGATGTTGGCAGTTTGATCTCTGGTTCCTCTGCCTTTTCTAAAACCAGCTTGAACATCAAGGAGTTCACGGTTCACGTTTTGCTGAAGCCTGGCTTGGAGAATTTTGAGCATTACTTTACTAGCCTGTGAGATGCGTGCAATTGTGTGGTAGTTTGAACATTCTTTGGCATTGCCTTTCTTTGGAATAGGAATGAAAACTGACCTTTTCCAGTCCTGTGGCCACTGCTGAGTTTTCCAAACTTGCTGGCATATTGAGTGCAGCACTTTCACAGCATCATCTTTCAGGATTTGAAACAGCTCAATTGGAATTCCATCACCTCCACTAGCTTTGTTCGTAGTGATGATTCCTAAGGCCCACTTGACTTCACTTTCCAAGATGTCTGGCTCTAGATTAGTGATCACATCATCATGATTATCTTGGTTGTGAAGATCTATTTTGTACAGTTCTTCCGTGTATTCTTGCCACCTCTTCTTAATATCTTCTGCTTCTGTAAGGTCCATACCATTTCTGTCCTTTATCAAGCCCATCTTTGCATGAAGTGTTCCCTTGGTATCTCTAATTTTCTTGAAGATATCTCTAGTTGTTACTCTCTGCTTAAAGAGCAAGCAGGCCAGATTCTTGACCTGCTCCTTCTCCAAACTTCACTGGCTCTGTAGGTGGTGGGCAGTTAGGAAGAAGTATGAGTTCCAGGTATTGGATCAAATGCTTAATTAATAGTGGCATCAGGATTAAAATATTTGGAATTGCCCAGAAAACAGCTGTGGGTGGCTGAAGCACCAACCTTCTGAATTCTGAGTCATCTCCGTGGAATGGAATACAGCATAAATATGTTCACACCCACTGAATTTATCTCAACCTCTGGAAATTATCTTGAACCAAACAGGGATCTCATTGCATTGGCCCTCAGGCTTACCCTCCTGGAGGAAAAACCTCTCTCTGTGGGAAGAATCTGACATATTTGCCAAGAACTCTGAACCATCAGGAAACTTTAAAGAAAAGTTCATACGAGGAAGTGGAGGTGGGATGAACTGGGAGATTGGGGTTGACATATGTACACTGCTGCTGCTGCTGCTAAGTCACTTCAGTCGTGTCCGACTCTGTGCGACCCCATAAACGGCAGCCCACCAGGCTCCTCCGTCCCTGGGATTCTCCAGGCAAGAACCCTGGAGTGGGTTGCCATTTCCTTCTCCAATGCATGAAAGTGAAAAGTGAAAGTGAAGTCACTCAGTCGTGTCCTACTCTTAGCAACCCCATGGACTGCAGCCTACCAGGCTCTTCCATCCGTAGGATTTTCCAGGCAAGAGTACTGGAGTGGGGTGCCATTGCCTTCTCCAATATGTACACTACTATGTATAAAATAGAACCTACTGTATAGCAGAGAGCTCTACTCAGTGCTCTAGAGTGACCTAAATGGGAAGGAAATACAAAAAAAGAGGAGATACATGTTTATGTATAACTGATTCTCTTTGCTGTACAGCAGAAACTAACTCAATATTGTAAAGCAGCTATACTCCGATAAAAATTTAAATAACCAAAAAAATGCATGAAAAATAGATAAAAGAACAGTTCATGTTTCTGTAAGTGTTTTCTATCATATGAAAGCTTTTGCTGAGGGCTATCTTAGAGTCTTCTTTAACTGTCCAGCTTTATTGCAAACAGATACTTTTTTTTTTTTTAGTTTAGTTTATTTTTGGCTGTCCTGGGTCTTCATCGCTGCATGGGCTTTTCCTCTAGTTGGGCAAGTGGGGGCTACTCTCTAGCTATGGTGCTTGGGTCTCTCACTGTGGTGGCCTCGCTTGGGGAGCACAGGATCCAGGGCGCAAGGGCATCAGGAGTTGCGGCTCCTGAGCTCTAGAGCACAAGCTCAGTAGTTGTGGCGAATGAACTTGGTTGCTCCACGGCATGATTGAACCTGTGTCTCGTACATTGGCAGGTGGATTCTTTACCAGTGAGCCACCAGGGAAGCCCCTAACACATGTCTCAATAAGGAACTGAGATACTGGCAGCTGGTGCTGGTAGCTAAACACTGCTCCATTATTTATGCACATAAATCAACTCTGAACTTTCCATAGCCCTTTGCTCTTGTGATATCATCCTTCTACCATTATATTTATGGCCTGACTCCCTGTAATATAACTTCACTTGTGCTCAAGGAATCAAATGCATTATAATATTAATATGAGTAAAATTACATTAATAGTAAAAACATTGAAAGTAAAATGTTTGCATACCTATCATTATTAAATTGCTCCCTCCACTGAGTTGATTGTTAATGTAAATATGTATTTATACATATATATACACTTAACCATTTTTATTGGTTTTTACCCGTAGTTTAGCATTAATGTTTCAGGCTTAAGAGTTATTTGAAGGAAAGAAGTGTATGTGTGTGTGTGTGTGTGTGTGTGTGTGTGTGTGTGTGTATGTGTGTGTGTGGTGAGGGTGGGCAGAGGTTGAACAGATCAATGAGATTACATAGATAAGCAATAGTAGAACCAGGACTGGAGTATGTATTCTTCCTTCAATTTGCTCCTTGACACAGACAAAAAGTAATCAAAGTAACCCATTACCCAGAGTAAAATAAAACCAAACTCTCTAGGCAAAGAGCATTTACTATTCCCCACTGCTGATTTTTTTCCCCCAGAACTCAACATCTTCCTCTGTCAATAATATACCATTTCTTTGCAGTTGAGAGTTGAGTCTAATTAGCTTTGCACAAGGTTGGTCTTCTTTTCACTTCCACATGGTGGCAGCCTGCTGAAAATGCTTATTGTTACTGGTGCTAAACTATACTTGAATTTAGCACAAGGAGGATCTGACTCTGATGTAAGTCTGTCCATCTTGTGTTCTGTAGAAAGTTCTCGTTGTATAAAGATCTCTCTATACATAACCCAGTGTTACCAGGAACAATTTCTTCAGCATTTGCTCAAATACAGTATGAAAGAGAAGCTCTCTGCATGACCTGCAAACTCATTTTGAGAGCTGAATATGAACTACCCCAGACTTCATCTAACCACATCAAGCAAAGGAAAGCAAAACTCCTCTATATTGAAGTTCCCTTGTCTGTTACATTAGGAAGTTGGGCTCAATGGCCTCAAACCATTTTGAGCTCCATGAAAGCTGATTTTACTTTCTGTAATGTTTTAAGAACTTATAACCACAGAGATGGAGCCTGTCTTTAGAAATTTACTTACACAATTGCTCCTAATGGGATTTCTCCC
This sequence comes from Budorcas taxicolor, assembly GCF_023091745.1. NCBI lineage: Eukaryota > Metazoa > Chordata > Mammalia > Artiodactyla > Bovidae > Budorcas > Budorcas taxicolor. The sequence continues at coordinate 39,130,044 of NC_068920.1, read as the reverse complement.
TTTCAGAAGAGGCTTCTAATTTTCCATGTTCTAACTTTCCTTACCCAGGGTACTTAGAGATGGCTTTGTATATATTAAATAGTCCATAGAATGGCTCATACCTTATAAAATAAAGCAAGAACTCAAACCCAGAAGTTAAATGTCTTTTGGAGGTTTCTAAAGAAGTCAGAGTTACAGTCCAAATTTACAAAGAGTTCCCGGGCTTTCCTGATAGTTCAACTGGTAAAGAATCCGCCTGCAATGCAGGAGACCTGGTTTGATCTCTGGGTTGGGAAGATTCACTGGAGAAGGGAACGGCTTAACCACTCCAGTATTCTGGCCTGGAGAATTCCATGGACTGTATAGCCATGGGGTTGCAAAGAGTCAGGCACTACTGAGTGACTTTCACTCACCAAGTCTGATGTTAAATATTTTGTTTTTATTTAGAGATACGCTGCACGGATGATCATTTTCCTTCCTTTATTTAGTGAATAGAGAACTAGATATGGCTGACTGTTTATATTTCTTGTTAAATGAAAATGCAAGAATCCTGTCCCAGCATGAGTCAGTCTAATGATGTTTACTGAGTGAAAAATAGCTACAGTTTCCAAAGGAGGAGTATGAGGAAATATAATGGAAATAAAAAATGTATATCCCTCAGAAAGGGCAAATATCATGTGGTATTGCTTATATGTAGAATCTTTTTTTAAAAAATGGTACAAAAGAACTTATCTACAGAATGGAAATGAGTCACAAATATAGAAAAGAAACTTGTGGTTACTAGGGAGGAAAGTTGGGGGGGATAAATTAGGAGATTGGAATTGACATATGCACACTACTATATTGAAAAATAGATAACAAGGACTTACTGTATAGCACAGAGAACTCTTCTCAGCACTCTGTAATGACCTATATGGGAAAAGAACCTAAGAAAGAGTGGGTATATGTATGTGCTGTGTGCTGTGCTTAGTTGCTTAACTGTGTCTGACTCTTTGTGACCCCATGGACTATAAGCCCGCCAGGCTCCTCTGTCCACAGGGATTCTCCAGGCAAGAATACTGGAGTGGATTGCCATGCCATACTCCAGGGGATCTTCCCAGGGATTGAACCCAGGTCTCCTGCATTGCAGGCAGATTCTTTACCATCTGAGCCACCAAGGAAGCCTGGATATATATATATATTATATATATATATATATATACTGCTGCTGCTAAGTTGCTTCAGTTGTGTCCGACTCTGTGCGACCCCATAGACGGCAGCCCACCAGGCTGCCCCATTCCTGGGATTCTCCAGGCGAGAACACTGGAGTGGGTTGCCATTTCCTTCTCCAATGCATGAAAGTGAGAAGTGAAAGTGAAGTCGGTCAGTCGTGTCTAACTCTTAGCGACCTCATGGAGTGCAGCCTACCAGGCTCCTCAGTCCATGAGATTTTCCAGGCAAAAATACTAGAGTGGGGAGCCACTGCCTTCTTGGATATATATATATGTATAAAACAATCATTTTGCTCTACGGTAGAAACTAACCTGCATGTGTGCGTGCTAAGTCGCTTCAGTTGTGTCCGACTTTGCAACAGTATGGACTGTAATCCACCAGGCTCCTCTGTTCATGGAATTCTCCAGGCAAGAATTCTGAAGTGGACTGCCATGCCCTCCTCCTGGGGATCTTCCTAACCCAAGGCTCGAACCCAGGTTTCTTAAGTCTCCTGCATTAGCAGGAGGGTTCTTAATCACTAATGCCATCTGGAAAGCCCAGGAACTAACACCACATTGTAAATCAATTATACTTCAATAAAATTTGCTTTTAACGTCTATCTCTTCTGGGCAGCTTTCAATCCATAAAGAGAATACAAGCAAAGACTTTCGTTTTATCTAAAATGCTGAAATTCACATTAAGCATAGTAGTTAGTGACACTGTAGGAAGTTAACATTATGTGACTGTGGTTGGTGGGGTGACTGAAGCTGTATGGGGATGAGAAAGAGAAAATCTTTTCTAACAGAGTGAGTTTTAAAGGCAAGGAGGGACATGGTTAGGTGAGAGGAAGACGGGAGTTCTCAGAGGAATTGTGTGGGTAGGGCTCTGAGATAGGAGAATGCCAAGAATGAATGCATAATTCAATTTAAAAGTGATCACAGACTTGCCTTCCAACACTGATTGATTTCATTTGGCTGCACTGGTCCTTAGTTGTGACACATGGGATCCTTGTTGTGACATGAGAGATCTTTAGTTTCAGCATGGATGGAACCATGGATCACCAGGAACGGAACCCCTGCCCACTGCATTGGGAGTTCAGAGTCTTAATTCCTGGACCACCAAGGAGGTCCCTTGATATCTATATTAACTCTCACTTATTTACTCATATAGGAAATACTAAGTGTACTATGTAACATCCATTGGACTTGATATCATTAACTAACTGAAAATTTCATTACTATGATGATGAATTATAAATAAATACCCTCTGTTTCCAAATCCGTTCCTATCATCTCTTATCACCCATTGTTTTGATCCGAGCATCCTTCCAGTTTATCATGGAAGGAAGTCTTTAAGTTCACTCTGTCAGAAATCAACAGAACAGTTAACTGGTCAGGCATTCCCCATAGAATCCCAGAGGATGGCCAGTTAGCCCCTCAGAGTCAGGTCTCATATTGGAACCCTGGAGAGTGGCTTTTTGGCATAGTGTTCTGATCATTCTCCCATGTTTTGTCCATAAGAGTGAGGCGGAGTTCTAGAAACTCAGAGTGTACCCCAAGGCTATTCCCTATCTGAATAGACAGCATCCTTTCAACTTTCTTTTCCTCCTGCGCCATTTCTCCCCTCTCACACATAGCTTTTCCATTCTTTTTAAACTTTTAGCACTTATAGGGAATGTGCTCACATGTGTAAAGCAAAAACTCAGTTAGAATTGACTGGGGATTGGTTACCTAAAGCAATAAGAATCCAAGAGGTAAGTAATCCAAGGCTTGCGCTAAGGAACTAGGCATCTTTTATTCTCCTTCTTCTTTATTCCTTAGCACTGATGGCTGCAGTCCCAAACATTCTACACATTCCAAGTAGAAAGAAGCAAGAAGGAGATGATGTCTATGTCTCACTGTCCAAACTAAGTCACATGGCTGGTTATTTACCAGGGAATCTGAGAAGGCAAAGACTTCAGTAAAGGAAAGGCTAGGGAAGAGGGGGCTGGGGTCAATGATAAGTATGCCCCTGCCACAGACTCCAGCTCCAAAGTCCTACATGCCCTTTATTATTCCTCTGCTTGAGTTGTCAGTCATTATTAGACACGTCTGTCACTGCAGCTGGATGGACTGAGTATATGTGTTTGGCAGTAAGGGCTGCACTGACCAAGGCTTGAAAAGAAGCCTCAAAGTGATCAGTTTCAGAACAGAACATGTAAAAAATGCTCAAAACTCTCCCTCTGAAGATGTACCTCTTTCTAGCATTTTTTCCATTATCTATTAATACTATGAGAAAAACGTGTGTTGCCTTTCCACTCTGAAGCTACAGTGAAAAATGTCACTTTCTATCTATCTAGTCTCAGGAGATGTCAAACTAGGTAAGAGGAAGAGATTGGAGATAGAATCACTCTTCCATGCTTAATACTTTCATTTGTGTCCATGATCATCCCATTCAGCAGGTATAAATCTTTAAGTCCTTACCTTATTCTTGCTTTAAGAATAAGTCCTTATTCTTTTTATCTTTCTGCTCTCACAAATATTTCCCTCCTCTAATTTTCCTAATGTTGTTATGGGCACACTATTCAGCCACTCAGTCTGCAAAGCTGGCAATTTCTCCATCACGTACTTCCCTACCACCAACAGGTTTGCAGTCTAGCTGATTCTTCCTTTCTAATGCCTCTTTTATCTTTTCTTTCCATTCACTTTGCTGCTGTGCAGTGGCAGCCATGCCCAAGTTATCGCTGTCTCTTTAAAATGTAAACCTAAAAACAAACTCAAAAGCAATTCATCTGTTTCTCCCACCCTTCACCACCTCCCTGTGGCAACCACCAATCTGTTCTCTTGCATTTTTGAGCTTAGTTATATGTGTTTCTCATATAAGAGAGATTATATGGCATTTATCTTTCTTGGTCTGACATTTCACTTAGCGCAATGTCCTCAGGGTCCATCCACGCTGATACAAACGGCAAGATTTCCTACTTTTTTCATTGCTGAGTAGTAATCTGCTGCATGTGTAGAAACCACAGTTTCTTTATCTATTCATCCACTGATGGGTACTTCCATATCTTGATTATTGTAAATAATGCTGTAGTGAACATGGAAGTGCAGTCATCTTTTAAAATTAAGCTTTTGTTTTCTTTAGATACATATTAAAAAGTGGACCTGCTGGATCATAGGGATCCAGCAGGATCATCTATTTTTTAATTTTCTAAAGAACCTCCACACTCTTTTCCATAGTGACCATAGCAATTTACATTCCTATCAACAGTGTATGAGGGTTCTGTCTTAGAGAGCCAAGACCTTTTAATTGAACATGGATCTGCTAACTGTCATTCTAAGTTCTCTTTTTAGAATACGCATACTTATGATGAATCATTTTTGGTTTCCTGGATATGATTTTTGTCAAGTGGAGAAAGGACTTATATACATTGTGAAACAAGCACAGAACCCATCTAGGTTTCAAGGACTTTCCCTTGGTCTTTTGCTATCGTTTACAGATTTGATAAGTTGTTTTGTTACCAACTCATCTCTATGTAGACCCTCAGAAATATTCAATAAACTATGAAAAACTTCAACCACTTTTGTTTCTGTCCTCATATGACATTGGTTTACACCGTGTTTAATCAGAATCTATGGAGTTTGTTTCCAGATGAGAATGAGCACGCTTCTGTCTCTGAACAGAACACACAAAGCAGCTACTTGTCCAAAAAGTAAATAATGGCAAAATTTGAAGGAAAAAGCCTAGAATTTGAAATATCACTGACTGAAGCATTGCTAAATTTACTACATCTTTTTCTCTGGTCTTCCCAAGGCTTAGACCCACAAGCAGGCAAAGTTGTAGAAGTTGGCAGCAGAGTGGTTAAAGAGAGCCCCACCTTTCAGATGTGAGAACCAAAATGGGAGTTCAGGAAACTGGAAAGTACTGGGATATCTGGAAGAGAGGACTGCTCAGGAAAGTGACCCCATAAATTTATTCCTGAATCCTGAGCTCATGACAAAGTAGTACATACTCGGATCTGTCTAAAGTCAACACTGAGATTTAACAGACAGGCTACCTGCCCACATCGTAGATTAGCTGCTGGAGAACGCACACGTGGAACAGGCTCAAAGAGCACTTCAAAGATATGGAAACTGACCTGGCATTAAAAACATAGCCCACTGGAGGTGAGTTAGAGATTGTGACCAGAACCTAACCAGACTGATTGCCTACTAAAACAAAAATAGCAGCCTCCATTCTCCATATAACGTAAACAAGATCCAGAATCTTATAATATTCAAAAGGTCAAATATGCAATCAAAAATAACTTGCTATCAAAGAATCAGGAAAATCTCACTTTGAATTTAGGAAAAAAGAGTTCAGTTCAGTTCAGTCCCTCAGTCGTGTCCAACTCTTTGCGACCCCATGAATCACAGCACACCAGGCCTCCCTGTCCATCACCAACTCCCAGAGTTCACCCAAACCCATGTCCATCGAGTCAGTGATGCCATCCAGCCATCTCATCCTCTGTCGTCCCATTCTCCTCCTGCCCCCAACCCCTCTCAGCATCAGGGTCTTTTCCAATGAGTCAACTCTTCGCATGAGGTGGCCAAAGTATTGGAGTTTCAGCTTCAGCATCAGTCCTTCCAATGAACACCCAGGACTGATCTCTTTTCGGATGGACTGGTTGGATCTCCTTGCAGCCCAGGGGACTCTCAAGAGTCCTCCAACATCACAGTTCAAAAGCAACAGTTCTTTGGTGCTCAGCTTTGTTTATAGTCCAACTCTCACATCCACACATGTAGCAGATGCCAAAGATGAGTAACATGGTTGTTAGAATTACCTGGTAAAGACTTTAAAGCAGCTATTATTAAATGTTTTTAAAAAGAGATCACAAACACATTTGAATCAAATAGAAAGTTCTCTGCAAGAAGAGAGAAGATATAAAGAAGAACCAAAAGGGAATTTTAGAACTGAAGAATACAGCAACTGAAATAAATAGACTCGCTTGCTGGGCTCAAGAGCAGAATGGAGATAATAGAACTGGAGCCAATGGACTCAAAGACAGATCAATAGCAATTATGCAGTCTGAACAACAGGGAAAAGAATTGAGAGAAAAAAAGGACTTGGCCTTGGGAACATGTGGAATATTAACAAAAGGTTTAACTTTGACTCACTGGAGTCCAAGAAGGAAAGAGGTATGAGTGTGGTGCTGAAAATATATTTGAAGAAATGGTCGCTGACACTTAATCAAAAAAGTTTTTGCAGATGGCAAATGAGCACATGAAAAGATATTCAATATCTTTAGTGATTAGTGAAATCAAAATTAAAACCATGATGGGATAATACCTCAAATCTATTAGAATGGCTTTAAAAATGCCAACAATGGAATTGGAATGGGCGGCAATGGAATTTTCTGGTAGACCAATTGTGGCATAGTAATCTATACATGCCATGTAATATGTCAAAATTCATACAACTGTACCCCCTAAAAGTAAGTTTTAATAGTCTATACTTGAAAAGAAAAAAAAATGTATAATTACAATAAAAGGCTCATGGGTATCTGCCAGAATTACAGAGAGAAGGGAGAAGATTGGATAACTTGGAGATTTGGTTAAATAGAGGTCTGTTAAGAGAGCTTCCCGTAGTTCCAAAATTTTACCCTTTCTTCAAAAAATACATTCTGATTTTTTTAATTCTCTAGATTAAAAAAAAAAATCTCTGTATAACTGTCTTTTATCTTTAATTACTGAAAATCAGTAACACTTTTTCAGGGGACATGAGTTCACAGATATACTTCCCACATGGGCTGTTTCAAACTCTGACCCAATTCAAAGTTCTCAGTTCCTCCTCACTGTTCTCACTTAAAGGTAATGACCTCTGTTACCCTCTTGTCAGGGGAGAGGGGGCAGGGGACAGCTTATGGAGTGCTAGTATGGCTAAATCCCAAGGACGGAGGAGCCTGGTGGGCTGCAGTCCACGGGGCCGGACACGACTGAGCAACTTCACTTTCACTTTTCACTTTCATGCATTGGAGAAGGAAATGGCAACCCACGTCAGTGTTCTTGCTTGGAGAATCCCAGGGACAGCGGAGCCTGGTGGGCTGCCGTCTATGGGGCCGCATAGAGTCGGACACGACTAAAGCGACTTAGTAGCAGCAGCAGCAGTATGGCTAAGATCTCCATTGACTGGAAGAAAGCTGCCAGCTCTGACCATCAATATTTCAAGAGTTCACTGATTTCAAAAAACACACGATGGATGACGGAATGAATCAGGATCTTCATGGGACCATTTATTTGCATGGAAGCATTACTTGGAAAAATTATGTTGAATATGGCCTCTACTGAGAAAGTTCCTTCTGGGTCAGATCAAGAGACACCCACCATGAAAACTCTGGCTAAAATTCCATCTTCTTATTTCCCTGTTTCATCTTTTCCTTCTCCAAAAGTCTCAAAGAGTAGACCCTTCTCAAAGGTTAACCATCCTCTGTGTGCTCTGAATTCTAGCAACTTATCAAAGTCAAAAATCTCCTCTTGTCCAATGGAACCCATTTTCATATGCTCCAAAACCATTTATCCTTGTGTAATCATTTCTGGTTACCTTTAGATCATTTTCAAATGGATGAAGAACTGTGGGGACATATTTTCATGATTCGTCTGTTTGTTAAAACATTCTTCAGCTACTTCGCTCAGAAGGAACAAATGCTTTTATCTTTTCCTATCTCTTTTTATTATTTCCTATCTCTTTCTATTATTGCTTTACTCAAGAGGCTTTCTAATCAATATGTAGAAATTTCATCTTTGTATGATATGTTATAAAGAGTATTTCTGTCTAGTTAAGTCAGTGTATGGAATCTCATGCCATTTGAGCTATATAGAACCGACACCATAGAATGGAATGTCCTTGAAGATCCTTGTGTTGAAAGTTTCCCTGTATGGCCTTTGGCATTTGAAGCGTAGGGTTGAGGAGAAATCAGTTAGCACCAGTTCATGACTGCAGCATTTCTTCTGTTTCTGCAGAACCCTTTGAGGTTGTGACTTTTACTTCATGAGAGGAAGCTGTAGGAAGAAGTCTTGAACAGAGGAAATGGAAAAAAAATCACAAGAAATGCCCACAGTCTCAATTATCTCTAGTGGTCCCAACCCTGAACTGAAAGGAACCCAATATTAGTCTGTTAGGAGGCAGGGCATGGAGTCTCTGTGACCAAGAATAGATACTGTGTGATGGCTGGGAGCCACTGGTCCTCCCTTCCCATACACTTTACACCTACTCACCAGCACTGCTTGGCAGTCTGGACTTTGAGCTCACCAAATTCAAGTCTGGGCTCATGTGGAAAATAATAATGATACTAGTGGGCTGCAGTCCATGGGGTCGCTAAGAGTCGGGCATGACTGAGCGTCTTCACTTTCACTTTTCACTTTCATGCATTGGAGAAGGACATGGCAACCCACTCCAGTGTTCTTGCCTGGAGAATCCCAGGGACGGGGAAGCTTGGTGGGCTACCGTCTATGGGGTTGCACAGAGTCAGACATGACTGAAGCGACTTAGCAGCAGCAGCAGCAGCAGCAGCAAGGACATTAGGCAAAGCATGAGAATGATAACAAAGTTCCGAATGAAACACTGTGTGCCCATTTTTTTAATTAAGTATTTTGCATGGTGATATCTAAAAGTCAACACTAGCTAATGGTGACAAGTAGATTTCTGAAAAAATAGAGAAGTAACTTCACTTCTGAGTTGACACCTTGATAATTTATATTCTCTTACCCCACCTGCCTTGTTTCATCTAGAGGGAAAAAATTTCCTCTTTCCCCCACTCTCTTTCCCCCTCCTTTAAAAAATTAACAAAACCTGATCTGTCATTAACATCTATTCAGTCGCTAAGTCATGTCTGACTTTTTTTAACCCTGTGGACTGCAGCACGCCAGGCTGCCCTGTCCTTCACTATCTCCTGGAGTTTGCTCAGACTCAGGTCCATTGAGTTAGTGATGCCATCCAACTATCTTATCCTCTGTTGCCCTCTTCTCCTCCTGCCCTCAATCTTTTCCTGCATCAGGGTCTTTTCCAAAAGGCGGCTCTTTGCATCAGGTGGCCAAAGTACTGGTGTTTCAGCTTCAGCATCAGTCCTTCCAGTGAATATTCAGGGTTGATTTCCTTTACAATTGACGAGTTTGTTCTCCTTGCTGTCCAATAGACTTTCAAGAGCCTTCTCCAGCTGCACAGCATCAATTCTTTGGCACTCAGTCTTCCTTACGGTCTAACTCTCACATCTGCACATGACCACTGGAAAAACCATAGCTTTGACTATAGGGACTTTTGTTGGCAAAATGATGTCTCTGCTTTTTAATATGCTGTCTCAGTTTGTCATAGATTTTCTTCCAAGGAGTAAGTGTCTTAATTTAGTGGCTGCAGTTACCAACTGCAGTACTTTGGGGACCCAAGAAAATAAAATCTGTCGCTGTTTCCAGTTTTCTCCATTTGCCATGAAGTGATAGAACCAGATGCCATGATCTTAGTTTTTTGAGTGTTGAGTTTAAGCCAGCTTTTTCACTCCCCTCTTTTACCCTCATCAAGAGGCTCTTTAATTCCTCTTCACTTTCAGCCATTAGAATATTTATTATGTCCTTAGTCTGTGCAAGTCACTTTTAGACTTTGGGGCTACAATCTACAAGGATTCTGTCGTTCCTGCCCGTCTGAAACTCACCCCCTTGAATAGTCTTTCTCTATGCTTTTTCATGCTTACCCCCGACCCAAGGAAACTTATTAGAAAAAATTCCCCCCCCTTGGGACTTCCCTGGTAGTCCAGTGATTAAGAATCTGCCTTGCAATGCAAGGGACGCAAGTTCAATCCCTGATCAGGGAACTAGGATCCCACATGTCACAGAGCAACTAAACCCACACCACAACTAAAGATCCTACATGACACAACAAAGGTGCCACCTGCTGCAACTAAGACCCAATGAAGCCAAATAAATAAATATATTTTGAAAAGAAAAAAGTCTTTTTCCTAACTGGCTCCACTGTGCAATTTTAATACTACAGATATACTGTATCTCTGTTTAAGAATTGTGTTTAATACCATAGCTATATTGTGAGTCTGTTTATGTATTGTGCATATCTTTGCTTTAAACGTAGAGGAATTTTTTGTGTGTGTGTGCCTCTCCAGGAACCAGTTTTTACCCTTTTGCGGGTGATATTGCATTTTCCCTGTGAAAAATACATACCATAAGAGAAAGAGAAATAAGACAACAAATGAGAAAAATAATTGTGATGAATAAAATGAAGGGCATTAAAGGGACTAAAAACTGGGGTGTGTTACATTGGATACTGACACCCAGTTGCTTGCACTGACTGAAAGAATGAAAAAAAAACAACAACAAGCTACAGCCTCTCCTTATTTTTCTTTCTTCTCTATGTCAGTTGGACTGGGAATGAAGGACTCTTTCATTACCCCTGTGTGAGCAGTGGGTATGGATGCTCAAAGCTTCTTGGTCCCATTTTTCCTGAAGCCTGGTGTTTAAATCTCCCATCAGAAACTGAAAAGGAAAAAGAAAGACTGAATGTAATCCACAATGTACAGATAATCTCTCTCTTCTCTCTTTCAAATAGACTCACGTTAGTCACATTGCCTACAGTAAACAACCTTTACACCTCAAACAGCAAGGCTGCCAAAAGCCAGCCATTCGGGAATCCAATCTACTTGGTCATTGATTTCTGTGCAGCTCTGAATAGGCCATTATTCCTTAGTATGACTGTGAGACTGTCAAAGATGAATTTAACTTCCCATGGTCGTGGTGGAACAAAGCATGTATATTTGCATAATGCTTTCCACATAGGTGTGTTTCAACAAAATAATGAAGACAAGCTAGCCGGACAGCATAGAGCAGTTTAATACTCGTTATGTGCTCAGGTTCAGGTTTCAGAGTCCAGACCAGGGTCTGTAAACTGGCAGGTAATTTAACCACTCTAAGACTCAGTTTATCCATGTGTAAAATGAGAATAAAGATACTGTGATAGTGGATTGTTATAAGAAATAATGTAAGTAATATATACAAATTTTTAGTATAACACATGGCATGTAGAAAACCCTCTATAAATACCTGCTGCTGTTACAACTGTTTCCATAAGCCAAGCATGTTTTGGTAATCCTACTTGGTTTTACTATTTTCTCTTTTTTTACCATAAAAAGATTAAAATTTGTTTAACATCAAAGCAGGATCTCTAGAATTTAATCATGAGTAGCATTTTTTAATGGCACCCCACTCCAGTACTCTTGCCTGGAAAATCCCATGGACAGAGGAGCCTGTAGGCTGCAGTCCATGGGGTCGCTACTAGTTGGACACGACTGAGCGACTTGACTTTCACTTTTCACTTTCATGCATTGGAGAAGGAAATGGCAAGCCACTCCAGTGTTCTTGCCTGGAGAATCCCAGGGACTGGGGACCCTGGTGGGCCGCCGTCTATGGGGTCGCACAGAGTCAGACATGACTGAAGCGACTTAGCAGCAGCAGCAGCAGCATTTTTTAAAATGGGAACATAATTGCTTTACAGGCTCCCCAGTAGCTCAGTGGTAAAGAATCCACCTGCAAAGCAGGAGACAGAGATTTGATCCCTGGGTAGGGAAGAGCCCCTGGAGGAGGGCATGGCAACCTGCTCCAATGTTCTTGACTAGAGAACTCCATGGACAGAGGAGCCTGGAGGGCTACAGTCCATAGGGTTGCAAAGAGTTGGATACCAATATGAGTGAAGCGACTTACAACTGTAGCAATTGCTTTACAATGTTTGTTCGCTTCTGCTACACAGCATCATGAAAAGTCAGCCACGTGTATACACACACATCCCCTCCCTCTGGAGCCTCCCTCCCACCCTCATCATCCAGTCCTCTAGGTCATCACGGAGCACTGAGCTGAGCTCCCTGCGCTGTATGGCAGCTTCCCCTTGCTATTTCACACATGGTGGGGTTTATATGCCAATGCTACTCTCTCAGTTGGTGCCCCCCATTTCTTCCCCAAGTCCACAAGCCCATTCTCCACTCCTGCACCTCTATTCTCGCCCTGCTAATAGTTCATCAGTATCATTTCCCTAGATTCCATATATATACGTTAGTATATGATATGTTTTCCTCTCTCTGATTTATTTCGCTCCTGATCTGCCTTTTAGTTATCCTTGCTCTTCAATTCCATTTGTTGGTATTTTTCTAAACTAATCTGTTATTTTCTTTTCCTTTGGCTGCTTAATTACAGTTTATAATTCTAATTGTTGCTATCCTTCATTCAGTGCTATGAGATGGTGAGCTAATACTAGCAGATTTACTAAGTAGTCTTTTTAAAGGCTTACACAGTTTGAGTCCTAGAATGTTTCGAAACGAAGGCTGTCTTCCCAGTTCCTCCCTGAATTGGAATCAGCTCTGAGATCTCTGTCCTGGCTATTAGCATTCCTATCCTGACCACTATCTTTGCTAATCCTTAGGGTCCTTTGTCCTCCTGCACAACCTTATCTCTCATCATGTCTATGTAATATTTGTGTTATGTGTTCCTGACTCTCCATGCCTTTTCCAAAACCTATCTAAGTACTTTTCCTCAAAAGAGCTGCTCTTCTCAGATGCCAGACACACACTCAACCACAAAGGAAAAGACATTCATCATGTTTAGGGCCACTCAGCATGTTTAAACATGCTTCTTATGTCTGGGGAATTCCCCATAATTTGCTTAGCCTGCTTAGTTAAGGTTCAGGGATTCTGCCAGGGGCAGATCTTGATTTTGTAGGGCTTGAAGCTAGTACAATTAAGGGAAAATTTCTTTCATTAAAAAAAGGCACCAAAATTATGAACTTAAAATTAGGCTTAAAAATTAAATACTTCTTTAGAATGAGAAAAAATATTTTTTTAATTTAAAAAATGACCAGTACCATACATATCACGAATCTAGAAAAACAATGTAATTTAAATTAATTGCCTAATGCATTATTTTTATAGTTTTATTTATGATTATTTATTATTATTTTAGCTGCATAGTCCTTGATTGACTTTTTATATGCAATGGCTTATATTTTGTAAAAGAATAGGAAGATACTTGAGACTGTTCTTTAGCCAAGTTGGTCAAAGCTTTTTTTTTTTTTTTTTTTTTGATTGATGGTTTAGAGAAGTTTCTTTAAGCTTTAAAACAGAGTTGATCACATTGTGTAAATTTAGTAAGCAGGGCAGAGGAAGCAGGGTTGCAGTTACAGTATCTTTCTTATACAAATTGTGCAGAATCTATACCATTCCTAGGACTCTCCCAGGGCCTTGGAAGGGGTCTGTGCATGTAAGGGGTCCTGAGGCTGCAGCTTCATTAGCTCCGTGCATTGTCCATCTTTGTAGATGGTTAGGTTTCACCCATTAGACACAGTCATAAAGATTTCACTCCAGAAGTGAACAAACAACCTTAGGAAGCAGGAGCACTTGTAATCTACCATTTCACAACAATGACAATAGAGGTATCAGCTCTATTGGTGAAACTTGTGCTGAGTCCCTGGAGTCACTGGGGCTGTGGTCTCTGTGCCCAGCAGCAGTGAAGCCCTCTCCTCTTCAGCAGCCCTCACAGTATGATGCAGGCATGGATCCTGATTGCACTGCCTCTAGGCCAGCACTCTTCGAAATTCCACGAGGTACCAAACATCATTCATTAAACTTTAAAAAAAGTTTGTCATAAACTCACTAGAGTAGTTTCCGTTTGCAGTTTTGAATCCTAACAAATACAGAATGGAGGATTAAGGCCAAAGCTGAGGCAAGGATGAACTTGTCAGAGATGATGGAAAGGTCCAAGGATGAAAGTGAAACAAAGCATAGTGCATAGGAGAAAGCTGGTGTCCACATAGCAGGAAAGTAAGGATGAAGGTTAAACTCAAGGGGCCCAGGCTTGAAGGCAGAAGTCAGGGAACAGAAAATCTTGATCAGGAAGGGGAGAAAGGCAAAGGAGATTAACAAAAGGCAATAAAGGGCAGGTCGAGTCCATTTGATGGGACAGCTGTTGGATGATATGAATGAGGGTTTCATGGGCTTAAAAGGTCTTAAAAACAAATGGAGGCAGACATAGATACAGAGGACAACTAGTGGTTACATATAGGGAGGAGGGGAGGGGCAGTAGAGTGGTGGGGAAATAGGAGATACAAACTATTGAGTGCAAGGCAGATCGAAGATGTATTGTACACATGGGGATACTTTGTAATAACTGTCAATGGAAAGTAGCTTTTATAAATTATATAAAATTTTACTGTACAGGGAGCTCCATTCAATATTCTGTAAACTCGGCAGTGGCCACAGGACTGGAAAAGGTCACTTTTCATTCCAATTCCAAAGAAAGGCAATGCCAAAGAATGCTCAAACTACCACATACTTGCAACTCATCTCACACACTAGTAAAGTAATGCTCAAAATTCTCCAAGCCAGGCTTTAGCAATATGTGAACCGTGAACTTCCAGATGTACAAGCTGGTTTTAGAAAAGGCAGAGGAACCAGAGATCAAATTGCCAACATCCGCTGGATCATGGAGAAAGCAAGAAGTTTCCAGAAAAACATCTATTTCTGCTTTATTGACTATGCCAAAGCCTTTGACTGTGTGGATCACAATAAACTGTGGAAAATTCTGAAAGTGATGGGAATACCAGACCACCTAACCTGCCTCTTGAGAAACCTATATGCAGGTCAGGAAGCAACAGTTAGAACTGGACATGGAACAACTGACTGGTTCCAAATAGGAAAGGGAGTATGTCAAGGCTGTATATTGTCACCCTGTTTATTTAACTTCTATGCAGAGTACATCATGAGAAACGCTGGGCTGGAAGAAGCACAAACTCAAATCAAGATTGCTGGGAGAAATATCAATAACCTCAGATGGGCAGATGACACCACCCTTATGGAAGAAAGTGAAGAGGAACTAAAAAGCCTCTTGATGAGAGTGAAAGAGGAGGGTGAAAGGTTGGCTTAAAGCTCAACATTCAGAAAAGGAAGATCATGGCATCTGGTCCCATCACTTCATGGGAAATAGATGGGGAAACAGTGTCAGACTTTATTTTTTGGGGCTCCAAAATCACTGTAGATGGTGACTGCAGCCATGAAACTAAAAGACGTTTCCTCCTTGGAAGAAAAGTTATGACCAACCTAGATAGCATATTCAAAAGCAGAGACATTACTTTGCCAACAAAGGTCCGTCTAGTCAAGGCTATGGTTTTTCCAGTGGTCATGGATGGATGTGAGAGTTGGACTGTGAAGAAAGCTGAGCACCGCAGAATTGATACTTTTGAACTGTGGTGTTGGAGAAGACTCTTGCGAGTCCCTTGGACTGCAAGGAGATCCAACCAGTCCATCCTAAAGGAGGTCAGCCCTGGGTGTTCTCTGGAAGGAATGATGCTAAAGCTGAAACTCCAATACTTTGGCCACCTCATGCGAAGATTTGACTCATTGGAAAAGACTCTGATGCTGGGAGGGATTGGAGGCAGGAGGAGAAGGGGACGACAGAGGATGAGATGGCTGGATGGCATCACTGACTCGATGGACGTAAGTTTGAGTGAACTCCAGGAGTTGGTGATGGACAGGGAGGCCTGGCGTGCTGCGATTCATGGGGTTGAAAAGAGTCGGACACGACTGAGCGACTGAACTGAACTAACCTGAACTGAATGGCCTATATGGGAATTGACTCTACAAAAAGAGTAGATATATGTTAAATAATTCATTTTGCTGTGCAGCAGAAACTAATGCAGTGTGTTAGTCGCTCAGTCGTGTCTGACTCTTTGTGACCCCATGGACTGTAGCCCACCAGGCTCCTCTGTCCATGGAATCTCCTGGCAAGAATACTGGAGTAGGTTGCCATTTCCTTCTCCAGTGGGTCTTCCCCACCCAGGGATCAAACTTAGGTCTCCTGCATTGCAGGCAGATTCTTTACCATCTGAGAAACTAATACGATATTGTAAATTAACTATAAGCCAATAAAATTAATTTAAAATGAAAATGTTTTAAATTGTATAAAATTTTTAATAAAAAATAAACACCATAATCTAAGTGAAGAAAATGGAAGTTTTGTCTTTACGATATCATTAAAAATAAAAAGGGAAGAAATGGAGGAAGCCTGCACAGTACAATCACTCAGGCTCTCATTACTTTGTGTTGGGAAATTGAAGCCTTCCAACTTCCTCTGACTTTCTTTTCTGCTTGGCAGCATGTTCTCTATACAAAAACCCCATAGATGTCATTGTAATTCCCCTAATTAAAAAAAAAAAAATCAGTCATGGCTCCCCAGTGACTACAGAACAAAACAGAACTCATTAGCTTGGCATTTCTGACCTGCTGTCCTCTAGATCAATCCATCTCTCCAACTCATTCCTCATTAATCTTCTCATCCTCTGTGTTAGGGACACAAGATAAATCATTTAATGTTCCCTAGACATGCATTGCATTTTCCCTTGGTCATGGTGCGCTTCCTGCCTGGGATGCCCTCCCGGCCCCATCTCAACACATCCAAATCCCTCTGTCTTTGAAAGCCCAGTTCAAACGCCACATCTCTTCTTCAGCAGGAGTATTTCTTCCCCTGAAGCACATTAACTGTACTGCTCATGTTACTTTTCCCACCCATCACTGTTGTTATTGAGGCGCGTATTTTTCCTTCATTTAAGAAGCCAGAGCCTGACTTCTGGCAGAATTCTTGGCATGCTGCGTCGTATACTCAGGGGCCCTAAGTAGTGTTGAACAAAGGGCCAAAGGAGGCAACTTTTGAGACATAATTTTCTCCAGAACCCAGAACCAGTGATGGTGGCCTAACATATGAGAGGGAAAATGCAGGTTTTGATATCAGACAAGCAGGAGATGGAGTCACAACTCTGTCACTGTCTAATGAAGACTTTTGGGACAAGTTGCCTAATCATAAGAAGCCACTGGGAAGATGGAGATGATAATCCTATGGCAAAGGATTACTTTGAGAATTGACCAAGGTTCTAGAAGGCATCTTGGGTTTCCCTGATAACTCAGTTGGTAAAGAATCTGCCTGCAATGCGGGAGACCTGGGCTTGATCCCTGGTTTGGGAAGATCCCCTGGAGAAGAGAATGGCTAACCCACTCCAGTATTCTGGCCTGGAGAATTCCATGGACTGTGGATTGCAAAGAGTCGGACACAACTGAATGACTTTCATTTCACTAGAAGGCATCTAATTCAGTTCCCTGGCACAAAAGGGATGCTAATTGGATCTTAGTGGTATCCTTCCCCTTAGTCTCCTCTTCTTCAGCCTCAGCATCTCTCATTTCATACACTGTTCCTCACATAACTCAGTGTTCTGGTTTGCCCACCCACTTCATTTCATCAATATTGCTATTAAAATTTGATTATGAAGATGCCCCAATTGCAGCCTGACTAGTTCATAGAACAGTGGGAATCTGACTTGTCAGTGTCTCAGTATGCTTCTAGTTTTTCAGGACTAGATAGTCATGTCATACTTGGACTAGTTTTCAGTTCAGTTCAGTCGCTCAGTCGTGTCTGACTCTTTGCGATCCCATGAATCGCAGCGCACCAGGCCTCCCTGTCCATCACCAACTCCCAGAGTTCACCCAGACTCATGTCCATCAGGTCTGTGAGGCCATCCAGCCATCTCATCCTCGGTCATCCCCTTCTCCTCCTGACCCCAATCCCTCCCAGCATCAGAGGCTTTTCCAGTGAGTCAACTCTTCTCATGAGGTGGCCAAAGTATTGGAGTTTCAGCTTTAGCATCATCCCTTCCAAAGAAATCCCAGGGCTGATCTCCTTCAGAATGGACTGGGTGGATCTCCTTACAGTCCAAGGCACTCTCAAGAGTCTTCTCCAACACCACAGTTCAAAAGCATCAATTCTTCGGCACTCAGCCTTCTTCACAGTCCAACTCTCACATCCATGCATGACTACTGGAAAAACCATAGCCTTGACTAGATGAGCCTTAGTTGGCAAGGTAATGTCTCTGCTTTTCAACATGCTATCTAGGTTGGTCATAACTTTTCTTCCAAGGACTAAACGTCTTTTAATTTCATGGCTGCACTCACCATCTACAGTGATTTTGGAGCCCAAAAAAATAAAGTCTGACACTGTTTCCACTAATTCCCCATCTATTTCCCATGAAGTGATGGGACCAGATGCCATGGTCTTCTTTTTCTGAATGTTGAGCTTTAGGCCAACTTTTTCACTCTCCTCTTTCACTCTCATCAAGAGGCTTTTTAGTTCCTCTTCACTTTCTTCCATAAGGGTGGTGTCATCTGCCCATCTGAGGTTATTGGTATTTCTCCCGGCAATCTTGATTTGAGTTTGTGCTTCTTCCAGTCCAGCGTTTCTCATGAGGTACTCTGCATAGAAGTTAAATAAACAGGGTGACAATATACAGCCTTGACGTACTTCTTTTCCTATTTAGAACCAGCCTGTTGTTCCATGTCCAGTTCTAACCATTGCTTCCTGACCTGCATACAGATTTCTCAAGAGGCAGGTCAAGTGGTCTGGTATTCCCATCACTTTCAGAATTTTCCACAGTTTATTGTGATCCACACAGTCAAAGGCTTTGGCATAGTCAATAAAGCAGAAATAGATGTTTTTCTGGAAACTTCTTGCTTTCTCCATGATCCAGTGGATGTTGGCAATTTGATCTCTGGTTCCTCTGCCTTTTCTAAAACCAGCTTGAACATCTGGAAGTTCACGGTTCATGTATTGCTAAAGCCTGGCTTGGAGAATTTTGAGCTTTATTTTTTGTTGTTAACAGAATTCATTTTTAAAATTAAATATCTATTTGTTTGTGCTGGGTCTTAGTTGTAGTACCTGGGATCTAGTTCCCTGACCAGAGATGGAACCTACACCCTCTGAACTGGGAGTATTGAGTCTTAGCCACTGGACCATCAGGGAAGTCCCAATTTTAATCTTTAGACTGACTAAAATCTTCAGAATTTTTGGAACAACCTACCTCCAGGTCACATGTTCATTTTACACTTGAACCTAAATGCAAATACTTGCTCTTATCTTTGTTAACTTTCAACTAATTTATATAAGGCTAGAATTTTACTTTACCAAAATCACATTCAACCCTGATTTTAATCATCTTTAAAAAGTTATCAGGGGTAGCTTGGTGAAAGAGGCACTAAAGCAACAACTTCAGAACATTCTTCTCACTCATTTAATTGCAGAATAAATACCTCCCATGGTGAGCTGTAATACGACCAGCGTTTGAGTCTGTGTGGAGGAAAAAGATGACTTTTGCACTTTGGTTCTGTCAATCAGAGCCACATAAGCAATTAAACTTCAACAAACTTAGTGACTGAATAACAGAAATACATTCTTTAGAGATCACCTTAAGAAAAATGAAAAATAAAAATGTGGCATTCTTAATTTCTCAAATAGAAAGAATCCTTCTGTGTTTTAATTAAGCACTCTGTTGTTCTACCAATAGCACTGGCCCCAAACTTTGGTTAGCAACAAATAGTCTTGCTGTATTGCAGGGTTGACTCATTGGAAAAGACTCTGATGCTGGGAGGGATTGGGGGCAGGAGGAGAAGGGGACGATAGAAGATGAGATGGCTGGATGGCATCACTGACTCGCTGGACGTGAGTCTGAGTGAACTCCGGGAGTTGGTGATGGACAGGGAGGCCTGGCGTGCTGCGATTCATGGGGTCTCGAAGAGTCGGACACGACTGAGCGACTGAACTGAACTGACTGAACTGATTGCAAAAAAAATCTCAGAAATGGAAGTTTCTCAGATTCTGTGCAGATAATACTATATTTTTCTTGGAGGACAAATAAATAAACAAAGCAATCTGAATGTAAAACTTTTACTGAGATTCTTCTGAGCAGCTTCTCCATTGAGGAGCCATAAGTGACTTTTTATTAATGGAAATTTATAGGAAATATTTTTGGGAGCTTTCCAATTTTTCCTAATCAACCTAAATCCTACATACATCAAACATTTTTTTTTAGGCCACTCTATGGGGCATGTAGGATCTTAGTTCCCCTACCAAGGATCAAACCCGTACCCTCTGTTTTGGAAGCATGGATACTTAACCAACGGATGGCCAGGCAAATCCCTTAAACATAATTTTAAGGAGAGGGATATTAAATAATAAATAGAAATTTCTTCAACCTAGAATTTCTATAAAAGTGAAATAACTTTAGTAAAGAAAAAGTCTTCTTTAAAAAATGTCTAGATCATATTTTCCCATTTATAGCTGGAGATTCAGTTATTTAGTATAAATAAAGAGAGATATCTAAAATAGCCAAGACTAAAAAAAAAAAAAGCCATGGTTTTTGTTAGTTTTTTATATGCTTTTAGATAAAGGAAGCAGTCCATATAAAATATAATCAAGCTTTTTCTCTATCAGTCAAGATTGCCATTATCAACAATTTATATTGTATGGTAAATGGAGTCTATGGGGGTCTATCAGACCAAAAGTGAATTCATGCTCTGAAATATCTTTTCTTTCACAAATCCTTTGTATTTGTTGCTCTGTCTTAGAATGTGTGTCTTTAAGGTCTATGGGAAAGGTTTTTTATTAGGTTGAACCATGATGCTGTTGATATTTAATTATTTTAATCTACAAAACATTCATTTCTCTTGCTTTAAACTAACATAATTAAAGATTGAGTCCAAGGCTGAAAAGTTTCTGTGTCAACTGTTTTTATCAGCATCCTTTTTTAAATTAATTGGCTTGTTTGTTATTTATTTATCTTTGTTGCTGTGCGCAGGCTTTCTCTAGTTGGGTGGGGGAGGGTGTTACTCTATAGTTGTGATGCTGGCTAGCTTCTCCTTGCTCCCAGCTCACGGGATCTTCCCGACCAGGGATCAAATCCCGGTCCCCTGCATTGGCAAGCAGATTCTTAACCACGGGACCACCAGGGAAGTCCCAGCATCTTTTGATATTTGTATACTTCTTACCATATCTTACATGATGAAATATAGACTATGCTGGGCCATCTCTTGCCCTCCACACATGCAGCCCCTGGAGTCATCCCCTGGAATCATGGTCTTGTTTTCCATTCCCACAATCAAGAGACAAGAGAGCCACATCTCTAAGAGAAATCACATTGCCCTGCTGGCTTCTCTGGCAGTATAACATTTGACCCCATTTTTCTGGTTTACTGTCATCAAATCACCACCTATTGCTTTGTATTAGCTTTTAGTACATTATGATGAAAAGTACTTGGGATTGTTAGTTGTTGAGTTTTAGAGCTAGAAGAGATTTCAGCAATCCTTTACACCAACCTTCCTAGAGTTAACACTTCAGTGTTAGTTGCTCAGTCCTGTCTGACTCTTTGTGACCCCATGGACTGTAGCCCACCAGGCTCCTCTGTCCATGGAATTTTCCACGCAAGAATACTGGAGTGAGTAGCCATTTCCTTCACTAGGGGATCTATCCAACCCAGGTATCGAACCCCTGTCCCCTGCATTGAAGGCAGGTTCCTTACTGTCTGAGCCATCAGGGAAACCCATAGTTAACACTGTTGATTTCCGATTCCCTTTGTCAGCCCAATTTTCACCCAGTCTTTCACCTTTTCAGCTGCTGCCAATGTGTTTTGGCCACGGGCTTGACTTAGTGGTGGGGATGACCTCACTGGTTTGGAATCTCAGCCTAAGCCAATCTGCTCACCCAGATCCCTGCTATTAGATGGGTGTTAATGGCCTGAATTGTGAGCTTCCCAAATTCATACATTGAAGTCCTAACGCCAGTGACTCAAAACATGACCGTATTTGGAGATAGGGCCTTTAATGAGGTCCTTAAATTTAAATCAGGTTATTAGAGTTGCCTTAATTCATTATGACTTCAGACACAGACATGTGCAGAGCAATGACAGTGTGAAGACACAGGGAGGAGATGACAATTTTCAAGCCACGGGGAGAGCACAGGAGAAACCAAACCTGCTGACAGCTTGATCTCAGACTCTAGTTTACAGAACTGTGAGAAAATTAATTTCCATTGTTTAAGCCACCCAGCCTGTGGTGTTTTGTTATTGCACCCATAGCAAACTAATACAATGGTATTGGGCTTTGGGATGGAACCCAATTTGAGCCAAAAAGGAGAGACATTTTGTAGAAACCTTGAGGAAAATAAAACCTTGGTAAAGAATCTGCCTGCCACGCAGGACACCCAGGTTCGATCCCTGGGTCAGGAAGTTCCCCTCGAGAAGGAAATGGCAACCCACTCCAGTATTCTGGCCTGAGAAATCCCGAGAACAGAAGGAGCCTGGTAGGCTACAGTCCATGGGATCACAAAGGGTTGGACACGACTGAGGGAGGAAAATAACATCCCTTGTTTAAAGGAGATTACCTGAAGACACACTCTTTCTTCTTTTCAACGTTGTGAGACAGGGATGTGAAGCTTGTAAATTCTTGCCATTGTTTTGTCATCAAAAATGATACTATGACTGACAGTGAGGCAGTACTCATTAGCCAGGGGAAATGAGGAAACAGGAGCTGGAGTTACTTAATTAAACCAACCTCAAAACCTGCTCAGTCTCTGGACTTCCAGTTATGTGAGCCAATACACCTCTGTTTAAGCCAGCTCAGACCAACTCTTTTGTTACTTACAGTCTTTAGTGTATTTGGTTTGCTACCTATCCATTCATTTCACAGAGAGAGGCTGAAAGTCGCTCAGTAGTGTCCGACTCTTTAAGACCCCGTGGACTACACAGTCCATGGAATTCTCCAGGCCAGAAGACTGGAGTAGGTAGATGTTCCTTTCTCCAGGGGATCTTCCCAACCCAGGAATCAAACCCAGGTCTCCCGCATTGCAGGCAGATTCTTTACCAGCTGAGCCACTAGGGAAGCCCAAGAATACTGGAGTAGGTAGCCTATCCTTTCTCCAGGGGATCTTCCCAACCCAAGAATCGGGGTCTCCTGCATTACAGGCAGATTCTTTACCATCTGAGCTACCAGGGAGGCCTCTTCAAATTTGAGTGACTTGTTCGATGTACAACAGTGTAGATTAAATAACTCAAAATAATGCTCTTTCCTTAACACAATAATGCTCTTTCCTCTACTGTTGCAGGTAGGTCAGTTCTGACTCCATGTTGGGAACGTTTCTTTGACTTGCTTTTGTTAATATAATCATACATAATGGTCTGCCTCAGAGACCCTGCCCCTCTGGCTGACTGTTAAACGCTTTTGTTCAGAACCGTGTCAACCTGTATATGGCAGGAAGGAAGAAATTAACATACACCCTGCCTGAGCTTTGCCCTTCTAGAAGATATTTGCAAGATTAATGGCTTTCTTATTTTGTTCCCTCAGCTTTCCCCCACCCAATGTCTCTGATGTATAAAAGAACCTGGCATCCAGACCCCAATGAGACGGTTATTTTGAGACACTATCTGCCATCTTCTCAGTCATTGGGCTCTTCAAATAAAGTCATATTCCTTGCCTCAACACTTCATCTCTTGGATTGAGCCAGCTTGGATTAGTAACTCTAGGTTCAAGATAGAGGGTACACAGAAGTCACAGGGCTATAATATACAGCAGAAGAAGTACAGTCAATAATATTATAATAACTCTCTACGGGGACAGATGGTTACTAGACCATGGTGATCATTTCACAATGTATGCAAATGTCAAATCACTATGCAGGACAGCTGAAATTAGCACAATGTTATATGTCAACTATGTTTCAATTTTTAAAAAATGGCAAAAACTTAAGAGATAAAAAGAGATTGAGGGAATTCCCAGGTGGTGCAGTGGTTGGGCCTCCACACTCCAATGCAGGAGGCACAGGTTCCATCCCTGGGTGGGAACTAAGATTCTGCACGCCATGCAGCTCAGCCAAAGAGATAAAAAGAAAAAAAAAAAAAAAAAAAAAACAGATTGAGAATACATACACAGTTGGTAGGAGCATTAAGAAAAGTACCGGTAAAGTAAAGGGTTTTATAAACATGAAGAAGAAAATATTCACTTTTCTCTGACAAATCCAGGAAGGCTAAATAGAGACTTAGAAGTATTAGCAAGGGAGAGAGAGGACCTGAAAATTGGCTTCCTGGTGTCAGTAAGTCAGTTTTTTGTCCTTCCCTGTAACTTCATCTTTAGTCTCTTTAGAAGGGACTCCCCCTACTCAACTTTCTTCCCGTTTCTTTCTTTCATTGCCTTCCTATTTATGAGTTTCAAAGTGGCTCAGTGGTAAAGAATCCATCTGCCAATGCAGGAGACACGTATTTGATCCCTGGCCTGGGAAGATCCCACCACATGCTGCCAAGCAACTAAACTCGTGTGCCACAACTCCTGAGCCGGTTTTCTAGAATCTGGGAGCTGCAACTACCAAAGCTCACAATTAGAGAAGAATATGAGCTATCAAAACAAAAACAGCAGAAGGATTTTGACTATGTGTAATTTATTAAAAACAAACAAACAAACAACTTTCTATATTCTTCTCATGTGCTTCCCTGGTGGCTCAGATGGTAAAGAGTCTGCCTGTAATGTGGGAGACCTGGGTTTGATCCTTGGGTTGGGAAGATCCCCTGGAGGAGGGCATGACAACTCACTCCAGTGTTCTTGCCTGGAGAATCCCCATGGACAGAGGAGCCTGGTGGCTACAGTCCACAGGGTCGCAAAGAGTTGGACACAACTTTACGACTATGCACACACATTCTTCTCATAGTTAGCTCTTTTTTGTCATTGTCTTTGTTCTCATGATTTCAAACTCTGAATTGTTTGAGGATTTAAACTGCTTATTACCTTAAAGTACAATTGATATTATATCCAAATGTATGACATTCCCCTCATTATAATTAGGGGAAAATTATCATGTTTTTAGTGTCAATCTACTTGACAACTATATTGACCACTCATATTTTTTCTAGAAACCATAGTCTAGAAATCGGATATGAATAGTATATAAATTGCAGCCCAGAATTTCTGCCTCCTAGATTTAAAACCCCCAATATTAAAAAAAAAAATTCAGTATTCAGAACACCAGTCTTTGAAGTTAGCCAAGACTATTCCCTGATGCTCCAGTTGATTTTGTATGTTAATATACTCTATGCCTTCTTTCTTTATACCAGAAACAAAAAAATTCTTTAAAAAAAATGTTACCTACTTGCTCAAAAGGAAAAGGAAAATGCATTTAAGTTTCATTCAACAATATTCATGCTCCACTGACCCCAGTTCAGCTTTCTTTCCCTCATTTTGTGATTCTAGTGCTCCTTTTTTCGTGGAGTTTTGAAGACAAGACTGAGTAAAAAGAATGTATCCTTGCTTTTTAAGTGTTGCCAGTAAGGACTAAAAAGTGTGCCACTTGGCAGCCAGTGCAGCCGTAACTTTTCCCCTTCACTCTCAGTGTTCACATAACAAGGTGAACTTAATCCTCTTAACCAAGGTTTACTAACTGTGACTCGCAGAAGAAAGCTCTCTGATCTTTGCTGTTTTAAGAACTATTGTCAGTGGATAATTGTCATGTTAAATTATGTGGTAAAGAGGTTATCTTCAGTCTTAGGCTATCAAGGAGACTTTGACAAAGTGCTTTGTATTTCCATTTGTTTTCCTGGGGTGTCATTGTCTGCTCAAAACCCCACTGTCATTTCCAATCACTGACCACTAAGACGTCACCCAAGACTACAACAGTTTCAGTGTCATTTTGGCATCCAACAGGAAGCCTTTAGAAATCCCTGAAAATGCGCAAACTTGCCCATAGATTCTAGGAAATAACACATCAAATAAAATTTCTATCCAGGATCATTAAAAAAATAAAACAAAACATTAACAAAACAAAGGAAAACACATTTTAAAAAACATAGTGCTTCATTTGCAGCCTCCCTATCAGCTGCAGATTTGAGATTCAGTGAACATGCCAGAAGCAGCCAGCCAGGTCTTATGACTCACAGACACATGATGCTTCTGCTAGGAACACAGACAGGTGGATACACTCCTGATCTATTCACCAACTCTTTACTGGGATTTCAGATATAGCACCCATGAGCTGGTGGAAAATGGTGCCACTTGCTTTTTTTTTTTTTTTTTCAATGAATCTTTGTAGATTGAAGATCACTTTGAAAAAGGAAATGAAAGGAACCTTAAAATCAAATAGGTTGTGTGGCAGCAGCTTCAGTGTGTAGGATTTAGTTTTAGAGGATCTCAGGTGGCGTTGTCAAGCTGTTTGTGCTCCCAACTCACTGGGAGGGTCCTTACAACATCCTATGGCTGGGGGTCCATCCTTAAAGATTCTGAATCATTGACCCAACAATTCCATTTCTAGAAGGGAAACGAAAGAGATTTTACTTTTCACTTCGTATAATTTGTATCCTGTTTGAATGTTCTATGTTTATATTACCTTTTATTTTTAAAAATTAACTCGAGGGACTTTCCTGATGTTCCATTGGTTAAGATCCCAAGCTTCTACTGCAGGGGGCAACGGTTCAATCCCTGGTTGGGGAACTAAGATCCCACAGGCCACACAGTGCAGCTAAAAAGAAAAATTTAACTTGAAAAGCACTTGCCTTTAATACGGACATTCCTGTATGCTCCTCACTTGCTAGTGGTTATAGTTCTTCCAGGTTCTCAAAATACCAAACCCCCATTGAAACAGAAATCTATCTATAGTTTTTAGCGTATTGGACTGATACTGTGAAGTTTTATGATAGAAACATGGATTGTAAAGTCTGGCTCTGCCAGTATAAAAATTTAGGTGAGTTGTATAAACTCTCCAAGTTTCAGATTCTTCAACCATGAAATGGGCACCTTAACCCTGTGCCTGTTTCTTGAGATTGAGTGAAAACTAAATGATATTCATGCAAAGCGGTTTTTACAATACTGCTTCTGTTTTATGTTTTGGAGTTTTGGCCACAAAGCATGTGGTATCTTAACTCCCCAACCAGGGATTGAACCCACACCCCCTGCATTGGAAGGCAAAGATTAAGCTCTGGACATCCAGGGAAGTCCCTAAAGCAGTTTTTATAAAGCAGGTATTCAATAATGGTTTATATCCATTACCTACTCTAACCCCCATTTCTGCCCTGACATAAGGGGTAGTTTAGAGTATATTTAATTCATTTATTCATATCATCTTTTCATACAAATATATGATCTCTCATTTACAAACGTAGAAAATATATGATCACTTTCTGAGCTGAGTATCCC
This sequence comes from Budorcas taxicolor, assembly GCF_023091745.1. Lineage (NCBI taxonomy): Eukaryota > Metazoa > Chordata > Mammalia > Artiodactyla > Bovidae > Budorcas > Budorcas taxicolor. Next base: position 39,102,842 of record NC_068920.1, on the reverse strand, counting down.
AGTCAGAACTCAAAGGTAAATAGTATTAATATTTATTATATAGATGTTTATTTTGGTTAGCAAATGTTTCTGGTTCTTTTCTGCCAGGTTTTCCTTAACACCTGCCATTTGTGTACCGATCTTTCCTCTTTGGTGTTTGTTTATATATAACCACACCTTTCACGGCTTTCCAAAGTTCAAAAGATGTTTCAGTGGGGAGTGTGTTTTTAGATAGGAGACAGATGGATCAAGGATAAACACAAGTCTTTGTGGTTGATGGTGATGGTATTTTATGTTTGCCAGGTAAATACGAACTCCAGAAATGAAATGAGATAAGAAGCCAGAGAGATTCTACTAATATAATATGTGGCCTGTGTTTGGGGCTTCATAGTTTCCCCATATACTTTACCTCATTGAACAAAGTTTAGTAACATTGTTATTTAGCATTCTCCTGCCAGCTCTGGAGAGGGTATTGGGGTCCCTTGTGGCTGGACCAGCAGCATCAGTATCACCTGGAAACTTATTAGAAGTCTAGAATCTCAGCTGCCCCCTCCCCAGCTATGGAATCTGCATTTTCAGTAACACCCTCACCTGATGTGGGTATACGCCATAGTTAGAGAAGCTCTGACTTAGGGAACATTTAAGTCTCATTAGTTGCCTGCGATACCTGACTGTCCCATGATGTCTTTTAGTTTCATTGAGACTGTATTCAAGGCTTCCCAGGTGGCATTAGTGCTAAAGAACTTGCCTGCCAATGCAGGAGATGCAAGAGATGAGGGTTTTTGATCCCTGGGTCACTATTTTTGCCTGGAGGATCCCATGAATAGAGAAGTCTGGCAGGCTATGGTTCATATGGTTGCAGAGTCTGACATGACTGAAGCAACTTAGCACACACACAAAGTCAAGACCTTGACATTCAGAACAGGCTTACTACATCTTTTTTCTGGTGTACTATGTCAGTTACCTTTTAGTAGCTGACTCTCAGTTGAAAAGGTAAGGCTCTTCAGTGTCATTACTCTAAATTCTTTTTCAGATAGGTTGCCTATTTCCTCTTCATTTATTTGGTCTTGTAGGTTTTTACCTTGTTCCTTCTTCTGTAACATATCTTTTTGTCATTTCACTGTATGCTTATGGCTGATTCATGCTATTATTTGGCAGGAACCAACACATTCTAAAGCAATTATCCCTCAATTTAAAAAGATTGCCCCCCCCCCCCAACCAAAAAAAATGTAGGGTTGAGTCATAGACTGAATTCTCTTTGGCAAGGATACCCTCAGGACCAGACAAGTGGTTGGACTGACTCAATCCCTTTTCTGGCCTCATTTCGCAGTATGACGCTGTACTTCCACATTTCTCCTACAGAATCACAGGGAGAGTTAAAACGAGAGTAGTAGCCAATCTGAAGTAGTGAGTTTACACAGTATCTCTAAATCTTTGACCAATTTCTCAATCACTGGCATAGTACCCCAGTCAGGAAACTAAGATCCCACAAGTCACGTGGTGTGGCCAAAAAAATAGGAAGAGGGCTCTCCGTGCTTCAGACAGTGTTCTAAGGCTTAAAAAATATCAACTCGTTTGATCTCAAAACAACACTGTAAGATATGTGCTACTATCAGGGCTATGTTATAATGAAGAGCCCAGGGCACGGAGAGGTCAAGTAACTTGCCCAGGGTCATACAGTCAGTAAATGGCTTAAGTAACACAGAAGGCGGCAATAGGTCACTCCTCCCAGTCACCATATCCTACCTTTTGTCTCTTCTAACCAAATCCAGTGCCGAGTCCCTCTTGAGGGATTCCATCATGGCTACCCCACCTCATATTAGCCAAATGCTTGAAAACTCATTTTCCCTCTGTTTTATTAAAATTAGCATTCTCTGGTGTATTTGTTTTAGCCAGTTTCTAGGAAAAAAGCCAGAAATCTGATTTAAACTAACTCATACCAAGGATTATTAAATCAGATTATGGCTTAACCTAGTCATCACTGCATGGGTTTTGACAGCTCCAAAGAGAACACTCACTATGTTACAGGAATTTATCTCAGTTGTAATAATTTTCAAAATTTAGAAGGGTCAAATGGTGCTGGTTGGGGGGGTGGTGGCGGTATTCCAAACATCTAGCCTCAAATCCCAAAAGTCTCCTTTTCTAGGTCAGGGTTGTGCATAAAACTTCATTTGGGAAAATAAAGGAGAGTCTGTTGCTTAAAATAATAATAAATGGACCCATTGCTCTAGTCACTTTCTGGCTTTCCTTCCCTCCCCGGCCCACCATGGGACACATCCCATCCACCTGTTTCTGGATAAGAAAGCACTTGGGATTCACAAAATGGGCAGAACACCTCTGTGATCAAAGAACTTCCAGAGGAGATCCAGATAGTAATTTTGAGCAGATACTTTGAGCCTCTCAGCAAGGTGAAATTACACTGCAGAGGTGAACGTCTTGACAACAGGATTATTCTTTTATTTTTTTAAAATTGCCACGCCACACAGCAAGCAGGATCTTAGTTCCCCCAACCAGGGCCTGAACTCAGTCCCAGTAGTGAGAGCACCAAGTCCTAACCACTGGACCACCAGGGCATTCCCAGAATTATTCTATTTGATGTGTGTGAGCAGGCTCAGTCGTGTCCGACTCTTTGCAATCCCATGGACTGTAGCCCGCCAGGCTCCTCTGTCCATGGAATGCTCCAAGCAAGAATACTGGAGCGGGTTGCCATTTCTTCCTCCAAGGGATCTTCCCAATCCAGGGATTTTCCCAATCCAGGGATCCAACCCGCATCTCCTGCGTTTCCTGCATTGGCCGGCGGGTTCTTTACCACTGTGCCAGATACCTGGTGCCAGCAGCCACATTTCCCGGTATCTTGGCCTCAAACATTCTTGACAAAGAATGGGCATGACCATTTCTGCTGGGCATGACCAGAACAGGAAAGTGACCAGCCATGCAGCTTTCTTACAGTTCCCCTCAGCAAAGGCCTGAAACCTCTGGGGGTCTGGACGCCTCCCTTGGTCCCAGGCAGTTGGCTTTTCAGCCTCCCTCAGTTCTTCCTGCTAAATGGCTGAGATTGCATCTAACCAAGTGCCGGTCAATGTTGTCCTTCGATGAAATCAGATTTCTGGTCATGGGTCAGATCACTGCTTGAAGCAGTTTCTTCCTCCACACCCAGTGAATTCCCCAGGGAATTATGCGGGTTTACGGCAATTTCTGCAGGCCCCTGTTGGTATTGAGAGCAGCCGGGAATGCTCTTCTTGGTTCTAGTTAGTGATTAACTTTTGAAGGCAATTCTTCTAGTGTGTGTGAGTGACATGGGGCACCTGTTTAAAGTGATTCCACACCAAGTTACATGCCGCTTTTCCTGATCAAGCCCTGGCCCAATTCCAAAGTGTTGTGACTTCTGTTGAGTCTGTTGTGATTGCTATGACTATGTTCCGGAGATTTGCTTAGTTGCTTCAGTCATGTCAACTTTTTGCTACTCCAGGACCTGTAGTCCATCAGGCTCCCCCGACCATAGGATTCTTCAGGCAAGAATACTGGAGTGGATTTCCACTTCCATTTCCAGGGGATCTTCCCAACCCAAGGATCGAACCTTGCATTGCAGGTGGGTTATATACTTAAAAATTGGTTGATAGTGACCTAAATGAGAAGAAAATCCAAGAAAGAGGGGAGATCTGTAAACACATAGCTGATTTGCTTTGCTGTACAGTGGAAACGGACACAACATTGTAAAGCAACTATACTTCAATAAAAATTAATTTAAAAATTAAATTTAAAAAACTGTTGAGAAGGTAAATCTCATGTGACCACAGGAGAAAAAGGGTTGGAGGGTATGTAAAAAAGCTTTGGGAGGTGATCAGTATCTTTATTACCTGAACTACAGCGATGGTAACAAGGTTTTATACAAAAGTCCCCCAATCACCAAATATTATTCATAGGTTATGGTCCAGTTTTTTGTACACTAATTATATCTCCCTAAACTTGTGTGGGGGCAGTGGTGGGGAATAAAGCCCTTTTCTCTCAGAAATTTCTCAATTGCTATAGAAGGGAAATCAGCTTGTTTTCTCCCAGATCACTACTGTGGTCCCCTATGGTTGACTAGGGGCTTCCCTTGTGGCTCAGCTGGTAAAGAATCGGCCTGCAAAGCGGGAGACCTAGGTTCGATCCCTGGGTTGGGAAGATTCCCTGGAGAAGGGAATGGCTATCCACTCCAGAATTCTGGCCTGGAGAAGTCCATGCGTTATATAGTCCAGGGGGTCACAAAGTGTCAGACACAACTGAGCAGCTTTCACTTCACTTCTTCATAGTTGACTAAACCGTTTCCACTTAAGTTCTTTAACCTCTGGGAATCCACAAGCCAGTTCAGTGACATGCCCAGAGAAATCAGCAGCCTGATTGTACTGAGAGCTGTATACACATTTCTCAGTGAGAAAGCCTTGGATTACCACTTCTATTCAATTCCTGCTAGTAGGTTTCTTTTCATATTACTAAGATTGAGACTCATTCACTATGTACATTGGAAACCTTATGGTTTAAGCCTGTGGTAAAGGAAATGGCAACCCACTCCTGTATTCTTGCCTGGAGAATCCCTTGGGCAGAGGAGACTGGCGGGCTACATACAGTCCATGGGGTCACAGAAGAGTCAGACACGACTTAATGACTAACCAACCAACCAACGAAAGCAGGTTTTGTTAAGACCTGTATTTATAATCAAGGTTTTATATGTTTGATGATTTTTAAATGCATATATTCAGCAGACTTGCCTTCTCATAAATTTTGGTTCCTCATTTCAACTAATTGCTCAGTTTCTGCTGTTTGAAAGGACTTGTCCGACTAATGACCCACATGCTTTGTAAACCGACTTATCTTCCCCAGTCGAATACCACTTCCTCTGGATTCCCCATTTATGTCCCCGTTTCTTTACACAATTCCTTTTTCTGGTCTCTCGAGCTCAGCATTATATTTAATTTACTCATCAAAATATTTTCATAGCTTAATAGGTTTGATTTTTGCAAGACTACCTTATAGAAACAATGGAAACAGTGACAGACTTTATTTTGAGGGGCTGCAGAATCACTGCAGATGATAACTGCAGCCATGAAATTAAAAGACGCTTGCTCCTTGGAAGAAAAGTTATGACCAACCTCAGTTCAGTTCAGTTCAGTTCAGTCGCTCAGTCATGTCCAACTCTTTGCGACCCCGTGAATCGAAGCATGCCAGGCCTCCATGTCCATCACCAACTCCCAGAGTTCACGCAGACTCACGTCCATCGAGTCCGTGATGCCATCCAGCCATCTCATCCTCTGTCATCCATTTCTCCTCCTGCCCCCAATCCCTCCCAGCATCAGAGTCTTTTCCAATGAGTCAACTCTTTGCATGAGGTGGCCAAAGTACTGGAGTTTCAGCTTTAGCATCATTCCTTCCAAAGAAATCCCAGGGCTGATCTCGTTTAGAATGGACTGGTTGGATCTCCTTGCAGTCCAAGGGACTCCCAAGAATCTTCTCCAAAACCACAGTTCAAAAGCATCAATTGATGACCAACCTAGACAGCATATTAAAAAGCAGAGACATTACTTTGCCAACAAAGTTCTGTCTAGTCAAGGCTATGGTTTTTCCAGTGGTCATGTATGGTTGTGAGAGCTGGACTATAAACAAAGCTGAGTGCTGAGGAATTGATGCTTTTGAACTGTGGTGTTGGAGAAGACTCTTGAGAGTCCCTTGGACTGCAAGGAGATCCAACCAGTCCATTCTAAAGGAGATCAGTCCTGGTGTTCACTGGAAGGACTGATGCTGAAGCTGAAACTTCAATACTTTGGCCACCTGATGCGAACAACTGACTCGTTGGAAAAGACCCTGTTGCTGGGAAAGATTGAAGGTGGGAATGACAGAGGATGAGATGGTTGGATGGCATCACCGACTCAATGGACATGAGTTTGAGTAAACTCTGGGAGTTGGTGATGGACAGGCAGGCCTAGTGTGCTGCAGTCCATGGGGTCGCAAAGAGTTGGATACAACTGAGTGACTGAACTGAACTGAACCCTACAGAACTGTTCTTTTTTTGGAATCATGCTTGCAATTTGCAGGTGCCAACAGGGAATTGTGGTTCCGGCTATGGAATTGGGGCTAACTGATCAGCCTGACCCAAGTGATGGATAATTGAAAGTCAGTCTTCTGTGTATGCTGCTACTGCTGCTGCTGCTAAGTCACTTCAGTCGTGTCTGACTCTGTGCAACCCCATAGACGGCAGCCCACCAGGCTCCCCTTTCCCTGGGATTCTCCAGGCAAGAACACTGGAGTGGGTTGCCATTTCCTTCTCCAATGCATGAAAGTGAAAAGTGAAAGGGAACTCGCTCAGTCATGTCCGACTCTTAGCAACGCCATGGACTGCAGCCTACCAGGCTCCTCCGCCCATGGGATTTTCTAGGCAAGAGTACTGGAGTGGGGTGCCATTGCCTTCTCTGATTCTGTGTATATATTAGATACAACTAGTCACACTGGGAAATGGGAAAGTAGCAAATGAGTGCAAAATGCAATATTAAGACAATATCTAAGTAACAGGAAATATTTTTTAACACATAAGTGATATCAAAAATAATAAAAGTAGTATAAAACTAAATTCCAACAATTATCAACTACTGTTTCACCTATGTTCTTCCTCAGCTAGACCAAATAGAAAACACATTTATTTCAAAGAGTATTAATTGATGTGGTTATCTTGCTCTGTGGATCAGCTCTATCAGAATCATTGGAGATCTTTTAAATATTGATTTTAGTTTACTTGGTTTTGTTTTGCCTTATTCTATTAAAAAAAACATTTAGTTTTACATGTGCAAAGTATCAATTTAAATAGTTACAAACTGGGCCTTTGCAGGTAGTCCATTTGTTAAGACTCCATGCTTCCACTATAATTGGAGAACTAAGAGCCCACATGCTGCTCAATGTAGCCAAAACAACAACAACAAACAAACAAAACAGACAACAGTTACAAAGGATTATGCAATGACAATAAACTGTCCTTCCCTTCGCATCCTTCAGCTGTTCAGTTCAGCTCCCCAGTGGCAACCACTGCACCAGTTTCTTTTATTTCCTTCCAGAAACATACCATCAGTGTTTCTAGCAGATAGATTGCTTAATTTCTTTAATGTCCATTCTCAGCCTCCTACTAGAAATCCTTCCTGTGTTACAGAGGCTAGAAAGCTAAAAATACAAGCTTCCAGACTCTGTTATAACCAGAGTTCTTGAAGCTAGCTGAAGCCAAAATCATTCCAGAGGACAGTAGTGGGTGCTGGAGATGCTGTTTGAAGTAGGGGATAGGGGTGGTTTATCTCTTTCCCTGGCCCTCTTTATTAGTTTCCTATTGCCACTATAACACATCACTGCAAATTATGTGGCTTAGAATTACACAAACTTAGGGGCTTCCCTGGTGGTCCATTGGCTAAGACTCTGTGCTCCCAATGCAGGGGATCCAGATTCGATCCCTGTTCAGGGAACTAGATCCCACATGCCGCCCTCATACTGCAACTAGAGAAGCCTATACACCACAACGAAGACCCAGCACAGTCTAAATAAATAAAGTAAAAATGTTTTTTAAAATTACACAAACTTTTACAGGGCTTCCCTGTTGACTCAGACGGTAAAGAATTGGCCTGTGATGTGGAGACCTGGGTTCAACCCCTGGGTTGGGAAGATCCTCTGGAGAAAGGAACAGCTACCCACTCCAGTATTCTGGCCTGGAGAATTCCATGGACAGATGAGCTTGGCAGGCTATACAGTCCATGGGGTCACCAAGAGTCGGACACAACTGAGTGCCCTTCATGCACTCTTAATTTTACAGTTCTGGTGTTCAGAAGTCTGAAACAGGCCTCAGTGAGCTAAAAACAAGATTCAGCAGAGCTGCATCTTTTCCTGGAGGCTCTTGAGAATGTGTTTCCTCAGCTTTTCCAGTTCCTAGAGGCTGCCAGCCTTGGGTCATGGCCCTGTCCCTATCTTTGAAGCCAGCAATGACTGCTCATGTCCTCTTGATATGACCATCTCTCCAGGTCTCCAAACTCACTCTTCCACTTTTCAGGATCCTTAAACCCACCTGGATTGATGTGGCATGCTCTCCTTCTTTTAAGGTCAGCTGATTTCCCAAACATAATGCTGCAACTCAATTGCCTTTTGCCAAGTAACATAACTTGAAGCACAACCTGGGATCAAGATTTCTGGGAGAAATGTCAACAACCTCAGATATGCAGATGACACCACCCTTATGGCAGAAAGTGAAGAACTGAAGAGCCTCTTGATGAAAGTGAAAAGAGGAGAGTGAAAAAGTAGGCTTAAAACTCAACATTCAGAAAACTAAGATCATGGCATCCAGTTGGTCCTATCACTTCATGGCAAATAGATGGGGAATCAATGGAAACAGTGACAGACTTTACTTTCTTGGGCTCCAAAATCACATGGTGACTGCAGCCATGAAATTAAGAGATGCTTGCTCCTTGGAAGAAAAGTTATGACCAACCTAGGCAGCATATTAAAAAGCAGAGACATTACTTTGTCAACAAAGGTCTGTCTAGTCAAGGCTATGGTTTTTTCCAGTAGTCATGTATGGATGTGAGAGTTGGACTATAAACAAATCTGAGCACCAAAGAATTGATGCTTTTGAACTGTGGTGTTGGAGAAGACTCTTGAGAGTCCCTTGGACTGCAAGGAGATCCAACCAGTCCATCCTAAAGGAGATCAGTCCTGGGTGTTGATTGGAAGGACTGATGCTGAAGCTGAAACTCCAATACTTTGGCCACCTGATGCGAAGAACTGACTGAGTGTAAAAGACCCTGATGCTGGGAAAGATTGAATGTGGGAGAAGGGGATGACAGAAGATGATCACCGACTCGATGGACCTGAGTTTGAGAAAGCTCCAGGAGTTGGCGATGGATAGGGAAGCCTAGCGTGCTGCAGTCCATGGGGTCGCAAAGAGTTGGACATGACTGAGCAACTGAACTGAATTGAAGTAACATAACATGTTCACAGTTTCCAGGGGTTAGGACCTAGGCATTTTTTTCAAATTATTTTTTAGGAAAAAAAAAAAAACAAAAACGTATTTATTTGGCTGTACTGGGTCTTGGTTAAGTTGCGGTCTGTGGATCTACTTCCTTGCACTCTGCGTGTTAGTCACTCAATTGTGTCTGACTCTTAGTGACACCATGGACTCTAGCCCCACCACATTCCTCTGTCCGTGGGGATTCTCCAGGCCAGAATACCGGAGTGGGTTGCCATGCCCTCTTCAGGGGATCTCCCCAACCCAGGGTTGGAACCCAGTCTCCTATACTGTAGAGATTCTTTACCATCTGAGCCACCAGGGAAACCCCTAGTTCCCTGACCAGGGATCAAATCCAGGCCCCTGCCATTGAGTGTGCAGAATCTTAGCCATTGTACCAAGGAAGACTTGGGAACCAAGACATCTTTGAAAGGTATTATTCTTCCTTCCACACCTTCCAACCTTCTATCCTCAGCTGGAAAACAGCTGACTGGGGAAGTGGTATGCAGAGATCAGCACCCTCCCCGTCCCCCACACACCCATAGGGGAGAAAGATAACTAGATCTGAGGGCAGATGGATACCTGGATACCTAGTGACGAAGATCTCTAGAATAAAGAGTTCTTAGAAAGCCATGAGAAAATAATAAACAAAAATAAGAAATGAGTCAAAGATATGGGCTGGAGGTGGGCAATTTTAAAGAAATAAAAGTAGTCAGTCTACAAAGATTCTTAGCCTCCTTAATGTAAATTCAAACAATGAGCTTCAACATTTCTCCTACCATATGGACTAAACTCAAAAGATCGTTAAATACTCAGCTTCGGTGACCATATAAATCGTTGAAGAAATGTCAATGGCACAATATTTTTGGATGAGTTTTGATCTAGCAACTGCACTTCTATGAAAAATTGCACACTAATGTGCAAAAATTTACATACAAAGAAGTTCACTGAGGCAGATTTATGGCATCCTGAAATACAAAATTCTGGAAGCACTCCAAATGATCATTAATGTAAGATTGGTCATGATTCAATAAAACAATAGAATGTACCGTTTGAAGTGATGACTTGGTTTGGAAATAAATACAGTGAAATTAGGCGGAAAAATTACAGTTGCAAGCAATGTATGAAGTGTGTTCTACCACACTACACTATAGTATAGCGCAGTATAGTACACCACTCTATTATTATGCTATACTACACTGTAGTAAATTATAAGCAATTACATGTAAGAATTATAAGCAATTTGCATGTTAGAACATGAATACAGATCTGGTTCATATTAACTGTTAAGAGTGGTTATTCTGAAACATGGGATTTTGGGGGACTTTTACCTTTCAAGTTCAGTTGCTCACTTGTGTCCGACTCTTTGCGACCCCATGAATTGCAGCACGCCAGGCCTCACCCTTTACTTTACATATTTCTTTTTTTTTTTAAGGTTTTAAAATAACATTAATTTCTTAAAAGTTAACATGTGCATAATAGGAAACCAAAAAGCACAAGAAGCAAAAAACGAAGCCATTCATAATCACAAGCAGTTTACCATTTGACATGTCCTTCTAGGTCTCATTTGTGTATTTTCACAACTAAGCATGCATTTTTATGTAATTAAGACTGTACAGTTATGTATCATGCTGTTTCACACATCATGAATATTTACCATTTCAAAGTCCTAAAGCTATGACTATTTTGATAACCAAGAATACAGTACGTATTTCTTTTTATTTCTGAATTTTGTACAACAAGCATTCTTTACATAACAGAAGAGAAGCATAAAAATGTGGAAGTAATTAATATATGGATTTAAGAACAGGCCAAGTTTTTATTTACACTGGATAAATTTGACTTCACTTTGTCACGCTAAATTTATCACATTAAGAAATCATGAATCATGATTGAAGCATTCTCCTCTAAAACTGAACAGATGAATGAAGGAATGAGTAATTAAGAGAGATTTTCTCTTCAGGCTTTTTTTGCCCGATATTTCTGTCTCTGTCTGTCTGTCTCTCTAAATAAATTTGTTCAGAGAGTTCCTCTTTCTCAGGGTCCTTTTCCTACAAATGAAAATGTCCTCTTGGGCTTTCAATTCCTATCTCTACAAGGTGTCTGTCATGAATTTCCTTTCCGTTTCATTTTAGTTTAAGTAATATTCAAATAGAGCCTCTAACACTTTCATTTGGGAAGAGAGGTCCTTAGGTGAACTTAACCAGAAATGGGAATTCCTCTAAAGCTCTTTCTCATGGCATAAAATATCATTTTCCTGGGTCCTTGAGAACTGATGGTCTTTTAACAAAACTCTACTGTGTGGTGATCGCAACATCTTTCTGTTTTGTAAAATGTCTACTGACTTGTTTAATCAGATTCAGAAACACTGAGCACATCTCCCACTCCTGGGCTCTCGTTTCCTCCAGATCTGAGAGGACACTGCACTGGGGAGGTGACTAATTTCTTAATCAGCAGGGCATGACTAACGTTTGAGCACAATCTTGTAGTGACGTCATAGCTCGGATTTCCTCATTCTTTGTATGCTTTTTAGAGGTTAGAGGTAAGCTTCGAAGAGGAAAGTGATGGTCCCCTGCTGAAAAGTGAATACCGCATGCATGTAAACACAAATATACTTCTGTGAAAAGGTGAGTCTAATGAGACTTCACCTGCAGGAGTGGCTGCTCTGATGCATGCCACAGGGTAGTTAAGATTTTTCTAGCATGTATCTCACACAGCCAGCATTTATTTCACTCCTTCCTCCCTCCCCATAACTCTTAGGAAAAAAGAACTATGACTTTGTAATAAGTAGAATGCATTATATTTTGAATATATTTCTTCAGTTTTTTTAAAAGTATTATTTCTACCAAAATTCTAGTATGTAAAAATTAACTGAAATTTATGACAGTTGTTTAAAAGGAACTGTCTTTACTGCAAAAGATAAAGGATCACTTAGTCACGCATGTGCCTAAGTAATGACATCTTGACTAATCATGTCCAGGAAAAGTTTGCCACAGAGTGGCAGATAAATCACTGATAAGATAGCATTTGTAAGAAGAATATGACTGAATCAGTGAAGTCATACTGCCTTGATTTGAAACATTCAGGAGGTAGAGACATAATTTTCCAGTATCTTTCTGTTGTTGAATTTAGGCCTTTTTGCATTAATGGCAGGCAAGGGTACTTTGTTGGCCATCCAGTGGTTAAGACCCCACACTTCCAATGCTGGGGGAACGGGTTCAAGCCCTGGTTGGGGAGAACAAAGATCCCACATGCCCACATGCCACACAGCAAAGCCTTTTTTTTTTTTAATGGCTGGCAAGAATGCAAAGATAGGAAGAAAAAAGACCCAGTCTCAAGACCATTACCCTCAAACAGGAAATGCAAATTGAAGGATAATAGCTGTATGCAAAAGGAAATACGCCAAGTGTTCTAGGAGAGAACAGACTGTTTCTGAGGAAGGAGAGAATACTTTGACAAAGCAGGGGTGGTGTTGGAGGTGGCATGTGAGAAATAGTGTAGATGATTTATACCGTGCACTTGGGAACCGCAGCTTCTTCCCCTAGACCGCAAGCTCGATGAGGGTTGGGTCCACATCTCCGATATCACTTCTCTACATCCATCTTTCAAGCACCTTGTGCACTTCCCGGCACTGAGTAGGTCCTCAAAGAATGTGTAAAAGTAGGAAGAGAAATTAGCATTAAGTGCCTACTCTGTCCCAGGCCCTTTCTTGGTTGATCTGTATAACAGACTCCCGAAGGAGGAACCCTTTCTATCTGTTTCTGGGACAAGAACAGAGAGGCAGACGTGCAGAATGGACTTGTGGACACAGCAAGGGAAGGAGAGGGTACGAGTTGAGAGGGAAGCGTTGACATATATACACTGCTGCTGCTGCTGCTAAGTCACTTCAGTCGTGTCTGACTCTGTGTTACCCCATAGACGGCAGCCCACCAGGCTCCCCCGTCCCTGGGATTCTCCAGGCAAGAACACTGGAGTGGGTTGCCATGTCCTTCTCCAATGCATGAAAGTGAAACATGATTGGGAAGTCGCTCAGTCGGTTCCGACTCTTAGCGACCCCATGGACTGCAGCACACTGCCATGCATAAATTAGGTAGCTAGTGGGAAGCTGCTATACAGCACAGGGCTCAGCTCTGAGTTCCCTGACAACTTAGAGCAGTGGGATCGGGGGTGGGTGGGAGAGAGGCTCAAAAGCGAGGCAATATAGGTATGAAAGTGAACTGAAAGTGGAATTGGTTCAGTCGTGTCCGACTCTTTGTGACCCCATGGACTATACCGTCCATGTAATTCTCCAGCTCAGAATACTGGAGTGGGTGGCCTTCCCCTTCTCCAGGGGATCTTCCCGACTCAGGGATCGAACCCAGGTCACCTGCATCACAGGAGGATTCTTTACCAACTGAGCTATGAGGGAAGCCCTAATATATGTATGCATATAGCTGATTCATGTTTTTGTACAGCAGAAACTAATGCAGCATTGTAAAGCAATTATACTACAATTTAAAAGAAAAAAGTGGGGAAGGAGGATTCCTTTAAGATCCTCGTCCTATTCCTTTCTCTCTCTCTTCTTCCTCCTATTTATTTATTTATCTATTCTCCTCCTCTTTAAACAAACAAACAAAAAAATCACGACTTGGGGTCAAATTGAGATCAACTGAAACATTAGCTGTGAAATTAGCTCTGTGTGCAAGCACAGGCACTGCTATTAATAGTTATGTGATCTTATGCAACAGAATTACTGGTCTCAGTTTCCAGCTCGTTAAAATGGGGATGATTATACAATAATTCATAGCATTATAATAAGAACTGTATCAGATGAGGGGTATAAGGTGTATGGGTCAGTGCCTGAGACTTAAAAATGGTTAGACACTCTTTGTCAACAAAGGTCCGTCTAGTCAAGGCTATGGTTTTTCCAGTGGTCATGTATGGATGTGAGAGTTGGACTATAAAGAAAGCTGAGCACCGAAGAATTGATGCTTTTGAACTGTGGTGTTGGAGAAGACTCTTGAGAGTCCCTTGGACTGCAAGGAGATCCAACCAGTCCATCCTAAAGGAGATCAGTCCTGGGTGTTCATTGGAAAGACTGATGTTGAACCTGAAACTTCAATACTTTGGCCACCTGATGTGAAGAGCTGACTGATTGGAAAAGACCCTGTTGCTGGGAAAGATTGAGGGCAGGAGGAGAATGGGACGACAGAGGATGAGATGGTTGGATGGCATCACCGACTAAATGGATATGGGTTTGGGTGGACTGGGGGAATTGGTGATGGACAGGGAGGCCTGGCGTGCTGCGGTTCATGGGGTCACAAAGAGTCGGACACAACTGAGCGACTGAACTGATCTGAGACGCTCTCAGTTGTTATTAATGTTGCCTTCGTTACTAATATTGCAAAACAAGAAATTATTTCACTGATTTATTTTAAGGAATACATTGAGATTACATGCTATTAATGCATAAAAACTTTGTTACCTTAAAACCGCAACAATAAGTCTCAGTAAGGTCTAAGATTGCTCTGTGAAAAGATATTTGGTGACCAGAGAGGGTTAGGAGATCAGGGAGGCTTCCTATGTAAAGTTGACTAGACCGGACAGACTGGATTGGCAATCAGAGGAAAAGGAATTAGAAGAGATATGTTGTAAGACAGAAAGAGGAGGGAAGGAACAATGAAAAAAAGGAGGGGTATTTAGTCTAGGAAATTAAGGGTGAAGAAAAAGTAGCTCAAATATAAAATTATGAGAGTGCCCAGCAGTGATATGACTGTTGAGAGAAAAGAGGGGGACAGGGTCCTGTTAAAGCATCAGTTCTAGAGTGAAGGAGGTGGGCAGTATGTGCAGGAGATCATTTAGAATGACTCAGGTTCCCTGGTTATAAACTGGAGGGAAGGATGTGATGTGAGGAAAGGCAAACGCTGGGCGAGGTGATGTGGGCTGACCGCAGGAGATGGAGGAGATCGGCTTAGGAGCCACGTATAGAATCTGCCAGAGTTGAGGGAGTGGCTCAGAAACCGGCAGAGCAGCATGTGAATTCTCAGGAACAGGCAGAGAGGAATGTCTTGGTTCATGAGCTTCTTTTGCTTTGGCAGGCATTTAACCCCAGACATCAGAATAATGTCAGAGCAAGCAGTTTAAACGCTCCAGTCTCAGATGGGACATAACCTTGTTGTCATCTATGCCATTAAGGAGGTTAAGTAGAGATTTGAAATAAGGTTTCTACTTCTTGTTTTAGAAACCATTCATGGCTAGATGAGCAGAAGCATAGAAATATAACACTTTGATAATTTGATGAGTGCCTTTTAGGCAGACACAGGAATGGTATTGACCAGGGGATGATGATTATAGATGGAATCCTCTGCTGAGAATTCTCTTAGGTTATTAAAAAAAAAAAAATCCCTTCTTTGTCATTTATAAAAGCTCACAAGCGAAGAAAGCACAGATCACTCATATTTTTGTTTTCAAAAAATCTACTCTTTTTTGAAACTTGTGATACAGTAACGTGATATGTATAGATATTTTCTGAGTTGGGGGTCAACAGGTCACTTGTATTTATTGCTTAGAATTTGCAAAGAGATCTAAATAAGAATACTAATTCATTACTAAATTCATGACTAAAACGAGAAGGTACCCAGTCTATTGGTTTTTGCCGTGATAATTCTAAACGTAGATTCTCTGAAAAGAGGTAAAGTTCACAGCAGTTAAGCATATCTTATAGATGCCTGAGCTGGAAATCACATTCCTTTGTTTGTTTGTTTTTTAATTTTTATTGGAGTATAGTTGTTTTACAGTGTTCCATTTTTTAAAGTTTTTATTGGGTTATAGTTGATTTACAATGTTGCATTAGTTTCAGGTGTACAGCATAGTGAATCTGTTATACATATTCATACATCCCCATTCTTTTTTATATTCTTTCCCCATATAGGCCATTACAGAGTACTGAGTAGCGTTCCCTTTGCTATACAGTGGGTCCTTATTAGTTATTTATTTTATATATAGTAGTGTGTATATGTCAATCTCAGTTTTCCAATTTATCCCTCCCTACCTCTCCTTACCCCCGGGTAACCATAAGTTTATTTTCTACATTTGTAACTTATAGATAAGTTCATTTGTATCCTTTTTGTAGATTCCACATATAAGTGATGTCAGATGATATTTGTCTTTCTCTGTCTGATGGAAATCACAATCGTTAAAGGCAGAGTTGATGTTTGCTACACTGCATCTTTCATGGTGCCCAGCATCCACAGTGCCTTGTATATTTTGTTAGTTTAATTAATTTAGTTTTTTTTAGTATAAGTGAAAAACATATTTATTAACTGATCAAGGGTAGTGGGGCGTAATCAATGCTTATAGAACCAAATATTTTATACTTGATTTTTTAAAATGTGAAAATTTTTTTCTGTGGCTGAAAGAGCAAAGCAATTACCTACTTCAAGTTCATCGTTAACTACGTGTAACTTCTAGGATAAGACCTCACTATCATCTCCATCACACATGAACTCTCTGTGTTTGACTATGGTTCCCCCAGCCTGCTGCTGCTGCTGCTGCTAAGTCGCGTCAGTCATGTCTGACTGTGTGTAACGCCATAGAGGGCAGCCCACCAGGCTCCTCTGTCCTGGGGATTCTCCAGGCAAGAATACTGGAGTGGGTTGCCATTTCCTTCTCCAGTGCATGAATGTGAAAAGTGAAAGTGAAGTCGCTCAGTCGCGTCCAACTCTTCGCAACCCCATTGACTGTAGCCCACCAGGCTCCTCCGTCCATGGGATTCTCCAGGCAAGAGTACTGGAGTGGGTTGTCATTTTCCTTCTCCCAGCCTGGCTCCCCCTAAAAGCTATCCTGGACTTTCAATAGTATACCTACTTCTTGTCCTAGCTGTCCAAATACACTTTCTTGTCCTTATTGGGCAACTCCAGTGTATCCCCCAAAACTCCCCAGCCTTTGCACTTTTAAGAGCAGAAACTATATTTTCTACCTCTATATGTAAGACAGAGCAGGTGCTGATCTATAACGGGTGATCCCTAAAAATGTCTGTTGAGTTGAATGAATCTGTACTCATAGCCAGAAATTCTTCATGGGATATTGTGTGTATAATTGAGTTGCCTGATATTTGAAAAATGGAAATGTATAATATTTGTTATTTGGGATTGTTTAAAATATCTGATCCTTCAAAAGAGACTGGCTTTAACATTTTGAAAAAGTAATGCTTCTTGAAAGAGACTATTATTGGGGATCTATGACAAGGCTCTCCTCATTAGTATAGTGGTGAGTATCCCCGACTGTCACACAGGAGACTGGGGTTCAATTCCCCAGTCAGGAGATAAAAGGGCCTATTTTGAGTTTCTTTCCTTGTGGCTCAGACAATTGAAAAATCTGCCTACAATGCAAGAGACCCAATGAAAGAGACCCAGCTTTGATCCCTGGGTCAGGAGATCCCCTGGAGAAGGGAATGGCAACCCACTCCAGTATTCTTGCCTGGGAAATCCAATGGACAGAGGAGCCTGGTGGGCTACAGCCCATGGGGTTGCAAAGAGTTGGACAGGGCTGAGGGATTAACACTTTCACACTTTCACTTTCACCTTCTGAATAAAGTTCAAATAACATTACTAAAAAGGCCCCTTTCAGCTTGCAAAGTGATAATTCATTTGGATGGGTTCATCATATTTTTAATTAAACTTTTTCTTAATGTGCAATAATGAAAAGTGCTTAGAGCCATCATATATTTGAGTACATCCCCCAAAGTACCAACAGAGTAGCTGGATTTGTCAGAAGCTGATGGGTCACCAGTTTGGGCAGGGACATTTTTCAGCTTCACTGACTTCACAGTATAGGTATTGTGTTTGAGATTATTATTTCCTACAATTATTTTCTAAAGAATGATTTTTTAAAAAATTGAGGTTATACACTGATGCAATTTGTGCTCAAGTATACAACAAACTAGCACAGGCAAAACAAGATAACAATAAGAAAGCTGGCCAGGAAATCTAGTCCTTTGGAACTAAGAATAAAGAAACAAAAATTTGTTGCCTTTAAGATCTGAGCTAAATGCGTGTTTTTAAAATAACACAATCGAGTTAGAATTTAATTTTTTTCAGAATAATCTTCCTGGTTAGAATAGTTTACACCAGAAGGAAAGGAGATAGATGGGTTTTTCAATACAGACATCTTCTGATAAATTCCTAAGAAAACATTGAGGAAAAATGATAGCAGTTTGGCATGAATTAGACTGGTTGAAATTGTCATTCTCACAGAAATTGTAATATTCTCTTTCATACCAGGTCAATATTCAGCAGAAAAAAAAAAGGGGGAATAACTAGAGTGGTATTAGTTCATTTGTCTGGGAATACAAAAAAGGGTAAGGTCAGACAAAACCTAACTCATAATAAGCTAAAGGACATAAGGGCAAAAAGAAAAGGTAATTTGTTCTTAGCTGAAAGGTGAAAGTAAAGTCATTCAGTCATGTCTGACTCTTTGTGATCCCAAGGACTGTAGCCTACCAGGCTCCTCCATCTATGGGATTTTCCAGGCAAGAACACTGGAGTGGGTAGCCATTTCCTTCTTGAGGTTAAATCTAAATATATGATAAGATTATCATCTCATCATATTTTCTATCATCCAACTAATAGTTACTGTTGAGGAAAGCATTGTTTTGAGCTGAGCAATGTGCTAGCTGTATAAAAATGTATAAAATAAAGGACCACAGGTTGAAAGTCTCCTGGGGGCTGGTGATAAGACTTATAAGATGAAAAGAGCTCCATGTAGTAATTAATAGCTGAAAACATTTGCTTATTAGTACTCACAACTTGAGAACATAGTTTCACATACCATTTTCTAAGTTTAAAAAATATATTTCTAATTTTGTTCTTCTATTGGGATTTCCATTGGCTTCTTCTTCTCTTGAAGACAGCATCGGGACTTCCCTGGTGGTCCAGTGGCTAAGACCCTGAGCTCCCAATGCAGGGGTCTCAGGTTCAATCCCTGGTCAGGAAACTAGATCCCACATGCTGCAACTACAGATCCTGTATGCCACACAAAGACCCAGAGCTGCCAAACAGAGAAAAACAAGATATTATTAAAAAAGAAAAAAGATAGCATTAACTCTGGGATGGTTCTTCGCTTTACTTCAGTTTTCTCATCCTTATGGTCCTACTCCCTGATCCTTCCAATTTCTTTTATGATCCAGTATGTCAATATCACCTCAACCAGATTTTGCCTTCTGAATTGATAGAGTGATTTTGCCTATTTCAATTTTCAAACTTCTAAAATATGTGGTTTCCGATCAAAACACTACAGATCTTGAGATTTCTAGGGTAGAACTGATCGCAGATTTTTTACCTTATCAGATTATGCGACCTGACTTCTCGTTAAGAAAATATGTTCATCTTATGGCCTCACTTCTTTTTCACTTATTTAGTCATTGAAACCTTCAACTGACTTCTAGCTTTTGTGTTCTATATGTGCTGAATATATGCAGCTATATATATTACGTATTCTGTTATGTATATTCTTAAGTTACAGTTTCAAAGGTAAACTTATTGTCAAATCCAGTGTTCTTTTTTCCACTCCTTCTGTTTGTTTTCCTGACCCTCTCTTCATTTCTATTCATCGGTCTTTCTTCTTAAAATATCTAGGATCCTGGAGACTAAGGTATTTAGTTCTCTTCCTATAATATCTTATATTTTTCTTTGTTTCCTTGTATGAGTCCTCTTTTGCCTCTCATCAGCCTCATTCATTCAAAGTTTAAATGGTTTGCTTTCTTATAGGTTGCATAAAACTCAAAATTCAGAAAACTAAGATCATGGCATCTGGTCTCATCACTTCATGGCAAATAGATGGGGAAACAGTGGAAGCAGTGACAGACTATATTTTTTTGGGCTCCAAAATCACTGCAGATGGTGATTGCAGCCATGAAATTAAAAGACGCTTACTCCTTGGAAGAAAAGTTATGATCAACCTAGATAGCATATTAAAAAACCAAGACATTGCTTTGCCAAAAAAGTTCCATCTTGTCAAAGCTATGGTTTTTCCAGTAGTCATGTATGGATGTGAGAGTTGGACTATAAAGAAAGCTGAACGCCGAAGAATTGATGCTTTTGAACTGTGGTGTTGGAGAAGACTCTTGAGAGTCCCTTGCACTGCAAGGAGATCCAACCAGTCCATCCTAAAGGAAATCAGTCCTGAATATTCATTGGATGGACTGATGCTGAAACTGAAACTCCAATACTCTGGCCTCCTGATGCGAAGAACTGACTCATTGGAAAAGCCCTTGATGCTGTGAAAGATTGAAGGCAGGAGGAGAAGGGGACGACAGAGGATGAGATGGTTGGATGGCATCACCGACTCAATGGACATGAGTCTGAGTATACTCCGGGAGTTGGTGATGGACAGGGAGGCCTGGTGTGCTACAGTCTGTGGGGTCGCAAAGAGTCGGACATGACTGAGCAACAGAACTGAACCGAACTTCTTATGGCTTGAAGGAATCAGACAGATTTCAGGATATTTCCCTTGCATTTCCACTTTCACCTCTTCTAGGATTCCTTCAGGTTGTGATTACTGCCATCCTCCAAGCCTTAGCTCAATTTATACCCTCCTCCTGAAGCTCGCCTTTATTGTTACTTAGTGTTAGATTCTTTTGAGACCCCATGATCTGTAACCTGCTAGGTTCCTCTGTCAATGGGATTTCCCAGGCAAGAATACTGGATTGGGTTACCATTTCCTTCTCCAGGGGATCTTCCCAACCCAGGAACTGAACCCACCTCTCCCGCATTGCAGGCAGATTCTTTACCCCTGAGCCACCTGGGAAGCTTGCCTTGCCCATAGCTACACACACACACCTCATACTGTCAACTATTTGTTCATGTCTCTTCCTGGTTACACTGCAAATCTTTGAGGATAAAGGCTGGATTTCAGGTTTTTTGGTTTATTTATTTGTTTGCTTGCAAGGGGAGGGTGAACACAATACTCAATAAATATTTGTTGATTGAAGAAAGTCACACTGTTTCATGGTTTCAATACAACACAACCAATATGTACATCTTTTTTAGGCATGCTTATTAATTTTTTTTCTTTTTTCCTTATTGGTCTCTGACCGTAACTGACACTTTTTGTTCTAAAGGCATGCTATGCAGTCTTTTTAGAAGTAAAAGATTAAAGGATGTCAAATGCAGGCATATAGGAGATAAGTGGAAATGGATATTTACAAGGTTGCTACTATCAGACACTGTGCTTTGCACTGTGAAGATTTCTTTCAGCAGACTCAAGAAACTGAAATCCAGCAAGGTTAATTTAACCAAAGTCCCATAGAAAATGAATGGCTGTGCTGAGTTTCAGAAATTCAGAAATCCAGGTTTGCCCGGATGATTGTGAGACTTAAAATAACACAACTGTTTTAAAAGTCACTAGACAAGAGTTGGCATTCAACAAATGTTGCTGTCTGAGGATTGGGTTTGCTTCAACAGTAGGAGAAAAAAGTTATATATATATACACACATTCTGGTCATCATGCAATTCACTTCTCCGCCTGATGTTCTCGTATCTATAACATGGCTCACAGGATATAGCTCAAAATATTATCTATAGCTCTTGAGGAAGAATTAAAGGTCCTTGACTATGCCTAATAACTACATTATTTAGTCTCCTTTGTTATATATATACACACACATTCTGGTCATCATGCAATTCACTTCTCCGCCTGATGTTCTCGTATCTATAACATGGCTCACAGGATATAGCTCAAAATATTATCTATAGCTCTTGAGGAAGAATTAAAGGTCCTTGACTATGCCTAATAACTACATTATTTAGTCTCCTTTGGCGGTTTTGTTTCTGCGTTTCTCACTTCTCTGATTAAACTTATTCTTTGACTAAAGTTTTCCCCAGACAAAAGGTAGGCAGAGGACATGGTTTCCGGGGTTCGGGGTGGGGGCAAGGACCATAGGGTTGTACTCCGTTTTAACGTCTGATTACAATAAGTCCTATGCTCTTCTTCATATTGCGGCTAGAAAAAAAAAATACCAGCCAATATTTCAAATTATGACTATCCCGCCCTGCTCCCCATCAGGTAGCAATTTATATTTTCAAAACAGAAAATAGAAAGTTGCCTTCAGCAAACAGAAACTAAAGGAACCCACTAATTGAATCCTGTAAAAGAATTTATTCTGTGCCTATGATTTTTTTTTTCGATGAAGAAATGCTTCTAATTCATACAGCACTTTGCAAGGTAAACCGCAGGTCCTGTTTGCAGCTGGGTCTCTAAAGGTCGAAAGAAAGTGGGTTCTCTCTTTCTCTGTACTCTTGCACGTCTCTTTCGCGGTCTCTTTCAGGTCCCCCGATGCCTGCCGTACTGCAAAAAAAAAAAAAAATACAGTGCAAAGTGGGGCAGCCCAGGCTCACTTTGCCAATCAGCAAAACCTTTTTGAATCCATCGGAGGCGACAAACCACACAAAACTCCCGTCCCAGCTGCTTCGAACCTCAAGGCAGAGAAGTGACCGCAGCTCCGCCGCCTGTCTCCCTCATCCGCTCTGCGCACCTGGACGCGGGCGGCGTGAGCCCCGGCCGTGACGTCACCGCACCTGGCAGCAGCCCCAGCCGGGCGGTGAGTCGGAACGCACGGGGGCGGGGCAGGGTGGCCTTGGGAGTCTCGCGAGATTTTCCTCCTCCCGGCCCTGCTCCCGGCACCTTCCCGGCCTCTGTCCCGGTCTCCACCTCACTCTTTGGCGTCGCGTTCGAGGACGGCGGGCGCCGACGGAGCTGCCAGGGGCGGGCTCCGGGGCTGGGCTGGCGCTCTGCGTTGTAGCCGACGGCCAGGACGAACCAGCAGGTCCCGCCCCGTGGCAGGAGCGACCGGGGGTGGGAAAACCGCCGGCTGGGCGGGCGGGGGAGGGCCCTCCGGCCGCCACGAGTGAGGAGCCGCAGCCTCCGCCTGTTCCTTGCGGGCCGTGGGGACCGGACTGGCCGGGGAGCGCCGCGGGCGGATGGAGGCTCCTCCTTGTCCCGCCTGAGCTCAGCCGGGCTAGAGCCGAGGGGAGGGCCCGCCTCCTGCCGCCGGAGCGGCCGCGCGAGCAGCGGGAGGAGGAGGAGCAGCGGGCGCCGGGCTGCTCCCCGCCGGAGCCCCCAGCATGGGTAAGGGACTCGAGTGCGCTCCTCGCCATCCGCTCCGACTTTCCGGGTTCGGGGAGGCGGCTCCCTTTCTCGATTTCGGCGGGGAGGGGTCGGGAGTGGGGGTGGGGGTCGGTCCCTGCGCTGCCAGACGGCCCGCTCCCTGTGTCCCCTCTCGCTCTGCCTTCCACCTGGCTCATCTCGCGGAGGAGCTGGTTGCGGGGCCCCAGGGTGCTTTTCCCGGCTTGTGCTTTTCCGCCACCTCTTTTCCTGGTCTCGGGAAAGGTGAGGGGATGGGTGGGGGGCGGTCCGATCACTTCGCCCCCCGCCCAGCTCCACTCAGCACCGAACTTCCTCCTTACCCAGCCCCTTTGGTCCCAGATCCTGGTGGGATGGGGGAAGGATGATCGAAAAACTTGACCGCGTAGCACTTTCAACTTCTCTATCTTGTGCGAACCTTTTTTAGAGATTGGCCTTTTAAAACACTTTTTTGGTTTGTTAGAAAAGGCATTCTACCCCCGCCCCCCCAAGCCTGAAACTTTCAAGGGGTATCTCAAGGGCAGGAAAGCTTGAGTATTTGCTCCGTTTCTACCCAGGCAAGTGTGTTGGTACTTAAATATTAAATCTCTTCCTGAGAACTGGATTGGAGTTTAGTAGGATTTCTGCGTTGAACCCTTTGAGAAGCAGTTTCCTGTTTGGAGTTAGACTTCCTCGCTAGAAGGGGAGAAAAGTACAAGGCCTTATATGTTATTTACAGTGTGCTTTAAAGTTTTGTTTGGAGCTAGAGAAGGAATGTGTTGCAGTCTGGTTTGAAAGGGAGTTTTGTTGAGTAGTGTAACAATTATTTTGATAACAAAAGTTCGATGTGGGCTAGGCGCTATCTCCCGCAATCCTTTGAAAATGAAATAGCAGTTTAAAAGAGAACTTTAAAAAAAATCAAGCTGTGTCACCATAAGGCATATGCATGCTCTGTAAGAGTAATCCCAGCGTTGGTTCTGTAGTCAGAAGGACGCTCTCACTTTTTGCAGTTCAGGAAGGAGTTGGTACTGCTTCATCTCAACAAACTATTAACTGAAATTAATAATTCATGAGACTAACAAATGATTTAGAAGCAGGACAAACACAGGACTGCTGATGTGGCACCTACTGCCCACACATTGTCTTGTGGGAAATGCTTTAAGCATAGTGTTTATAGACAGTTGCAGTAGCTCTTCTGTGTTTTCCTAGACTTTATACTTTTATAAGGCCTCCCTTTTGCTTTCAGGTAACTTTTGTGCACAAAGTGCTCTTAAACTTAGAAACAGTAAAACCTTTGTTACTTGGGACTTTCCAGTGAATTTCTAATTGATTAGTTGAGCTTACTGGGTAATTAAGGGTTTATCCTTTAAGCTTCAAATTATAAAACCACTTTGAGTGCAGATCATACTAAAATTAAATGTGTAATTCTTTTCTGTTTTAAATAGGATGCGAGTATAATTAAATCTTTTGATGACCTACGGTCATCATTTGTGACCTTCAGTTACTGTGGTTTGTTGAGGATCTATCTGTTGGATTGTATATAGGACTTCTGATCAGATTTCTTTGCATTTTGGAGTTAGTATTTTTCATGCTTTGCTGTTGGATGTGCTTATTACTGTGATCAGTGTCCCCCTTCACCATCTCCACCAGTTTTTCTACACCATTTTTTTCCTACGGAAATCAAATTTGTAATTCTGCGAAGAGAAAAAATGAGTTGACCCTTGTTTAGTGTGTGAGATCTTTTGAGAATAGTGAGTGTCCATCCTTGCACATTGGAGTGTCTATTTTGGTTGTCCAGAGGCCTTCACTCAGTGACTTTGCTGTGTTCTGCTTAGGTGAGTTCTGCCATATTATCTTAGTACAGTGTGATGTTTGCGTACTCAACTGGACTGTCCAGAATGTGTTTTAAAGTTTGGTTACTTGGGGGCATGTGCAGTTAATTTTTGAAAGGTATTTGTCAGATGAATGTATACTTTAAATTTATTGGTCATATATTCATAATAAAACTATCAAAATCATTTAAGGAGTGTTTTCTTTAATATAAGTCTAAGGTGCTTGATTTTGCTGTCATAAGTCTTAATTTCTTATGGCTTAAGATGACAGTTTAAGGATTCCCTGGTGGTCCAGTGGTTAGGGATCTGAGCCTCACTGCCAAGGGCCCTGGTTCAGTCCCTGGTCGGGGAATAAACATCCTACAAGCCCTGCAGCATGGCCAGGAAAAAAAAAAGATGATAGCTTAAAATATTTACATGGTATTTTATCTAATTTATCACGAAATGAAAAATCTGTAATTTCTTCACTTTGAAGTAACTTGGACACCTGTTAAGTGATGCTTCTTGACATTTAGGTGGTACAGCTAGAGTTAAAAGCATGGGCTCTGAACTGGGACAGTTTAAAGTCAAATCTTTGTTCTTCTGTCTACGAGCTGTTGTGACAGCTTTAGTTTCTTAATCTATAAATGCGATAAAACTATCAACCTCAGGTTATTAGGAGGATTGAGTGAGTTAATACTTGTAAAATGCTTAGAACAGTGCCAGTGTTGGTTGCTGTGATTTTCATTTTCAAATAATGAAATAAATGAATAAAATAAAAGTTTTCAAATAAGTTTTCCCAATTCTTGCACCAACTTGAAAAAAATAATGCTCAATGTTTGACCTTTTTGGAAGCATATTATTATCTTTAAAGATCAGTGGGATGAAACGATTTTGTACCAATGCAGAAATAGGTAACCTTCAACATTCAGTATATACTGCGAGAAAGTCCAGTGTTGGTAGTAAGGTTAGTAGAGTAGGGAAAACTAAGTGGGATGAGTGCTCATAGAGACTTACTTGAATTTTATCTTAAACTTAAGCACTGTTTTTAGTTTCTGCATTTGGTTAAATGTGGAAGAAAGCTTATAAGGAAATTTGAGGCATTCTTTGGGAAAGAATTTGGGGAGAGTGTTAGCGAGATGGAAAGACAATACTATATTTCTTATTGGAAAAGTAGAGATCTGCATTTTGGAGTGGAATAAGACAGCAATTGGCACAAAGTGTTACTATATGTAACTTCTTATTTTTGAAAAAATAAGTGGATTTTAAGGACTTGATATTTCTTAATTTTAAATAAATTTATGAACTTTTCACATATGACATATAACAAGTCAATATGTTTAAATTATGAGGCAGTTAATGGACAGAAATACACAGTTGGTTTAGAGATAATATGTGCATTTCTATAATAGAGTGATGTATTTCTTTGGCTCAGTGTTTGAAGAAAATCTTGATTCACCCAGATAAGTAAGGGCAACTAGAAATTGCCTGCTAGTAGCTCACCTTTTAATTTCAGGATTTGCTTCAATTAAACTAATCCAGAACACGAAAGTGGAATATTAGGAAATTTTGTTTCAAACTTGAATCCTAGTAAATAATCAGTTGTATTCTTTAATTAGTAAGTACTTGTAATCAGATTTGTCTTAAGTGCTTCAAATTCGGATAGATATAATTCCATAAAATCACATTTAGGATGAAAATACACATTCATAATATGTTTTTCCATAAAAACCAGCTTGAAGTTTGCCATGTATCTCTCTAAATGAGGGGTTGGACAAGTAAGATGATGTCTTATTAACCTAATAAGATGATCTAAATTTTAGAACATTTAAGATAAAGATAAAACGTGAAGTGCTTTTGGTTCATTCCATATTGTCAATCGAAAATACCTTCAAGTTTTTATTTGTAAGTAATCCAATCTGTGATTTTTTTTTTTTCCCTCCTCTTCTGTGTCTTGGAATATCCTCTGTGAGATACCTTTTAAGTATGATACCATTTTTAGTGTGTTTTAAAAGTGGTGTCATGTCAAGAGGTTGAAGAGAGGCAAAGAAAGAGGTGAAGATTCTTGATTTGGGTGGGAGCAGGACAGCTGCAGAAGCTGTAAACTGGTGCAAGTTGTGAAAGATCTGAAAGCTTTTGGAGTTTGTGTTCAAAAAAGAAAGAAGAATAAAACTTAATATGATGTGATTGAAATTTAGGTAAATTGGTAATCATTATGATGGGTCTGTGACCTTATTAACTGTAAAATTTGATACCCAACTATTAGGCAGGTTTACCTCAAGTGGAATTAGTTCTTTCTCAATGGAGAGGCCAGAACACTGGCCTCGGAAATCTGGGTGAAGGTCCCTGTATGCCTATAGTTAGCGTCTCAGCACGGGGGATACAGTGTAGCAAAAGCCAGTGCACAGACAGGTGGAGGTGGCCGGCTTGGCATGGTGGCGAGCAGCGGGCACCCTGGAGAGGTTCAGACTGGTGTCCTGGAAAAGGGAGGAAATGGGTTTTAGCAGTAGGCTTTAGAGAGCTAGCACGGGAGAAACAAAACCAGTCAAGATCCAGATTTCTTATGAGAGATACAAGATAAGCTATTTGTTCCTGGGAACAAAAGTAGGAGCTTGGTTATTGGATTGTTTAGGATGAGCCAGGCAGTAGTATTGACAAGGTAACTGAACTCTTAAACTGTTGATCTTACTTATTTTCTGCTTGGCACTGCATCAGTAGCTGAATCTGTGTGTGTTACAAGTTGTTCTGGGTAACTGGGATGAAAGGAGATTTTCTGTCTCAGTGCTTGAGGATATTTCTTGCCCACAGTTTAGCACTTCCTCTGTTTACTTGGTCTCAGGGATTTGATACATCTGCCTTTTTTTTTTTTTTTTTGGGCTGCTTTTTTCACCTGTTCCTCTCCTTTCTCACCCAAGACAAAGCAGATTACAAAATTTCAGCATACCCTTCTGTTTGAGAAACAAGTGCATAGCGCTTAACAGTTTTAAGTAGTTTTAGCTGCCAATATAATAATAAATAATAGAGTAAGCCACAAGAAACTTGAAAGTACTACTAATTGTTTATTCCTGAACAATTTCACTGAAGTGGTATTAGGTTAGTTATTAGAATGACCTTTCTTGGTTTTGCTTTGTTTTTTAGTAGGGTATATCTGCCCTTTTCAGCCCTCCCTCATACTCCCCCACTCCATGTTATCCACAGCTTTCTTTTAGGTTTGTTTATGCTGGATAGATGCTCATAATAGTTGACAGTTTTTTATCACTACTGGTAAGCGTATAGAGTTCCCTTCATAATCCTACTAGGGCTTCTCTGACCCAAGACTGTGCTATACTTTCAGTTTTTAGTTATAATTACTTGGTTTTAGCCCCAGGTGAGTTAGGTATTTTCTTTCTAGGGTCTAAATGTTTCTTCTTTTGGACTAAATGACATTACCTCTTTTCTGTTTCTTGGGTTTTGTTTGATAGTTTCTGAAGACCTCAGTTGCCTGAATGTTCTATTCTTTGATTCTTTTATTTCAACTGAAAGCATGTTTTACTGGTTGTTTGTATTTAAAGGAGCTCTTACTCTTACAAGTAACTCTACTGTTTAAGTATTCATTATTCTAAAATGATATCTAGCTTAAAATGTTGATCTAGTGTCAGACATGGCAGTTTTATGAACTCTTTCCTGGAATCTCATTATACCACATCATTCTTTTCCATTGCCTCCAGTAGACTTGTGTTTTTAATCTTTAAAATTTTGTTTCCTTATTCCATTTGCCTTCATGATCACATTTTATTTCTCAACTAAGTTTCAAAGCAGAGATGACTAACGTAGGATCCTGAATTCCAGTGACCATTTTAGTGCCACGTAGCTCTGGTTCTTTTTGATGATCCAGTGTCCAGGTAATTCTTAGGGAGTGACTGTGACATCTAATCACTAGGAGTTCCCAGTGGAAAAATACTTTAAGTGTGGTAACAGTAACAGTTACCACCAACATTAAGAGAAAGGTTCTGTCTCAAGGCCACATTTTGTCAAAGAAAAGAGCTTTCAGTGAGAGATAAATCCAGAAGTATCTGTCTTAATGAGAGGAATGTGATTAATGGCATGTTCGATGCTAGGAATATTGGGACATGTACACATATAGTGGTTTACAGCAGTGTTAGAGGTTGGGCATATTATTGAAGTCGTTTGGATTTAAAAAATTTCACACAGGAGGTTCTGATGTAAATGCTCCCATGTCTCCTTCCCTCCAGTTGTTGATGAGTGTCATCAGTGGGTTGGGATGGCTGAGTGTTGTGATAGGAGGAGTGTCATCAGTGGGTTGGGATGGCTGAGTGTTGTGAAAGGAATAAGACTTACCATAATAGGAATAAAACTTAGCTCACAGATGACCAGAAATCCATTTAGAAAGGGAATTTCGTACATTAAGAAAGTATCAGTGTCAGAAATGTCAAAATATAATAGAAGTATAAGGAAAATCAGGATATAGATTCCTGCATTGGAAGGCAAATAGGATTTGTTCATTTCTCCTCATTTGACCAATGACGTCATGAGTCCTTGACAGTAGCCAGGATATTTTTTTCTCTCCTCCTGGTACTGAACCTTTAGAGTGAAGCACACCTTCATTCGAACTGTTTTCTTCAAGATCCTTTTACCTGAAGTACTAAAACTGTACTAACCTTAGTGTCTATCAGTGCCCCCGGTACTGAGAAGGTCAGAATTTACTTAACATCTAGGCTGACTTTGTTAATTATCAGAGTTCTATTCTTACAGTATATGTATTTATCATGATTGTTAAAATAATCAAATTCCAAGTTGTTTGGTTTATAAATGTCGAATTTCATATATTTGTAGCAGCGTGTAATGATTTTAGGAAACATATTTAAAGTTGGTCTTTCAAATGTATGGGCTTCCCTAGTGGCTCAGATGGTAAAGTATCTGCCTGCAATGTAGGAGACCCAGATTGAATCCCTGGGTCAGGTTCAGGAAGATCCCCTGGAGGAGGGCGTGGCAGCCCACTGCAGTATTCTTGGCTGGAGAATTCCATAGGCAGAGGAGCCTGGCAGACTGCAGTCCATGGGTTCACAAAGAGTCGGTCACGACTGAGCAACTAACACACTTTCAGATGTATACTCTTCTACATTTTTTTCCTAATTGTTGTTAGACTTAATAGTTAGAATGTTTTTTTTTTTAATTAGACTTTAATTAAAGCTCCAGCTCTGCTGCAGCAGAATGTAGCCTGATGAGTATTGCGCCTTGCTGCTTTGGAGTGTGCATGTGTGTGTACGTGTGCATGTGTTTGAGGTATTTAAGATGAAGACTCCATTTTTTCCTTACCTCTTAATTAGACCATTTTTTATCAAGCACACTTTTTTGAAGCAGTTAAAAAAATTACCTTACATGATGAAAACAAATCTGTCAATGAATTTTCAGAATGAATGTCATGGAAATGTAAAGGCTATATTTTAAATTTCTAGGTAACCTCTTTCCCGCAAAAATTGCCTAAATTTCTTATATTCTATGCAACCCAACTGAATTTACTATTAGAACCTCACAGCTATGTAACCCAGCTGAACTTACGATGAGAACCTCACAGTTTAAAGCCTAAATAAAAATTCCTATATTATTACTCTCTTTTATATGTAATAATCTTACTTGCCTGGAGCTTATGTATGCCAGAGACCCCATAACTTATTTTATACTATTAAAAAAACGTAATACTCTTAGTAACTCGCAGAAAATTCGGAGCTTGCTGTGTGTTCACCAAGTTTGTGATTCAATAGTGTTTTAATTTGGAGTAATTGGAGTGGATGAGGTCTCACTTTGTTTTTAAAAAACAGTTGACCGTTGGTTTGAGCTTCCCAGGTCCACTTATATATAGATTTTTTTCAGTAGTAAATGTCTCAGTACTATAGGATCTGCGGTTGGTTGAATTTGTGAATGCAGAACTGCTGGTCCAAAGAGCTGACTAAAAATTATATTTAAATTTTCAACTGTGAGGAAGATTGGCCCTCCTAACCCCTGTGTTGTTCAGGGGTCAACTGTGAACTCTTTAATCTTTCCTGTATGACTCACTGAGACTCTTTAAGTCCCTTTAGTAGAGAATCAGTAATCAAGGATATTAAACATCTTGTCAGGTGGGTCTGCAGCTTGCCTACTCCATGAATGTTACAATGAGGTAACATATTTCTACTAAATAAAGGGGAAATTGCTTATTTTTCAGTTGAGAGATATTTCTTTATGATTCTCCAATTTATCCTGTTAAATAAATTTAGGTATAAAGGCTTAATTTGCTTCCAAAAGTTTGTTTAACTTGAACAATGTTGTTGAACTATAAAATTATATCATCTTAAATGGGTATTATGAAGCAGCTATACATACATTCTTTGAGGCATACTAAATTGATACATTACATATATAATTAAAATTTTTCTAGTCGCTGTGTTAGAAAATACAGGAAAGGTGAAATTAAATGTTTTGGATGTTTTTTTCTACATGTTCAATATAAAAGTCATTAATTTGTATACTTTTTTTTGTCTTTGGAATCTAGTATGTATCACACATTTATCTCAGTTTGGACTAGCCATGATTCAAGTGCTTCATATTACCTGTGGCTAGTGGTTACTGACTAGATGATGCAGTTTTAGAATGTAAATCTTAAAGGCTTTTGTGAATCTAGTGAGAGTGTATGTGAAAACATTTTATAAGTACTATGCAATTATAAATAGTTATGTAAGGAATTGAACTATTGTAGGGTTTATGTAAATAAACCATTTTTGGCCTTTACCAATTAGTTTTTTTATTAGATATTTAATTATTTTTGATTAAATAACAAGTATAAATTCTCATGGAAACCCCCTAATGTGGTTTAAAAATGAACAAATTTAAATATTATTACCTAAAAATTGTGAATTAATTTAAACATTGTTCATGTATTTGGGTTAATATTTTCTCTCAAAAGACTTACATTTTAACTGTATGACACCTTGGTCTTTTACTCATTTATCCGTCAATAATAGGGGAATCATAGGATTTATTTATTTTTTTTTTGAGGGGGTGAGTTCTACAAAATTTCTCGATAAAAATTTATTGGTATTTTTAAAAATCTGGCTTCAAATGTGCTTAAAATTAATTTCTAGTGTTTTTTCAGAGTTAATAGTGGATTAAAAATCTGAAGAATAATTGAATTTTCCAACTTATTTGCTTTTTAGATAGATTTTGTAGATTTGTTGTTTTTAGGATTTATTATTTTGGGAGGAGACATCACATGCACATGATAATTTGTTTTGGGCTAATTCTTAATTTTTGTGAGAGTGAAATCCTTTTTCGTTTTTAAACTTTGCTTAAGGTTGTTTTTTGGGTGTCTGTCACCTATTGATCTGATTTAGTAATGTTTAAAGGAATGCAGTGCTATGTAAAAGCTTCTTTATACCACATTTTCTTTTCTTCTCTTTTACTATATGGTAAAAGTATATGATACTTTGCATACTTTTCACACTCTATGTGAAATACAGAAAGGAGAGATGGGTTTTGTGTGTGATATCTGAAGAACGACAGCATTTATTTATCTGCTCTAAGAAATGCTGATTATCAGTTCTGTGTTTAACAAGCTTGAGGAAGTAAATTATAGAAATTCTAATATTATGCATATAGCTAAAAGGTTGCAAAATGCCAGACTAGATGAATCACAAGGTGGAATGTAGATTGCCAGGAGAAATACCAACAACCTCAGATATGCAGATGATACCACTCTGATGGTGGAAAGTGAAGAGGAACTAAGAGCCTCTTGATGAGGGTGAAAGAGGAGAGTGAAAAAGCTGGCTTAAAACTCAGCTTTCAGAAAACTAAGATCATGGCATCCAATCCTATCACTTCATGGCAAATAGATGGGGAAACAATGGAAACAGTGACAAACTTTACTTTCTTGGGCTCCAGAATCACTGTGGACAGTGATTGCAGCCATGAAATTAAAAGACATTTGCTCCTTGGAAGAAAAGCTAAGACAAACCTAGACAGCATATTAAGCAGAGACATCACTTTGCTGACATATAGTCAAATCTATGGTTTTTCCAGTAGCCATGTACAGATGTGAGAGTTGGACCATAAAGAAGGCTGAATGCTGAGGAATTGATGCTTTTGAATTGTGATGATGAGAAGATTCTTGAGAGTCCCTTGGATAGCAAGGAGATCAAACCAGTCAATCCTAAAGGAAATGAACACTGAATATTCATTGGAAGGACTAATGCTGAAGCTCCAAATACTTTGGCCACCTGATGCAAAGAGCTGACTCACTGGATAAAACTCTAATGCTGGGAAAGATTGAGGGCAACAGGGGAAGGGGACGACAGAGGATGAGATGTTGGATGGCATCACTGATTCAAAGGACTTGAGTTGGAACAAACTCCAGGAGATAGTGAAGGACAGGGAAGCCTGTTACGCTGCAGTTCATAATGTCACATAGAGTAGGACAGTAGTTTTTTCATTTCTCCATTTATGGTGAAGATAGTCCTGGAAATAAATTTCTGGTAAAGATGTTTGGTTTATGGTTACAAAAAAATTAACCCTGAAAGTAACTGAAAATACTAAAAATGAGTAGGAAATAAGAGTTGGAACCGTTTAAGTATTTTTTATCATACAGCTACTTCTTTGGCAATAAAGCTTATAGGGAAGTATGTTTCTGTTCATTTTTGTGTAACTTTCTATATTTTGACCTTAATAAAGGTTATTACTATAATAGTTGCTATAATATAAATAAAGTTAGGTCCTATAATTATATAGGTGTTATAATGTAAATAAGGTTAATTTGACATACCCAGTTAGATGATGCTGTTGTGCTATTTATCTGTATTTTATTAATCCAAACCAAAGTAAACATTCCCTAGTGAATGCTCGTACTGCTCAAACCTATTTGGAATTTGTGTGAATTGTTACATTATTTCTTCATTAGATGGTATTTCATTATCAAAAAAATATGGAATTATTAGTGCAGAACAGTCACAACTTTTATAGTGTTATTATCTTAAATACTTCTGTGCATGATCTTTTAAAAAATTAGGGATTTTTAAGAGTTTTAAGCTTAGTTTTCAGATATTTTTGTTTTAAAAATATCAATATTTTCAACTTAAGTGTTTAAAACATATTCCACCAGAACTACCCCCCACCTCATTTCTTCTTGCAATCAAGTTGTTATATAAAAAATTTTTTTTGAGGATTAAATTCTTAGAGTGGTTTAGTGTACTTTTAAATACTTCACTTTCTTTTACTTCATTATCATTCTGGGTTTTCATAGTTGTCTTTTTGGTTCTTATAAATACTTTCAATTATTAGTCTTCCCAGTTTTCAGTTTGTTTGCTTTAGTTTAGAAATTTCTTCTTTCTCTATAATTTTGATATTTGCTTCCATTTCCTTCTCTCCTGCCTGTCTACTTCCTTTTGTTTGAGTGTGTGTGTGTGAAGAGTTCTGTTTTACTCAGTTAGAACTGTGGGATATGGTATGAGATGAAAATCTGTATGTAGTGTGTTACCCTTATACACAGTTTTGTGGCGGTTTTGTGTTGACATTTGGGGCCAGAAACTACTTGGTGAGAGGCTATCCTGTGTTTTGATGGGTGCTTAGCAGCATCCCTAACCTCTACCCAGTAGATGCCAGTAGAATTCCCTGAGTTTTAACCACCAAAAATGTCTCCAGACATTCCAAAGTGTCCCCTATGGGGCAGAATTATCTTGGTTGAGAACCACTGCCCTAATATAAATTAGTTCTGAATTTATATGTTCTAAATCTAGTTGTCCTGAGAGACACTGACTTGCTGTTTTAGCCCCAAACTTACGTTTTCTGGGGCAAAGCTTGAGGTTAAGACCTCACACAGTGGACTTTTTACTGCAGCCAGGGGGATCAGGTTCACACAGACTAATACACAAAGGCTAATTTTTATTTAATGCTTATTTTAGAATCTGTAGATCATGTGGTTTTTCATATTACATCTATTTATATGACAAATTAGATTTTCCAGGATTAAACCTATCCCATGATAGACCTTGCTTAGTTGTAATAGCCAATTATCTAATTATGCATTTGAATTCCCTTTGTTGATATTTTATTTAGAACCATTTCTATTTGAGAGAGTACATTTTTGGGTGCAGTCTTTGGTCTGAATAACATTCAAATTATTTCAAATACTGATTATTCTTAAATAATGAAGATTTGTAGACGTACTTTGTGTTCTATAGAAGTTTTGCAAAAGCCTTTAAAACAAGTTTTTTTTCTTTCTTTAGTAACTTTTTCTGAAGTCATTTTTTAAGACCACTTTCTGATTTTATTCCTGGATTGATCTGTTGATTTCTAAAAATTTCTCGAGTAACTAGTTTTTCTTTAAAATAGAAATTTATCCATTTCATTGAGATTTTTAGGCTTGGAACTTTTATAGCATATCCAAGAACAAGCCTAGTTTGGTTAAGTTCTCACATCCCACTGGACTGCTGAGTCTGGCCCAACTCTGCAGCATCTCTTTTTAGAGTGTTGAATTGGCAGATCTCTTTGTGTGTTCTGTAATCTCTTGTGGCTCCGGTTTATTTTTCATTGCTCATCCTGATAGGCTTCTTTGAGGTATTCAATCTTTTGAGATGCTTTGGAAATGGATTGCTGGATGGGTTAACCAGAACAGTGCTAGTGCTGTTTGAGATCACTTGGTGGAATGCACCAGTTAAATATACATATTTTCGATATTAGATGTTAGAAGGGCTATTCGTATATTGGCAAAAAAATATACCCAGATATCTAGGATGAATTTATTTTGAAGTTTACTGACTTCAGAAAGATCTGGTTCACTTAGCTCTAATAAGTGAGATGCTAGTGTTTTTTTTTTTTTAAATATAGTTTGATTATCTGAGAAAAATTAAAAATAGAATGCTACTTTAACATGTATATGACAAACTGATTTTTAATGAATTAAGTTAATTTTACTGGAAAAAACATGGATTGTTTCAAGTTGGACTTTTGAATAAAGGTTTTAAGTGGCTAAAATATAGGAAAGTCAGCTCTTATTCTGCAAGATGACAAAAATAAAGAGTAATTTAATGAGAAATTCGTTGTACTGAGAGGCAGGTCTGCTTGGTGTAACATTATGGAGATAAAATTTTTGTCTGACTCTTTTTGCTTTTTCATTTTCTAAAAACATTTCTGTAGTTACCAATCCTTCTTTCACAGCTTGGTTTAGTTTCACTGCCTGTATTATAGAAGGATCCACCTCATAAAAGAAGTCAAAAGCTGTCTTGAATAATCAGCACCCTTCTGCAAGATTATCTCCTGTCAGTCTGTTTCTGGCACTGCTGTTTCTATGTCATCTTTGGAAGCATTGCTATTAATTCCTGTTGCATATTGTCTGTTAGCTCTTGAATTTCTGCAAGATCCCTGTCTTGAAACCCTTCATCCTCCACATTTTTTTTTTTTCCGTATCTATACTCTCTCATGGTTTCCTTGACTGGCTCTGTTGTAAATGCTGTTAAGTCATGTACAACATCTGGACATGGTTTTCCCCACTGGGAGTTTTTTGTTTCAGGATTGATGGCTTTCATGGCTTTTAAAAAAGTTACAGCAGTGGCATCTTGAGTGGTGTAATCCTTCCAGACCTTCATGATCTCTCTGTCAGGGTCCTCTTCTGTAAGTATTGCCAACCTATTCTGTAGCCTAATGTATGATGAGCCTTAAAGGTCCCTTGACCCCCTGATCTAGAGGCTGAATTAGAGACATTGTGTATGAGGACAAATAGGTAACCAACGCCTTCATTACTGAACTCATGAGGTCGTTGTTCAATAACAATGGCCAGGGGACATTGTCCAATAAAAGAAGAACTTTAAAAAGTAGTTCTTCACTGGCCAAATACTTCCTGACTTAGAGAATATGTCAGTGGAACCAGTCCTTTTTCTGGATTGGATTCTCATCCAGACCTTCTTGTTTTATAACCAAAAGATTGGCAACTGATGTTTATCTTTTCCCTCAAGGCTCAAGAATTAGTAGCTTTATAGAGGAGGGCAGTCCGGACCATAAACCCAACTGCATTTGCACAAAACGGTGTTAGCCAGTCTCTTCCTCTCTTAAATCCTGGTGTTTGCTTCTTTCTCTTCCTCCCTCTCTCTCTCTCTTTTTTTTACACTAATAAATATTCTTTTGACTGCCCTCCGCCCCCGCCCCAAAATAGGGCACCTTTGTCTGCAGTAAAAACCTTTTCAGACAGATATCATTTCTCCTCAGTGATTTTCTTAATGGCATATGAGAACTCTGCTGCTGTCTCTTGGTCAGCAGAAGCTGTTTCTCCAATTATCTTGACATTTTTAAAGCCAAGCCTCTTTCTAAAATTATCAAACTATCCTTTGCTGGCATTAAATTTTCCCAGCTTCACATTCTTCATCTTCCTCTTGCTTTAAGTTTTCAGGCAATGATTTTGCTGTTTTTCTTGAATTGTACTAGAGTCTGTTGGTATGCCTTTCTTATAGCAATCCTGAATTAAAAGTTGCATTTATATGAGTAAAAAGTGCAAAGTTTTCACAGTCTGGGACAGCTGCAGTGAGTGACAGCTTCACAAATTTCCTGTCTTTTATTTTTTTAATTTAATAATAGTCCTTACCCTGAATTTGTTTATCTTGAAATAGTGGTCAATTGTAGCTATAGATCTCAATCTGACGCATATCAAATAATTCAACTTTTTTTTGCGTCACAACTTTTCTGTTTCTTGGGATCATTTCCAGCATCAGTAGAGGCACTTTGTATCACAGTGGTATTTCACTGGATGACTGTACCAGTTTTTTTTTAGTCCATTTGTCTATTGAAGAGCATTTGGGATTTTTCTAGTTTGTGGCAGTTAAGAACAGAGCTGTTATAAACATTTGTTTATAGATTTTTATGTCAACATAAGTTTTACTTCTTCAGAGTATGTATAGTTTGGAGTCATATGGTAAGTGTCTATTTGTGTGAAACTTCCAAATTCTTCCTGAGCGTATATACCTTTGTGTGTGTGTGTGTGTGTGTGTGTATTGGCACCAGCAGTGTATTAGAGTATCAATTGCTTCATGTCTTTGTGTGGGTTTTTTTTTTTTTTTTTAATGTTAGCCATTCTGATAGGTGTGTAGCAGTATCTCATGGTGTAGAATTGGGAGATTTCTTCTTTAAATTTTGCTGGGGAAGCCGTCTGGCTCTCGGGATTTCTTTTTTTAGAAAGCTTTTAACTACAGACTCAATTTAAAAATAGTTATTCAGACTCTCTCAAACTACTAAAGCTTTGCGGATTCATGTGTGTCTTGCTTATGCTGCTGCTGCTGCTGCTAAGTCACTTCAGTCGTGTCTGACTCTGTGCGACCCCATAGACGGCAGTGTCTTGTTTATAGTTTTATTATTTAAAAAATTAATGTGAAGTCTCTGGTGATACTCCTTTTAATTCTTAATATTGGTAGTCTGGGTCTTCTCTCTCTTTTTTTCCCTTGATCATTCTTCTTAGAGATTTATCAATTTTATTGACCTTTTCAAATAACCAATTTTGATTTCATTGTTTTTTCCCTATTTTTCTGTTTCTCTGGTTTCAGTTGAACATTTTATATTATTCAAATTTATGTCCTTTTATACTTAAAATTTTTTTTTAGTGTAGTTGCTCTAGAGTTTACAGTATATGTTGATTACTAATCTAAGTTCACCTTTAAATAGCACTGTCCCACTTCATGTCAAATGCAGATCCCAGAGTATTCCCCACTCCTGTGTCCTTTATGATATTGCCGTCATTCATTTATCCATATGCTAAAAATCACCCAGTACATTGTTACTGTTACCAATTTAAACTAATCTTTTAGATAAATTAAGAATAATAAAAGTAAAAGATTTTATTTTACTTCACTTATTCCTTTGCCTTTACTCTTTATTTATAGATTCAAGTTTTTGACCTGTATAATTTTCCTTCTATTTGAAGAACTTCTGTTAACATTTTCATGGCAGGTCTGTTATTTTTGTTCGTGTGAGAAAGTCTTTATCCTTTTCTTTGGAAAGACAATTTCACTAAATATAGAATTCTCAGATGGCAGTTTTTTCTTTCAACAGTCTAAATAGTTTGCCCCACTTCTTCCTTGCTTGAGCATTGCTGAGAGAGTCCTGCTGCAATGCTTTCCTCTGTTCCTCTGTCGTTCAGGTGCTTTTTTCTTATGGCTTTTTTCAAGAGTTTCTGGGTCTTTGATTTGAATATGGTACACTTAAGTGTAGGCTTTTCTCTTTTCTTTTTGTCCTTTGAGTTTCCTGGATGTATGGTTTGGCACTGGTATAGGTTACTAATTTTGGAAACTTCTCCACCATTATTACTTCATTTATTTCTTTTGTCTTGTTTCTTCTTTTTTCCTTTTCTTATATTCCAGTTATGCATATGTTATATCTTTTGAAATTGTTGGGTGAAACAGAACTTGGATGTTCTGTTTTGTAAAAGAATATTATTTTTATGTTTTAGTTCAAGAAGTTTCTGTTGATCTGTCTTCAAACATCTTGATTCTGTTCGTGGTGGTGTCTAGTTGGTAGATGAACCCACCAGTGGCATCCTTTATTTCTATTACAGTGTTTTTTGATTTCTGTCATTTCCTTTTGATTGCTTATCTTAGGGTCTTTATCTGCTTACCTTACTCATCTTTGCTTACCTCCTTTTTTTTTTTTTTTCCCATTATCACCCTTAACATATTTAAAATTATCTGATTTCAAAAAATTTGTTATGCTTGAGTCTGGCTTTAACTCTTGCTTTGTCTTTGTGTTTTTCTTGCCTTCTGAGTGAATGATGTGTAGTTTTTTGTTGAAAGTTGGACATGCTGTATTAGATAAAAGGAGCTGAGGTTAATAGGCCTTTTGTGTGAAGTTTTATAGTAGTCTGTCAAGGAGTGTACTCTTTAACATCGTTCCAGCTGGTAGGTGCCAGAGGCATCAGATTCCTTTCGTGGCCTTGTTTTTGCCCCCCCTCTTGGGTTTCCCTAAGCACTCCTTCTCAGGTAGACTCTGCATCATGTAAACGCTTTCAGTGGAGATTAACTCTTATATTAATGGAGCCCCATCAGTGTAGTTGTAAGGTGCTGGGGAGAGGAAGCATCCTATAATCTTAAAATGAAACTTTTGGTGGGTCTTTGTCCTGGGTCTGTGATGTCTTATCTCCCCGCTTCTCTGTGTGAGACAGAAAGGTAAGAGGGGACTGGAATCAGAGAAATGCTGTTATACCCTTTCCAGTGGTGGACTGAGGACCTGGTGAAGTCTTTTTCCTGGAGAGCAGGTCTTTGTTTGGGTTAGTGGTTATTTCACAGTGACTGCTTTTCCTTTCCTCCTTGCCAGAACCACAAGGAGATCTTTATAGATTCTTCATTGTGAGAACCCGATGGGGTTCCTGGAGGTAAAACCCACAAAAGGTGGGGGCCTGCTGATACTGTGGTCCCTAGGAGTTTTCTGCTCTTAGGCTGTTTCACACTTGGCCTCCAGAAATTCATCAAAGTTTGTGTTTTAAATTTTTGTAGTAGATTGACTTTTTGGCCCCGAAATGTTATGTCTAAGTCCTGCCCTGGTAACTATGGATCTTAAGATGATATCCTAGATTTAGGGTTGGCCATAAATCCAGTGACTGGAATCCTTATTAAGAGTAAGGAGAAGCAGATTTGAGACAGAGACACAGAAGGGGAGGGCCATGGAAACGGAGATTGGAATTATGCCAGCCGAGAAATGCCAGAGATTGCTGGCAGCCCCTAAAAGCCAAGAGAGGAGCATGGAGCAATTCTCCATCAGTCTTCAGGAAGATCCAACCCTGATGATACCTTGATTTTGTATTCCAGCCATCAAAAATGTAACCGTGAAAGAATTTCAAAAGTTTTATTGTTTGAAGTCACCTAGCTTGTGATAGTTTCTATGTTAGCCCTGGGAAACTAATACAGTATTCATACCAGTTGATGACGCCAGTGTTTTCCGCTTGGAATGATCTAGCAGACCTTAACTGTGACTCTGGAGGTGCCTGTGTCTCTGTATCTTGAGATGGTGGTTTACCCCCTGTCCTCACTTCTCTGATGGGCCCACGGAAAGTCATTGATTGTTTAGCTTGTTTAAATTTTTTCTCGTAAGGGTGAGTGTGACAGTCTCCGAGCTTCTTTCATGTTGAAACTGAAATCGCAGACCGAGTTTTTTTGTTTTTTTGTTTTGGTGGGGTGGGGATCTGGCATTTTATACTGTATTATTTTAGTGATTAACACATGCATGTTTATCTTTTAAATATCTAATGTTAATTATTGCTTTTACTCTCCATTTGTATCATGCAAGAGTCTTAGGCTGCTTTAACTCCTGATTTATACAGCTGTTATTATTTTAATCTTCCTATATTTTAAATTTCCTCATCAGCCTCCCTCCTCCGTTTTCTGCTTCTTATTTAGGCTTTTTGTTGGGGTATAACTGTCATATAACAGTGTATTTCAGGTGTACAACATAATGATTTGCTATTTATATGTTTTGAGAAATGATCATCAGAGTAAGTCTAGCTAAGATCTGTCACCATACATAGTTACAAAGTTTTTTTTCTTGTGATGGGAACTTGTGAAAGGTTTACTCTCTTAGCAACTTTGAAATATGCAGTATAGTTTTATTAAAGTCACTATGCTGTGCATTACATTCCCAGGACTTACTTATTTTATAGTTGGAAGTTTTTATTTTAATTTCTCTGATGATTACTGATGTTGAGTACCTTTTCTTGGATCTGTTGACTGTATGTATGGCTTCTTTGGAAAAATGTTTCTTCTGATTCTCTGTCCATTTTTAAATCAGATTTTTTTTGGTTAGCTTTTTCTTTTTGTGTCTTTGCTTTTAAGTTGTATGAGTTCTTATTAATCCCTTTCAATACACATGATTTACAGATACTTTCTCCCATTCTGTAGGTTGTCTTTTCACTTTGCTGACGAGTTCCTTTCTGTGCTGGAGCTTTTAGGTTGATACAGCTCCACTTGTTTGGTTCTCCTCTCGTTGCCTTTGCTTTTTGATGTCATATCCAGAAAATCTTCCCCAGGACTGAGGACAAGGAGCCTACAGCCGGTGTTTTCTGTGAGGAGTTTCATGGTTTCAGGTTGTAAGTCTTCAGTCCATTCTGAGTCAGGTTTTTATTTTACACGGTGTTTATCTGCCTATGTGTTCACCACTCTCCCTTCACTTAGTGAATCTCTCTCTGGATATTGGCTGTGTTCCTCTTTTCCTGATGTGCTCAGAGAACACCTTCAGAGTTTCTTTCAGGGTGGCAAACTCCGTTTTTGCTTGTCTGTTCTTGTGTTTTGAAGGAGTTTTCCCCTCTGGTTCAGATTTTACGATTTGCAGCTATTTTCTTTCTGCATTTTGGAAATATGAAACTGCTGCTTTCTGGCTTCCACTGTTGCTCCTGAGAAGCCCATTTTAAGTGTTGCTTCCTTGGTAACCTTTTAAAATTTGTCTCTTCTGAGAATTTTTTTCTTTTTCCTCTGTGCTATTTGGCAGATTTACTGTGTTGAGTTGCAGGTTTCTTTTTGTTTATTCCATTTGGAATTGCTTCTTGACTCTGTGGTTTGATATCTTTGATCAGTTTGGTGAGTTCATAGCTATTAACTTTTCAGATAGTTTTTTTTTTCTTCCTCTGGGACGCCAATTAAATATGTTAGACTGGTTTACTATATCTTCTGTTTCTGTTACATTCTCATCTCTATTTTCTCTATTTTTGTCCTTGGCTTAATTTTGGTTAGTTTCTATTTACCTATCTGCCTTTCAGCTAGTTTTCTGCAGCCTTGTCTAATATACTTTAAAATTTATCCTTGAGTTCCTAGTTTTGGTTATTGTCCTTCTCAATTCTAGAATACTTTTGTGGTTCAAGTTGATTTTCTCACCATCTGTGCTATTCAGCTTTGTGTCAGTTTTTCCAAGCTGTAATTTATATCTCTGAACATGGCAAATGCCATCATTTTAAAGTCTGTATGTGATGCGTTCAGTATTTGGAATTCATTGAAATGTTTGTTATTTCTTGTTTCCCTAGGTACTTATTTTAGTCTTTTTTTTTTTTTTTGCTTTACATGCCAGCTTATATTTCCTTGTCTCTGGATGTTGTAGAGGGTTCTGGTTTCTTCTCTTTTGTCTTGGTGTGAGGTTTCCTGAGTCACCCACATAACGTTAAACTGGGGTACAGTGCTTGGGTGCATTTATTTGGGTCCTGTCTCAAACTGTATGTGTAGATTTCCAGTGCTCACTTCAATTTCATCTGATAAAATTGCTACATTTTTAGTCGTTTAATCTTCCTAAGAAGGTGATTTTTATATTTCATCCAGGGTTTTTACATTTCATCCTGTGAGATTTGGTGCAGATTATCTAGTGTTCTTTTATTTTGAGTCCTTTGTTGCTGTGTTTTAAAATCTTTATTACCCTACTGATCAGATAAATGCTAAAATGTCATATCTGCTTAAATTGGATAGCTTTCTTCACACTTTAAAAAGAAACTGTTACATAGCCAAA
The DNA here is from genome assembly GCF_023091745.1 of Budorcas taxicolor. Classification (NCBI taxonomy): domain Eukaryota; kingdom Metazoa; phylum Chordata; class Mammalia; order Artiodactyla; family Bovidae; genus Budorcas; species Budorcas taxicolor. The sequence continues at coordinate 39,059,473 of NC_068920.1, read as the reverse complement.
TTTAAATTTTACATTCTCTTTCAGAAGCAGTCACAATTGAAATGAACAATGAATAATCCGCAACCAGAAAGTGTCATCTTAAATGATAGGTTTTGTGGGAGAGTAGGTCAGGGGGAAGAGCATCAGTGACAGACAGGGTCTGTATACCTTTTGTAATCCTGGAGTGTTGTTCAGGATGTCCATGTTCTCTTCCTTTTATTTTTTTCCTTCCAAATGTTTTTAGTCAACATGTATTTCTTCACTTTAAGCAACCATTTAAAGTGAAGAAATAAATTTAGTCAGTCAGATACAATTGTTCTAAGTGGTGAAAGAGTTTTGTTTAATTTGAAATTTAAAATAATGAGTTTTTTGAATTTCCACAATATGGAGGATACTGATTCTTGGTATAGCAGACTTGTGAATCAAATGAACTTGTATTTAACCTGTTCCAGCTTTTCTGCACGTATCATTGTTGCATACTGTCTAGTGAGCATGAGTGTTTCTAGTAGCTTGTTTTTACCTAACTAGTGTATGTTTATTGTAGAAAAATCATTTCAGGATTTTTCAGTATTTCAATGGGTTACTGTTTCTAAGAATGCTCTCACTTATGACAGCTGCAGACTTTGGGGATTCCCACAACTGCCTTCACATTTGACAGTTGGTTGGTTGGGTTTGCAGAACTCATTGAAAGCTGTTATACTCTTGGGGATGGTATTCTATTGTAAAAGGACACAGATTAAGGTTGGCCAAGGGGACGGAAGCCTGGGGCAGATTTCAGGAAGGTACCCGACACGTCAGTCTCTCTCTCTAAAGTCTTGGATGGCGTTAAGTCCTGGTGAGGATGTGTGACAACATGGAGAGTATTGCCAACTACGGAAACTCACTCGAGTCTTAGTGTCCGGAGTTTTGTTGGAAAGATATAGTTGACTGCCCAGGTAACTGACTTTTTTAGTGTCTAGCTCTTCCAGAGGTAGAACAGCTGCAACAGGGTTTGAAGCCCCACCATAATGACATTGTATGGTGAAGTCTTCAGGTAACGAAGGTGTCTGAGGAACTTCAGAATCCCTCAATAAACAAAAAAACTCTTCCTAGAGATCAGAATGAGGCCAAGTCCTATCCTCTCTTTCGGATGAGATTAATTTTTTTTTTAATTGGAGTATAGTTGATTAACAATGTTGTTTTAGTTTCAGGTGAACAGCAAAATGATTCAGTTATACATCTACATGTATCTATTCTTTTTCAGATTCTTTTAGTTGTTACGGAATAAATACCAAGCAGAGTTTCCTGCTGTTATATAGTAGGTCCTCATTGATTATCTCTTCTAAATAAAGCAATGAGTACGTGTCAACCCCAAAATCCCAGTCTTCCGCCCCAGTCTTAATTCTTTACTAAAGGTGAAATATTATATTAAAAAGAGATAACAAACAGCATCTTAGATCCCTTCAGGCATCTGTTAACATTTTGGAATGTAACTCTTTATATTTTTCTGTGCATATGTTTGTTTCTTCCCTTTTTACAAAAATAAGTTATTATAGTACCTTTGTTTTATAACCTTTATTATTTAGAATGATATTACAAGCCTAATTAAAGATGTTTAAAAGGGCAAGAAGGACTTCCTGGCAGTCCAGTGGTTAAGACTCTGTGCTCCCAATGAACCCATGGGTTCAGCGCCTAGTTGGGGAACTGAGATCCCACGTGCTGCTGCGTGGTGTGGCCAGATGTTAAAATAAAAGGGCACGAATTTAACCTTATTTACCATATGGTGTTTTCTTTAGGAGAAATAAATTATCTTTGACTCAATAAACTTTTAAATTATGAAACATAGAATCATGAGTTATAAACATCTTTACAATAATATTGGACAAGCCGCCTTTAATACTTAGTGCTTTGTTAAAAAAAAAAATCTTATAGAAGTAATACCTGCATATGCTATAAAAACAGAGGAGCCTGGCATATTACAGTTTATGGGGTCACCAAGAGTTGGATATGGCTTAGCGACTGAACAACAACAATGGAAAAGCAGTATTTCCTTGCCTTCCTGTTCTCTTCCTCTGTTCTCCGGAGGGAAACAACTTAGAACTAGCTAATCTTTCAGTTTTGATTTTTTTGGCTTTTGTATTTCTAAATAACAAGTTTATGTAGCTGTCTCTGATTGGATACTTGCGTTTTTTAACCTTCTGATATGATAGGTAAAGATTTGGCTTACTTGTTTTTTTTTTTTTTAATTTTGAATTTTTATTTTTTTTTTTATTTTTTTTAATTTTATGGCTTACTTGTAATCTCACTTCTGGTCTTTGTTTATCCCGATACGGTTTTATTTCTCTCTTGGATACCTTTCTGAATTCTGAGTTTTATAGTTATACTTCTATTTCTTTTTCAGCAACTAACACATTATTTCTGGACTTAGAAGTTTGTATGATGAAGATTTACCTTTCTCTTTATCAACCTCCCCAATATTTACTTTATCCTATAATGTGAAGTCTTGTTAATATTTACATTTTGTTCTGTGACCATAACATAGTCTTCTTGTTTTGTTATAGGTTGGTTTTCAATGTTAAAATTAATAACTAGTCTTTGTTGTTATGACCATGTGAATACTTGTAATTTTGCAGCCAAGTAGTGTATATGATGGTTATATTTTCAACACTGTATAGCTCTTTGCCTTTTCAGAAGTTTCTAGTCTCTTTAGTTTTTCTTCTCCTTATAGTTTTATTGTCTCTGAATTCCAGATTCTTAAGGATAGTACACAATTTCACAGTCTGGCTCTTGCTTCTTTTTTGCCCCCAAATACTTGCTCAACTTTCTGTCTCCTGCTTCATCTAGACTGTTTCTTAGATCTGTTGCACAATTACTGTCTTAGAACTTTTCTTGCTCTAAAACTGGCTTCACTGGTTCTTGAATTTTGTACCCTCTCTTTTGGTTCTTGTTTTGTCGGATAATACATGTAATTGCCTATGTCTTGTGTTGTTCAGTTGCTGAGTTGTGTCTGACTCTGCGACCCTGTGGTCTACAGCCCGCCAGTTTTCTCTCTTCTCTACTGTCTCCTGGAGTTTGCTCAGATTCATGTCCATTGAGTCAGTGATGCTATCTAGCCATCTCATCCTCTGCTGCCCTGTTCTCCTTTTGCCTTCAGTCTTTTCCAACATTGGTCTTTTCCATTGAGTTGGCGGCTCTTTGCATCAGGTGGCCAAATTGCATATGTAGGAATTAATTTTCTTTGTCCTTGTCTGTCTGAAAATGTTATATCTTGAATATGGAATACATTTTTCTTCAGTACTTAGGTGGCTTTGCCTTTTTATTTTCTTTTCTGGAATCTGGTGTTGCCAGTGAGAAGTCTCCTAATGAATATGATTTTCATTCTTTTGTATATGAACCTTTTATTTCTTCTCAGAGAAATTTCTAGGATATGTTTTTAAAATTAATTTTTAATTGGAATATAGTTACTTCACAATGTTGTGTTAGTGTCTACCGTATAGCAAAATGAATCAGCTGTATGTGTATGCATACACATCTCTTTTTTTGGATTTCCTTCTGTTTATGTTACCATAGAGCATTGGGTCGATCCCTGGGTTGGGAAGATCCCCTGAAGGAGGGCATGGCAACCCACTGCAGTATTCTTGCTTGGAGAATTCCACGGACAGAGGAACCTGGTGGGCTACAGTCCATGGGTTTGCAAAGAGTCGGACATGACTGAGCAACTAAACACAACATAGCAGAGAGCATTGAGTAGGGTTCCCTGAGCTACACAGTAGGTTTTCGTTAGTTATCTATTTCGTATATAGTATCAGTAGTGTGTATATGTCAGTCCCAATCTCTGAGTTCACCGCCCCCCACTCCCAAGAAGTTACTTTTTAATTTTTCTGTTGTACTGGACTCTCACAGACCCCTTTCAATTTGAAGATTTGTTTCATATAGCTTTGGAATATTTTCTTCTATTATTTCATTACCTATTCTCTGTTTTCTCTTTTTTTCCCTAGAACCGTTATTTGGGTGTTGAATTGATTATCTGTGTCTTGTCTGTTCTTTTATGTTTTCTTTATGTCTCTCTACCTGTTTTGATAAAATTTTCTTGGTTTTGTCTCTACCTTTGCAAAAAAAAATTAACACGACTTGTTGGAAGATATATTGCCAAATGCTTTTTCTTTTCATATTTCTTTTTTTAAATAACATTCTGTTCTGATTTTAGGAACTTTATTACATCTCTTGAGGGTAAAAATTTGTAGTTTAAATCTTTTAAAATTTTTAGACATTAAGTTGTAGAAATGTTTAAAGTCCAATACAATGAGTTTTTTCCTGACTGATGCTTTTCTCCTGAATATTTTAGTGTTTTCTACAGATCAGGATCTTTTACTTAATCACAGTTCAGTTATAAAATGTAAGAAATAAACATTTATTTGTATATGTGTGGACTCATGGTTTTTTTTTGCTTTATTCAGTGGGGTATATTGTTACACTATCATTTACTTTATTTTAGTTTTTTCATCATTTATTTTGACGCTCAGATTGTCTTGACTTGGCCAGTAGGATCTGTTCTGATACTACTTCTCCGTGTCCTTGGACATCAGCTTATCTTTCTTTGAGAACTTCCTTGCTTTCTGGCATAACACCACGTTCCAGGTTTATCTTGTGCTTTTCCTGCCTAAGCCCTAGAATTGCATATCTTCCCAAGGATTCCTGGTTTGTTTCAGTAGAAAGTGGTTTTTATAAGATCTCAGTATTAGGTTTGCTCATAGAGAGGTTGTGGTTTCAGGCTCTTTCAGTGGATAGAGCTTGTATGCCTGTGTGGTACATTTGTGTTTTATGTGTATGTGAATGTCTATGTATTGAAAACCATGAGTTCATGGTGATACTTCTCATTCCCATTTAGTATCATAGGGTTAAGTGAAGTCTTTTCCCATTATGTTTGTAACTCTCTTCCTTTCATAGAGAAACTTGGCTTCCATTGTCCTTAATTTATTTGATGAACTCTCCTAGAGGTAACCAGTCATTCCCCACCCTTATATGGACACCATCTTCTCTGGCATGGGCTGTTCGACCTCGTTCTAGGTGACCTCCACCCTCCGTCTAGGTTACCTTTCCTCTGCATGGTGATCTGGCCCTACCCCCAATACAGTGTGGCTTCTGATATTCCTCACCAAGCTACCTATCAGCTTGGATGCCCTCACCACTGTGATTGGGACCTGGCATACCATATCATGTCGCCTCTGCTTGGACACCTTCCTCACCCTACCTTCAAGTTGTGATAGGCTGCGCTTGGGGAACCGCCACAGACGGACACCCTTCTCACCCTATTTGGCTCTGATGGTGTCGCTGCCACCCCTGCCCTAGCTTTGGATACCTTCTCTACTCTTGCTGATCCCTGTCTTCTCACACCTTCTCAGACTCCTTCGCCTCCTTGGTCTCCCTTCCCCCTACTATGCTTTTCTATACCTAATGACTTTAGTACTGAATCATTCTGGAAGGGGAGAGGTTGCTGTGTGCTTCATCCAGGAGTAGTTTTTCAATTTATCATCATCTTTCATGGTTAACTGTTATCTACTATTCATATTTATGAATAAATGAAAAGCAAAAAGCCGACTGGGAACTCTTTATATGGATATGACTTTTAAATTTTATTTTAGAGTTAGTAGGTTGGAAACCACCCATTGCTCTGGAGACCTCTAAATTCTGGGTTATCAGAAGTCATTTTTCTAGAAAACCATCACTCATCCATAGTAGCTTTACTAGTTCCCCCAGACTAGTGTGTGTGTGTGTGTGTGTGCGTGTGTGCGTGTGTGTGTGTGTTTCTGAGATTGACCCGTTAGTATTTTACCTTTGAAGAAAAATAACCTGCCTGTGTACCATTGTTGTCTCAGAACTGTTGTGGTTAATAATGGGTCTCAGCTCTTCCATGAGATGTTAATTTCCCTATTTTCAGTTCTGTTTTTCCCATGAGCGCTCGTTTTCTTAATTTCTGGCCTTTCTGGGGTTTTACAGAGCAGTTTGATGTCTCAGTTATAGTTTCCTTAAGTTTTCTGAGCTCTGGCTTTATCATTTATGGATCCATTTTCAGGAATCTAAAGTTTCTTGCTAATTCCCTTCTCAGATTGGTATGTTTTCAGCTGCAAATACAAATCTCATCTAGAATTTACTTAAAAGTTAAGGAAAAAAACTGCTTCTGTAACAAGAAATCTAAAAGTTATAGGGCTGGTTAGCTTAGCAGTTGGATCAATCTAGTAAAGATCCAAGCCATTTTCATCTTTCCTTTCTTGTATTCTAAGCTTATCTGCTGTTTTTCTTGTCTAATCCAGTTGTAGCAGTTTTGGCCATTACATTTTCAATGAAGAATATCCAAAGTCTGTAGGAGAACACTCTTTCCTTGTGTTTTGTTTATAAGGTCAAATAAAACCTTTCAAGAACCCCTACTTACATTGTATTGGTCTGAATCGATCCATCATACCTGTATTTGAAAACCAGTCTGTGTGTGTGTGTGTGTGTGTGTGTGTGTGTGTGTGTGTGATAGAGAATATGAATGAGATTACCATAAATATGTGTGTGATCTGTGTGCATGCTCAGTCGTGTCTGATACTTTGCAACCCAGTGGACTTTAGCCCACCAGGCTCCTCTGTCATTGGGATTTCCCAGGGAAGAATACTGGAGTGGATTGCTATTTCCTTCTCCCGGGAATCTTCCTGACCCAGGGATTGAACCTGCATCCCCTGTGTCCCTGCATCTCCTGCATTGGCAGGTGGATCCTTTACCACTAAGCCACCTAGGGAGCACCTGCTATAAATCAGTTCTCTTCAGACCTTTGTCTCCTTGACCAGAAATGTTAGGTGTCCTGGGACCTACTCAGTCTGTGCTTAAGCAAGATTCCCAAAGTCAACAAGATGACCTGATTGTACGTTAGTATTTGAGAAGTACTGATCTACAATAGTTTAACCCTCTGGGTTTAACCCTCTGAGTCTGAGAGAAGCTTCACTTGTAAAAGTACAGGGTTCCAGAATACCTGAACAAAATCAGGGTTCAGTGAGAAAGGAAGGAGGAGTCGGAGTCGGTGTGGGAATGGCTGTTTGTTTGGTAGCCAACAGTGTCTGCCTATACTCCCTTTCCTTTTTTTTTTTCCTTTTTTGGTGTAGTTGTGTATATGTGTTCTTTTTTCTTAATCGTTCTTATAGGAGGAAGAAAAGGTAATGGTGGTATAACTAGTTAAAATGTTAATAGTATGCTTATATGCTGTCCTATAACCTTAAAATCCTTAACAGCTTTCATTTCAGGGTGTATTCATTTTCTACGCTTCTGTGAAAAATATCGCCACAAACTTAGCAGATAAAAATAATACACATTTTTTATCTCAACGGTTTTTGTGGTTTCTTCAGTCCGGGCATGGCTGCGTCCTCTGCAGGGCTGCAATCAGTGTATTGCTCATGGCCGGCTTCTCAGCTGGGGAAGGATCTGCTTCCAGGCTTACGAGGCTGCTGGCATTATTCAGCTCCCTGTGGGCAGTTGGACTGAGGGCCTCAGTTGTTTGTGGGCTCTCATCCAGAGACTTCCTCAGTTACTTGCACGTGGCCCTCTCCATAGGCCAGCACAACAAAACAACTTGCGACTTCAAAGCCAGGAAGTTACAGAGTTTCCTAGCAAGGGGATATTACAGCCTTATGTCGTCACATACAATCCATCATCTTTGTCATATTCTGTTGATTAGAAGTCAGTCATAGATCACATTCACACTGAAGGAGAGAGGATTACACAAGGGCATGAATATCAAGAGATGGGTATCGTGGGGACCACCTTAGAGTTTGTCACAAAGGATGTATAGCTGATTGACAGAATAACTGACGAGATAAATTGTACATTGTGTTGAGGTTTCTCCTTAACACTGGTACTGTGCATTATAGTTAGGCAAAAAGAAATTTGCGGATATAGCCAAATATTAAAAACTGAGGTAAGCCTTGATGGTATCTTTGTTGTATTAATCATTGCTAAATAGGTTCCTTAGTTTTAAGTTTATTAATATGGTTAGTAGTGTTTCATGAGTTAAGTTTTTTAGATGTTTGTTTCTTTTTTTTTAGTTGACTATATTGTGGAGTATGACTACGATGCTATCCATGATGATGAGTTAACGATCCGAGTTGGGGAAGTCATCAGGAACGTGAGGAAGCTGCAGGAGGAAGGATGGCTGGAAGGGGAACTGAACGGGAGGAGAGGAATGTTTCCTGATAATTTTGTTAAGGTAAGCATTCTCGGTTAATTCCTTGCTGTTGCTCCGTAGGATTTAATCTTGAAGAAATGCAGACACATATTTTTAACACAAAAATATTTTAGGTAAATTTTTCATCTGAGGAATTAAAATAACTGGAGACTCAGGTATCATTGTAATGAATGTTATTGTTGCCTGGTGTCCTGGGGGATTATAAAACTGTGTGTGTGTGTGTGTGTGTGTGTGTGTGTACACCTGTCTACCTGTAATTTAGGTAGCACTTTGTAATTTGCAAAGAGTTTTGCTATCTACATTTCCATTTAATCCTAAACGTCTTGTGGAGGAAGTAGGGCAGATGATAGCCCCATTTTAAATCAATGACATGTAGGTTGAGAGGTTAAATGGTGTTTACCCAAGGTTGGTTAGCTAATAAAACAGAATCTGAACTGAAATCTGAGATAGTTGCCTCTTTACTCAAGTGTGAGTAAAAACACTTACTGGGTTTTGTTACTTTTCTAACCCCTTTGAGAATCTTGTATTCTTATTTTTAAGTTTTAGCATTGCAGCAGTCATTCCTTTTTAAATAATGTTCTAGTCACTTCTGCCAGAAAACAATCAAAATTTTTAAATATATTACAAACTAAAAATGTTCTCAGAAGTTTAGAGGAGGAAAAAAGAAGTAAAAGATATCTGTGTATTTACACACCATTTATAATAGTCTTAACCCAGAGCTTCCTTGGTAGCTCAGACAGTAAAGAATCTGCCTGCAATGCAGGAGATCCCGGTTCAATTCCTGGGTTGGGAAGATCCCCTGGAGAAGGGAATGGCAACCCACGCCATATTCTTGCCTAGAGAATTCCATGGGCAGATCATAGGATTCAAAGAGTTGGACACGACTGAGCAACTGACACTGCTATAGTTGTCTTTATTTTCTAGATTAGTTTTCTTACATTCAGCCACATCCCTCTTCTCATGAATTTGTAGCTGTGAGCTCTTCTGGGAAGGCTCGAGTCTATCTCATTTGGTTTGTCCAACTTACAGAGTAGTTGTTAGAATGTCTGTGCAGTGTGAATGCTTCGTAAATATTTGCTCAGCTGCGGTTTTACTAAGTATGAACACATACTTTGTTAATTGATTTTAGAGAAGGTGAACTAACTACATTTTACCTCTCGAAAGACCTGAGAAAAGCTGTAGTAGAAATTGAGCTCTTTTGTTTATTTTTTACTTTACAAATTGACTTTCTTCTAATCTAAAATGGAGTATAAAGTAGATGCTGTCAAAATTGAAGTAGAATAACTGCATTTAAACACAGTCAAATTAAATCTGCCTTTGTTGGTAGAATGATACAAGGAAAATCACATAATGGTTTTGTTTTCTTCCTTTTAAAGTGGCCTGTCTTTAGTCTAGTCTGTCTATAGTAAGCTGCAACATTGGCCTCTCATCTCTCTCTCTCTTTTTTTGGGGGTGAGTGGGGAAAGTGGCTTTTCAGGAAAAATATATTGAAGTAATACAACAGTGGTTTAAAAAAAAAGGAACTTAGTCAGAAGTATTACTATGGTTCTCTTTTGAATTGTGTGCTGATAGGTAGTCCCTGTGCTGACATGTGGTCACAGTAGTGGAGATGACCTGTCATGGGACTCCCATCTTAACATATATTTTCCTGTCCTGTTACAGTTCAGCTAATTGTAGAACTTGGATTTAATGAACTGCCTGCTAGTAGAGGATGCTGTTTGTGTTTGCTTGGAGATGGAGGGAAGCTTAATCTGGGATTAAAATGAACCACAGGGTGGATTAGAGTTGGGAGACATTAGCATGAACTCATGTTTAATTTAAAATATATACAGATACATACAGAAATAATTCTATATGTGTATGTTTATACGCCGGTCAGTACACAGGCATATATATAGTCCTCATTTCTTCCACTGAGGGCCTGGAAGCAGTGACACACTAGTACCAGTGAGTACGCTCGGTGCTCAGATCTTGGTTTCAGAATATCATTTTCCAGTAAAAGGAGGCTCCTGGGAGGAGTGATCCTATGGCTGATCCTGTGGCTGCAACACGGTGTTCACAGGATGAGCCTGGAGCAGCTAGTAGTGCCAACAGTAAGAATTTGGAAAAAAACAAAATGATGGGCCATGTCAAGGCAACATAGGTGCCAACTGGAAAGCTGGTTGAACATCAAAATAACCTAGTGTTTGAAGAGCAGATAGATAATGCACGAGTCTAAATAAATGAATGCTGATATAAATAGATTGTTATGTAAGTAATGGAATAGAAAGGATAAATCTTACAGAATTATTCCAAATAATATTTGTAAATACTGTCCCCACCCCCAAGTATCCTTCAAGTGTAGGTTGGACTAAAGAATAGATGAAAGAGAAAAATGGCAACTTTACAGTGGAGAAATTCAGCAAATACTGCCTTTACCAGTAGGCTAACATCAAGGCTAACATCATCAGTAATAAATTATGCTGATACCATGTATCTACTGAGCCTCTGGTATTTATTCTTCTCCCAAACCTATCACTGCAGTCCATTTGTGAGAAAAAAAATCAGACTGACCCAAGTTAAGGAACATTTACAACTATCTGATCAGTACTTTTCAAAAATTTAAAGGTCATTAAAAAACAAGGAAGGCCTGAGAGACTGATGTTGAAAAGAGACTGAGGACCATAGTGACACATGCATTGTGGTGTCCCGGATTGGCTGCTGGAGCAGAAACAGGATGTTAGGGGAAACCTGTGAAATCTGTATAAGTCAGTGGTTCTGCTAGTAGTCATGTACTAGTGTTAATTTCTTAGTTTTGACAAGTATAATACAGTTAGGCCAGGTATCAATGTGGCATATATATGGGAGATATATGGGAACTGTGGGCAGTACCTTGTCAACTTTACTGTAAACATAAAATTATTACAAAACAGAATTTTTAAAAATTTTCTTTTAGCCATATATTTATTTATGATTAATTTATTTTTTATTAAAGGATAATTGCTTTATAGAATTTTGTTGTTTTCTGTCAAACCTCAACATGAATCAGCCATCAGTTCAGTTCAGTTCAGTCGCTCAGTCGTGTCCGACTCTGCGGCCCCATGAACCACAGCACGCCAGGCCTCCCTGTCCATCACTAACTCCCAGAGTTCACTCAAACTGACGTCCATCGAGTCCGTGATGCCATCCAGTCATCTCATCCTCTGTCGTCCCCTTCTCCTCCTGCCCCCAATCCCTCCCAGCATCAGAGTCTTTTGCCAGTGAGTCAACTCTTCGCATGAGGTGGCCAAAGGACTGGAGTTTCAGCTTTAGCATCATTCCTTCCAAAGAAATCCCAGGGTTGATCTCCTTCAGAATGGACTGGTTGGATCTCCTTGCAGTCCAAGGGACCCTCAAGAGTCTTCTCCAACACCACAGTTCAAAAGCATCAGTTCTTCTGTGCTCAGCTTTCTTCACAGTCCAACTCTCACATCCATACATGACCACAGGAGAATCCATAGCCTTGACTAGACGGACCTTTATTGGCAAAGTAATGTCTCTGCTTTTCAGTGTGCTATCTACGTTGGTCATAACTTTTCTTCCAAGGAGTAAGTGTCTTTTAAATTCACGGCTGCAGTCACCATCTGCAGTGATTTTGGAGCCCCAAAATATAAAGTCTGACACTGTTTCTACTGTTTCCCCATCTATTTCCCGTGAAATGATGGGACCGGATGCTATGATCTTCGTTTTCTGAATGTTGAGCGTTAAGCCAACTTTTTCGCTCTCCTCTTTCACTTTCATCAAGAGGCTTTTTAGTTCCTCTTCACTTTCTGCCATAAGGGTGGTGTCATCTGCATATCTGAGTTTACTGATATTTCTCCCGGCAATCTTGATTCCAGCTTGTGCTCCTTCCAGCCCAGCGTTTCTCAAGATATACTCTGCATAGAAGTTAAATAAGCGTGATGACAATATACAGCTTTGACATACTCCTTTTCCTATTTGGAACTAGTCTGTGGTTCCATGTCCAGTTCTAACTGTTGCTTCCTGACCTGCATATAGGTTTCTGAAGAGGCAGGTTAGGTGGTCGGGTATTCCCATCTCTTTCAGAATTTTCCACAGTTTATTCCACACAAAGGCTTTGTCATAGTCAATAAAGCAGAAATAGATGTTTTTCTAGAACTCTGTTGCTTTTTCCATGATCCAGTGGATGTTGGCAATTTGATCTCTGGGTCCTCTGCCTGTTCTAAAACCAACTTGAACATCTGGAAGTTCATGGTTCATGTATTGCTGAAGCCTGGCTTGGAGAATTTTGAGCATTACTTTACTAGCGTGTGATATGAGTTCAATTGTGCAGTAGTTTGAGCATTCTTTGGCATTGCCTTTCTTTGGGATTGGAATGAAAACTGTCCTTTTCCAGTCTTGTGGCCACTGCTGAGTTTTCCAAATTTGCTGGCATATTGAGTGCAGCACTTTCACAGTATCATCTTTCAGGATTTGAAATAGCTCCACTGGAATTCCATCACCTCTGCTAACTTTGTAGTGATGTTTTCTAAGGCCCACTTGACTTCACATTCCAGGATGTCTGGCTCTAGGTGAGCAATCATACCATCGTGATTATCTTGGTTGAAGATCTTTTTTGTACAGATCTTTTTTCTTCTGTGTATTCTTGCCACCTCTTCTTAATATCTTCTGCTTCTGTTAGGTCCAGACCATTTCTGTCCTTTATCGAGCCCATCTTTGCACGAAATGTTCCCTTGGTATCTCTAATTTTCTTGAAGAGATCTCTAGTCTTTCCCATTCTCTTGTTTTCCTCTATTTCTTTGCATTGATCACCGAGGAAGGCTTTCTTATCTCTTCTTGCTATTCTTTGGAACTCTGCATTCAGATGGGAATATCTTTCCTTTTCTCCTTTGCTTTTCGCTTCTGTTCTTTTCACAGCTATTTGCAAGGCCTCCCCAGACAGCCATTTTGCTTTTTTGCATTTCTTTTCCATGGGGATGGTCTTGATCCCTGTCTTCTGTACAATGTCACGAACCTCATTCTATAGTTCATCAGGCACTCTATCTATCAGATCTAGTCCCTTAAATCTATTTCTCACTTCCACTGTATAATCATAAGGGATTTGATTTAGGTCATACCTGAATGGTCTAGTGGTTTTCCCTACTTTCTTGTATTTCAGTCTGAATTTGGCAATAAGGAGTTCATGATCTGAGCCACAGTCAGCTCCTGGTCTTGTTTTTGTTGACTGTATAGAGCTTCTCCATCTTTGGCTGCAAAGAATATAATCAATCTGATTTTGGTGTTGACCATCTGGTGATGTCTATGTGTAGAGTCTTCTCTTGTGTTGTTGGAAGAGGGTGTTTGCTATGACCAGTGCATTTTCTTGGCAAAACTCTATTAGTCTTTGCCCTGCTTCATTCCACATTCCAAGGCCAAATTTGCCTGTTACTCCAGGTGTTTCTTGACTTCCTGTTTTTACATTCCAGTCCCCTGTAATGAAAAGGACATCTTTTTTGGGTGTTAGTTCTAAAAGGTCTTGTAGGTCTTCAAAGAACCGTTCAACTTCAGCTTCTTCAGTGTTACTGGTTGGGGCATAGACTTGGATTACTGTGATATTGAATGGTTTGCCTTGGAGACGAAGAGAGATCATTCTGTCATTTTTGAGACTGCATCCAGGTACTGCATTTCGGACTCTTTCGTTGACCATGATGGCTACTTCATTTCTTTTAAGGGATTCCTGCCTGCAGTAGTAGATATAATGGTCCTCTGAATTAAATTTACCCATTCCAGTCCATTTTAGTTCGCTGATTCACTCTTGCCATCTCCTGTTTGACCACTTCCAATTTGCCTTGATTCATGGACCTGACATTCCAGGTTCCTATGCAATATTGCTCTTTACAGCATCGGACCTTGGTTCTATCACCAGTCCCATCCACAGTTGGGTATTGTTTTTGCTTTGGCTCCATCCCTTCTTTCTTTCTGGAGTTATTTCTCCACTGACCTCCAGTAGCATATTGGGCATCTACTGACCTGGGGAGTTCCTCTTTTAGTATCATTTTGCCTTTTCATACTGTTCATGGGCTTCTCAAGGCAAGAATACTGAAGTGGTTTGCCATTCCTTTCTCCAGTGGACTACATTCTGTCAGACCTCTCCACCATGACCCGCCCATCTTGGGTGGCCCCTCGGGCATGGCTTAGTTTCATTGAGTTAGACAAGGGTGTGGTCTTTTTGTGATTAGATTGACTAGTTTTCTGTGATTATGGTTTCAGTGTGTCTGCCCTCTGATGCCCACTTGTAACACCTACTGTCTTACTTGGGTTTCTCTTACCTTGGATGTGGGGTATCTCTTCATGGCTGCTCCAGCAAAGCGCAGCCGCTGCTCCTTAACTTGGACCAGAGGTATCTCCTCACCGCTGCCCCTCCTGACCTTGAACGTGGAATAGCTCCTCTAGGCCTTCCTGCACCCACGCAGCATATATCACCTCCTGTTTGAACCTCCCTCCCATCTCCCTCCCCATCCCACCCCTCTGGATTAATACAGAGCCTTTGTTTGAGTTTCCTGAGCCATACAGCAAATTCCCATTGACTATCTATTTTACATATGGTAATGTAAGTTTCCATGTTATTCTTTCCATACATCTCACCTTCTCCCCCCACCCCATGTCCATGAGTCTGTTCTCTATGTCTGTTTCTTCATTCAGTTCAGTTCAGTTCAGTTGCTCAGTCATGTCCAACTCTTTGCGACCCCATGAACCACACCACGCCAGGCCTCCCTGTCAATCACCAACTCCTAGAGTCCACCCAAACCCATGTCCGTTGATGCCATCCAACCATCTCATCCTCTGTCATCCCCTTCTCTTCCTGCCCTCAATTTTTCCCAGCATCAGGGTCTTTTCAAATGAGTCAACTCTTCGCATCAGGTGGCCAAAATATTGGAGTTTCAGCTTCAACATCAGTCCTTCCAATGAACACCCAGGACTGATCTCCTTTAGAATGAACTGGTTGGATCTCCTTGCAGCCCAAGGGACTCTCAAGAGTCTTCACCAACACCACAGTTCAAAAGCATCAATTCTTTGGCGCTCAGCTTTGTTTATAGTCCAACTCTCACATCCATCCATGACCACTGGAAAAACCATAGCCTTGACTAGACGGACCTTTGTTGGCAAAGTAACGTCTTTGCTTTTTAATATGCTATTTAGGTTGGTCATAACTTTTCTTCCAAGGAGTAAGCATCTTTTAATTTCATTTCTGCAGTCACCATCTGTAGTGATTTTGGAGCTCAGAAAAATAAAAGTCAGCCATTGTTTCCACTGTTTCCCCATCTATTTGCCATGAGGTGATGGGACTGGATGCCATGATCTTAGTTTTCTGAATGTTGAGCTTTAAGCCAACTTTTTCACTCTCCTCTTTCTGTTTCATCAAGAGGCTCTTTAGGTCGCTCTTTAGGTCTTCTTCACTTAACTGCCCTGTAAATAAATTCTTCAGTACCATTTTTCTAGATTCCATATATATACATTAGAATACAATATTTATCTTTCTCTTTCTGACTCACTTCACTCTGTATAATAGATTCTAGGTTCATCCACCTCATTAGAACTGACTCAAATGTGCTCCTTTGATGGCTGAGTAATATTCCATTGTGTATATGTACCATAACTTCTCTATCCATTCGTCTGTTGATGGGCATCTAGGCTGCTTCCGTGTTAGAGCTATTGTAAGTAGTGCTTCAGTCAATAGTGGGGTACCTGTGTCTTTTTCAGTTTTCGTTTCCTCAGGGCATATGCCTAGGAGTGGGATTGCTGGGTCATATGATGAATTGATTCCTAGTTTTTTAAGGAATCTCTATACTGTCCTCCATAGTGGCAGTATCAGTTTACATTTCCAGTAACAGTGTAAGAGCATTCCTTTTTCTCCACACCCTCTCCAGCATTTATTGTTTGTAGACTTTTTGATGATGGCCATTCTGACTGGTGTGAGGTGATATATCTCATAGTAGTTTTGATTTGTGTTTCTCTAATAATGAGCAGTGTAGAGCATCTTTTCCTGTGTGTGTTAGCCGTCTGTATGCCTTCTTTGGAGAAATGTCTGTTTAGGTCTTTTCCCCATGTTTTCGGTGTGTTGTTTGTTTCTCTGGTATTGAGTTGTATGATTTGCTTGTATATTTTGGAAGCCAGTCCTTTGTCAGTTGTTTCGTTTGCTATTATATTCTCCCATTCTGAGGGCTGTCTTTTTACCTTGCTTATAGTTTCCTTTGCTGTGCGAAAGCTTTTAAGTTTAATCAGGTCCCACTTGTTTACTTTTGTTTTTATTTCTGTTACTCTAGGAGGTGGGTCATAGAGGATCTTGCTTTAATTTATGTCATCGACTGTTCTGCCTATGTTTTCCTCTGAGTTTTATAGTTTCTGGTCTTATGTTTAGGTCTTTAATCCATTTTGAGTTTATCTTTGTGTATGGTGTTAGGAAGTGTTCTAATTTCATTTGTTACATGTACTTGTCCAGTTTTCCCAACCCCATTTATTGAAGAGGCTGAAAGCAGAATTTTTATCTAAAAGTTAACCACAGGTAATGAACAACAGTGTAGAGTCCACAGTTCTGTAAGGTAGTTGGCTTTATCATTTCAGATGCGCATTAGAAGTTTCAGGGAAAAATTGTAATTTTTTTGTCTACTGGAAAATAAGCTTTCAGTGGGACAGTAGTATGGTGCTTTGTAAACACAGAACTGTGGTGTCGACGGTACAGTGAGGCTTCCTGCAGAAAACTCATGCTGCTGTTGTTTTGAATAACTGTACTGAAAAGCAGCATTTAAATAGGGCTGGAAGATGGATAGAAAGGTCACATCATGTTTGTAGCCTGTTATGAAACATGATAGATACTGTAAATTTTTTGTGTGTGGCTAACATGTCTGTTTTCAGTGTCTCTTTGCAATGTTAGTTCATCTGTATATATGATTTAGAAAATATTTTACAAAAACTGTAGGACAAGAATCTGTGAACTTAATGTAAGAGTGTTGTCACTGTTATTTTCTGCTTCAGAGCGTTAACTTTATAATAAAGAGAACATGACATATAACACTGAGTTTTTTTCTTATTACCCTCTTCTCATTTCTCTTTCTCCCAGTTGCCCGTGTTCTGAAGCTGTGTGTATCCTTCTAACACAGTTTTATATGTATTTACCTGTGCATAAATACGGAGAAGGCAATGGCACCTTACTCTAGTACTCTTGCCTGGAAGATCCCATGGACGGAGGAGCCTGGTAGACTGCAGTCCATGGGGTCGCTGAGAGTTGGACATGACTCAGTGACTTCACTTTCACTTTTCACTTTCATTCATGCATTGGAGGAAGAAATGGCAACCCACTCCAGTGTTCTTGCCTGGAGAATCCCAGGGACAGCGGAGCCTGGTGGGCTGCCGTCTGTGGGGTCGCACAGAGTCGGACACGACTGAAGCGACTTAGCAGTAGCAGCAGCAGCAGCACATATGCCAGAAGTTCCTTTGTTGTTCAGTCGCTAAGTTGTGTCGAGTTCTTTGCCACCTCATGGATTACAGCACACTGTTACTGTCTCCTGGAGTTTGCTCAGATGCATGTCCATTGAATTGGTGATGCTGTCTAACCACCTCATTCTCTGTCACCTCCTTTTGCCTTCAGTCTTTCCCAGTATCAGGGTCTTTTCCAATGAGTTGGCTCTTCACATCATGTGGTCAAAATAGTGAAACCTCAGCTTTAGCATCGGTCCTTCCCGTGATTATTCAGGGTTCATTTCCTTTAGGATTCAATTTGTAATAGCCATATAGTGTTCCATTTAATGTCTTTAGCATATTTTATGAATATTTATCTATATTCTAATTTTTAGCTATTAAAAACAGTGCTGCAATGAACACTGTTCATTTGTAGATTATGTGCATAGCTAAGAATTTGCTGCATCAACTGTCAGATTTCTCACTAAATAAATATGCTAATTTAAACTCCTACCAGTGGTGTAATGAGTGTTTTTCTTTAATGTTCTCATTAATATTTGATGCTATCAAATTTTCTTCTTTATTCTGTGTTCTATGTCTATGTAATGTTCCGAATTTAAACTGTGGTTAGTGACAGAAGTAGGGAAAAGTGTATGTATTCCATCTTTCCACAAGATAATCTAGATGGTGATGCATTTTAATAGAGATTATAATGCATGTTTTTAACAGTCTAAAAACTCGCACAATATAGATGTTTCTCCTTTTAGAAGTGGTGTTGGAATAGCTGTTTTTCCCTTAAGCTGTGGTTATAAAGCTAGTGTTCAGAAAAATGTAATATTAGTTACCTTTAACATAAGAGTAGATTAGTGTTCAGTAAAAAGGTAGTAAGCATATTTGATACCCTTTAAGTTATACCTTTCTTCTGAAGGTTAGGGCTTCCTAGTGGCTCAGCTGGTAAAGAATCCACCTGCAATGCAGGAGACCTGAGTTCTATCCCTGGGTTGGGAATATCCCCTGGAGAAGGGAACAGTGGCTACCCTGTCCAGGATTCTGGCCTGGAGAATTCCATGGACTGTATAGTTCGTGGGGTCACAAAGAGTTGGACATGACTGAGCAATTTTCACTTTTTATGAAGGTTAAGATAACCATGAGAGTAGCTAATAGTGCAGCTGACTAGTTGTATGCATTTACTAAGCGTTAGTGGACTCTGTTCACTGAGGAGTGTCGGGTATGGTAGAGGCCATGGTCTGATTCACTGAGAGTGAGTCAGAGGAGGTTGGGCAGGGCAGTGGGAGGAGCATTACTATTCAAGGTACACTTGAAAGTTTGACCAGTGTTGAAACACGGGGCAGTACGGAGGAACCAGAGAAATACCAATGTAATAAGATATAAAGGAGGTGAAAAGAAATTATTTTTATTAGTTGGACTTGAGTATTAGCCCGAGAGTATTTGTGGTAGGAGATGCTAATGTTCGAGCTTTGAAGCAGCTTTCCTGTGAGCACTATACTTATACCGTGGAGGTGCTACAGGTTATTCTAAGATCTGTTAGTAATACGGTTTTTACTTTAGTGCTTTAAAAAATAAATGAGTATGTCCACAGAAGATGTTTCAGAGCTGGTAAGTGAATTGCTGTTCTTTATATTTTTTATATAAAGTGGGATTTTTGTCCCTTTTGAAGAGTTCTCAGAGCTGGATAATAATGTTTTAGACTTTCTGGTATAATAAGGAACAAGGGAACAGAAGTTATTCACACTTTAGCCGGTAAGTAAGTAAAAATCATTCAGCTGTTTACTCTTGTTTAGACCTAAATTTCTGAACAAATTTTTTTTTCTGGTTTAGAAAAAAATATTCAAATCACTGCACCTGCTTTTTTCTTAAATATTATGTAGTGTGACAACTTATCTTGCCTTCAAAAACGCTTGTTTTCATTTTATTTCTAGATTTCATAAGTTAAATGGCTAAGTGGACATTAAATCTTTATTCACATCTTTTAAAAACTGCTTTTAAAAAAAGTGAAGTAGCAATATGGGAAATAAGATGATGATGAGATGGATACTTTGAAAGAGTTTCAGTGATTTTTTTGTTTGTTTTTTAAATATCACATTTTGATTTAGTTTTAAAATCTTATTCCAGTATTTCCATAGGAAGAATTATTATTTGAATGAAATAAATGATGGTTTGATTTTATGTCACCTTTAACAGTGGATGTGTATCAAATAAACATGTAATCTTGCTTATTTTTCTTTAGTAATATCACTTCATATCTTCTGACTTATACTTCTATAAAGTTGAAGGTACTAGTTTTAGGTAACACTTTTGGAAATCCTGAATGTTAAAAGTAATTAAGTGTAGTCCCCTCCTTATCCTTGGTTTTGCTTTCTGAAGCCTTAGTTACCCACAGTCAAGTGTGGTCTGAAAATACTTAAGCAGAAAATTCCAGAAATAAGTCATGTTTTAAACTGTGCACCTTTCTGCCTGGGATGTGAATCACCCCTTTGTCCAGCGTCTCCCACCCTTTAGTCGCTTAGGAGTAGCCCTCTTGATTATCAGATCAGTTGTCTCAGTATCCCAGTGTTTGTGGGCGAGTAACCCTTATTTTATTTAATAATGGCCCCAAAGTACAAGAGTAGTGATGCTGACCACTCGGATATGCCAGTAGAAAGCATATGAGTGAAAAGGTGTGAAAGCTTAATAAACAAGAAAAAGTCGTCGGCTGAGGTTGCTAAGATCTACGGTAGGAATGAATCTTCTGTCTGTGAAATTGTGAAGAAGAGAAAAGGAATTCATACTAGTTTTGCTGTCTTACCTCAGACTGGAAAAGTTACTGCCACAGTATGTGATAAGCGCATAGTTAAGATGCAAAAGGTATTATATCTGTAAGTTATTTTGAAAGATGGAAACCACATTCGTGTAACTTTTTATTAGAGTATATTGTTATAATTGTTTTATTATCAGTTGTTAATCTCTTACTGTGTTGAATTTATAAATTAAACTTTTCTTAGGTATGTGTACATAGGAGAAAACAAATATAGTATGTGTAAGACTCAGTTTGCTGCATTTTCAAGCATCCACTGGGAGTCTTGGGACCCTATGAATGAGGAGGGACTACTGTATTCCTCAGATTTTAATTAGCATAAGCAGAACTGTAACTCTATTTAGAGATTTGTTGGTTAAGTTATCTGCCTCTTTCATCTGAGAAGTAAAAGAATGCTCCTGCCATCTGATCTGGTTTTTATTATTCTTTGTGACCTTTGCTTCTATATTCTAGAGGTAATTGCTTTCTATTTTCAGATCATGGTCGTTCACTGGCCATGATTAGATAATCAAATTATAAAATAGGTATATTTCAACATGATGGAGTGGTTCATGAATTTTATTGATGAACCTTCTATCTTTTTTTAATTAATGTGATTGAAATTAAGTATTCTTCTTTACCTCAGATCAAGAGTAACTATCCTTTCCACCTTTTTAAAGCTGCTTCTTACTTGCTTATATTTTTCATCTTTTCCTTTAATTTATTACTTCCTACTCCTTACCCTACTTTCTTATCCTTATGAAAACAAGCAAATCAATGTGCACTACGTTCTTATCTATATGGCAATCATCCACGCTGTATTTTTTCCCTGACTGGTTCTGTATTGACATTACCTGTTGTGTAGGAGACTTCCCTTATTTGTACAGTGAGGTTTAGTTTTCTGACTTTGCTTTGTCAGTACATGATCCTGTTTTAAGTGAGGGCTCATTCTTACTGCATCTCTGGAGTCATTTTCAAAGTCAGTAAAGGAAGCGAAATTTGTAGGAAAGAGATGTTACAGTGTTAATATGTCAATATTTTATTTACTGGCTGATTCTCAGTCTCAGTTCAGTAGCTCAGTTGTGTCCGACTCTTTGCGACCCCCATGGACTGCAGCACACCAGGCCTCCCTGTCCATCACCAACTCCCGGAGTTTACTCAAACTCATGTTCATTGAGTCAGTGATGCCATCCAACCATCTCATCCTCTGTCATCCCCTTCTCCTCCCACCTTCAGTCTTTCCCAGCATCAGGGTCTTTTTAAATGAGCCAGTTCTTCACTTCAGGTGGCCAAAGTATGGGAGTTTCAGCTTCAGCATCAGTCCTTCCAGTGAATATTCAGGACTGATTTCCTTTAGGATTGACTGGTTGGAGCTCCTTGCAGTCCAAGGGACTCTCCAGAGTCTTCTCCAACACCTCAGTTCAAAAACATCAATTCTTCGGCGCTCAGTTTTCTATATAGTCCAACTCTCATATCCATACATGACTACTGGAAAAACCATAGCTTTGATGAGATGGACCTTTGTTGGCAAAGTAATGTCTCTGCTTTTTAATATACTGTCTAGGTTTGTCATAGCTTTTCTTTCAAGGAGCAAGTGTCTTATAATTTCATGGCTGCAGTCACCATCTGCAGTGATTTTGGAGCCCAAAAAAATAAAGTCTGACACTCTTTCCACTGTTTCCCCATTTATTTGCCGTGAAGTGATGGGACCAGATGCCATGATCTTAGTTTTCTGAATGTTGAGTTTTAAGTTAGCTTTTTCACTCATCTTTCATGCTTATCAGGAGGCTCTTTAGCTCCTCTTCACTTTCTGCCATAAGGGTGGTGTCATCTGCATATCTGAGGTTATTGATATTTCTCCTGGCAGTCTTCATTCCAGCTTGTGCTTCATCCAGTCCAGCATTTCTCTGATGTACTCTGCATATAAGTTAAATAAGCAGGGTGTCAATATACAGCCTTGATATACTCCTTTCCTGATTTGGAACCAGTATGTTGTTCCATGTCCAATTCTAACTTGCTTCTTGACCTGCATACAGATTTCTCAGAAGGCAGGTCAGGTGGTCTGGTATTCCCATCTCTTTCAGAATTTTCCACAGTTTATTGTGATCCACACAGTCAAAGACTTTGGCATAGTCAGTAAAAGTGAAAGTAGATGTTTTTCTGGAACTCTCTTGCTTTTTCCATGATCCAGTGGATGTTGGCAATATGATCTCTGGTTCCTCTGTCTTTTCTAAATCCAGCTTGAACATCTGGAAGTTCACAGTTCATGTACAGTTGAAGCCTGGCTTGGAGAATTTTGAACATTACTTTGCTAGCGTCTGAGATGAGTGCAGTTGTACAGTAGTTTGGGCATTCATTGGTAGTTTGGGCATTCATTGGCATTGCCTTTCTTTGGGATTGAACTGAAAACTGACCTTTTCCAGTCTTGTGGGCACTGCTGAGTTTTCCAAATTTGCTGGCACGTTGAGTGCAGCACTTGTGTAGCATCAAAATAAAGGGCAGAAGGAAGAAACAGTAGAAGCCTTACTAACAACCCTTCAAAGGTGCTCAATAAAATTGCTATTTAAGATGATAGCTGAAGAATAATTTGGAGGCACTGTGTGTCCAGGAATGGGGGACTAGAGTAGAGAGAGAGAGGGAGAGAGAAGGGGGAGATAAAGGGGGAGAGAGATTGGAGAGAGAGCGAGAGAGAGAAAGAGATTGTATGTCTGGTGGTAGTAAACTGTAGCAGGAGGAGGTTCCAGAGATGGAGTGGGGTGGAGCCTAAAGTGGACCTTACCTTACCTATAATTTTGCTTAGACCCTAAATTCACTTGATACTTTTGATAATGGCTTAGTTGGCACTGTGTGTGTGTAAGGCTGTAATCCTGAGTTTTCCTTAGGCACTGTAGATTGTATATATATATATATTTTTTTTGTTTTCCTCCTCTTTTTGTGTCTTTTGTTCTCAGAAGATGTATTATATCTAATATTCATGGGTTTGATTTCTCAGTGAATATTGAAGGTCCTCAAAGTGTTTCTAGATCTTGAGCAATATGTTGTAAATTTTTATTTTTAGAAATGGTAGACATTATTATTGTCTTGTATATCATACCTGTTTATAAGGTTAATTTTTATTAAAAGGTAACACAAATATCTATTTAGCCTTTGAACAGGATAGAATGAAAATTTATACCCAGGATATAAAATTTATACCCAGGATATATTCTCCTGAATCTGTCTCCTGTCTCACATTGGGTCAACCTGGAATTATTTTCTTAGAGGAATAAGATTTGAATATCAAGCCGAGTTCTTGGTCTCTTGTACCAGAGAGGAAACAATAGTTTTCAGACATACGATGTTTGTCTTTTTAAAATGTAGGTAACTCATGAGACGTTCAGGAGAATCCAAAATTAATACTCTTTGGCATGTTGAGGTTGCAGCTACTAGTTTTTGCATAGATTTCATATTTGTATTACTTTGAAGAATACTTAATGTGGTCTGAAAACTGAAGTTTTCATATGGTGTGTCATTTATTATTAATAGCCATTGAAGTAGTTTTCCTTACATACGTTACCAGTAAAAATGAAGCAGTCACTACAGTGTGAAATATTTTGTGTGTCTTCTATGATTTATACTTTAATAGTTTTCATGGTTTCTCATCATTTGAACAGTTATTCCAAAATGAAAAAATTTTCTGTTTGCAAAATGATATGGCTTGTTAAAGTAACACAAAAAAGCAAGCATCAAACATAATAATCTGAAATCCTACCAGCTAGAGTAACAAGTTAACATTGCAGTAGACATAAACACCTGGAGATATAGATTCTCTGTTAACTTTATATGTGAAAAATACCTTCTGGTTAGGGATTTACTGTTTTCTTGTGGTTACTTTTTATGAACAGAAACTGTTAATTTTAATATTAAATGTGTGAGGCGGGAATCCAGTTTCATTCCCTGCTGCCTAAATATGAAACACTGCATGCACCATATATTTTGAGATTAATATTTTCCCCTCCCTTTTTACCTGTTGTAAATCATTTTTCTGTTTATGGATTTTTGTGCCAATACACACTGATTCGTAGTATCGTATGGTTTTTCTTTATTTCTTAGTTTAAAGAAAAATCCCCTCACTTTCTTTTCATTGAAGTATTTTGGCTGTTCTTGGTCATTTGTTCTTCTCTACAAATTTAGAAATAGTTTAATTGCTCTCCCAAATCTGTGACATATCTATTCAATTGCATTGCATCAATTTTAGGAGAAAAATACTATCTTTATGATAATGAGTTTTCAACATCTGAACATGACATGACTTTTCTTTCCTGTGTCTTCTTTTATGTCTTCCAGTAAAACTTCATACTTCTTTTCGTGAAGATTTACCTATCTTCTCTTAGACCTGTAACTTAGAACAGGGTTTATCAGACAACAGCCCATGGGCCAAATCTAAATACCACCTGTTTATTTATAGTGTCGCTGAACTGAGAATGCCAGCTAAGAGTTATATAAATAGTTGGAAAAAGTGAAATGAGGAGCAGTATTTCATGACATGTAAAAATTATATGAAGTTGAAATTTTAGTGTCCATAAATAAAATTTTGTTGGAGCTGTAACCAAAGTGTGTGATAGTCTTTAGATATGTGTGGGCAGAGAAAAAGGTTGCAAACTGTTGATACTTTGTTTTATATAATAATCAATGTACCTGGTTTTGGTATTTTGCATTTGAGGATTTAATTTAATGAAATACAGCTTAATTTGCCTATCTGCTGATTTCCCCTTTTGTAGGAAATTAAGAAAGAGACAGAATCCAAGGATGACAGTTTGCCCATCAGGCGGGAAAGGCACGGGAATGTAGCAAATCTCGTACAACGAATAAGTACCTATGGACTTCTGCCTGGAGGAATTCAGCCACTTCCACAAACCAAAAACATTAAGAAGAGTATGTAAATAATTTTTTCTTCTTCATTTAAATAAAAATAGAAGTTTGCTTTATAACTAACTGTTCATAAGTTGTGTTAAGAAAAATCAACCTTTTGTAGCAGACTACAGAAACTTCCTGCTTATTCTTCAGTTACTAGTTATGGGCCCATGTTATCAGTCTTCATTTGGTAATCCAGCATGAGCTGTCTGTAGGAATTGTAAATTAAGATAGAAAACTTTGTTTTCTTGTTAGTCTTACAGGCTCTGTTGGGTAGTTAATCCTTTGCCTTAAATTTACTTGAATATTTTTTATTAAATGTTAAATGGGATGCTAAAATGTCTGCTCATCCTTAAGCAGTATAGATGCAAGCATTTGATAATGCATTTTCTTTACTGGTTAGCCATCTGAACATGAATATTCAGTTTTCCAAGGTGGTTGGCCTAGCAGAGTGCCTTTGAAGTATTTGGTGTAAATATGTTAAGAGAAGAGTTTAATATAGAGGGAGAGTGCCACATTTAAAATCAGACATTAGTTTGAATCTGTCTTATGACCTTAGATCATTTAGACTCTTGAGTTTTATTGTACTACTGGTGGAAAAGTGGTTTAAAAAAATAAAAAGACTAGTAATATTGCTGTTGTCAAAAACTTAGTCTTTGGAAAGACTGCTACTCAAAGAAGTACTTCAAGTCTGGGAGCAGATAGTGTTTTACCATAGTAAACCTGAGGCCCCATTAGAGATTGAATACTATGTTCAGTTTGATTTGATAAGTTATAAATGAGTATTTATCCACTATCATCTTCGATCATTCTTTTTTTTAAACCCACCTCCTCTCCCTCCCTCACCACTCCCCACATCAGTCTCTTTGATGTTGGGGTCTGTTGTGTTTGATGCTGGTTGCTTACCTTGTGTACCAAGTAGCCTATAATATAAAGAAATTTTGTTTATATATGTTTCATAAATGTAAGATTATTTTTTATTTTTATAGTCTCATACCTGTTACTTTCTGTGCTACTGTCTGTGAAGTTAGGGGAAATCTCTACTTTTTAGATTATATCACTTTTGATTATTTTCATAAAATAAAAACAGGTTTTCATAAAAATGAACAGGTTTCATGACACAGAGACAGACCAGTTACAAGGTACTACTTGTTCTTCTTTTCTCCCAGTAGATGTGGTGTACAGACAATGTTTGGATGTCACCCACATTGCCTTCAGTCTTCTGCCCGAAGGCGGACTGTTTAGTAGTTCTAGTTGTCCCGGATTCTGAAACTGTTTGTTTTGGAGATTGGGGAATAGATAACGGAGTTATCTCCCCGTCCTATACGGGAATCTCTACGTAGAATTTCTGTGCACAAGGAGAATTTTAGACCCATGAAACAGTTATTCATGATCTCTGTCTGTTGTGAGATACATGTGCTACTTTCTTTAGCTCTAGTGAGCTATAAAGGAACATACTTCTTCTTAAGTAGAGGCTAGACAAAGGGCTTCAAGTTTATTTTGTCTCCTAATAGGAAAGGACACTAAACTTTACCTTCTTTGAGAACGCTGTCCATCATTTTTCTTGTAAGAAAGAGAAACCATTATATAGTTGTTGCTAAGAAGCTTAGGCTTTTTCACTTGTTTTTAATGTGCTGCAAAGACTAAATTAGTCACTTGGTGTGCTAAGTAACATTTAAAACAGGATGCAGGTTGTTTTTGCTTTCAGATTACTTTTCCAGGAAAAGCAGCTAATTTTTTTTTAATCAGATTTTTTTTGTTACTGTTAGTTTGCATCATTTCCTTGGTTAATGAAATAGATCAGTTATTCAAAAGTGGTTCATTGTAATGTTAAATAGTAGTATATACCCTTTTAATCAATACTGTTAATATAAAAAAACCCCAAACCATTGTAAAGGTTGATAATGGTAAGCACTGCATTGTGAAGGTTCAGTTCAAATCTCTGCCAAGACAAGCGAATCTGCATGTGTGCCGAATTTTGACTAAGCAACCTCAAGGAAAAGTTCACATAGTTAATATGATAGATATCTGGAGACTGGAATTGTTAGCTATTTTTATCTCCAAAGCCAAAAAGCGTTGGCTTTTTTTGTGTGTGCAAAGTCTGGTCATGAAACCATTGAAACTTTTGCTATTGTATGTAAATTAAGCAAGACAGACAGTTATTTTTTAGATTGAGCACAGAAAATTTTCCAGGACAAAGTTGATTGTAAAAAGTTGCTAAAATTATAGAATAGAACCAATTTACACTTTTATAGCAAAAACATGTACAAATGGCATGACTGCTGAGACCCTTGTAAAATCGGGCACAGAGATAATGGTGTAGAATATTTTTACTTGGAGTAAAGAATTGACGTCTTTCAGCATCACAATTGTATATAATGTGCAGTGTGGCATATTAGTGGATATTCCACTTTGTATTTGGAAAACCGTGATACCAGATATGAATCCACTCATGGCATATTGTATTCCTTATTAGTGGGAATTTATGCTACAGAAGTGATTTTCCATCTAGTTATTTTGAAATACAAAAGATGCATTGAGATTGAGATTGATAAATCATTGGTAGTTGTACAGAAATAAATACATTAAAATTTGGTTGACTAGAATATAATCCACATAGTGTTTCATTCTCAGACAACGCTTGGTAACATGCCTCCCAACTTTGACTCAGTACTGAAGAAGATAAATTTCTGAATCTCATCAAAGTATGGTCACTGATTATACATCTTTGCAGCATACATGTGAAAAAGAAGGGGCATATTAGTAGTGCAGGCTCTGCCCTTTGACATTGAAATATTCTGACTTAGAAGGGGAATAAAGTGAAAGTGAAGTCGCTCAGTCGTGTCCGACTCTTTGCGACCCCGTGGACTGTAGCCCACCAGGCTTCTCCGTCCATGGGATTCTCCAGGCAAGAATACTGGAGTGGGTTGCCATTTCCTTCTCCAAGAAGGGGAATAAAACCTCATTCCAATGACTGCTCCCTGGCTGCAACCTCTCATATGAATGGGGTAAGGTTTTTTGATTTTTTATTTTATTTGGAAAAATTTAGTCTTAGAGAGAAGTTGAAATAATAATTGTCTGCTAAACATGGTATATTCTTCGCCTAAGCTTGCTTTGTTATATTGGCTTTATATATCTGTTGAAAATATGTGGCTAGACGTGATACTTCATCCCTAAGTACATGAGTTTTTTCCTTCATGATAGTGGTGATGATGATGTTTTCTAAGATTTTGATGATCTTAAGTGTGTATCTCAGCAGTATAGCTAGAATCTTGAATAGCTTAAATTTTTCACTTACTGGCTTAATATGATTTTTTTATTGCTGCTGATAAGAAAACAATTTTAAAGATTCAGCCATGTAGCAAATGGCTCAGTCTTGATGTTTCTTTACTTTTGATGATTACCTTTGCTTACTAGAGAAAGAAATTGATAAAAAAAATTTTTTTTACATTAGAAAATGCTGTAATAAAGTTTGACGATTTACTTTCCAGAACTAAATGGAACTAAAAGTAGATCAGGAATCTTTTTGTTGCTATCTCTGAAATTTTGGAATTCAGCCTCCTAACTTCTGAGTATGATATGCTCTTCATTTTAGCATTTGATGGAAAAAATTAAAACAGTGTTATTAAATGAGAAATAATATAAGAAATACTTAAGAACTCTGTTTGACCTGAATATTTAGATCTTTTTTTAAGAACCATGGTATACTTCCCATTTGTGATGACTTATATTTGAAAATACAAAATATTTTTAAAAGGTTTTTCTGAAATTATTTGACATTTATGTGATGAATACTGTAACACCTGTGGGTATGAAGACCGTAAGAGCAGTGTTAATGTGGACAGTCAAATCTGCCAAATAAAAACTGGATATGGATAATGGATTCAAAAGTCACAGTTTAACAGAGGAAAATACCAAGTTACTCTAACACAAGGATGATAGTAATAATTACCTTATAGGGTTTTCAAAGTATTAACATGTTAAGTAAATATTATAAGAAATGCTCTGTAAATGTCTGTACTTGTTATTGCAGTATTTTATACTATTAAGTGGAGAAGGCAATGACACCCCAGTCCAGCACTCTTGCCTGGAAAATCCCATGAACAGAGGAGCCGGGTAGGCTGCAGTCCATGGGGTCGCTAAGAGTCGGACACGACTGAGCGACTTCACTTTCACTTTTCACTTTCATGCATTGGAGAAGGAAATGGCAACCCACTCCAGTGTTCTTGTCTGGAGAATCCCAGGCACGGGGGAGCCTGATGGGCTGCCGTCTATGGGGTCGCACAGAGTCGGACACGACTGAAGCGACTTAGCAGCAGCAGGATCCTATTAAGAACCATACTTCTTGTTGTTGTTCAGTCACTAAGTCATGTCTGACTCTTTGCCACCCCATGAACTGTAGCACGCCAGGCTTCCCTGTCTTTCACTGTTTCCCAGTTTGCTTAGATTCATGTCCATTGAGTTGGTGATGCTGTCTAATCATCGCATCCTCCTCTGCCCTTTTCTCTTTTTGCTTTCAATCTTTCCCAGCATCAGGATCTTTTCCAATGAGTTGGCTCTTTGCTTGATGACTAGAAACATACAAAATGTGCAGTTGAGATTCAAATGAAAGGGCAGTTCTATACCAGAGTCATCAAGTAAAGTGTCCTTAAGCTCTTTAAGTAGGACATATCATTCACATAAAAATTGGAGAGTATGGCGTTGCAGTTAGAATTGCAGCCTTTGAAAGACCCATGAAGATAAGCAAGTCTACGGTATTTTCAGAGAGTAAGGATCTAACATGACTAGGGTACATGAGTTATGGTAAAGCACTCTAATCTGTGAAGAAAGCAGCCTGATGCAGTGGGAAGGAGTTCCTGTTTCTCCTTGATACAATATGTCTTAGCAAGTTTTTATGCTCTTTTGTGTGGGAAGTGTTTATGAAGGACTTGGAGTAATAAAAATTTGTCACTGCCTTTGTTGTTACACTTCTTTATTTGGTTTCTTATTAATAGCTTTACTTATAAAATACTGATTTAAAGAAATATTTTATCATTAATTTCTTTGTAGTTCTGAAAAGCTGTATGGAAGTTACTTATGTTAAGAAAATACTACAGTTAAAAAATCGACTGACTGCTACACATCCTTTTATTGACAGTTTTACTCTTTAATTTCATTTTCTTCTGTGCTTACCAAAGGTTCTGATGCATTTTAGAAAGTCAGTAAATATTTATTGACCAATATGTATGGGTAGATATTGTATGTGCCATTTGAAATGTGAAGAATCTCCAAATTTCTTAACTTGTGCTGCCAACTAATAGAAAAGTTCAGTATAGGCAGTCGTTCTAACATAAGAGTAAGCTGTATAAAAATATGGAATCATACAAAAATTTTTCTTTTTAAAATAAATGACTCACATTTTGTGGCAATGGTAGGGGCTATTTAGATATTTTTATCCAGTGTGGATTTTCCTTTTAAAAATGAGAAGTTCCTTTGCAAATAATTTTGCATACTCTCTTAGAAAAAAAATTGGAGAATTATGCTAGTGTGAAAGACAAGATAAAAACAAAGCTTTTGATTAAAATATCACTAGGTTGCTTGAAGTTAATTGACATATATGCTTAGGGGCAGAGGGGCTAATTAATACTCTTTATTGACTTTAAATTATTTAAAAAGATACTGATATTCATTAAAAAGAATCAAGTTACATCTTTTGAAGTCCTACATTATATAATCATTACTTTTCTGAATAAATGAGGCTTGTTTAAAACACTAAAGTGAAATTATTTTTGTCTTCACTTGTGTTTTTATCTGTCAGAAAAATTATTAAATAAGATAAAATACATTTTAGATTTGTGCATTTTCTCTTTTTTTTTAAGCACAGATACTCTTGACTTAGTGCCTTTAAAGTATTCCTAGATTTTGATCAAGAAGCAGTCTGAAAATCACTAGTTTGAAGGACTTGTCTGATAAATTTGTTATAAATTTGTTATGCCAATAGTGTCTTAAGTCTGTGTTTCTAGTTTCCAAATTGGCAGTGGAAATTTTACTTTTGTATAATCAGTTGGATCTGATTTCATTTCTGAGAGCCTACCTTATTTGCAGTTGGCTTGAATTTATTTTAGGATGAAGAAAGAGCTTCTAGGGTCGGGGGCAAGGTGGAAAGCCAGACGGCACAGATTAAGGTTAGCTGTTCAGAATGCTTCCGTGCTCTGCTTTTATTCATACATACAAATCCTTTGACAATAAACACGTTATGTAAATAAACGTGCTATTGTTTGTTTTAAAGATCTTTGTTAATTTTTTTATGTGACTTCCTATAGAGACCAAGAAGCGTCAGTGTAAAGTTCTCTTTGAATACATTCCACAAAATGAGGATGAACTGGAGCTTAAAGTGGGAGATATTATTGATATTAGTGAAGAGGTAAGTAAAAACACATGTTAGAGATAAAGCAGCAATTAGAATTAATGCTCTGGGTATTAGAAAAATGCTTTGTAAGAATATTAATTTTTAAAATTTATTTTGCCAGTTTTTTTTAAAATTTTAAGATACCTATTTTAAAGTGGATCTTTAATGACCTAAAGGAAGGTTTTTTAATTGTAGAAATAAAGCTTTATTCATCCTTGCAATGCCTAATATTTGTGTACTGAATTTGTATCTTTGACTTTAAAAATAAAATAAGCTCTTTTTTTAAGCTAAAATTGATGTAATCTAAGTAGCTAAGCATATAAACCTTTCTTTGATTCTGAATTCACTTTAGACACAAACCATAAAAATAGAAAGATTTTTACCTTTTGCACAGCAGAGATGTTTGCAAGCAGAATGTAAAAGCTTTGTTTTGTTTGAATGATCACGTTCAAATATTAACCCCGAAACACTTGGCCTCATTTTAATATCTTAGAATAAGATTTTAAAATATTTCAAAAATAGCTTTTCATATATCTACTTTTATCATTAAAGGAATATCAAAGTGTTATTTAGCAGCTAAAGATGCCATTTTCAGAGTATGTATTTTGATATCAAGTATTGCCACTGTAACTGATTTTGTTTGATAACATGTAATTTATCGTTAGTTTTTGTTAAATTCCAATGTGTTTATATAAAAGGCAGTTCTGGTTTATGTCTACCAGGTGGCAATAATAGCAGTGTTCATCAAGCTCACATTATGCCTGACACACCATTCTGAGTGTTTCAAACTTATTATTTCATTTAAGTTTCTGAACAACCTAAGGAGATAGGAATTTTTATCCCCATTTTACAAACAAGATGGAATCACAGCAGATAAGGGATTGGCTTATCTCCTGTTGTTGCAGGACACAGCATTCCAAATTTTGTGGCAGAGAACACTGTTTTGTTAGGTTTGTTAGTTACGTGTGTCCAGAATTCAGATTGGATGGCTTATTTCTGTTCTGTGATTTATTATAAGATCTCATTGTGGAAGGGTTGCAAGGTGCTATTGATTAATCCGTGTATGATTAATTCAATCCACATAGATTTAATCTACTTAAAATTTTTTCCCCCTTTGTTTTTTCTTATAGATTTAAAGGGATTATTTTGTACCACTAACTTTGTGCCTGTTCATTTCTGTAGCTCAATTTTTCTGTTGGGGAAGTGAAAACTTAAGACAAACTATTATTATTTTTGAGTTGTGAACTCTTTCAGGTAGAAGAAGGCTGGTGGAGTGGAACCCTGAACAACAAGTTGGGACTGTTTCCCTCCAATTTTGTGAAAGAATTAGAGGTAACAGGTGATGTTGAAACTCACGAAGCCCAGGAAGATTCAGGTAGATTATTTTAAAAATTTGAATAGATTTAAACCAATTTTGTATATGACTAGCGTTCATTTTGTATATTTTTAGTCTCTCGTCTTTTTGAACTATGAGCTTTAGTTTATCCACTTTTAAAAAAAGCAACTTATGACAAAGACTTAAAGTGAAAATGTTAGTCGCTCAGTAGTGTCTGACTCTGCAACCCCATGGACTGTACCCGCCAGGTTCCTCTGTCCATGGGGTTCTCCAGGCAAGAATACTGGAGTGGGTAGCTATTCCCTTCTAGGTAATTTACTGTTTTCCCTTCTGATGTCTGCTTCAACCCAAAGTAAACTTATAGTACCCTTATTATGAAATGATACTGCTTACGTTACCTGATTTCTTCCCACTTAAGGTCTACTTATATACAGTTGTGATCAGAGTTTGCAAATGGCCTGACTACTTAAGAAATATTAGAAGTTCAAAAGACTCTTCCTCTGAGTTTCTGTATTCACATAATAGATTTTGTTTTCCGTGTGTAGCCAGAATGTAATTTAACTATTTCGTGATCTCTGTCATTTAGAGACTCACCTATAAATTATTCTTAAATTTGCTCACCATTCAGAAGTATAATTGAAAAAGCTTTATCCCAAAACTTGGAATTACATCTGTGAACTGCTGAGGGATTTAGGAGAAATTTTTTTTTTAAAGAGACATTAAATTCATAAGTGGTGGCATAGGGATAAGTAGATATTTTTCTTTATGGAAAAGTATGTAGTGAAAATGTTCAGGGATTAACACTTGTACACTTGTGTTATTTGGCAGTTTTATAATGGTTACATAGATTCATAGATAATGAGATATAGACATACAACCTTAAGATTGTTGATATTGCTTTTTTATTTCAAAGACAGTGTAGAGTCAAGATACGAAGACTATTGTTTTAGTCCATTAGAGCTGCTGTAACAAACTACCACAACCTAGGTAGCATAAAAACAACAGAGATTTATTTTTCACAGTTCTGCAAGCTGGGAAGTCCAAGATCGAGGCTCCTTTCTGGTGCATAGTTGCTGACTTCTCACTTTGTCCTCACAAGTTGGAAGAGGCAGGGGAGCTGTCTGCAGCCTCTTTGTAAGACACTAATCCCATTCCTGAGGGCTCTGCCCTCATGACCTAATCACCTCTCTGAAGGGCCACCTCTTCACTTGGGGAGCTAGGATTTCAACATAGGAATGTTGCAGGGACAATTACTGCTTTGCACACTGTCCCCTGAATTACTTCAGGCATATATTGGTATTAAGTGTCATAGATACTGAATCTATTGATGTTTATTTTTAACGTTAAACTTTAGTGTGAATTAAAGTGTAGAGTGAAATAGTCTTTATGATGCCATATAAACTGAGCCCTTAAAATACTGTATGAAATTCAAAGTCCATAAGGGATCAGTAGCAAAAGAAATCGAATTTAAATTTGGATATAGTTAATTACTTCATAATTATAATACTTTGGGCATTTCCTTGCACTGTTCAGCCTTATTTGAATTTTAGTAACCTTGCAGAATCATAATCTGTTAAAAATGTACTTCCTTGCTTGCTTAACCCCTTTACAATAACAGTGCATTCTAAATGTGGAGCTTTGTGATTATGGGGTGGGAAGTCAGTGGTTGAAGTACACTGTAATTTCCCTTTTTTTTTTAAACTCGAATTTTCAGGCAGAAAGATTTTGCATATTGATGTAAGTGCCAAGAAGTGAGCACTTTATAAGGTCTTTAGAACTTTAGTAAAGACATGGTGTCCTTTGAGTGTTAATTTAAGCATTTGATATCTTACACATTGGGTCTTAGAGAATGAAATATAACATCTTCTGTGTTAACTAATGTTTTGACAGTCTTCTTTAGTCAGTATAATAGCATCTATTTCAGATAACTGTTACAGGAATTACCAACTGTTCATTTTGAAATGTGTCCTTTTTTTGTTTTGTTTATAGTATTGGAATGCCATATCTACCGCATTTATTTTAGTTTCTTCTTACACTCCTTCTTTTAATAGATAGAATGAAATATATGGGATGTGTTCATGGTTTGACCAGTTAAACTCTGGCTATTACTGCTAAGAAGATAATTCTGACTCTAGACAGTAGGAAGACAGTGTTACCTGAGCCTTTATGAGTAATTTATTTTCATGCCCTCTGTTTTCATTGAAGAACTGTGGAATAAAAGCTATAAGAAAGCCCCTTTTTATATTTTTTAATAGGAATATGGTAAATTTATAATCTGTTCTATTACTTAGTGATTTCTATATATAAATCTCAAGATTAATATCTTTTTAGTAGTCAATTTCAGGAAAAGCATTGCTTCTCTAGGGAAGTGTTATATTTCAGTTTTTATAATGAAGTGACTGCCCTTTCATTTTGTCAGATATTCTTAGCCTTTGTTGTTTAGAGTGTCCTTTTGTCTTGCCTGTAAAACTGTCTTTTCATGTACTTTCACCCCTGTGAGAAATATGAGCAGTGATGTAAGAGTTTGATGGCATTTCCCATGGATCCAGTGTATTCCCAAATCTGAAATTTAAACATTGAAGTGAGTAAAGGGAAATTCTAAATATAAATGTTATTATTTAATTAAGTCAACATTTATATATTTGTTCGCTCAGTGCATTGAATGCTCATTGAGCATATTGTGCACGCATGCTGTTTCTGTCCCGTGTCACCTTTGTAAAGGAGCTATAAATTTTGACATACTCTTCTTAAGAAACTGATATACTATGATTTCCTGCATTTCTGATTGGTCTTTTACAAATTAGAAATACCTAAAATTGTTTCTAAATATTGGGGAAAAAAAATCAGTATAAAGTGCTTAGGATATTTTACTACTCAGCAATTTTATTTTTATTCTACCATTTTTTTATTAGGAGTTATAGGATATAAACACTGTGGAAGTGGAATGTCAAGGTTTTTGTGATTTTAGGTGTCATTCTTTAAAAACCAGCTATCCTTTCAGAAGCTGTTCTGACTGGGCCTACCTCACCTTCACCCCTCTCTCTGGGGAATGGGACTGAAAACGCACCTGGATCAGTTACCCAGCCAAAGAAAATCCGAGGAATTGGATTCGGAGATATTTTCAAAGAAGGCTCTGTGAAACTGAGGACAAGAACATCCAGTAGTGAAACAGAGGAGAAAAAACCAGAGAAGGTAGTAGCGATGAGCTTTCCTTAGATTCACCCCCTTCATTCTCTCATTAAACAATTTTTAAAATGTCACAATTAGTTTGCAACTCCACTACCTTTTTTTTTTTTTGGAGATTGCTGGTGATGGGTTATGAATGAGAAGACTGTGAGAAACTTTTTAAGCTTAAGTGACTTCCGTTAATGTTTACATTTGATTCTTATAAAATTGGATGGGGGAGCCAGTAAATTTAACACAAACTTTTCTTAGTGGAAATTTTAAAGTTTTATCATAGTGTAAAAAATATAAAAGGCAAATACATTTTTGTCTTCCTTTTAAATCTAAAATTATGTTTTGCCTCTCAGTTTGAAGTAGCTCTAAAATGGGCCAGTTTAAAATGAATTCACAGTGGGATATTAAGTTAAATTAGGCCTTGCTTAATTTTTCTCTGGATTGTTAGTAGTGGTGAACTCTACCAATCATTAGCCCTAGGTGTATGGAGCACTTTATGTTTTACTAGCATTTCACTGGCATTGTGAAATAAAGAGAATGTACCATCTAATAAGTGATTTTAAAATAAATCATTAAATGTTTACTTTGGGGGGAAATAGCTACAGTCTTTAGGATGTTCATTTCAGGTCTTGTTTCTGGTGTTAACACCTTGGAGATTAGTTTGGGTACTTACTTGAGGAGGCTTGTCCCTTGACTTTTAAAGTATTGTTTCCCTTCTGGTTCTCCTTTGTTATGTCTTATTTAACTCATAACATTTGAAAATGTTTTAGTATTTACTTGTCTTTTTAGTTACATTTCACTATTAAGACTGTTTTGATTGGTGAAATATATTCTGAAATTTTCTCCTAAAATGGTTAGTTTCAACTTTTTTTTCCTTCCTTTCCCAGCCTGTCACATATTTTCTTATATAATAATAAGTTAGGTTTGGGAAAGAGAGCTTACACTTCCTCTTCTGCCCTCTCCTAGCTGTGTGACTGTCTGACATTAGGATTATGGGCCGAATTCGTTCTTGGTTTTAAAGGTACAGATCAGAATTCTTGTTGGGATGGTGCTATATAGTCCTGTAACAGCTAGGAATGTCTAGAAGCCATGTCTGCATTATGAGGGATATTAGGCTAGATGATTTGGGGTCCCTTTCTAACTCTAAAGCTTATGGTTATGTTGAATAACTTTATCTGATTATTGATTACACTGGTAATCTTTCCTTTGCCATTTTTTTTAAAATTTCTGGCTGGCTGTGCTAGGCCTTCATTGATGTGGGCTTTTCGCTACTTGGGGTGAACAGGGGCTACTCTCTAGTTGTGGTGCACAGGCTTCTCGTTGTAGTGGCTTCTCTTGTTGCGGAGCACACGCTTGAGGAGTGCAGGCTTCGGAAGTTACAACATGTGGGCTCAGTAGTTGTGGAGCATGGGCTTAGTTGCTCCATGGCATGTGGGATCTTCCCGGACCAGGGATTGAACCCGTATCCCCTGCATTGGAAGGCAGATTCTTCAACACTGAACCACCAAGGAAGCCCCTCCTTTGCCATTGATAATGTTCAGTAAAGAGTTGTTGTAAGTGAGAGCACTCTCAGGATTACCATGTAAGGTGGCCTTCCAAGACTTGATTTGATCACTGACCTAGGAATTGATAAAGTAGGGAGCACATTTGCTGTGTTTGTAGGCAACACCAGATTGGAAGATATAATGGAGAAAAGTTAGGAGAAACTAAAGTGAGTATTTTAAAAGATAAATAGAATGCACAATGATATTACCAGTTAGCAGTATGCTCAGATTTTTAACTAATGAAATCTAAGGTCAAATGTAGTGTTACTTCAGAGAAGAGAACTTAAGGAAACACTAAGACAGGATGAAAGGCTTACTGTAGTTGATTACAATGGAAAACTGTCTGCTAGACTATATAGTTACAAGGGTTGTAACATTACCTAAATGCTTTCATTCTGGTAGCAGCATTGAAGTAAGTATAAAAACTTTCTTTTCTTCTCTGTCTTACTGTAAGGAAGTTCAGTTCTGTCGTTTAAGAGCCCACCTTCTGGAGTCGAACTTTCAAGGTTCAAATCTGGGCTGCACTGCTAAATTATTTTTATTGTGGTCAAGTTATTTAACTGCTTTCTAACTTATAAAAAGAGTGACTAATAGTGCCTACTTTATTCTGATTGTTCTGAGGATTAAATTACATGACATGTAAAGTGCTTATCGGAGAAGGCAATGGCACCCCACTCCAGTACTCTTGCCTAGAAAATCCCACGGACGGAGGAGCCTAGTAGGCTGCAGTCCATGGGGTCGCTAGGAGTCGGACACGACTGAGCGACTTCCCTTGCACTTTTCACTTTCACGCATTGGAGAAGGAAATGGCAGCCCACTCCAGTGTTCTTGCCTGGAGAATCCCAGGGATGGAGGAGCCTGGTGGGCTGCTGTCTGTGGGGTCGCACAGAGTCGGACACGACTGAAGTGACTTAGCAGCAGCAGCAGCAAAGTGCTTATTAGCTCAGAGATTGGTACATGATACATTTTCAAATGCTATTTTTATTTGTTTTGGAGGTTCTAAAATAAATCACAGCATTTTGGGTATCAGAGTATGTTTGTTATCCTTAAGACAAGAGTGTTTTAAAACCAGAAGTTCTAGGCTACCATTTAAATAGCTTTCCAGATATTTATCATTTCATGGCAGAGTTTTCAGTTATATTACTAACCTGGCTATAAGTACTGTTAGGGAAAACTAGATAATTGTTAATGGAAATTTTGTTTAACATTATTAGCTTTGTTACAACTTAAAATAGACGATACTATCCTTTCTATTCTAGCCTTTAATCACACAGTCACTAGGATCCAAAACTCAGAGTGTGGAGATAACAAAAACAGACACTGAAGGTAAAATTAAAGGTAAGTTTTTTAATGAAATGTTCATGTTGAGTGAAGCATGCTCAAATATATTATTAGATTTGTTGAAGACACTTGTTACATTGTACTACTTCATCAGAGTATTAAATCCTTCTAGATGTGAACACCATGAGGTCATAGATTTTTGGATGTTTTTTGTTCCTTGATGTATCCAGTACAGTTAGAACTGTGCCTGGAACAGGTAGGCACATAGTACCTATTTGAATGAGTGAATGATCAATGAAACTCGTTATTTAATTCAGCATGAAGTAAATTGGCTTAAATTATTGAAATCATCTCTGAAAGCTAGTGTTCATTTCTTTAGACAAAATGGAGGCTTAATAAGTATTTGTTGAAAGAAGTAATTTATATATAAACTTTATTTACGTTTTTCGTTTTAGCTAAGGAATACTGTAGAACGCTATTTGCCTATGAAGGTACTAATGAAGATGAACTGACTTTTAAAGAGGGGGAGATAATACAGTTGATAAGCAAGGTAAGATACTTCTCAGGCTTTTCAGTGAATAACTTAACTTATTCATAGAAGTATTTTTTCAGTAGTCTTGCATTCACACTAGAAGGTAAGCTATGAAAGACCTGGGCTTTGCCATGTTTGTTGCTGTGACCTCAGAACCTGGAGTATAGTAAGTGATCAGAAAGATTTTTTTAAAGCAAATGTTTATTGTCTATTATTGTTATAATTGATGTTTTGGAAATTATTTTTACCCTCATGTTGTGGAGAAATATATTTTTTTAGTAGGATCTCAAAGTCTGCTTAAAGTCTTTATTTTTTCCTTATAAAAATAATGGAATTCAGTGTTTTCTTATTTTGTTGCTTACTTTTTTTCTTATTTAGATATAACCACTATTATCCTTATTCTTCATTTTGCGGTTTAGGAGACTGGAGAAACTGGCTGGTGGAAGGGTGAACTGAATGGTAAAGAAGGAGTATTTCCAGACAATTTTGCTGTTCAGATAAATGAACTGGATAAGGACTTTCCTGTAAGCTTTTCTTTTTCAGTGATGATGATAAGTTAAAAAACCTTTTGCTAATATTTCTTAAAGAAACAAGTTTTTTACATAGTTACTGAGTAAATTTTCCAGGAATTTCAGATTTATATAATCAGGTAAAAATTATTTGAATTATGGTAAAATAAAACAGTGTATCACTTCTGTGTTTATCACTTCCTGTTTTTCTTTTCCTTTGACTAAAAATTAACTTAGACTTTATTACTTTATTATGATTAAAAGATAAAAGACTGGCTGTACTATTCAGACAAGTTAGCACTTGACTGTAAGTCATTAAAGTTAATTTTGTTGAAAATTTTTATTTTAAGGTACTGTTGGTTGCTGTTACTCTGTCACTGCATTTTTGGGACAGTGAGAAGGCTTTATTTAGCCTCCTTACAGGATTTAATTTATCGATCTCACTTCTCACAGTGAATAAAGTGAGACTGAGTCAGTGATCTTTTGCTTTTCTACAGTTTGATCCCCTTTTTTCCACCTATGGAGGGATTAATGAATTTTTAAACAAGAGGAAAAGATTTACACAGAGAGCTGGCAAACCCCAGCAAGGCAGTCTGCCATATTTAATTTAAGCCAGTGCAGCAATCTCTAACCTTTGAAATCTTTTATTTAAAATAAATTACAAAAGGATAATGTATGAAGGCTTACACTGTCTGAGATTCTTCCTTTGCTAAATTTCATTCATTATTAATTCAATAGGCTTCAGGTGTACTTTATTTTTACACACTTTATAGTCTTGTTAATGTACTCATTTTCTTTGACTTTTATTAGATGTTCATGGAGTATTGGTTATCAGTTATTTTTAATTTGGAAAAACCAAATTCACAAACTTAGAAATGTGTTTCAAGTTTTTTAAGGCAAAAATGAATGAATACTTGTAAACCCAAGAGAATTTTAATAAATTAAAAAATAGACCTTTGCCTTTATGTTCTTTTTGAGAGTCCTGAATAATCAAAAGTGAAAGCTCTCTATATTTATTAGGTATTATTCTTTTAAAATAAAGTATCTTTCTTTCCCTGCCAGGTAAAGAGAGGTAAAAATGGTGCATAGAAATCTTAAAATAGGGGAGATAGGGAAGAATGTTCTGCTCATCATTAAGCTTTTTTAAGTTTAAGTCAGTGATAATTTTTGAAATATTTTAATTTTGATCAAAGAGGCATTTGTTCTTATAGGATAAATTTTTTGTCTTTGATCTTGTTTGGATCTTATCATTTTATAATTTCTAGCAGGGATGGGATAAGGAGAGGTATTTATGTAACTTAGATTATTTATGATGAGAGTTTAACTATAAATATTTAATATGTAAGTGTTTTACTGTTTTCACAATTATTATTTTAATAGAAACCAAAGAAACCACTACCACCTGCTAAGGGTCCAAGTAAGTAAGAAACAGATTATTCAGTTTTCTGTATTTTATAGTTTTAAGTTCTAAAATGATGAAATTGGGTCTTCTGTAAATCATTTATTTTTGTTAGCAAAAATTAAATGCTATGACACTATATATAATTTTTTTAAATACATAAAAATTGAGTGTTCATGTGTATTAATATCTATCAGTATTTTTTTAAAGTATAAACCATATAAAATTAGAATTTTAAAATAATTTGGATATTTTATGACATTTTGAGTTAAGAAAATTGACTAAGCTTAAATCTTAAATATTTACCTAGCTGATAAGTTTTCAGATGTAATCCATTTTTCAGTGTCATAAACTAGTAGTGATTTATTTATATATTCTTCAAGGAGTATGATAATGCTTAAGCAAACTGGAAGAGTTTTTGTTTTTCCTTTTTAAACAGTTGCATAAAAGATGAGTACTTAGAAGTATTTTCTAGAGTTAATGTTTTATAATCTGACTCTATTTCTTTAAGTTCTAACCCATAATTTCTGATTTTTAAATGTGCAGTCCAATTTTTTTTCCTTGAAAGATTTGCTTTTTCTTTTTTTTTTGAGTAACACAAGTCCTTCCCTCCTCCATAGTTTCAGCTTTGTGTTTGCTAACCTTATCTCAGAGCAAGGATACCTTAAAGGTAATTTTCGTAGAAGCTGGCATTGGAGAGTTTTTAGCTACTAGTCATACTGGGCTTTTAAAATTAATTAAAATTAAATAAAATTTAAAAGTTAATTGGTTGCAGTAGCAGCATTTCAGGTCTCAGTGGTCAGTATTGGACCATACAAAAACAGTATTTCCATCATTACAGGAAATTCTCCTGAGCAGTGGTGTTGCAGAGGATGTGAAGTCCTTCACTTGAACGAGTAGGAACTCAGTCCACAGTGCTGTCCCTTACTCAAGGTGTTAGTGGCAGTCTCAGGGTTAGACACAGAGTGATTGCAGTTTATTGTTCATTCTGTTAAACCATGTTTTCATCTTACGTTATTTTTTCAACTTTTGCTTTTTAGTAGTATAATTATCTCTGTGCTCTAAAACTATCTTTTTTTAAAAGTATTAACTTTATTCCCCCTTTTAGTTTCAAAGCCTGAGCTGGTAGGTACCGAGAAGAAGTATTTTCCTGCAAAGCCTGAGGAAAAAGGTGAGGTGATTTCTTCCAGTATCATAAAAATAATTATTCTTTATCAGTGTAGAGAAAAATGTATCTCCACATTGAGTCACTGACACTGATTTTTATGTTCATTATGTATTATGAAATTCTTGGGGTTTTCTGGGAGGGAGTTTGTCCAGATCAATAGGAAATTAAGATTTTACTCAAACTGATACCAATTTACATTCATGAGAAAGTTATACCATCACTTCAGTAAGGATGTAGCATTTAATCAGTTATTTCTAATAATGTGTGAGAAAACCAAACATTAAACAGTTATACTCTTATTATTTTCATAGTGTCCCAGTTGAAATATATCAAAAAATTTTTTTCTTAGGTATAAGAGTAAGGTCTTACCTAAAACATCGAAGTGATTTATCATGTATTGTTTGACTTTCACTGTGTATATTTATCATGTAAACTTGGAAAGGTATTCCAAGATATGTATTTTGTTTGAAAACATCACGTTTTGTTATTGTTAGTACCTGCCTCTTGTACACAAGATCTGCAGTGGTCCTGTCTAGCAGAGTAGGTTATATACACTTGCAAAAAACTTGTCACTGTTGCCGAATACTTTTGTGTCTACTGCCAGTGTTGATTCTACTTCCTGTTCTTGTCTCTTGCTTAAAGTGTTAATGTATTCTCTTAACTTAATGATTTCTCTTATTTCAGTCCCTAGTCTGGCTTCTATTTCATGTTGTTACCAGATTAATTTTTTAAAGTTTTTTTTAAATTTATTTAGAAGTTTCAGAATTACAGCAGAATTGAGCAGAAAGCACAGAGTTCCCGTATCCTCCCTGCCCTAGGCATGCACGGCCTTCCCCTCCATCAGTGCACCCCGCAGTGGTTCCCTTGTTACAGTCAGTGCACCTCCACTGACACAGGATCGTCTAAAGTCCATGGTTTACACTGGGGGGTCACCTCTGGCATTGTGCATCTTATGAGTTTGGACAAATGTATAACTGTGCTGTCATACAGGACAGTCTCACCTCTTTAAAATTCCTCTGTGTTCTGTGCTTTTCATCCCTCCCTTCCCTCAACCCCTGAAGCTGCCCATCTGTTAATTTTCTCCCTAGTTTTGTGGTTTTCAGAATGTCATATAATTGGACTCATACACTACGTAGCCTTTTCACATTGTCTTCACTTTGTAATATTCATTTAAGGTTTATCGATGTCCTTTCATGGCTTAATAGCTCATTTCTTTTCAGTGTTGATTAATATTCCAGTGTCTGGATGTAGCACTGTTTATCCATTCACCTACTGAAGTTGGTTTCAGGTTTTGGCAGTTATGAATAATGCTGCTGTAAAACTTGTGCAGTCTTTTTGTGTGTCCATAAGTTTTCAGTTCACTTCGGTAAAT
Organism: Budorcas taxicolor; assembly: GCF_023091745.1. NCBI lineage: Eukaryota > Metazoa > Chordata > Mammalia > Artiodactyla > Bovidae > Budorcas > Budorcas taxicolor. The sequence goes on along the minus strand of NC_068920.1, from coordinate 39,015,493 downwards.
ACCACAGGGTGTAATTGCTTGTTAACATGGTAAGAGCATGCTTAGTTTTGTAAGAAGTTGTTAAATTGTCTTTCGTAGCGTCTGCACCATTTTGCATTCCCCCCAGCAATGAATGAGAGTTCCTGTTGCTCCACATCCTGGTCCGCATTTAGTGTTGTTAGGAAATGATCCCAGATTACGTTTTTGGTATTATCTTCTACTTTATTCACTAAATGTAGCAACCACACTCTGACTCTAAATGTCATACACCTTCATAGCTTTATCTTCCTCACTGTCTGGGCTCACCATGGAAAGTTTTTATATCCTCAACTCTCCTTTTTTTACATTTGAGATTTTAAAATTCAGATGCAAAGATATTTCTTGATTAGTCTTGTGATAGATCAGCCCTGGGATTTCTTTGGAAGGAATGATGCTAAAGCTGAAACTCCAATACTTTGGCCACCTTATGCGAATTGACTCATTGGAAAAGACTTTGATGTTGGGAGGGATTGGGGGCAGGAGGAGAAGGGGACAACAGAGGATGAGACGGCTGGATGGCATCACTGACTCGATGGACGTGAATCTGAGTGAACTCTGGGAGTTGGTGATGGACAGGGAGGCCTGACGTGCTGCGATTCATGGGGTCGCAAAGAGTCGGACACGACTGAGCGACTGAACTGAACTGAATAGCTATTGTTAGGTCTACATCTTGGATCAGTTTATTTTGGTACTTGGTTATAATATCTGTCCTACATGAAAAACTAACCATACAAAGATATATAGAACCATCATAGAGATATATATATACACATACATACACATGTAAGAAGTTTGTTACTAAATTATTTTCATTATGTTATTTCTTTTGTAGTCCCCTTTTTCAAGTAGGTAAGGGTTTTGTTAAAATAAGGTAGTGACTTTCTGTATTTCCTGAAATCAATCAGTTGATCTTATAAACAAAATGGGAGGTAACACATTTTTATTACATTTATTTTTTCAAAATCCTTGTCGTGAGGAAGTGACAAGGACTGAATTTGCCCTCTTGAGTTAGACAACTAGGAAGCAGGGTAAAGTATATTTAACAGTGGTTTCAGACATTGGACAACAGGTAACACAGGACTGTTATCACTGAGGGAAGTTATCACTGAAACCAATGAGGCAAACCCTAAAGTTACCCCCAGCTTATTGTCTAGAAGCAGTTTTTAGGCAGCAGAAGGAAAATGGATTTGCTTATGTGTGAATGGAGTCCCTGAGGAAATGAGAGAGAGAAGGGACAGAAAAAAAATATGTGAAGAAATAATGGTTGGAAAATCTTCAGATTTGGGAGAAACTTGAAGCCCACAAATCCAAGCTGCTCAGTGAACTCCAAGCAGAAAAAACAGAAAGCATATCACCTTAAGGCACATCATAATAAGTTCTGTGAAAAGCAGTGATAAAGAGAAAAACATAAGGCCTGAAAGAAAATAACTGTCAACCTTGAATTCTCTACCTAGCAAAATTACTTTTCAGGCAGTGGAGGCAAAATTAAAACTTGGAGATAAAATCTGAGAGAATGCTTTGCCAGTAGACCTGTATGTACCGCACAGAGACGGTTTAAAGAGGTTCTTTTTGGCAGAAGGAAAATGATCCTGTATTGGCATTTGGATGTACAGAGAGTAATGAATGCCAGAAGTGGTAATTATGTGAATGAATAAAAAAGACCTCTTCCCCCCCTTATCTGTAAATGTTACCAAAACCACCAAAACTCTTCATTGAAAAAATTTTAAAGCTTACTATGAAGTGTTGATTTCAAAGTTTAGGTGTACGAATGTAAGAAATTTTTAAATAAGTGAAATAAGACAAATACAACAAGGAAAGCAATTCTTAATATTTTGAAAATGTTCTCCTTAACCTGGCATGACTTTAATCTGATGCAAGAAATAAGAAGAATGTCATTGCTTTGCCTATTAACTAGCATTCAGGGAGAGCCAGTATCAATTCAGAGGGTCTGACTATTATAGACATGGGATTCTCCAGGCAAGAATGCTGGAGTGGGTTGCCATTTCCTTCTCCAGGGGATCTTCCCGACCCAGGGATCGAACCCAGGTCTCCCTCATTGCAGGCAGATGCTTTAACCTCTGAGCCACCAGGGAAGCCCATTATAGACATAGATTACATTATTTCTTTAAAAAAATAAACATAAGTTTATCTCTCTTTCTTGTTCCAGAGTCAACAGAGAGAGCTTTTTCAAACCATAGCTAGGTCCACTTGGAGGAACCTTAGGCTTCTGACAGGAGATACAGTGTGTTCCTCCAGCGTGTGTTCCTTCCTTTTATCTCTTTCTTGATCTCCGTTTCACAGAGCATGTCCTGTGAAAAACCCTGCCTTATTGATGAGGATAGAAGTGGAGCTCCCAGAAAACATGCAACAGATCACCTCTTAACTTTGACTATTAGATGACTCCCTATTATCTCACGGGGCCCTTTTCCAGATCGTAAGAGTGGAGTTTAAATCCTCCCTGTCCAAGCCTCCGCATGGGTTGTCTCAGACCTGCTCTGCAGCATCATTCTCACGTTTTCTCAGAGGTACTGTGCTCATCATACATGTTGTCCCTCAGGATAGTAATGATCCCAACACTGAGGAGCACGTGCTTTTCTCCTGCTTTGGGGGAAGACTGTCCTGGACATACCTTTCAGTAGCCTGCTTCATTCTTACCAGAGTAGGACAGAGTTACTGAAATTCATTACTCAGCAAGGAAATTTAATTTTATTTAAACCAGAGTAAGATTCTCACCAACATGAGTGAATTTTTTTACAAAAGACTTAGCAGCAGCAACAGCAGCAGCAATACTAAATGTTGGTGAGGATCCAGATTATCAAAACACTCATACATGGTAGGTGGGAATGTAAGTCGTTATGTCTACCCTTGAGAACTAAAGTTGACCCTGTTGCCCAGCACTTTTATTTCTAATTATATACTCACAAGAAATGTGTGTTCCATATGTACACCAAAAGACTCAAAGTTTATCATAGCATCGTTTACATTGACCCTCAGTTGGAAAGAGCACAAAATGTCTATCAGTAGTTGAATGGATAAATAAATAGAAGTACATTCAGGTGCCAGGATACAGTATAGCATGTGTGTGTGTTAGTCACTCAGTCGTGTCTGACTCTGCGACCCCTTGGACTGTATCCTGCCAGGCTCCTCTGTCCATGGGATTCTTTAGGCATAGCATAGCAACAAATGAATACAATAGAGTTTCACACAGCAGCATATTATGATCTCATTGGTGTAAACTTAAAATATTCAGAAGTGATGTGTCATGTTAGAAGACACCTTTGGATTGGAGCGTTGAGGTGGTGATTGGAAAGAGGCATGAGGAGAAGGAACTTAATGTGGCTGAGGCTTAGTTCTTGGCTGGAGTGGTGGTTACTCAGATGTGTTCCTGTGATGATAGATAGCTCCTTGAACTTTGTACTTAGACTTCTGAAAATAGATCACGTTCCAGTTCGAGTCACTTCAGTGAGATAAATATGGGTAGGTTTTTTTTTTTTTTTTTTTTTTTCTAAAATGTTAGGAAAGTAGAATCAATTAAGGATATACTTCCTACTTTTTGCGGAGTACTGTGTTTCTCTCTAAAGCATTTCTAAGTGACCACTGGTAAAATATGGAACAAGAACTTACAAGTATGTCATTATGTATTAACTATGCCTTTTTGGTGACAAAATTTTTATTAACGTGACATGATACTGTTCTTAATTTTTTTCCCCAGCATATTTTCTTAACTATCTCATAAAATTATTAAGTGAAATGGTACTAATAATATTCCTACTATAATGATAAGAATTATAAATATAAGCCTGTCATTTTCTTATCTGCAACTAATCAATCTAGCCTTAGTTTTTCAAAAAAAAATTTTTGTTATCATGATTATTTATCAATAAATGGCACTAGAGTTTCTACTCATTTTTAGTTCCCTATACTTCAGTTTTAGAAAGTGGACTGGATTTAAGTCTAGATAATGTTGTTTTCTGCTTAGCGTAAATTATACATGATTATATTGGAGTAGAATACCAACCCTAAGAGCAAAGGATGGTGGGAAGACAGTAAGAAGCAGGCATTATTTGTTAATCAGAAGATTATCAGTGGTCCCCCTTCCTACCAGGGTAGAGTTTTTTAAAATGATAGTTAAGTTTAAAGTGGCTCAGACAGTAAAGAATCTGCCTGCAGTGCAGGCTACCCAGGTTCGATCCTTGAATTGGGAAGATGCCCTGGAGAAGGGAAGGGGATGGCTCCCCACTCTCGTGTTCTTGCCTGGAGAATCCCATGGACAGAAGAGCCTGGAGGACTGCAGTCCATGGGGTCCCAAAGAGTCCTACATGACTGAGCAACTAACATTTCGTAAATAAATTATAACTTTAAAACAGATGAACCAGTGTACACATACACGAATAGTGTCTCTTTGTGTTTCACACCTTTCTAGTCTGACATTAGCTTTAAAAATAGTTCTGATTGTTAGTAACTTTCTAAATATTTTTTAATAATAGAAAAATTGGATGAAAAATCAATGCTGGAACAGAAACCTTCTAAACCAGCTGCTCCACTAGTCCCACCCAAGAAGCCTGTTCCACCCACCAAAGCCAGTAATTTATTGAGATCTGGAGCAGTGTACCCAAAGCGCCCTGAGAAACCGGTTCTTCCACCTCCTCCTGTAGCCAAGTAGGTTTTATCTAACTTTAAATTAGTTTCTTGATTTACTTGCTTTTGACATAATTTTGGCTCTATTGTCTTTTTAATCTCAAAAGTTATTTTTAAAGTCCTTGGTTTTCATCTTTTTCGTATAGATTGTAATCTGTGTTAAATGTTATTAATCTTATGTTCACTGTAGGCAGATACACTTATGTTAAACTGTTTTATTTACATTTCTTATTTTATTATGATAGGTCTTAGGGTAGAGGTTTATGTTTATGGAAATAATTTTATAGACGAAAAAGAAAAAATCAGTGTTACACTATAACATCTATAGTGTTGTTAAATCACAATGTTAAAAACATGGTCATGCTTCAGATACAAATGATTTTTACATGTGTTTGATTTTTCTCACTTCAGGATTAATGGAGATGTTTCTACCAGCTTATCAAAATTTGAAGCTGAGCCAGTATCAAAACCAAAGCTAGATTCTGAACAGTTACCACTTAGACCAAAATCAGTAGACCTAGATTCATTTACAGTTAGAAGCTCTAAAGAAACAGGTAAGTTAACATGTGGAAAGATGGTGCACAAGAAATAAAAATGCAAATACAGTTTAGAAACTACTGAATATAAGATTTGTGAATGGATATAGTGGAATTTAATTAAAATTTGTTTAAAATCTCTCAAGCCAAAATAGAAAATGAAACTGAAAGAATATAAACAGACGAAATATTTCTGGTTCACATAAGCTTTGTCACTGGTCAGAGAACTGAGATGGATATTAAAAGATCAGCCGTTTATTGTTCTATCCCTTCATAGTGGAACGACCGTACCACCTAACTTGGGCAGATATGAATGAACTAGAGTTTCAGTGCCATGCTAGATTATATTTAAGAAGAATATTTTTCTTTTCCCACTAAAATCTCCAAATACTGTTGTTTCCAGTTCTGAAAAATAGACTTTTCATGACTCTCTCTCTATATATATATACAGCAAGGTTTACTTCTTTAGCTAAATATTATTCCTTCAGTTTTAGCACTGATTTTTTAGCCTATTAATCCGCTTTGTCTCCTGGTCTTTTATACTTCTCAGTTATAAAATGAAATACTGAGAGGTCATTTCCCTTTTTCTTTTTGCATCAGAGAAGTCTAGATAAAGTCTAGATAAAGGTCTCACTGTTAAAAGCATCACACAGTCATCACTTTGTGGTAATGGTTGTTTTGTAGCAGTCGGCATTTGTTCTTTAGTTTTTTCACACTTTAAACACATTTTCTTATAACACTGACTTTAAGAGGCAGATGGCATTTTCCCCTATTTTGCATCTAAACAAAGTAAGTTTCAGTTATAGCAAATGTTCAAGATCATATAAACAGAAGAGAACTCTTTAAACCCCCTTAAAGTTCTCTGGTATTTCCATAAATTTTTTTTTTTTAATGTCTTAATGTAGTTTTTAGCTTCAAGTTAACATTTCTTTACATTTAAACTTGAAGGCCAGTTACAGTAAACTTTTTTTATCACTGTATTGTAAAATGTGCTTCCTTTCTTATTTTTAAAGTGATTGTATTTTTCTTCCTTCTCTTTAGTTTGAGAGTACAAAAGCTCTCACTTTAGCATAGCCTCTTGTAGTTTTTTAATTAGAATGTTTTATAGATCTTTCATCATATATTTGGATCCTGCCTAATCTGGATGAAGTCATATTTATCAATAATTTCTGGAAATTGAGATGTTGATTGTATTTTAGAGACGTTCACTGAAATATATTCAGTATGTTTTTGGTGAAAAAATTGTTCTTATTTACTGGTAGTTAAATAAAAACAAAAAGCAGCTTTATGTTCTTTTAAAAATCCTTTAATTTTTTAAAAATTGAGGTTAGTAGTAAAAAATATAATTCTATTAGTTCTTACTATTTTCTGTTTGATTTTAAATGTAGCTAGAAATATGTTTTCAACAGTAAAGAAAAATTATACACAAACTCTGGATATAAAAAAATCCATTGGCATTATCTTTTGAATTTCTGCAGTTTTCCGCAGTCTTTTATCACAGAAGTTCTGGATTTTGATTAAAAAGTCTCTTTGGTAGCTGAAAGTATAATATTTAGAGCATTTTTTTTTCCTGCCTGTATTTTTTGTTACTTTGTATCATTCTTTAACATTTGCTCTATTTAGTTTCCTCATAGTCTTGGAAATTACCAAAAAGTTTTTTTGTAAGTTAAAACAAATTTTTCACTTTTTTCCCCAAACCTTATCTATATATGGTTACTAGCAAGCTTTATTTCCTTGACATATGTGCCTACTGGTGATTGGAAAGTTCTGTTTTTTCCCTTTGTTTCTTGGTCCTATTTCTTGTCTTATATCCATAACCATTATTTATTCTTCATTAAAAATTAGAGGCTTTGTGGAACAGGGTTTGAAATGTTCTGATTTCTAGTTAGCTTTTTTGTTGAAATGAATAAAGTTGGTGATGGACAGGGAGGCCTGGCGTGCTGCGATTCATGGGGTCGCAAAGAGTCAGACACGACTGAGTGACTAAACTGAACTGAAGACTATACATGGTCAAAAAAACTAACAGTTAATTTCCAAGCTGCAGTCTGTATCTTCCACTGTCACACTGCCTTTGGTGTATTGCACTTACACACTGTGAAGTTCAGAAAATATAAATTTTGGAAATTGTGTTCATATTAAGTAGCAAATATTTACTGAACAGGTGTGTATTTGCAGTAGTGTTTTGGGCACAAGTAGGATGCTAAGATAAAAGGCATTGCTGCTGACAGCTTGTATTTCAAGACTCAGATCAGAGACTTCTTATTTCCTTTTTTTTTTTTAAATTAGAATATTATGTTCTTAGTAGTTGTAGTATAAAATGAACCTGGTACTTGTTTTACCTCTTCTTCGAGATGTTGGCACCTTAAAAAACAAAAAGAACTGTGCTTGTGACCAGATACAGTCTCAAATTTGGCCTTGCATTGAGGTATGATTTAGTTTACATACATGGGGCAGTGTAAGGTTTTAAATTTTTTAAATGACATGAAACTAGCCCTTTAACATAAGTTCCAGAAAGTATAAAACATACATGAAAGTCTCCTTAGAATTTAGTTATTTTGTAAAGTAATAATTTGAGGTGAAATGACATAGTAGAATTTGCTGTTAAAAAATGTGGGTTTTAAATTATTAGTTGGTAGGTAATTGACATGTTTCTTCAGTTTTCTCACTTATCTAACAATTGAATGATCCCTTACATCTCTGATGTACCTACTCTTGTCTGTTAAGGATGTAAATTCCTTTCTCTACTCTCTGATTTGATTTCCTTATATATGAAGCCATATATAAACATATATATTCATGTATATAAATATTGAGTCTGACTTTTATTCATGTAAGAAAAACATTCCTAGAATACTTAATTTGTTTCAGTTTGTTAAAAAGTTTCTTCGTAAATATTCTCATATGATAAAAGATTGCACTGTATATTACAGAGCTGTCAAAGCATGTTTTCATTTTTTTTTCTTCTCTTTTTCCAACACTTCATCAAAAATTGGTTTAGGATAACCTTACTGCTTCTACAGGTTAATTATAAAGTTCACATAGTCTAAATATTTCTAAAATAGTAAGTTTTCCAGAAAGTAAAATTGGTTTATAAATAGTTTTAAACTTCCAGATAGAAAATTTAGTGGAAACAGCTATTTCATTGAGAAAGGACAATTGATGAAGTATTCTTAGAGTATAGTATTTTATCCTGTTTGATTATCTTTCTGTAATAAATTCTTGCATTAAAAGAAATATTAGAAATATATACATCATTTGATCTGAAAGTCATCACTGTTAAGTAGAATGGTGTTCTTTCTCTTCACTTCTAATTACTAATTGATATATTTTGTTTAATTTCTCAATATTTATTCAAATTATGGTGAGATTTTTCAAATATGATGTCTGCCTGTTGAGCGGTAGGTGCTTTAAAAAGTGAACTTGCATCTAAGCTAGGATTCAAGCCAAAAGAAAACACTGTACCCCAAAATGTAGAATTTACCTGCGAAATAAGGGCAGTAATTAAATTTTTTTATTTTCTAATAATAATTTCCTTGATAATATCATTATAGAGAGTTTCACATAAGGCACAATTGAATTTTCCTTTGTTTCTGTGGGAGATTTTAAGTGTTATATTGAGTTGTATTTTTATGGTGAGATATTTAAAAATAATATTTGGCTTTTTTTTTTCCTATTATATCAGAATTAAAATTGCCTGTCTTATTGTAACTACTATCATCTGCTGAGGACTAAAACTTGACTATAAGGTGGTTTAATTTCAGTTGCAAATATATCAATGAGTTGTTAATATGTTGATTTTATTACTCTGACCTCTAGTTTCAGTACTAAAGCATCCTTTTAGAAATTGTCATGGTGTTAAGTGAGTAATTTTTAAAAAGGCTTCTTTCTAGTTTAATGTATGTTGAAATTAATACTAATCATAGTTTTTCTTTATGAAACACAAAAGAATAAATCTAAAATCTAATACACATCCTAATGTAAGTTTAGATAAACTGCAATATCTGCTAAACATGAAATGGTTCTGTTCATTTACGACTGTTCCTTTTTCCTGCTTTGTAAAATAATTTTTTTGGTTTAGTCTTTTTTCTAGACATTCCTATCCTTGACTTTTCTTTCCAGATTTTGTTTCCTAGCCTGTTTGCCATGTTTCCCTTCTTACGTGTCAGGAAATTATCCTACCTTTCTCCATTTTGGTAAGATGACAATTTATAAAAGAAATCAAAATAATATATTCACTATAAATAGGTGGTGCACATTGAGTTTTCTTTGTGATTTTACTAAAGTGTACATGTTTGTCTGTCTATTCTAACCCTTTTGGTTTTCCATTTTAAAATAAAATGAAATTCATATTGGAAACTTTTTCTTGATTAGTTAGTTTAAAATATTCTTTTGATAAAAGCTTTTTTTAATTGACAACCATAAAAGTCAGTTTATTTTCTCCCCAAATTTTATATTTCATTTTGATTTTTAAAAATTCCATGTCTTCGGCAGTGTGTAGAAGTGTACACGGACTGCAGAGTGGCCGTGTGGATGGCAAGAGTGCCTTTTATGCCATGTGTAAAATATAGATTCACTGATACCACTCTTAGGCAAAATTAGAAACTTTTAAACATATCATGAATCAGAAATGTGCACTATTTCATTTTACTAACCCAGTGACTTAAATGGAGGACCTGAGAGAGTATTAGAATAGTAAAATTACTTGTCTTGGTGTTGTGACCCAAAACTGGACATATAGAAGGCATTTTACATGAGCATGATCTATAATTTTGTAAATCTTCCTTTCATTTATCTTTTAAATTTCATTTAGCTTCATCTCTTCTTGTGTTTTATTTCTTTTTCTTTTTGCATGTTGCTTAAATATGCATTTGAAAATAATCTCCATAGGCAAAAATTACTGGATTGTGCTTTTCAAGATTTTTTTTTGTAGGTTGTCAGTATGTATGTATCAGTGTAAAAAGCAATTTCTAACCTTTCAAACTATAGCATATTTTAAACACCTTTTAAAATACTGTTTTCTTCGTTTATGTAGTAATTATTTAGATATATATTTAAACTCAAGATCTCTCACATTATATAATGCATTTTCCGTTAAAGCCGCTGTGTTTCTTATTATGCTTTGGTGTATATTATAATTATTTGTGGATGGACACTTAAAACCAAAAAATTCAAGACAGAAATCAAACCAAGCATATTAGATTGCCTGTTGTGATATATTAGCCTAGTGACTAGATCCAAGATAGAACATATAAAGCAACCCCAGAACATGAAGATGGAAACGAGTTAACAGAGGTCAACAAATACAATTGTTACAGAATGCATATTGCCAAGTAGTAGTAACCTTCTTCCTGTTTTACCTTTGTGTCTTCCATCCCTTTTAAAAAAAATTCTCTAAATTATTTAGAATATGAAAATTGATTAAGTTTTAAGGGCAATAATGATAACTGTCTTTGGACTTCTTTTAAGAAATAACAGTTCTTTGAATTTGTGCATGTAAATATTTGACAGGAAGCATTTTAAACTTCCAGGCAATGGCAGCGTGAAAAATGATTCCATACTTGGAAGACAAGGTGAAAGACGCCTTGCTGCCGAAATGAGTGATGGCATATTGGCTGCGATTAATAGTCTTTGTTTGGAATCTGGGCCAGAGGGAGATTTTAATAATGGTGGAAGTGTCTGGAATTAACCTTAGGGTTCTTATACCACTTATAGATACCTGGGCTTCAAAATTAAAGATCAGGTCCTTAAGCAAGGTTTTCTGGACCATCTAGCAAAAGGGAAGGTATTATATACCATTGTTTCAGAGATGCAAATTAACCTAGATTTGTCCTTAAACTCAAGATACTGAATGAAAGGTCAACCAGCCTTTGGTGATGGGAAAGCACATGGGTGATGTATATAGCATTTTCCTTTGCTATCTGAATCTGCCTTAGATTTATGACTGTCGTCTGATTCCTACACGTGGATGCTGTCTGAACAGAAGTGCAGTGAAGTATAAACAGGTCAAGGCCCAGCTACAGTATACTATGCACATACATGTATAAAGACATTAAATTACACTTTATCTTTACCTTAAGAAATGTAGTTGGAAAGCAGCAGGGTTCCAGATAAAACTGAGTTTTTAAAATTTTAATATTAGGCTATTACTTGAACTTTAATACACATTCCATGAGTTAATTTTTTGATATATTGTAATTAATTCTGCGTTGAAGTAGGTTTTTTTTTTTTTTATAAGTGAGAACTTGGGAAGATTGGCTTTTTCATACTACTGGCTTCCCTGGTGGCTCAGACGGTAAAGAACCTACTGGCAATGCAGGAGACCTGGATTCAGCCCCTGGGTCAGGAAGATCCCGTGGAGGAGGAAATGGCAATCCACTCCAGTATTCTTGCCTGGAAAATTCTGTGGGCTGAGGCGTCTGCCAGGCTGCAGTCCACAGGGTCGCAAAGAGTCGGACACAACTGAGCGACTAACACACACACAGCTTATGATACAAATCTGTATCCTTCAGGAAGAACTTTGTTGAGGTCTAAGTCTCTACTGAAGACATGAACTTTATATTGTTGATATATAAAATGTATCAGGTAAAGAGGGTGTTAGTGTCTGAGGGTGAGTGTTGTTTTCCAAATGCATATGAAAAGCACAGGTCAACTTGTGAGTCTTAGTGGTACTCTTTCTAATTCTATAGTTTGTTGAAAATACAGAGACATTCTTTTTTACCTTTTAAAATGTGCAGTTATCTCTTAATAGATATGTTTACTTTTATTCTCCAGATCTTGTAAATTTTGATGACATAGCCTCCTCAGAGAACTTACTACATCTCACTGCAAATAGACCGAAGATGCCTGGAAGAAGACTGCCTGGCCGCTTCAATGGTGGACATTCTGTGAGTTACATTTACTGTTGTGAAGCACAGACCGTTTAGCAAATCCAGAGTCCTTCTGAAGATAAGAAAGAGGGAGGATTTATAGTTCCAGTGAAGTTTAAAAAACCAGAAAGACAGCTATACATAAGTGGCCAAGGGTTGTATTTAAGAGATACGGGGAAAGAGACCTGTTCATTTCCGCAGAATGTGGAATGGAAGATTACAGAATCAGAAATGGAGTTGTCCTAAGACCATAACCATAGAGCACAGCGTCGAAAGGAGACAGGGGACCTGTGTAATCTACTTGTCCAACAACAGTAATTAGAATTGAGTGGTACATGTTCACTTCAGGAAAAAACGAGAGCATTCCCCACCCCCTATAACTTCTTTTTATGCTTTGTACATCCCCTGGGATACTGGTAGTACTTTAAGTATTCATATATTACCTCTTAAGCACTATTATGCTTTTAAGTTAATGTAAGTAGAGAAATTTTTTGCTGCTAATAGACAAGCTGTTTTTCCATGCTTACGTTTTGCAACTGTGTTATTCAGCATGAAATTATGTAACATCCTATTAACAACAACGGGATATCTGGAACAGTAGCTGCTGAAAACAGTGATAAAAGTTGCTTACTTTATTAGCCAGATGCTTACTACCTTTTCTTTCTTTGGTGTTTTCTGTTTCTTGATTTAAAAAATAAAATCATTTAGCCAACTCACAGCCCAGAAAAAACCTTGAAGTTACCAAAAGAAGATGACAGTGCCAACCTAAAGCCATCTGAACACAAGAAGGATTCATGCTACTCTCCAAAGGTGAGGTGCATTGTGCTCTAAGATTTGTATAATTTGTAGTGTTCTTTGTGAACATCAGGATTACTGGCTTTAAAAGTGTCTGTCAGGAAGGATTATTTCTTAAGCCAAGAAATAATGCCTACTAAAAATAAAGTGATTACTGTTAAATTGATGTTGCATTATTCCCTGCAGATCTCTTTTCAGGAGGGCCACATTATTTTAAATGAGGAGCACAGATGCTACATGTTTCATAATTTTTAAGGCGTGGATCTGTACATTTGTTTCATTTCCCATTAAAACCCGTGCCAACAGTCCTTTACTCCTTACATCATAGTGAGCTTGACACCATAATAAACACTGAATGAACACGGGAATGACCTGGATTCTTCCATCTGTTACGTGGTGTTGAGGGCCTTTTCTAGACCCTTGTCATTTAATTTAAGATAGTATTGCAAAAACTGACACACATCTTATGTTTGAGATTATTCCTGCTCCTCAGATTCATTGCAAGGCATTTGACTGCCATTCAGATTATCAGATACACTTAGTCTGATTCTCTCAGCTGACAGCAGTCTGTTGAAATTTTATCAATACCTGCTGTTACCCAAGTGAAATAGGAAAAGGGTATCAGGCCATGGATTCATTTTAATGCCTCTTGGGACTACTGCATTCTTTATAGTTGCTTTGCATTGGAGCTCTTCGGATAGTCTAAACAGTAACTAATATGAAAGATCAAAGTAGTACCTTAATAATGCTTTTATATTCTTGCTTCTAGATGCTCCACTCGGCAACCATAAGATAAATCTAATGGATTTTTTTCTTAAATGAAACCTTTGACATTTCTCAGAAAAACCCTTAGTAATTACAGGTTTATTCTTTGGTCATTTAGTGGTTTTTTCCAGTTGTGAACATCAAGCTGCTTTTTTTGATTTTCAGGTTTATCATTTATCTTGGAAGTATTACTTCAGTTATTTATCTCCTTGTAGTAAAAAATATCTTTTGACCTTATTAAATATAAATACAAATAAAATAAAAAATTTCTGTTTATTATGTTTTCAGCTCCCTGTGCACCTTCCAACACCTTCAAGTACCTCTAAACCAAATACAGCTACTTTTCTAACTCCATTAGAGATGAAAGCGAAGGTAGAAGCAGAAAATTCCTTGGATGAACTTAAAGCTCAGATTGTTGAATTGCTGTATGTTGTGGAAGCGCTGAAAAAGGACCATGGGTAAGTAGCCTTTGTGTTCTTTGAGTACTACTTAACACACTTGTAAAGAGTTCTTCCAAATTATATCAAGTAAAGACGTTTGTAGTATGAGCAAGTTTGTTTTCGAAGAAATTTTTTAATAGTGTCTCTCTCCTCTTGGCAAAAAGCTGGAATTAGAAAACAGAATAATTAGAAACTCAGTTATTCTAATTATTCCGATTAGGAATTGGAGAGCTTGAATAAGAAAACCTAGCCTGATTATGAAAAAGGAAAACCAGTGAAAACAGGAAATAGTAGCTCGATTATAGACTAGGTTCCAGCAGTTTGATTGTAGAAAAATGGCCAGTAGGCACATGAGAAGATGTTCAACACCATTGGTCATATTAGCACACGCAAGTCAAAATCATAGAGAGATACTATTTCGTGCCCACTCAGATGGCTATAGTAAAAACTATGAGCGATAGCAAGCGTTTGCAAGGATGTGAGAAATTGGAATTCTCATGCATTGCGAGTGGCATGTAGAATGGTACAGCCACTCCGGAAAACAGCCTGACTGTTACTCAGAAAGTTAACTGTCGTGTTCCCATATGATCCAGCAGTTCCTCTCCAAGGTATAATGCTGTCCAAGAGAATTGAAGACAAATGGTCAAACAAAAACCATATATAGTGTTATTCATAATAGCTCCAAAGTGCAAACAACCTAAATGTCCATCAGTTAAGGAATGAAGAAACAGGGTGTGGTCCATCCATATGGTGGAGCGCTTGACTACAGCCAGAAGAAGAAGTGAGTTGGTAATGCATGTTGTAGCACAGATAAGCCTGAAAAATATAATTTGAAGCTAGAAATGTCAAACATAGGGGTTAATTAGTCTTAAAAGTGCTAGCAAATAAGATTCATCTTATTTTGGATCTGGGATACGTCTGCATGTATATTTGGTTTTCTTCTCCGAGGACTTGGATCACTTTTTGCTAGGGTTGAGTTGGTCGTTTATAAAATAAATGGGTTGGGACATCTTACATTTTTGATGCCATGTGTGCTGTTAAGAACTAAGAAATACATGTACAGATTGCCCGTAGATGCTCTTAAATACGCTGTAGAATGAATAAAAATATTAATGACCTATATTTTAAAGCATATATATCAGATCTTTTAGAAGTCTTTCCAAAGACTATTTTAAAAGTCTTGAATTCCTCTTGGAAAATTAAATAGAAGGCAAAATGACTATCTAAAAAGATAGAAGCCTAGAAAAATGAAAACACGAGTTACAGGGAGAGGAATTGCTGGCTAAAGTTTTTTGTTATTGGTTTGGATTTTGGAGTTTAATGTAATATTTAAGTTTAAAAAAGAGAGAGAAAGACATATGTAAAGTTCAGGTTTATTATATTAAAAACTATAACTTGTTTTGCCCCGTGACATATTTTCACATTCATTTTACCACCTTATGTGAGCTGTGTGTCCTGCCTCAAAATGGATGATAACTGAATATGGAAAATTACCTGTATTCACTTAAAAATTTCCTTCTCTCAGATTTGCCCTGCTTTTGCTTTAACTGTCATTTCGAATTGTTTCAGCTAGAGAATTTAAAGTTTTTCTAATCAACATGGTTGTTTCCTTTGCAAAATTTTTCCTATGTTCTGGGATATCGGCCAACAGATTTGTTCGCCTTAGTCAAATACATTTATTAATTGAAAGACTTAACAGCAATAAATAACTTTGTTTTTAGGAAAGAACTGGATAAACTACGAAAAGATTTGGAAGAAGAGAAGGAAATGAGAAGTAATCTAGAGGTAATTCATTTCTTCCAGCATTGAGATTGTAGTCAGCATAAACTAGACATGTTTTTTCCAACCCAACTGGGCGATTGGTTCCACCACAAATTATGCTGTCTTGCTTTGGTTGGACACTCCCTACCATGGGTCACCATTTAATTAATCTCTTGCTGACTCCCTGCCACATTCCATTCATTCATTCAGCAGATGTTTTTGAGCATTCACTCTTGCAGGCACGAGGCACACGGGATGCCCTCTTGAATGAAGCAGACATCATTCTTGTCTCTTGAAAGTGTCTAGTTCTAGATCTTTTGCACTGTTTCTCTCTTGACCTATAGTTTTCTTCACAGTTATACTTTCTTTCCCTTGTTTTGCTTGGGGGCAGGGATAGTGGTAATGGCAATGAAATGGTTTTAGATTTGCTGACTTTGCTTTCTCACTGAATTAATTTTACTTTATAGCTAATGTCATCATCTTCACTCTGCTGATGACTGACAGTTTCACTTGTTTATCTTCCCTTTTTTCCATCCTCACTGACTTCTGTCTTCATTTGTATTTTTTTGTGTTTGAGTGTTTTTCTGCATATCTCAGTGTTTCCTCCTTTTCTGAAGAGGCTCTTCCCATTTTGTATTTAAGTCTTGCACACTCCTCCCTATTTTACCTTACCTTCTTATTTAGCCTGTTTCTTTTTGTTCTCACTGTGGAACAGCAAACATGGAACTTGTTAAAAAAGAAAACTTGAGCTCCTCTTCTGACCTAGCCTTGTGACTTTCAGTTCAGAACTGCGTATATGTCAGACTTAGCACTTCCTGAACATTGTCTCATTGGACACATAACAACTTGTAAGCATCATTGTTCCTATTTTAAGAGTGAGGAAACTAGGGTTTAGAATGGTTAAGTCAGCAGTGGAGCTAACATTTTTTAACAGAAGCAGCCAGACTTCAGAACCTTTGCTCTTAGGTATTAAGTTACACAGCTTGAATGAGGAAGTCACTTACCTAGTTTAGCTTTACTTGTTGAGATACTATATGTGAAGGTATTTGGCAGATTATCAAAACTCCGTTTTTGCTCTTTTTATCTGACATTTACCCTTTATTGGTACTCTCCTTTCTTTGCCTGAAAATACTCAATTTTCCTCTTTATTCTAAAAATAAAAAGCCCCCCTTTAGGTCTTGCTACCCTCTTGATCTGTAGTTTTCTCTTTTCATTCGTGATTCATTTGTTGCAAAAGCAGAAGAAAAGCATATATTTGTAGTCAGTGATTCTTCGCTTTTAATTTAGTCCTTAACCCTTTGCATTTTGGGTTTCTGAAGGCAGCTCCTGTGTCTCTTCAGTTTCTCCAGCACTTCAGGTTTCTGCTTTTCAAAATGTGTTCTGGGTTCTGTGACCCTGCATTCTTCTGTCTGACTTCTCGTCCCCCCTCACCTAAGTGAGGTGCTCCTGCAGTGCTATCCTCAGCCCTCCTCTGTGTATCCACGGTGCTCCCCTGTGCCCAGGAGTATGGCGATCAGCTGTGGTGCATCTTCCACTGAAGTCTAGTTCTTCTTTTCCCAGCTTCTCTCTTGTGTTTCCAGCTAGTAGTCTTCCTGAATGTCCCACTTAGCATGTCCCCTGTTACCCGTGATACCTTCTATTCAGATTCTGATTTTCTGTTTGTGTCGAAAGTTTGTTGCCCTTCTAGTCATGCAGACGTGGGACTTCTGTCTTTTCTCATCCCACTGACTTTTCAGGTCTCCTGGCTTTATTTCCGAAACTTCTCCCTTATTCCCACCATTTCTGTCCATTTCTCATGCTCTTACCTTCTGTTTAGTTTGTTTCTCTCATGAAGTCTTTTATGTCCCAGTCCTAGTTTATCTTTCTTTGCTCACTTGCTTCTTATCCCCAGTTGTCCCTTACAGTTGATTTGCCTGGATTATTATTATTTATCATTGTTGGCTGTGCTGTGCGGTGTGTGGGATCTTAGTTCCCTGACCAGGGATTGAACCCTCGCTTCTGTGCAGTGGGAATGCAGAGTCTTAACCACTGGACTGCCAGGAAGTTCCCTGGTCTGAATTTTTGCTCCTACTGTATTTTCATGGGTGTCCCTTTTGTCTCATCTTCTCAT
This sequence comes from Budorcas taxicolor, assembly GCF_023091745.1. Taxonomy (NCBI): domain Eukaryota; kingdom Metazoa; phylum Chordata; class Mammalia; order Artiodactyla; family Bovidae; genus Budorcas; species Budorcas taxicolor. The sequence goes on along the minus strand of NC_068920.1, from coordinate 38,997,564 downwards.
GCCCAAGTTCTGTAGAATTCTCAAGGCCCTGCTCAAACAATGACATTCATTGAGTTGGCCACCAGCCCTCTGATTAAAAGCAGTTTTTCTTATTTCAAATTCATGTTGTTTAGTTTTATAGGAGATCAATAAGTAATAATTTTCTATCTGTAAGAAACGCCGCGGGAAGAAAGAACCACCCCTACGGACCGTTGATCAGGGCCTTTTATTGGGTGGTCGCTCTTGGGCAGAACTCCCGGGGGCGGGTAAGCAAGGGAGCGAGGGGGGTCTGCGAAGCAAAGGGAGTCAGCGGGGTAAAGGGAGTCTGCGGGGGGGGGGGGGGGGGGGGGGGGGGAGGAGTCTGCGAGGTGTGAGGGGTCGGGAAGGGGTTTTATAGCCCGGCCGGGGCTCCCATATAAGGAAGAAAACGCGGGCTCAGCGGTGATTGGTGTCCAAGGGCTCCGTGTCGGTTCCTGATTGGACGCCGAGGGCTTCGTGTCGGCTCCTGATTGGTCGGCTGAGTTGCCGGCCCGTCTCCGGGGCTTGTCTGCAGCGCCCTCTACTGGGACATGTCCCGACATGCCCAGGCATGCCTCAACACGCCCAACCTTGCCCTGACCCTTCATCCTGACCTCGCCCTGACCTCTTATCCTGACCTTGCCCTGACCCTTCATCCTGACCTTGCCCTGACCTTTCATCCTGGCCTCGCCCTGACCTTTCACTATCTTGTTGCTATTTATGTTATATACTTATTTTGCCCATTTCTGTACTGTTGAAGATGGGATCTTTTTCTGTTTCATCTTTGCCCATAGCTCTTAGTACAGTGCTGTATACATATTAGATTGCTGACAAATTTTTGTCACACTAATAAATGGTAGGAGATACATAATATCTTCCAAATGTATGTTAAATTCCCAGTGTAAAGCATGGTAGACATTGAAAAAAAATTTTTTAATGTTTCTTGAATGTTGTTCCTTATATTTTTATACATAACAATATTCATATATGGAGATAAGGTATTAATGTTAGCAAGAGGAACTAATAATGCTAAATTTGTACCTATGACTTAATTTGTCATAAAAATTATGAAAAGTCAAATGAATTATTTGTTTCTTATTTTGAAGAATTTCATATAATTTTTGTTTCCCAGCAAAATCAGCTGTTACTTAGCTTCTTACTGACCCATGTTATAAATTTTTTTAAATGTGAAAAATTTGACCCTTGTATTTGCAAAAGTGTACTTTAATAAAGGCAATAGAGTTTTAGGATCATAGTTTTAAAGGAGAAACTATGTTTTCCTCCAAATTAAAAATAACACTTTGAATTACTATAGGATTAACATTTGTTGTTGTTCAGTTGCTAAGTTATGTCCGATTCTTTTGTGACCCCATGGACTGTAGCCCGCCAGGCTCCTCTGTTGGTGGGATTTCCCAGGCAAGAATACTGGAGTGAGTTGCCATTTCCTTCTCCAGGGGATCTTCCAGACCCAAAGATTGAACCCACATCTCCTGCATAGATAGGCATGCAGATTCTTTATCACTGAGCTACCAGGGAAGCGCTAACATTAACATCAGATAGTATTAAATGATACTGTGGAGTTATAAAAAAATCTAGTAATGAACATAAACATGCTAAAAGAGAAACTCTAGCTGAAGATTGAGGCTATTTTGTCTCAATCCAGTGCTGCTAACATGTTTAGCTAATAATCGTCTTAGTCAAAGAATAATACCAGGAAATATCCTGGAATAAACAAACTGTTCTTGAATGGTTAGGATCCCTTAGGAGATGGTGAGCTTATTGAATTTATACTTTCTGACAGTTGCAAAATGCTCATCGTTTAGTAATGAACTGTTTGTCAAAAGTTAGCCATAACATGCATTATTTTTATGCCTTATGGGGGAAAGGGATGATGGGAGAGAAGGATGATGCTGTAAGGAGAAGGTAGGCCCTAAATGTTTCTACATGCAGTGAATGGTCAGAGATGATCAAAATATCTCCACTGTGACCTGTCTGTCCTGGGTGGCCCTGCATGGCATGGCTCATAGCTTCATTGAGTTATACAAGTCCCTTCTCCACGACAAGGCTGTGATCCATGAAGGGGATACAATTGGGAAGAGAGTACAAAAGCTGTGGCTTTTAAAGCCTTAGACTTTACCAGTACAAGTTCTGCATGGAATCACAAGTGTGGTATTGAATCTCTTTTAGCCTCAACTTAGTTATTTGTATTATGTAAAAATTAAAAACAACTCTAGAGTTATTGTGAAAATTTTGTGAATTTTTCCAACTTTCTTTTCAGTGTCTTAAATCATGAATTTCTATTAAGTGAAGAATGTCTTCAACCTAATGGTGGAAATATTTATAACCCATTGACTGAAATTTATATATATTCCTGGGCTTCAAAGGCAACTTAATCTAGAACATACTTGTTTACAGTTGAGGAAATTGAGACCAAGTGAGGTTAAGTGATTTACCAATATTATCTAAGCAGTAAGTGAAAAACATAGAACTAAACTGGTCCTGCTTTTTGGGAAAAAAAAAAAAATTCTGTACTGCCCACTTTGTGTAATTACAGGTACGAGTATATTTCTTAATTTGGTTTCGAGGATGCTCTTGTTCTTTGCAGGGCTAAAGATTTTCTTACAGATCTTCAAATACATTACTTAACATTGTTCTCTATAAAAGCAGCTGTAGGTACTTTTGTTGTTGTTATTACCTACCACTAAGGAACTTGCATTGTGACATTTTCTTCTGTTGAACTTTTTGAGTATCTATCACACCATTGGAAATTGGATTTTAGATTGGAAACCAAAATCTGGAGGCTTGAAATTATGATCAGATCTTCTCGATTTAGGATGAAAATAAACACACCTTACTAAAGTAAAGATTTTTATCTGTTGCTCAATTTATGTCTTGTATTTTAGGTGGAAATAGAGAAGCTGAAAAAAGCATTCCTGTCTTCCTGAGGTGACGGGCACCCAGTGTTCTCAATGTTCCAGGGATTCAGAAGCAACACTATGAACTTCAACTGAAATAACAAATGCTGATGTTGTGATAGAGAATATGAGTATATGAACTCATATACTATATGAATATAGTATATTATATCTATAGAAAAGTTGTAGGCGGGAGGGTGAATTTTTTTTATATATTTTGTTTTGCCAATATGAAAAAAAAAAGAGGCCTTATTTCTTATGTGCTGGGATTGCAAACTTTTTTTGTTCAGTTTGCTTTAAAATACTACTGAATCTGTATAATAAGGAAAGAAAGTTCACAACAGTTTTTTTTTTTTAATCAAAATTGTAGTATTATTTTTAAAGAGATCTATACTATAAATATGGTGGTATCTTTTCAAATAATCTGTAAAATATATCATTTGAGAGGGACAGTTTAGCTTTATAGTAAATGTAGCCACTACTTTTCCCATAAAACATAAGGGATATAAACTTTGTATATATATATTTTTCATGTTTAGCTTCTTAACCCAGGATTACACTGTTGTGCCTGTTTGTTTGCAGTGCTGTTTGTACTCTGGGTGATGAAATAGGAGTTTCCTAGCTATGAACCAGATTACTCACCCATGCATATAGTAATAACTAATGAAATAATCAAAATAACTTCTTCAACTTTGGGAATATTTTATATTGCTTGCACTATAGGATTCATAAAAGGAATTTAGTTAAAATGTATCAGATTGTTAAATATATTGGGGAAAATGTGAGCTATATTTTAAGCCTACATGAGGTCTAAGGAACTAAAAATGTCAATTTAACCCTTAACTTGTTGTGCCTACAAACAACAGCACATATAATATGCAAACACCAGCCTTATTGCTGTACTTCTCTGCTTATTTTACGGGCTCAAATATTAACTCATTTCATGTTCTTGTGATTTAATTCTTCGTGCCCCTGCCTCTGATTTTTAATAATGGAAATGTAGAAAACAAAATTTCAGAACTTCAGTGTCCATTTTCATACTTTTATGCGCTATCATTATGTATATACTCAGGTTTTACATTGTATAATTTACCTGCTAGACTAAACTAACTGGTGGAGATGTTTTGGGCTATCATTTAGGTACCAACTTTAAAAAGAGTATCTAGTAGACCATAAAGCTTATTTAAAACCAAATATAGTTGTCCATTTTCAAAATGCATTTTCACAAAATGGATGAAGAGCAGATTCTTCAGAGTCACTTACGAACACTTGAGCATTTTAAAATGTTATCTGCAGATAATATGCCTCAACATATGTGAGTTTATATTAAAAGTAAAAATTTGATTCTTTTTTTGCAAAAAGATTAGACTTTAAGCTTTATTATAGCAAATGACTTTCAGATTTTAAGTACCATCTATCATGCTTCTATTTGGTATTGTTTAAACCCCCAAACCGATATTTTTCCTGTAAGTTTCAGTCTTACAGTACTGAAATCTTTTTTTTTTTTTGAAATCTTGTGTTAATGAAATTTTGTCATGTTGTCTCCAATAAAAAAAGAGTAAAATAGAAAATAATAGAAACTCCAATACATAATTACTTCATGTTAGATCCACAACTTTCGTCTTTGGGGGAAATCTGATTGTGTTTTGAGTGAATACATTGTAACTTTTTAAAGTCCTTGGGCTCTTCTGATGAGGCCACTACTGAACAAAATTATTTATTCCTCATCTAATGTTTTTAAATGACTTGTTAAATGAATGATTTCTTTCTTCTTAAATAAATTGCATCTAATTTTCTTTTAATATGAAAGTTCTTAGGTAGAAATAAAAACAGTGTGTTCTGGAAATCATCCTTCAGCTTGATGACTGTAAAATCTTATGAAGGGACTCCTGCCCACCCTAATAATAGGGTAGGGGAAGTTTCCAGAGGATTTGAGGCTGTTCTTAAAGTTTTTGTTGATCATTTTCTCACCAGTGCATAAGATCAAGATAGTCATGAATGCAGAAAGACATTTAAAGTGTTTGCCTCAGTTAGAATTGAAAATTAATAAAGTAGCATATCTATTTTCCTGCCCTTGACCAAATAGCAAAGAAAACCCAACAAATTCAAAGGGAAAAACGATTACTTTAATCTAGCAATTCACCAGTATTTGCTCTTGATATAGGGATTGTATTAATTCCTGTAAAGTTCATATCACAAGATGCTGTGTAATAATAATAGCTTTTACTTGGGGATAAATCTTTTTCTCTTTTTTAAAAATAATGAGTGAGTATAAATGACAGAGGAGAGGTGAACTGCTTGGCATCTGTCATTGCCAAATTGTTAGTGAATGTGTTGTTCAGGTTTGCTGTTCTTTGAAATACGTCATATTACTAATTTTCGGAATTATATTTTAATATTAGATGTACAGTGTGTATGTATGCGACCACTAGGCTTCGGTCATTCTGTAAAGCTATTACCTCTCTACAAAGTCTCTCTGAAGATAGGAAGAGAGAATGGGCCTGGTGTAACAGAGGATTCTCTTTTTATGCTTCTTACTGTGATCACAGAGAAAAACAACAACAACCCAAGTGCTCTCTAGATGTATTGGTAAACATTTTATGCTTGCATTTAAACTTGAAATGTATGACTAGAATGAGACAATCGGTTCAAATCAGCAATGAGAAGTGTTAAAATTTAATGGCCTTGTATTGCTGTAGCAATAAGATGACCAGGTGCAATGACTTGATTTAATAAAATCATCTTTTTAAAAGTTGCTGCTATGAATATTTTTAGCCATAAAATTTTACCCTTGTTATAGCCTAACTCGCCTTCAGTATCTATTATGTAATGCAGTTGGTGTTGTGGTATTCTAACATTCCAAAAAAATAATAATATATATTTATGGGGAAACTCAGAACAGTAGACTTCACTGACTTGTTTACAGGTGCTGTAAAAAGCATGCTTCTCCTTCAAAAAGAAAATAAAGAATAGTGTTGCCAGTTGTGTCGGTCTTTATTATTTTTTCATTAACTTCAGCTTATGCTTATTGCAGAGTATGATGAAGATTATTTTATATTACTTTGAGTTTTCCAAATAAAACCGTTTTAGTCGCTCAGTCGTGTCCAACTCTTTGCAATCCAAATACAGCAGTGCAAACAGGAAGATATAAAGGCATTAAAAGTTCTAGACTTGTATGATGTTTCCTGAACCTTTGTGAGTCTTTTATTTCAGTTGGAACTGTGAGATAATTCCTACCTCATAGTACTGGGAGAATTTGAAATGATTTCTATGAAGTACCTTATGGAGTGTTTGCCATGGGGTAGATTTTTAAAAATGGGAGAGGTTAATTTCCTCTGCTTAAAAACATCTTGCAGTGATGGAGATGATAGGGATTAGGCAGATGAAAAAGGCACAGTACATCCTCTCCCCTTGTTTTTGAATGCAGCATCCCTTTCTTTGGAGGAAATACTCCTTTCATTTGTCTTCTGTTCAAAATGGAGCTGAGAGTGCTTTGCCCAAATTGAAGTCTTTTATTGACTCAGATATTGAGATTTTAAACGTTTGAAACAAAGAGCTAGTCTCAGCATGGAAGATCTCCACAGTTACATTTTTCTGTCATCTGGTAAAAGCTGATTTGAAAGAGCAAAGTAGAGTATAAAGATATGAGAATAGAATACAGAAGGATTTTAAAACTGACTACAGTTTTCCCAAGCCCCAACTACCCACCCATAGCTTGCTTGCTTAAGTATAACCTTGAACATAAACTTTTTGGGTTTCTGAACTCACAACTGGATGTCCTGGTAAATAAGAGAAAATACAGTCATGTGTCCTTATCCATAGCAGGTACGTTCTGTTGAACCTTACATTATACTATGTTTTCTCCTATACATATGCACCTGTGATAAAGTTTAGAAATGAGGCACAGTTAAGAGATTAAGAACTAATAATGGAACAATTATAACAATATACTCTAATGAAAGTCACATGAATATGCTTTCTCAAGATACTTTACAAATACAATGCCTTTTTCATCTTAACTAAGAACTTACCACGCATCGTGGCTGGGCCTAACTTGCAGCTTGAAGTGGGACAGCAAAACTATCAGGAATTTGCCTTCTTCACAGTTTCTTGGATAGAAGATTCCTTTTTGCCATAGATCTTAGCAGCATCAGCAGATGATTTTTTTTTTTCCCCTTGTTCTCAAGAGCTGTCATTGTTTGACTTAAAGGAAGCACTGTTTGTCATTTCTAAATTGCCAGCATCACTACTCTTATGCTCTGGGGACATTATTAAATAAAGCAAAGAGTTGGTTAATGTAAGCACTGCATCCCTGTGTCTCCTAAGTGACTAATGTCCAGACCAGGATGGTGCAAGATTTGTCATGCTATTCCGAACAACATGCACTTTAAAAGTTATGAATTCTGTCCGGAAATTGTCATGGTTTTTGGACTGCAGTTGACTGCAGGTAACTGAAACTGCACAGAGCAAAGCCACAGATAAGGGGGCACTACTGTCCAGGAGACATGAAGACCCATTTACTCTTGCTGAGAACGTCTGTGACTCCAGACTTGGTGGAAATCCGAAAGATCTGAATCAGAAAAGGATTAAGACACTACTATGAAGCAATATAGAAAATAAGTGTAGCAAGTCATTAAAAAATTTTTTAGTTTGATAATTTGTGCTTTTTGTTGGGCTTTATAAACATGGGATAAATTAAGCCCTGCAGGTGTAAATGATGGTAAAATTTTGGATTATAGAGTTACAACGTTTGAAAGGACATTAAGCATTGTCTTAACACCTGTGCAGATGGTTGAAGGGAAAGTTTTCAAATTTAGCCCCATTTTAGGAAGTAAAAGCTGGCAGCAACTTAACTCAAATGGCTCTATTTGACTTTATTTCCCAATCAAGGTTTAAGAGTCTAGGTGGTGTTGGAGTGTGAAATTTTTTTTCTGAACCCTAACAATTATAGCCTTTATGTTTACCACTTACAACTTTATTGTGAATATGCTTACATAAAAGGAAAATAAATTTAGAAATAAGTATCAATATTGTATAGAGCCAATAATTTTTTATCACAGGTATGGTTTTTCATTTTGCAGCTATTGGGTGGTATTCTTTGATATCAGTTTGTAAGTGGTTTTTAATAGCTATATGTCAATTCCTAGAAAATTGTGTGAATAATGCTAGGAAAAGTAAAACTATATTTTAAGTGCATTGAGTAACTTAGTTCTTTAATAAGGGAAATCACTTGTTAATATTTCATGTGTATTTTTAGAAATATTACTAAATGTTAACAGGATGGAAATATAGTCTGATATGATAGAATAATAACATTTTTCACTCTTACCCTCTTCCTTGAAACCGACCAAAAACAATAAAAGAATGAAAAATTGAATTAATAGGTTGAAAGAGACTTAAGGTAAAAACATCCTTCCCAAATAAATAACCACAACAATTTTATAGTAAAAATACCTCCCAAGTGCTTTGAGATTTGGGACAAAATAAAGACATGTCCATCAGACGGTCTTAGATGCGAATCCTCTATGGCCAAATGGCAGTGGCTGTGAAACTGAAAAAGAAGCCAACCACTGTGAGCCCCACTAACCGAAGGCAGGAAACCTAGGGGCTCCCAGAAAAGACAGCAGGTTTGCTGATGGAGTGTTTTAGAAAACGTATAAAAGTACAGTTACCTCCTGCTGCTCTATTCTGTGCTAATCGGCTAGTAACAGGCCGATTCAAAGTGAGCAATCAGCCTATAAACCTCTGAGACAAGTGTTATTCTCTGTTCTACAATTTTTAATGGAAAGTGTAAAGGTCAGAGCCTTGAGAATAGGCTATCCTGTATATTCAGGCTATAGGCAATATTCTGTTAGAAAAGGTGCAAAGCCAACATGATTAAGCACAGGCAACAGAGTTCAAAGGTTAGAGCTAGAGGGGTTTCTGACTCTGCAACCCCATGGACTACAACACACCAGGTATCCCCTGGAGTTTGCTCATATTCATGTCCATTGAGTCCAGTGATTCCATCCAACCATCTCATTCTCTTGTCCCCTTCTCCTCCTGCCTTCACTCTTTTTCAGCATCGGTCTTTTTCAATGAGTCAGCTCTTCGCATCAGGTGGCCAAAGTACTGGAGCTTCAGCTTCAGCATCAGTGCTTCCAATGAATATTCAGGGTTGATTTCCTTTAGGATTGGCTGGCTTGCTCTTGCAGTACAAGGGACTCTCAAGAGTCTTCTCCAACACCACAGTTCAAAAGCATCAATTCAGCACTCAGCCCTCTTCATGGTCCAACTCTCACATCCATACATAACTGGATGTGATATGGAAAAATCATAGCTTCAACTATATGAACCTTTGTCAGCAAAATAATGTCTCTGCTTTTTAATATGCTGTCTAGGTTTGTCAAAGCTTTTCTTCCAAGGAGCCAACGTCTTAATTTCATGGCTGCAGTCACCATCTGCAGTGATTTTGGAGTCCAAGAAGATAAACTCTGTCACTGCTTCCACTTCTTCCCCTTTATTTGCTGTGAAGTGATGGGATCAGATGCCATGGTCTTAGTTTCTTGAATGTTGAGTTTTAAACCAGCTTTTTCACTCCTCTTTCACTCTCATCAAGAGGCTCTTTAGTTCCCCTTTGCTTTCTGCCATTAGGGTAGTGTCATCAGCATATCTGAGGTTATTTGATACTTCTGGCAATCTTGGTTCCAGCTTATGCTTCTTCATCCAGCCCGGCATTTCGCATGATGTACTCTGCATATAAGTTAAATAAACAGGGTGACAATATACAGCCTTGAAATACTCCTTTCCCAATTTGGAACCAGTCTGTTGTTCCATGTCCGGTTCTAACTGTTGCTTCTTGACCTCCATACAGGTTTCTCAGGAGGCAGGTAAGGTGGTCTGGTATTCCCATTTCTTTAAGAATTTACCCAGTTTGTTGTGATCCACATGGTCAAAGGCTTTAGCATAGCCAATGAGGCAGAAAATGTTTTTTCTGGAATTCTCTTGCTTTTTCTATGATCCAGAGGATGTTGGCAGTTTAATCTCTAGTTCCTCTGCTTTTTCTAAATCCAGCTTGTACATTTGGAAGTTCTCAGTTCACATACTGTTGAAGCCTGGCTTGAGGGGTTTTGATGATTACTTTGCTAGCGTGTGAGATGAGTGCAATTGTGCCGTAGTTTGAGCATTCTTTGGCATTGCCCTTCTTTGGGATCAGAATGAAAAGTGACCTTTTCCAGTCCTGTGGCCACTGCTGAGTTTTCCAAATTTGCTGGCATATTGAGTGTGGCACTTTTAACAGCATCATCTTTTAGGATTTTAAATAGCTCAGCTGGAATTCCATCACCTCCACTAGCCTTGTTCGTTGTGATGCTTCCTAAGGCCCAGTTGACTTTGCACTCCAGGATGTCTGGCTGTAGGTGAGTTATCACACCATCATGGTTATCCGGGTCATTAAGATCTTTTTTACATAGCTCTTCTGTGTATTCTTGCCACCTCTTCTGTTGAACTTTCACATATGAGGTGATTGTTTTCTGTTACACTTTTACATCTGAGGAAACAGACTCAGAGAGGTTATGCAACTTGGCCAAGGCGTAGAAGGATAGAGCTAAAACTAGGCAAGCCAATTTCGAAGCCTGTGCTCCTGATTATATGCTCGCTCTACATAATGTGTAAAGAACATTCTTTGTAACCTTTTATATTTCTCTCAAATTTTCCTATCAGTAAGAGAGAGAAAATAATTTACAAAGTCCATTTTTAGTGATCTCATATTCTGCTTAGATTTCTTGTGTAAGTTAAGATTTGGGGAAACATTCTTTGTTTCTAGATATACATTTTTGTAAACTTAAATGATTTTATTGGCTTTTCAGCAAAGACATGAAAAACAAAAACTACAGTGCTTAGCTTCCCTACAGAGATTAAATGACCACTAGATGGCAATCAAATAAAGCTCAGCTTCGCAAGGGCGCCTTGCTTAAAACCACAAATACAGCTAGAAGCTGTAAATGTTACAGACTTCTGCAACCAACTGAACCCCGCAGAACTAGGGCACAGCCACTACAGTCTCCTAGCCTGCCCTCCTCCTTGCTAAGTTCCAAGTGACAGACAACTGCAAAGAGTTGGGGTTTTGGAATCCTATCGATCTGGCTTTGAAAATTGGCTCTAACAAGTAGTAGCCATGTGAACTTGGCAGGTCGCTCAAACCTTTTCCCCTAGATTCAAAAGAGATCTAGGGGGGAAAAAAATCATTGCTACAATTTAAAACCTTTCCCTTGGGACTTCCCTGGTGGTACAGTGGTTAAGACTCTGCCTTGCAATGCAGGGGATGTGGATTCAGTTAAGATCCCACATGCCACAGAGCAATTGAGTCTGGGTGCTGCAACAAAAAAAAAGCCCACATACCACAACTAAGACCTGATGCAGTAATTAAATAAGTAAATAAATATTTAAAAACATAAAGAAGGAGGGGATGTACATATAAATATGGCTGGTTCATGTTGACACATGGCAGAAACCAACACAATATTGTAAAGCAATTATCCTTCAATTAAATAAATTTAAAAAAAATTTTTTAAAAATAAGCTGTGAGGATATATGGTACAGCATAGGGCATAAAGCCTGTATTTTATAACTCTAAGTGGAATGTAATCTATAAAAATATTGACTCACTATGTTGTACACCTGAAACTAATCAAAAATTCTCAATAAAATAAAAGTCTTTCCCTGTGATCATTTACTCAGAGAAGAGCGAGGAAAAAGGGCCCTTCCTAAAAGAGTGCTTCATACTTACATATACGGCTCTCAGAATAATCACATCGCAATAGCAGCAACAAAACCATTCTGGTCTGTTGGTCATTCCTTTGACCCCAGGTGTCTGCAGTGTCCTCGGCCCTTCATCAAAGCTGATTTGCCATTTCCTGCCCTTGGTTCTCTGGGAACTGCTCCATTTCTCCATTTTTCCCCCCTTTGCAGTGTGTACCTGTATCAACCAGATCAAATCCTTCCATGGTCACGTATGTAAATACCCTCACACAATAGTGAGCTTATGTGGTGGGCTTCATAAATACCTCTCACTTTGCCACCTGTCTTCTCTGCAAGGGTTTTGTACATTTCACATACAGCTGAGATCTGACACTAGAGCAGGTGGTCAGTGGGGAGTCCTTGGTGCCATAACCGTGCCTGAAAAGACAAATCCAGACTCTGCTCGAATTCTAAGCAGAAAATGACTTTTTTCTCCACAAGGTTAAAATGTCCATCTTGTGATTGGTGACATGCCTACAGGATCACAAAAGCAGAGAACCATGCTACCCCAGAAAGAATATGATCATCTGAGGGACTTGAAGCTTTGGAACACGCATTATAGGAGGAGGGAATTGGAGATCACACAGCTCTTCCCACCAACCAGTCACACAATGGCGGGCTCCCTGCAGTGCACTTTGTGTGTGAGCACTTTGTGTGTGTGCACTTTGTGTGTGTACACTGTGTGTGAGCACTTTGTGTGTGAGCACTGTGTGTGAGCACTTTGTGTCTGTGCACTTTGTGTGTATACACTTTGCACTTTGTGAGCACTTTGTGTGTACACTGTGTACACTTTGTGTGTGAGCACTTTGTGTGTGTGTGCACGCTCACTAGTGTCCAACTCTTTGTGATCCCTACAGACTGTAGCCTGCCAGGCTCCTCTGTCCATGGGATTTTCCAGGCAAGAATACTGGAGTGGGTTTCCATTTCTTCATGTAAAGATGGGCTCAGTAAAGGACAGAAATGGTATGGACCTAACAGAATCAGAAGATATTAAGAAGAGGTGGCAAGAATACACAGAACTGTACAAAAAAGATCTTCACGACCAAGATAATCAAGATGGTGTGATCACTAACCTAGTGCCAGACATCCTGGAATGTGAAATCAAGTGGGCCTTAGGAAGCATCACTATGAACAAAGCTAGTGGCTGCTGCTGCTGCTGCTAAGTTGCTTCAGTCAAGGTGATGGAATTTCAGCTGAGTTATTTCAATTCTTGAAAGATGATGCTGTGAAAGTGCTGCACTCAATATGCCAGCAGATTTGGAAAACTCAGCAGTGGCCACAGGACTGGAAAAGGTCACTTTTCATTCTGATCCCAAAGAAGGGCAATGCCAAAGAATGCTCAAACTACTGCACAATTGCACTCGTCTCCCACACTAGTAAAGTAATACTCAAAATTCTCCAAGCCAGGCTTCAGCAATACATGAACCGCTAACTTCCAGATGTTCAAGCTGGTTTTAGAAAAGGCAGAGGAACCAAAGATCAAATTGCCAACATCTGCTGGATCATGGAAAAAGCAAGAGAGTTCCAGAAAAACATATATTTCTGCTTTATTGACTATGCCAAAGCCTTTAACTGTGTGGATCACAATAAACTGTGGAAAATTCTGAAAGAGATGGGAATACCAGACCACCTGACCTGCCTCTTCAGAAACCTATATGTAGGTCAGGAAGCAACAGTTAGAATTGGACATGGAACAACAGACTGGTCTCAAATAGGAAAGGAGTACGTCAAGGCTGTATATTGTCACCCTGCTTATTTAACTTGCATGCAGAGTACATCATGAGAAACGCTGGACTGGAAGAAACACAAGCTGGAATCAAGATTGCTGGGAGAAATATCAATAACCTCAGAGAGGCAGATGACACCACTCTTATGGCAGAAAGTGAAGAGGAGCTAAAAAGCGTCTTGATGAAAGTGAAAGTGGAGAGTGAAAAAGTTGGCTTAAATCTCAACATTCAGAAAATGAAGATCATGGCATCTGGTCCCATCACTTCATGGAAAATAGATGGGGAAACAGTAGAAACAGTGTCAGACTTTATTTGTTTGGGCTTCAAAATCACTGCAGATGGTGACTGCAGCCATGAAATTAAAAGATGCTTACTCCTTGGAAGGAAAGTTATGACCAATCTAGATAGCATATTGAAAAGCAGAGACATTACTTTGCCGACTAAGGTCCATCTAGTCAAGGCTATGGTCTTTCCAATGGTCATATATGGATGTGAGAGTTGGACTGTGAAGAAAGCAGAGCACCGAAGAACTGATGCTTTTGAACTGTGGTGTTGGAGAAGACTCTTGAGAGTCCCTTAGAGTGCAAGGAGATCCAACCAGTCCATTCTGAAGGAGATCAGTCCTGGAAGGACTGAAGCTGAAGCTGAAACTCCAATACTTTGGCCACCTCATGTGCAGAGTTGACTCATTGGAAAAGACTCTGATGCTGGGAGGGATTGGGGGCAGGAGGAGAAGGGGATGACAGAGGATGAAGTGGCTGGATGTCATCACCGACTCGATGAGTTTGAGTAGACTCCAGCGGTTGGTGATGGACAGGGAGGCCTGGCATGCTGCAATTCATGGGGTTGCATTGAATCGGACACGACTGAGTGACTGAACTGAACTGAGGGGGTTTACCCACCCAGGGATCGAACCTGCGTCTCCTGAATTGGCAAGCGGATAATTTACCACTGAGCCTCCAGGAAAGCCCTACAGGGCACTCTGGGGAAAAGCAAAGCCTTCCACATGGGCTGGTATCAGCTGGGAAAGCCTCAGGGCTTATTTTGAGCAAGTAAGAACTACCGATTATGATTCTTAATGGAAACAAAGGTCCTAAAGAATGAGAAAAACAGCTTTCTGAGGCCTTTGATGGCACAACATTTAGTAAGAACTGTCTTCTGTTTCTTGTAAAATAAAGTTTTGCAAGCAAGCATCTACAGGCAATACAAAGAGCAAAGGAAAGGTTGCATTTCAGTGTTTTTATTCACTACTGAGTAGTTCCCCCCAATTCCTCCCTCCCCCCACCCCCCATTCTTGAATGAAGAGATAGGAGTTGAAATTTGGATTCTAATCTGAGCTTGCTTTTTCCATCTCAAGGAACTTAAGTAGATGTCATCATATCTTTGGATCTATTTTTTTAACAAAAAATTAAAAACTTGAATTTTAAGAGCTGTTCTAATGTGTATTTCGTGTTATCCCTTCCTGTCCTTGGTGCTACGTACATGAACAGATGGTGATTTCTCCTCTTTAGAGAGTTACTGTTGTCTAAGCTTGGAGAAGACTTCTACAGTCAATGGTGTCCACCTGCAAGGTCACCAACTCCTTAAAGCAGGGAAGTAGGTGTGTCTAGAGGTTTCCACCTGAGACCAAAACCCACAGAACCCCAGCAGAACAACAGCATCACACTGAATAAGGGTGCTGGGGTCTGCATCTGTAAGTGAAATGAATTGGAGTGACCAGTAAATATTAAGCCACACGTGAAGAAAGAAATATTCACATATTGAGGTATGGGGAAGTCATTCTGGCTCAGCCATGATTTGACTTGAATTTTATGTTAAGTAGAACAGCCTGTCACACTGCCTGTCAGATATGCATCGTACATCAACTTTAACCAGTCAAGAAGAGAACACACTGAGAAATCAAAATGGACTAACTGGTTCAGGCAAAATGGAGCCGCATGGCCATTGTACATATGATTTCAGACACATTCCTGCATCACTGAGAACTTAAATTTTCTGAACTGTATCAGACTCAAGGACACCACCAGCCGTTTTCAAAACAATGTCCGCTAGCAGCTGTCAGTGCAAACTTGTGGTCTCAAGGTGAAGTGAAAGTGAAAGCTGCTCAGTTGTGTCTGACTCTTTACAACCCCATGGACTATACAGTCCATGGAATTCTCCAGGCTAGAATACTGGAGTGGGTAGCCGTTCCCTTCTCTGGGGGATCTTCCTAACCCAAGGATCAAACCTAGGTCTCCTGCATTGCAGGTGGATTCTTTACCAGCTGAACCACCAGGGAAGCCCAAGAATACTGGAGTGAGTAGCCTATCCCTTCTCCAGTGGATCTTCCCAACCCAGGAATCAAACCAGCTCTCCTGCATTGCATGTGGATTCTTTACCAACAGAGTTACCAGGGAAGCCTCATGGTTCTCAAGGTCTTTTCTTGTAACTATGCAACCATTCTGGACACGAACAACCCTTACTTTACAAGCACCTAGCTGGCTCCAATCATAATTCTTGACAAACTATTTATATAACTTTGAGGGCTTTTTGCCTATGCATACCTCCTATCCCCATCGCCACCTTTTTTGGAACACAATTCAAGTGGGACACAATTCAACTGTTTCTTGAATCTGTGTCTCCTGGACTATAGTCTTCAGTTTGGCTCACATAAAATTCTTTTCTATTCCTATTATAGATTGTTTATTAGTTATTTTCGTCAAAGACAGGAACACAGCTGAAAGGACAGTCCTTCAAAAAAGAAAGCAGGGAAGTGGCTTGAGGTAAATAGATGAATACAATGAAAAGGAAACACTTTGCCCCTGGGAGACATTCAACATCACAGTCTGTTCCAGCAACGAGACTCTTAGGGTTAGCCAGCTGGCTAATTCTGGGATAGAGAATAACCCTGGAAGAGCACTACAAGGTCGCCTGCCGATCAAATTTGAGCCTAAAATCCTATTTAATGATTAAGATCGGAAGTGAGAATATTGACTACTTAAATAATGGAGTTGAGGAAAGATGAGGGGTGGGCAAAGAAGAGGGCTTGTAAGTGAAAAGTGGGAGGGTGGGTATTAAAAATTTACAAGTAAGATTTTGTGATGGCTGAGAATTCAGTGTATTTTCCTGTGTTAAACAATACTGGAAAGGAGCATTCTTTCCTGTCTCAGTGTGAAATAACTCAGAAAATATGCAAAAATAGATTGAGACCTTGCTCTCCAGGAAATGTTAATTCCTGGAAGATAAGCTCTGGACTATGTAAAAGAGCTTGTTATCAACAGTGACCTCTTGCTCTTTGAGACTTGCTGAAGACCTTGGTCTTAAACACCTAGCCAAGCCATCAGACACAAACTCTGCCCAACCCACCAGTTCCCCAGTGTTTTTAAAGACCTAACAACCCTTTACATATTCTCCCCTGACTCCTTCTTTTGAAACTTATGAAGGCCATCATGGTGGTATACTCTTACTATGTATAAAACGTGTAATGGACTTAGAGTTGCTTGACCAATGGATTTTTCTAGTGGTGTTTTGAGCAGTTGTCAAAAGTGAAATGTTGCTCTAAGCTATGAAACGAAAGTGTTATTGTAACATGTCAGAAATGAGGCCACTTTTCCATACCAATTTACCTTTACATTTTGTTCAGTTCAGTTCAGTTCAGCTCAGTTGCTCAGTCGTGTCAGACTCTTTGCGACCCCATGAATCGCAGCACGCCAGGCCTTCCTGTCCATCACCATCTCCCAGAGTTCACTCAGACTCACGTCCACTGAGTCCGTGATGCCATCCAGCCATCTCATCCTTGGTTGTCCCTTTCTCCTCCTGCCCCCAATCCCTCCCAGCATCAGAGTCTTTTCCAATGAGTCAACTCTTTGCATGAGGTGGCCAAAGTACTGGAGCTTCAGCTTTAGCATCATCCCTTCCAAAGAAATCCCAGGGCTGATCTCCTTCAGAATGGACTGGTTGGATCTCCTTGCAGTCCAAGGGACTCCCAAGAGTCTTCTCCAGCACCACAGTGCAAAAGCATCAGTTCTTCGGCGCTCAGCCTTCTTCACAGTCCAAATCTCACATCCATACATGACCACAGGAAAAACCATAGCCTTGACTAAACGGACCTTAGTCGGCAAAGTAATGTCTCTGCTTTTCAATATACTATCTAGGTTGGTCATCACTTTTCTTCCAAGGAGTAAGCATCTTTTAATTTCATGGCTGCAGTCACCATCTGCAGTGATTTTGGAGCCCCCAAAAATAAAGTCTGACACTGTTTCCATTGTTTCCCCATCTATTTCCCATTAAGTGATGGGACCAGATGCCATGATCTTCCTTTTCTGAATGTTGAGCTTTAAGCCAACTTTTTTGCTCTCCTCTTTCACTTTCATCAAGACGCTTTTTAGTTCCTCTGCACTTTCTGCCATAAGGGTGGTGTCATCTGCCTCTCTGAGGTTATTGATATTTCTCCTGGCAATCTTGATTCCAGCTTGTGTTTCTTCCAGTCCAGCATTTCTCATGATGTACTCTGCATATAAGTTAAAAAAGCAGGGTGACAATATGCAGCCTTGACGTACTCCTTTTCCTATTTGAGACCAGTCTGTTGTTCCATGTCCAGTTCTAACTGTTGCTTCTTGACCTGCATACAGATTTCTCAAGAGGCAGGTCAGGTGGTCTGGTATTCCCATCTCTTTCAGAATTTCCCACGCTTTATTGTGATCCACACAGTCAAAGGCTTTGGCATAGTCAATAAAGCAGAAATATATGTTTTTCTGGAACTCTCTTGCTTTTTCCATGATCCAGCAGATGTTGGCAATTTGATCTCTAGTTCCTCTGCCTTTTCTAAAACCAGCTTGAACATCAGGGAGTTCACAGTTCATGTATTACTGAAGCCTGGCTTGGAGAATTTTGAGCATAACTTTACTACCATGTGAGATGAGTGCAATTGTGTGGTAGTTTGAGCATTCTTTGGCATTGCCTTTCTTTGGGATTGGAATGAAAACTGGCCTTTTCCAGTCCTGTGGCCACTGCTGAGTTTTCCAAATTTGCTGGCATATTGAGCGCAGCACTTTCACAGCATCATCTTTCAGGATTTGAAATAGCTCAACTGGAATTCCATCACCTCCACTAGCTTTGTTCGTAGTGATGCTTTCTAAGGCCCACTTGACTTCATATTCCAAGATGTCTGACTCTAGATTGGTGATCACATCATCATGATTATCTGGGTCGTGAAGATCTTTTTTGTACAGTTCTTCCATGTATTCTTGCCACCTCTTCTTAATATCTTCTGCTTCTGTTAGGACCATACCATTTCTGTCCTTTATCGAGCCCATCTTTGCATGAAATGTTCCCTTGGTATCTAATTTTCTTGAAGAGATCTCTAGTCTTTCCCATTCTGTTGTTTTCCTCTATTTCTTTGCATTGATCGATGAAGAAGGCTTTCTTATCTCTCCTTGCTATTCTTTGGAACTCTGTGTTCAGATGGGAATATCTTTCCTTGTCTCCTTTGCTTTTTGCCTCTCTTCTTTTCACAGCTATTTGTAAGGCCTCCTCAGACAGCCATTTTGCTTTTTTGCATTTCTTTTCCATGGGGATGGTCTTGATCCCTGTCTCCTGTACAATGTCACAAATCTCATTCCATAGTTCATCAGGCACTCTATCTATCAGATCTAGTCCCTTAAATCTATTTCTCACTTCCACTGTATAATCATAAGGGATTTGATTTAGGTCTTACCTGAATGGTCTAGTGGTTTTCCCTATTTTCTTCAATTTGAGTCTGAATCTGGTAATAAGGAGTTCATGATCTGAGCCACAGTCAGCTCCTGGTCTTGTTTTTGTTGACTGTATAGAGCTTCTCCATCTTTGGCTGCAAAGAATATAATCAATCTGATTTCGGTGTTGACCATCTGGTGATGTCCATGTGTAGAGTCTTCTCTTGTGTTGTTGGAAGAGGGTGTTTGCTATGACCAGTGCATTTTCTTGGCAAAACTCTATTAGTCTTTGCCCTGCTTCATTCCGCATTCCAAGACCAAATTTGCCTGTTACTCCAGGTGTTTCTTGACTTCCTACTTTTGCATTCCAGTCCCCTATAATGAAAAGGATATCTTTTTTGGGTGTTAGTTTTAAAAGGTCTTCTAGGTTTTCATAAAACTGTTCAACTTCAGTTTCTTCAGTGTTACTGGTTGGGGCATAGACTTGGATAACTGTGATATTGAATGGTTTGCCTTGGAGACGAACAGAGATCATTCTGTCGTTTTTGAGATTGCATCCAAGTTCTGCATTTCAGACTCTTTTGTTGACCATGATGGCTACTCCATTTCTTCTGAGGGATTCCTGCCCGCAGTAATAGAGATAATGGTCATCTGAGTTAAATTCACCCATTCCAGTCCATTTTAGTTCGCTGATTCCTAGAATGTCGACGTTCACCCTTGCCATCTCTTGTTTGACCACTTCCAATTTGCCTTGATTCATGGACCTGACATTCCAGGTTCCTATGCAATATTGCTCTTTACAGCATCGGATCTTGCTTCTATCACCAGTCACATCCACAACTGGGTATTGTTTTTGCTTTGGCTCCATCCCTTCATTCTTTCTGGAGTTATTTCTCCACTGATCTCCAGTAGCATATTGGGCACCTAATGACCTGGGGAGTTCCTCTGGTTTATGATACTGTTCAGGTCGATTATTTCCTTCTACTTTTCTGATATTCATTCTATTGGTTTTTGAGAGTTTGATATTGAAACTCCAACTAAAAATCTTCATTTATTTGCTTAAAAAGGGGTAAAATATAGTAAGAACTATGTAAATCTGTTCTGTGTTTTCCAAGTCTCTTGTAAATGCATTAACATACTTTCAAAATTTAAAAAGTAAAAAAGAAAGAGGAAAAAAAAATGATGTTTCTATCAAGGGAGAATGGTCCCCTGAGTTGAGAGCTACCAAGAGAGCAAGTGGGAGAAGGCAATGGCACCCCACTCCAGTACTCTTGCCTGGAAACTCCCATGGATGGAGGAGCCTGGTAGGCTGCAGTTCATGGGGTCATGGAGAGTCAGACACGACTGAGTGACTTCACTTTCCCTTTTCACTTTCATGCATTGGAGAAGGACATGGCAACCCACTCCAGTGTTCTTGCCTGGAGAATCCCAGGGATGGAAGAGCCTGGTAGGCTGCTGTCTATGGGGTCGCACAGAGTTGGACACGACTGAAACGACTTAGCAGCAGCAGCAGCAGCGAGAGAGCAAGCGAGAAGAGGGCAGAGAGTTCACACGCAGGTTCATGAAGGTGGAGAGCAAGCACTGGTGGCCCGTGTACAGCTGGCTGCAGTGGCCTGAAGGAGCAAACAGGACTGAAAGAGAACTGAGTACGAGGAAGGAGAGACAGCTAGTTGTGGAAAGTTCACAGGAGAAACTTGGCTAAGAAGGAAGTGGTGGGGCGGAGTGAGTAGGAGAATGGGAAACTAGTTTTTGTTTTTTTTAGGAAAGAAGAGACTTGTTATATGTGAAGGTTAATGGGATGATCCATCACAGAGGGAGAGCTTGATGAGGCAGGAAATAGGAAATCTAACAGAATGTCACCCTGGAGAAGAGCTGAAGAGACAGGACAGAGCTCCTGGGAAGAG
Organism: Budorcas taxicolor; assembly: GCF_023091745.1. NCBI lineage: Eukaryota > Metazoa > Chordata > Mammalia > Artiodactyla > Bovidae > Budorcas > Budorcas taxicolor. The sequence continues at coordinate 38,976,571 of NC_068920.1, read as the reverse complement.
ACAAGTGTTGACAGGAAGACAGGGGCTTCTTCTAACAAGACAGGAGGCAAGGAAGAGCAGCTGGGGGGTGTGCGATGGTGGGTTTGAGGGTTTGCAAGTGAGAGGTGGATGGAGTCTCATCTCCTGGTTTTACTTTCTCTATAAAATGTGAGATGAGGTTGGTAATGTGAGGACTGGCGGGGGAAGTTACCTCCATGGTTTGAAGAGAACGAATATATATCATTAAGTTTCAGGAGGAATCATAGAAAAATTGATCAACCTCTGGAGGGGCTGTGGAATTCTGTGTACATTACTCTAAAGTTATAAATACATTTTGTATTTTACCAATTCTAAGATGCACTTCTGAAATTGAAATACCCTCTGGTATTTTTCCATGGTTTCCTGGCACTGATTTAGAGTTTAGTTACCTGTATTATTTCTGAGCTGTCCATAAAGTCACCGCATCTTTCAATCAATAGCATGTTAGAGTCACTGAAATATGATAATTCCATTTCTGCCAGGTTCAGCTGCTTGCATGCAGGTGTTCAGGGTTTCAAAGACAAGACAATAGTTGTCAGTCACAAAGAGACCTATTTGAGTCCACTTAGGGAATAATATAATTGCGATGTGATTGTAAGCACTGTCTTCTGAGGGGATCAGCTCTTGATTACTGGAAGTACTTCATCAGAAGTTTGGTCTATGAGTCCAATCTCAAGGATTTTATGCCAGGTTAAGACTCTCATAAAATTCTCTTGTAAGCGAAACTGTCCTGAGATGACAGTTCAGAATTCCTTCACCAAGGTGTCCAATATGAGATTCTCAGGAGCTGTGTCCTAAATGGAGGCATGGTTATTGAAGGAAGGTCCCAGAGTGCATATTCTCTATCCATCAGATAGTTATTAATTACCTACTGTATGCCAAGCAGTCTGTTAGTTTGGGGGTGGGGGGATAAAAATAATTAAATCTAGGTCTCTGATCTAACGGAGCTCACAATCTGCCATGAGAGATAGTTAGGTATCAAAGAGTTGTCACCAGAGGTATTTATTCATCCAATCACTTGAGTAACACATTTATCGAGCTCCTACAAGACACCAGCTACTGTTCTATGTGCTGAAAATACAGCAGTGATAAAATTGGACAGGCTCCTGCCTCCATGGTGTTTACTTTCTAGTGGGGGAAGAAAACCAACCAACATTTCAATAAGCATGATAATTTGCACTGGTGATATGTATGAAGAAAATACATGGAATATCATAGACAATGACTGGGGTGCTGCTTTGGGGAGGGTACTAGAGTATCAGTCAAGCTACTCTGACAACATATAGTAGAAAATCTTATGATCATATCAATCCTGGGAGCACTAATTATTTATCAAAAAAGTCCAGAAGTTATCAATCCCAGGGTGGGTTCAGTAAGTTAGTGGTATCATTAAGGACCAAGACTTTTTTCAATTTTTCTATTTCCCCATCTTCAATATATTGACATTTTCCTTTCAGTTGCAAGATGACTTCTATAGCTACAGATGTTACATCCTCTTACAGCTGCCAAAGCCAGAAGGGAGAAAAGGGTAGATGAAGAGGGGCAAGATAAATTTCCCCCCTAGTGTAGCTCTCTCATTTTATCAGGAGAAATCCTTCCTAGAAGTTCCCTTATCCCCCAGCAGACTTCCCACTAAACCTCACTGAATACAAATGGCATCCATCTACATCTAATTCAGTGATCAGTAAGAGGACTTGTATTGTCACCTGTTGGTTCAAAATAATGATGAGTCATCAAGTCTAGATTTTTGACAAGAAGGAAGACAGAATGACCTTGGCTAGGTAAATAATGGCTACTAAATCAGAGGATGCCGCTCTGAACTGACATTTGAGCCAAAACCTAAATGATGAAGTGGTGCCAATCTTGTGTACCACATATCTTGGTGGTGCAGAGGGGGACCTGGGCCAGGTTAGTTGGTGGTGGATGGTCTAAAAGTGGAGTAGACACTTGAGGATAAGCATGAGTCACCAGGTGAAGCTCTGGGTGGAGATGGGTGGAGGCCTTTCAGGTGGCAGGAGAGACCAATGGAAAGGAGAAGGAATGTGACACAGTTTGTAAGCAAGAGCGAAACGAACAAGACAGGTTAGGTCGCAACCCTGGGGAAGATGACTTCAGATGGGAAGATTCCAATCCCAACATTACAAAAGCCATGATAAGGTAATCATATGCAAAAGGAGGGCACTCAGTTTCACTTTAAGCTGTGGAGACTTCCTCAAGAAAGAGACAGTGGGTTTGGCGTTTTGGAGACTTGGAACAACATGATGAAAAGCTTCAACCAGTGTGCCATGTATGAGTCAGGGAGAAACTGGTGATGAGATTCAAGCCATGCTGGTGAGCTCTGCTCTATTTAGTTTAGGCCAAGACTTGCCTTTTCCAAAGTTGAGAGTCCCTAGTAAAAATAGCTGAACTGGTTTTCTCCTGTGGGCAGTATGAGGTTGGGCTTGGATGATCCCCAAGAACACCTCTATCTTTCATATTCTATGTCTCTAGTAGATGCTCAGGAAAAGTTAACCCAGCATATGAACTATGAGCTTCAGTTGCTCCTGTTGCCACAACTTTGCCATCACTGCAAACTGGAGGTGCCCTTCCAGGCCTGCAGGCTGCATCAAGTGACCCTGGACCAGTCTTCATCAACCCATCCTTGCTTTGGTCTTATGCATTTTCCACATTTATGTTTCTCTTATTGATTGATTGATTAAGGGTTCTGGGTCTTAGTTGCTGTGCTTAGTTGCTTTCTCTAGTTGCGGCGAGCAGGTGCTACTCCCTAACTGCGGTGCACAGGCTTCTCATTGCAGTGGCTTCTCTTGTCGTGGAGCACAGCTCTAGGGCACTCGGGCTCAGTAGCTGTGGCACACAGCATTAGTTGCTCCAAGGTATGTGGGATCTAGTTCCCCAACTAGGAATCGAACCTGTATCCCCTGTATTGGCAAGTGGATTCTTAGCCACTTGACGACCAGGGAAGTCTCACATCCATGTTTCTTTTTTTTCCCCAACAAGACGGTGAGCTCTGAGAGGTCAGCAGTGAAATTTACATAATTTACATATATCCACTAATATAGGGGACGTTCGGGTGTATGGTACATATACAATGAAAATACTGAATTTTCCCATCTGCTGGTGGAACTTGAGTGGATTTTGGCCCCAAAGGGGATTCTCAGACTTCTTTCCCTAGAAGATCCAGAGCAAAAGAAGATCCAGGAAGCAAAATGAGGACGAGGGATCTCTGGGATTAAAAATGAGTGCCTCTTTCTGTGTTATAAGAACCCTTTAATACAGATTTTAAAAAATGCCGCATCTTAGATAAATGTGAGTGTGGTTTTTGAACATGGACTTGGGAGAGCTAAAAAGTCCATAAATGCTAAAAAAAAATTTGAAAAAGATTTGTGAGGGTTTCAAAGTCAGAAAGATGTATAACTATCTATGTCATCTTCCAAGAGCCTTGGTCCTTGTATCTATCAGTAGAGGCTAAGTTATGCTGAAGTAACAAATAGCCCACAAATTTCAGCAACTAGAAATAATCATCAACTTTTACTCATGCCCATCACAGGTCACCAGGCCCCATACTTGTTACTCAGGATGGAGTGGCTACCATTTTAAATTGCTGGTCCCCATGGCAGAACAACTTGTATGACCCCATCCAACTACAAGGAGGTTGGGAATGGCAGTGCCACCTTGTACCTGAACTAGGGATATCCAGAGACAATTAGTGAACCATACAACCACAATCTTTGTGACCAGAAAGCCAACCCAAGACAGAGTTCCAAGCACAGACATTTGTGTTTCCTGTATCCCATTTTCAGGCTTAGGCAGATGCGTGAGGATGTTAGTGGCTGTGTCCTAATACCACAAATCTTGTGCCATCTCTATAGTCCCGGATCCTTTGCCAGAAAGAGAAGCCTTGGCCTTTTGTGAGAGTCTGCGTGTGTTCACCTAGTGTATGACTCATCCATTCTCCTCCATGCTGCCCCTCCCATGGCAAGGGCTACTCCCAAGCAGGACTTGCCTGTTAGGCTGCAGGGCATATGGGGCTGGTTGCCTGTCAGGCAGAGCCCAGCCTGACTGTCTAGCCAGGGGAGCCACCATTCAGGGCTAAATTGACTGCTCAGAGATACAGGAGCCCAGCTTGCTGGTTTGCTGTGAGAAATGGCAAAGGGAAGTCTTTGACACCTGCGTCTCCAGCTGCCGGGAGTAGGTCGAATTTGCCAGTGACAAATTCGCCCGTGTCGTTGGCTAGCCACAGTGAGTAGCCCCATGACCTTCTCAGTCCAAGACCTTCCTTTGGAGAATTTCAGAGATGAGCAACCAATGAGGCTGTGTAGTGTGGACTTTCATTATTAATGTATACAGGGAGTTAGTCTTAAAAAGGAATTTGGTAACCTAGGGGCACTTGGCATAATTCAATAAGAGCACTAATCTGGTAGGAAAATATTTTTGTTTTCATTTATTACTCTCCACTTCTCTGATCCCATGCAAATAGAGTCCAGGAAACTAGAAACTTTAAAGGAAGTTTTCTTTGATGACTTGACAGTAATTAAGTACAGATACAGAAGCTAATTAACTTTTTTAAAATCATGATTTTCCCTCATCACACTTTGTAATGTTTTGTCTATAATTTTGGCTTATTATCAAGTCATCACCAGCCTTAACGTCTCCTTGAATACAGAGGAATCATTTTACACCCTTACACACAAAAATCCTGCACTTCTAATGACTAACCTATGGCAATAAGAATTCCTGATCCTAAACACTGTTTTCCTGAGATCAGACTTTCTCAGGAGGAATACAAAGTTTGGGTAGATTTCTCTTGCCTTGTGTTCTTTGCATGGCGGGTTGAGGAGAGGTGGTAGACACCCAAACATCTCCATGTCCATTGATTTTCATGTTCCTCCTTAAAATATTGTTGAACTTGGTGCTTACTTTGATTCTTTCCTTTTTCTGAAGGATTCTTTGTATTTGTTGAGTATGAATTTTGAAAGTTTAGTTCTGCTTAAAAACTTTTTTTCCCTTTGAATTTTGACAAAATGAGTTTTCCCCTCTAAAGTAAACTTGCCAATTAAAGAATGAGGCTTGACTAGACCTCACGTTATTTGGGTTTATTAAATTTTCTCCTAGAAAGTTCATTCATATTTTTACAGTTTGGAAAAATCTGTTTATTTGTAGCTCACAGGAATGATTTCAGGTACATTTCTGGGCAAATGTTTAACTTTAAAAACTGTAAAACTGGGACTTCCCTGGTGATCCAGTGGTTAAAACTTTGCCTTCCAATGCAGGGGGTGAAGGTTATCCCTGGTCAGGGAACTAAGATTGCACATGTCTGAGGCCAAAAAACCAAAACATAAAACAGAAGCCATATTGTAACAAATTCAATAAAGACAAAAAAAAAAAAAAAAAAAAAAAAAACCCTGCAAAACTTAAAAGACAGCAAAAACTATTTTCTGTCTTTAGAGGTCATACAGACCTAAACCCCTTTCCAACAGTATTTGCATGATATCGAGTTACAGCTTCATTGTCTTTTTGCAAAATAAATGATATTTTGTAAACAGAAACCAAGGCTGTCATTTGAATATGAGGTAATCAGGGGACAGCTCCAAACTTGGTGACCGCCTGATCTTTCTAAAATTGGACATGGGTGCAGAGGCACAGGGGTTGGGAATAGAAGTGGTTGGCCCGGGTCCAGCCAATAATGGGATGCAGTATCCATAGACAATCATATTTTTAAATACGTCTGAAAAGAATAATAGAACTAACTTAGATTCAGTCTACTTTTATTATCAGGTTTTGGTGATTCTAAACCACATCAATGATATGATACAATACTTGTCACCTCGGGGACACACCATTCCCCTCCCTCTCCTCCTCCTCCCCACACCTCCCCTTTCAGATGGAGCCTGGCTTGTGCAAGGTTTGACGTGATTCACCAACTGGCTACCTTAGGGGTTGCTGCTTCTACAAAACTATAGCCTGTGGTCTAATTATCTTTAATCCCACTCTCTTGGGACTACACAGCTTCTGGTTTTTAAAAGGTCTTTCTCTGATGGCTCCGATGGTATAGAATCTGCCTGCCATGCAGGAGACCCTTGTTCAATTCTTGGGTTGGTAAGAAAAAGTACATTCCTCTTAATGTAATCTTGATCTTTCAAGTCAATAAACCGTCTGTTGTTGTTGCTAATTTAGGGATGAAGTTATAGAATTTTATTGCCTCTGAATATTATTCCTGACTCTTTTGATAGCAATAAACAAACTCCTATGTCATGCTACTTTAAGCCCTGAAGGTGATTTTATGATGATGATACTAAGGTGGCTCATAGAACCCCAGGTATGAAATACAGGATCTTGAGTGTCGCCGGGATGCCATTTTTAATCTTTATCTTTCTTGGTGTATCTACTTCATTTTGTGCTCTTTTTTGTTTTATAGTTAGGGGTGTTCTCCATCCCATCACACTAACATCAGCTGGGGAGTTAAAAAAAACCCACGCACCCCTAAATGTTAATAATTAGTGCAATCTAAGTGAAGGATATGTAGGTTTTCACTGTACTATTCTTTCAACTTTTCAGTACTAATGAAATTATTCAAAATAATAAGTTTTGGGGAAAGTATTAGTGTTTGAGCCTTACTGTCAGAAATTCTGATTCAGTGGTTCTGGGGTAGGATCCAGACGCTGGCAATTAAAATAAATAAATAAAGCTTCTCTGGGAATCCTAATGTGTAAAGTTGAAAATTACTGGTGTGGGCTGCTGTCTCTTTCAGCTTCTCTAGAAGAGAGTGAGTGTTTTGAAAACAATGACACAATTTGAAAAATAGCTAAAATAGGAAATAATGGCTTTGGCTTATCAACAGATATTCTCAGGTGCATCAGTTGAGGACTCAATTTGCATTTCTGTTGGAGGAATACATTGGACACCTATTATTATTATTACATTATTAATCATTTTGCCTAGATAAACCCTCACCCCACCCACACTTTTCTAGAAACTGCCTACGTCTTCCGTGTTTACTGCACATGGAGCTGAAAGATGGGCCTGGCCACAGCTGATTGGATTAGGGAAAGGCAGCTGACCCAAGCTGGGCAGACCAGTCCTCACCCCAGGAATCTTCAGGAAGGAAAGATTAAGACGATTCACCACTCAAAGATCTTCATTACAGAAGTTTGAGAAGATACATTCCAGCAAGACCTAAGTGAACATAGAGAAAAGGCACAGAGAACAAGAAAGAATGTGACAGCTAAGGGACCACAGGAGAAGCAGTGTCTCTTTTCTGGAACTCAGAGCTGAACAGGACGGACATATCGTTTCAGGTTTAGGAGTTAGGTGATGCTTGTTTCCATATTGGGTTGTTGTTTTTTTTTTTAACTCCTCACTATTAAAAAAAATAGTTTTATTTATTTTTTAATTCAGTTTTTGGCTGTGCTGGGTCTTCGTTGCTGCGAGGGCTACTCTGTTGCAGTGCTCAGGCTTCTCAGTGCGGTGGTTTCTCTTGTTGAGGGGCGCTGGCTCCAGGGCGAGAGGACGTCAGTAGTTGCAGCTCGTGGGCTCAGGAGTTGCAGCTCCCCTGGCTCTAGAGCACAGGCTCAATGGCTGTGGCGCACAGGCTGAGCTTCTCTGCAGCATGCGGAATCTTCCCAGGTCAGGGAGCAAGCTCGTGTCTCCTGCATTGGCAGGTGGATTCTTTCCCACTGAACCACCAGGGAAGCCCCTCCATATATTTTTTTTTTTTAGTTTCTGAAGATCTATTTGGAAACATTCTCCTCTTTCTATTTATATTAGAAAATATTCATGATTTCCATATGTATGAGCTGTGAACAGCTATTTTCATATATACACAGTATAAATAAGAGAATACCAAATGTCAAATAAGATGGAGCTAAAGTTCACAAAGAAAATAACTCATGAGACTGTTGCACCCTACTGACTGACGTTCCCATTACTATTATAAAATTATATATGTATATATACACAAAACACTGCTACCTCATACTAATATATTATCAAAGCTCTTCATTAACATTTTTAATATTTGTGCAATATTCCCTTATATAGATTTATCAGAATTTAGTATGCACTGTATTATTATTTGACAGTTACGTGTGCAGTCGCTCAGTCGTGTCTGACTCTTTGTGACCCCATGGATGTAGCCTGCTGGGCGCCTCTGTCCATGTAACTTTCCAGGGAAGAATACTGGAGTGGGTTGCTACTTCTTACTCTAGGGGATCTCCCCAACCCAGGGATGGGACCCCGGTCTCTCTCGTCTCCTGCACTGGCAGCCGGATTCTTTACCATGAGCTCCACCTACTGTATATTATCCAAGCGTGATCAGCAAACTTACATAATCATGCTTTTTTCTGTACTTCAAGTTACTTCTATATGATGGAGTCCCAGAAGTGCTTCAGTGCCACAATACTTTGGGTTTACCTAGTTACTTAGGCTTCCTTTCCAAATTTTGTATATGTTTATGATCTCTTGAATTAATCTCAGCTGCCTCTGTCAGAGTAAATTCCCTCTTTGGTTTTGTGGTGACTCATGAGGCTGGCGGTTCTTGGGGTACACTTTTACCAAGTGCCTGCATAGACGCCATCAGCCCATGTTCGTGCCTGTTTGCTGTTTACCTTTCAGTGTGAGTCATTCATTACTCACCATGGCCTGAAATCTGCATGCATAAAGAGAAAAACATGCAATTCAAAAGGAGGTTAGTGAAGCTTGCCAAGGCTCAGAGGAACCAATGAAATTGATGGAAAGTTTAAAAAACTGGGCATCTGGAGAAAACAGAGGACTGACATAAACATATCAGAGGAGGTAGTTCTGTGGGTATGGTTGGGATCATAGAGCATCCTTGTGCCCAAGAATTTGGCCCATTGACCAGGGTCAGGGCCTTTACTTCCTACTGTTGGAGAGGTTTAGTTCAGTTCAGTTGTGTCTGACTCTTTTTGACCCCATGGACTGCAGGGCGTCCCTATCCATCACCAGCTCCTGGAACTTGCTCAAACTCGTGTCCATTGAGTTGGTGATGCCATCCAACCATCTCATCCACTGTTGTCCCCTTTTCCTCCTGCCTTCAATCTTTCCTAGGATCAGGGTCTTTTCCAATGAGTCGGTTCTTCGTATCAGGTGGCCAAAGTTGGAGAGGTTGCCTCTGGGAAATTCCTGTTAGAATGTACACTTACCTGGGATGATTAAATCACAAGCCATTAATATTCACTTTCGCATTTTTGGTAGTCAGCCTATCTGACTGAAGGTAGTTCCTTCTTGGCAGTCAGAAGAATTCCAAATGGCTAAGATTCGAGAAAGGAGGTTATTGGTGTGGCTAAGTTTGCTTCAGAGTAAGGAAGGAGCTTTGTCCAAGGACAGAGATTTTAGACTGGAGTCAAAATGAGATCCTGAACATCTGGGCACAACATGGAGATGACTCAGGATGAAGACTGAAGGAGTTCTGAGGGCAATTCTACTTAGTTTGTATATTTCTAAAAGATTATTTAAACCTAGATCTCTCTATCTATCATCTATCTCTGAAATCACTGTTTCTGTCTGTCTCTCTATATCTATGTGTATAATTTTTTTTTTTACTGAGAGATAGAGATAGTGATCAGTTCTTTTACATCTCCAATGAGGACAGGAAGGAGGACAGGGACAGATCGCTGTAGTTTTAAAAGCCCTTGATCAGGAGTCAAAAGAATCTGGTTCTTCCAATAACTTGGGGTATGACTTTGGAAAAGCCGCTTGCTATCTGGACAATTTCCTCTTTGATAAAAAAGGGAAAATGGTAACTTTTTTGTTTACTGCATAAAATTTTATGAGGTCAAGGTGAAAGTTATGTGTGAAATGTTCTGAAGGAATTAACTCTATACAAAGATCAGCTCTTTCTTATATCAGAAAAGATACTGAAAAAAATTGCAGATCTGGGTTTAAATCTTAGCTATGCCACTTAGTCGGAGAAGGCAATGGTGACCCACTCCAGTATTCTCGCCTGGAAAATCCCAGGGGCAGAGGAGCCTAGTGGGCTGCCGTCTACGGGGTCGCACAGAGTCGGAATCAACTGAAGTGACTTAGCAGCAGCAGCAGCAGCAGCATGCCACTTAGTAACTATGAGGTTAGCCAGGGTCAACTTTCAGCCCCTTAATTAAAAAAAAAAAATTGTGGCAATCACTCAGTTACTTAGAACTAACCAAAGGCATTACAAGAGTGAATGTAAATATAGTGTCAGACACATAGTAATAGACAGTATCTATTTTACCAATCTCTTGCCTTTCATAGTGTCTGCATTTAGGTAGGAGGAGGGGATTGGTCATTGGCTAGGGGTGAGAGTATGATGTCTACAGGATAGATGCTATGGAATCTTCCACCCCTGAGATCATCCGAAATGTGTTCCCACAGTCTGTCTGGGAACTTACATAGTGTTTTGTGGAGCTCACTAGAAGCCTCAGCAATTCACCTCGAAACCTAATTATGCAAGTAGGAGCCGCAGACTCAGCTGACCAGGCTGGTGACTGAAATACTCCTGGGTGTCTGATCTAAATATGTCTGGAGTTTTCTTGACTCTTGCTTGTGTTTGCCATGATTGCTATTCCAATACTTTCTTTTCTTCCTAGTCAAGATTTAAGGGTTAAAGTTGTAGAGTTTTTCCCCCTCAAATCACTCAATAGAACTGCTCTGGTCTCTATCACTTGTGTGTGTGCTGCTGCTGCTAAGTCGCTTCATTCGTGTCCAACTCTGTGCGACCCCATAGATGGGAGCCCACTAGGCTCCTCTGTCTCTGGGATTTTTCCAGGCAAGAACACTGGAGTGGGTTGCCGTTTCCTTCTCCAATGCATGAAAGTGAAAAGCGAAAGTGAAGTCGCTCAGTCGTGCCCGACTCTTAGCAACCCCATGGACTGCAGCCTACCAGGCTCCTCCGTCCATGGGATTTTCCAGGCAAGAGTACTGGAGTGGGGGTGCCATTGCCTTTCCCTGTATGTGTGAGTGTGTTTAAATTAAATAGATGTTTGTTTTCGATGGAGCCATATGCAAAACACATGCCAGGGTGTGTTTTGCAGCACATGTGTTTTCTTTCTGCCTGTTTAGTCTTTGTCACTCAACCTATGGCTTTGGGGATAGAGGAATTTGACATAAAGATAGGAAGAAATATTTCAGAATTGAATTGCTAACAAATTTGGGAATTGCTTTGCGGAATCTGAAACTTGGGGACACTTCCTCTCATGTCTACTTGCCTTGCTTTGACTTCAAGAGTCCGGAGATCTTCAGGGAGCAAACCCCAGCCAAGTTGCCACCCAATGGATGGTGCTTCAGGAGTGCCATTAGACTGCGACTTCCCGAGATCTTGAAGGGACCCAGAAAGTAGTCATTCTTGCTGTCATTGTTTAATTTCTATTTAGTACACCACTGTTTAAGTTCTGTTAGGGCATTGCTTGGAGACAGGAAGCTCATCTTATGTGTGTTGAGAAAAGACATAAATGAAATTGTAAGCACTTTTGTCATATTTAAAAAGTGGCCAGCAGAGGATGAGAAAACATTCTACGTTGAAACGTCATCTCTGTAGATCTAGCTATCGTAATCATTCATGTTGCTGAGTTTTTTGGGTTTTTTTTTTTTTTTTTTTTTGGATAAAGGAAAGGGGAGCCATTTCTTAATAAAAAGCATTCCAGCACGCTTTTGTATTTGGCATGTTTCACTGTGTGAAATTTCAGAGCTGAGGTGATTGCTTCATGAAATTTTTTTTGGTGAGAATCTCAAGAAGTGACTTTTCTCATGTTGTACATTCTGGAGAGATAAACCTTTTCTGAAATAAATGTCTTTAATAATGTATTTTTGGCTTGAGCTGCATGGAATAAACACTTGTTTAAATTAATTAATTAGTTTAGCGGAGCCAGACCTTAGTTGCAGCACTCAGGACCTTCAGCTGCGGCAGGTGGGATCTAGTTCCCCAACCAGGGATCAAAACTGGGCCTCCTGCGTCGCGAGTGTGAGTCTTAGCCACTGGAGCACCAGGTAAGTCCCTGGAATCGACATTTTTAAACATCTGTTTGAGAGGAAAGCATTCCTCTCCAGCTGTTCCTGACTTTCAGAAAGGTGTGGAGCAAACCTGGGAAGGCAGGTCTGGACCATCAGAAACCTTGACTCTTTGAAAATAGGGAAGGAAGGAGGCTGGGTGGGGGGAGTGGGTAGTCAAAGATCGGATTCCTGTTACTGTTTTGCCACTATACTTTTACTTCTAAGTTTTCTGCTTGCACGGAACTAGAGGAAGAGCTCATGACTTTGGCCAACTGTCAACAAATCTAGAAGAAAAATGATTTTCCTTAAGTCCAGATTAAAATATATCACTTTTAGTAACTCAGACAGGGAAAGACAGATAATAGTATGATATCACTAATATGTGGAATCTAAAAAAAAACTGATACAAATGAACTTGTTTACAAAACAATAGACTCACAGACTTGGAGAACAAATATAGGAGGAAGCAGGGGTGGGGGTGCGGGGGGGAAGGGATATTTAGGGAGTTTGGATTGACATGTACACACTGCTGAATTTAAAATGGATAACCAACAAGGACCTACTGGATAGCACAGGGAACTACTATGTAACAATTTAAATAGGAAAAGAATTTGAAAAAAGAATATATATATATGTGTGTGTGTGTGTGTGTGTGTGTGTGTGTGTTTAACTGACTCATTTTGCTGCACATCTGAAACTAACACAATATTGTAAACCAACTACAGTTCAATTAAAAGAATTCTTTTTAATTAAAGGAGAATAAAATACTACAAGACCTTCGGAAAACTGTTAATGATAGTCTGAAACAGGCACTGCAAAATATTTTAAATTACATTAGATTTCAGTGAACTTCAGCTAGACAATTATTTCAATGCAGTAAACATGATTTTAAAATGTAATTTGCCTAGTCTTTAAAATAATGGCATTGTTTTTTATAGAATTATGCATGGTTGGGATAAAGACTATTTCTTTTTCAACTATTTGATCAAATAGTTAGTATTTACCATTGCAAAAGCTCCTGGCCTTTGTTGATGACATCCAAGTCTTCTCCTTCCATCTAAAAGCAAAGAAACAGTCAACACCTTTCAAAGAATATCTTACTCAGGGATGAAAAATATTGAAGTTATTAGAATTTATATCTATAAAGCATGGACTCTGATGCAAATTATCAGTTCTTCCAGGCTCGCTTCTCTCCCTCCCACCTTTACTCTTTCTTATGGAATTTTCTATGTCCCCATCATGCATCCAGCACAGTTCCAGATGCTAAGAAATCATTTTAGTTTTGACATCAGTTTTGGCAGAAATAACAATACCAGGGCATGTCTAAGATCAGTTTTGAAGAAGCTGCTACCTACCTATGAAAATACAGCTCCAGAGTTAGGTGGAAATGAGGGACCATAGGTCAAGCCTGGTGCTTACTTTCCTTCAAAAGCTATTTCTAATCTGAGCTTGCATGTGGAAATGCCAGCTCACCTTCTACCCTAGCCACCCACAGGTTTCTCAGCCCTGCCTAACCCAGAGAGTGTACCATCCTTCCTGCTCCCCAAATATGGGCTGGTATGTCACACCCCAGTAGGCAGATGCCTTTGGAGGGATTCCCATGCTAGGTGTTACATGCAAGACAACAGCAGAACTTGAAGGTTATCAGAGCGATTGCCTGCACCTCCCAGGGCCAGCTGGTGTGCACACCTGCGGCATCCTGGTAAGGTCTAGGGAGACCAGGGGCCCCCACCTCTGGAGCAGGGGGACCCAAGCAGACAGCACTAAGGACAGAACCCAGTCTCAGGCTGACTGGTTCTGCATGGAACATCTTCCAATTGGAGACATTTTGCCTTTTTGTTTGTTCTAATAGCCAGAAAGGCAACTGCCGAAGACGATGACTCAGATGCTTTCGCTCTTGCTGTACGGCTTCGTGTTTCTTTTGGCCACAGAGTCCTGCAGGACGTTATGCCAGGTGAGAAGAGGGAGGTGGGAGGATGAACCGGTGGGGAGACCAAATGGAAACTAGAACCCATGAGTTAGCCATCCCATCTGAGCTGAAGGGTATGTAGAAGAAGGGGTGAAAGTGAAAGTCGCTCAGTTGTGTCTGACTCTTTGCGATCCCAGGGATCGAACCCAGGTCTCCCACATTGCCGGCGGATTCTTTACCAGCTGAGCCACAAGGGAAGCCCAAGGATACTGGAGTGGGTAGCCTATCTCTTCTCCAGGGGATCTTCCCGACCCAGGAATCGAACTGGGGTCTCCTGCATTGCAGGCGGATTCTTTACCAGTTGAGCCATGAGGGAAGCCTGAAGACGGGGTAGAATGCTCCAACCAGAAGAAACTGCAACTGCAGGCCACCAAAACCCATTTTAGCCAATAGCTGCCAGTTATTTTCCCGTCTGCTTTTTCCATAATTTCCTGAGATGCAAAGGGCTTTGAATGAGGTAAGGGTAATCCACTCTTCTTCCCTATCCTTTGATGGTGAATCTTTCAGCGGCTGGTAAACAGGGTACTGCCTCTTCCTTAAAGGCACCTGAGAATGTGGAGGCTGGGAGGAATGTGACCTTGACTGTGTGTGTGTTAGTTAAGTCGTGTCTGACTCTTTGCGACCCCATGGTAGCTTGCTAAGCTCCTCTGTCCATGGAGTTCTCCAGGCAAGAATACTGGAGTGGGTTGTCATTTCCTTCTCCAGGGGATTTTCTTGACCCAGGGATTGAACCCGGGTCTCCTGCATTGCAGGCAGATTCTTTACCATCTGAACTATAGGGAATTCTCCAAGCTTGACTGGGAGATGGCTAATGGCATTGAGTGAGCTGGACTTAGGAATGGTCCCGGCACCGTGAAACACTGTCTCACCCAAAATGGCATCTCCTTCGAGAAGCCTGATGGTGAACACCACCAATGGGCAGGAAGGAGCAGTGAGCACCTTGGTCAGGTGGCAGCCTGGATGGGAGGGGGTTTGGGGGAGAATGGACACATGTGTATGTATGGCTGAGCCCCTTTGCTATTTACCTGAAACTATGGCAACATGGTTAATCAGTTATAATCCAATATAAACTAAAAAGTTAAATAAAGAATTCTTTCTAGAAGTTTCCAAACAATATTCACCCTGAGTAACGTGCCCCTGGATGGGAAATTTCTCCATGACTCGCCTCCCTCTAATACTGAGTTACAGCCCAGTTTCTGGCAAAGATTAGAGACCCCCTCAGAAAGGCCTTTTCTAGGAGGCACCCAACTCCACAGCTCTGTACCATTTCCTCTTCATGTCCTCATCCGTACTCTTCCACAAGACAGAACTTGGAGGCTGAGCATGGGAGGCTGGCTTTGTTTTCTTGATTATCAGGGACTCACCTTACCAGAGATGTTCCATCCTTTTCTTCTCAATTTACAAGTTGCTGGGGGCTGAGCTTTTTGGGGGGCGCTATCTGTCTTCCGACCTCTCTCAGGCAATTCTGAGGGTTTAGCGGGTGATGGGTTTACAAGTGTCTTGTTCACAGTATTAGTCTGAGGATTGTTGTTATGTGTGTGTTAGTCGCTCAGTTGTGTCTGACTCTTTGCGACCCCATGGACTGTAGCGTGCCAAGCTGCTCTGTCCGTGGATTGTTACTAGCTGAAGCTTAAGCGGCCCAGATCGGATACCACCCTAGAAATGAAGAGATCAGGTGGGTTTGTGTACATGGACTTTGGCAGATTAACTGGAAGTGAATCAGTTCCTTCACTTAAGAAGACAGTTTCCAGAATTTTTGTAAATAGCATACTATTGCCTTCTGCCCTCCTATCTGACTAGCAGGATGTGACCTCACTGGAGTCTGTTTAATGGGCCAAGTGTTATCCAGAATTGTTCATTTTGAAGTGCTTTCTTATGGTGCATTGCAGATCATGATCCACTCAAGATGGGCTAAGGGCATCTTGAAATGCTTGCACTTCCATGCATCTATTTATTTATTTATTTTGTTGGCACCGAGTGGCGTGTGAGATCTCGGTTCCCTGACCAGAGGTCAAACCTGTGTCCCCCATATTGGAAGCATGGAGTCTTCACCACTGGACCCTCAGGGCAGTCCCTCCAGTAATAAATTAATAACAATATTTTTATAAATAAACTGCCAAAATTTCCTTCCTACATTTTTTGGCTGCATACTTACATGTCAATAATTTTGTAGTTTTTTTCTATAACAAAAATAGAAAGATGATTCAGTTTACCTCTAAAATTGATGATCAAATTTTTTTTCGTTCTTATGGCTAGTCAAAAAAAAAAAACAACCTTTCAGCTTCTCAATTCATTGTTAATAATATCATGTAAACATGTAAGAAAGACTGTTTTCAAATTTGCTGCTGCTGCTGCTGCTGCTAAGTCACTTCAGTCGTGTCCGACTCTGTGTGACCCCATAGACAGCAGCCTACCAGGCTCCCCCGTCCCTGGGATTCTCCAGGCAAGAACACTGGAGTGGGTTGCCATTTCCTTTTCCAATGCATGAAAGTGAAAAGTGAAAGTGAAGTCGCTCAGTCATGTCCGACCCTCAGCGACTCCATGGACTGCAGCCTTCCACGCTCCTCCGTCCATGGGATTTTCCAGGCAGGAGTACTGGAGTGGGGTGCCATTGCCTTGCGGAAATCAAATTTTTTTCATATGTTAGTTGCAAGATATCTTGAGCACTTAGGATTTTCTTGTTCTATGACTAATTGTAAATACTCTGAGAACGAATGCCTCTTATATGTTGATGTCCTCTTTGTAATGCAAATATGACTGCAAAATTCATAAATATATGCTATTGAAGCCAAACTAAACATACACCCAAATCAACTTCTACCCAAAACAGCTATATCCTTCGAGTGCTCTCCAAAATAAGGGAGAATGTAAAGGAGGGGGAGTTGGGAAAAAAAAAAAAAAAAAAGAACTGAACAGATGATGGCTAAACTATTTTGCTTCTGAAAATTTAATAAAACATATGATAATGATGGAGCATCCGTGGTGCCTCAGTGGTAAATAATCTGCCTGCCAATGAAGGAGACGTGGGTTTGATCCCTGGGTTAGGAAGATCCCCTGGAGAAGGAAATGGCAACCCACTCCAATATGCTTGCCTGGGGAATCCCATGGCCAGAGGAGCCTGGCGGGCTACTGTCCATGGAGTTACAAAGAGTTGGACATGAATTAGCAGCTAAACAACAACAATGATCACGTGAACATGTTGCTGGACTCTTTCAGCACACAGAAGGGGCCCATGCAAGCAAGGGGTTCTGCAGCTTAACCTTCATTAATTTCCAGTAAGTCCACATCTGCCCAGGGTGTATTTCCTAGATAGAAAGCAGATATTTCTTCCTGGAGTGGAAGGAATTCTCCTGCTAAATAGCCATGGAAAGACATCTGTTCAGGCTGAGGGGAAATGGGACCATGGTGACAAATTCATGGTCTTAGATTTAGTGGCATGCTGGCGTCAGAGCTGATTCAGATGTGGTGAAAGTGAATCACTGGGTGCTTTTGACCTGAATTTTAATTTTCCCTTCCTAGGCTGCCAACAAGAGCAAGGAGCAGGTGTCTACCAGGCCACACGGTATGTTGGCAGCAGTTACTAACAGTTGGGTGTGTTCCTATTCATTTGTTGTAACGCAGAGCTCTTCTCAGCCCTCTGTCTCGTGGCATGGTAGATGGCACACCTCGATGGCGTGTATCTGGACTTTTTTTTTTTACTCTTCTCATCTTAAATTGTACCTTTGACCCCTGCTCCCTTCTTGCTCCATCCTGGTCTGAGAGTTCTTTGCCATAAATCCTTTGGATTGAACTAACTCAAAATAGAGCAGTGGCTATGGGGGGCGGGGGGCGGTCTATGAGACCCCGTTGATGATATAACTCCTTGTAAAGTTCTGGAGCTAAGAAATTTATTTTTTTGTACAATACTTTTTAAAATTTATTATTCTTTTTAAATTGAAGGATAATTACTTTACAGAATTTTGTGGTTTTCTGTCATATATCAACAAGAATCAGCCATAGGTACACACATGTCGCCTCCCTTCTGAATCTTCCTCCCATCTCCCTCCCCATCCTACCCTTCTAGATTGTCACAGAACCCCAGTTTGAGTTCCCTGAGTCATACAGCAAATTCCCACTGGCTGTCTGTTTCACATATGGTATTGTAAGTTTCCATGTTACCCTCTCTGTGCATCTCATCCTCTCCCTTCTTCCCTCCCCCCATGTCCATAGGTTGGTTCTCTATCTCTGTTTCTCCATTGCTGCCCTGAAGATAAATTCATCAGTACCATCTTTTTAGAATCCATATATATGTGTCAGTATATGATATTTATATTTCTCTTTCTGACTTTGTATAATAGGCTCTAGGTTCTCCCACCTCATTAGCACTGACTCAAGTGTGTTCCTTTTTATGGCTGTGTAATATTCCATTGTGTATATGTACCACAGCTTCTTTATCCACTCATCTGTTGAGGGATATCTAGGTTGCTTCCATGTTCTAGCTATTGTAAATAGTGCTGCAATGAACATTGGGGAACATGTGTCTTTTTCAGTTTTGGTTTCCTCAGGGTACATGTCTAGAAGTGGGATTGCTGGGTCATATGTGGTTTTATTCCTAGCTTTTTAAAGAAATTGGAGCTGAGAAATTTCTTAGAGAATATCAGGCATGCTGGCTTCCAAACTGTGTTCTTGGGGAGCTGCAGGCATGAGGCATGTTTAGGGGGTTCCTATGGGTAAGAGAGGGAGCTAGTGGACTGAACCATGGGCTCTTCTCTTTTACTCACTTCATCTGGGATGGTACCATTTTTATCTATTTTAAGCCTTAGAGTTCAGGATACTAGTTTGTTGGAAATAATAGGAGGTTGTCACTGAAATAGATGATGACCTCTGATCTATTTCAATTGTCCTGCCCTTTACAAAGAAAAGACACCTGATGGCCATAGGGCTGATGCGCCTTCACTGTGTGGACACTGTGGTAACTGGCCCACGTGGTCCAGAGCCCAGACCTCTCCATGCAATGCTGACACCTTTTCTTTCCTCAGGTGAATGCCATGGCACTTGTGTGGACAATTCCTACTGCAGCCAACCTTGCCCTCCAGACACTCCCGGGGATATGGGGTTTTTATGCAGGCAAAAGAAATGGCACAAAGTCACTGACACCTGCCGTACTCTCACTGCCTTCAACATCTTTGAGGTAACATCCTTTCTCCCACCTGCAAAGTGGAGCCCCACACTAGCAGCACAGCACAATTGACAATAGTCAGGGCATGGTTGCAACCTAAACGTCCATCAGCAATGAGATGGATAAAGAAGTTGTGGTATACATATACAATGGGATATTGTGTGTGTATGTATATATATGTATATTCAGCCATAAAATATATATATATATATTCAGCCATAAAAATGAATGAAATTGGATCATTTGTAGTCATGTGGCTGGACCTAGAATCTGTCATACAGAGTGAAGTAAGCCCAAAAGAGAAAAGCAGATATTATATATTAAGGTATATATATGGAATCTAGAAAAATGGTACAGATGAACCTATTAGTAGGGCAGGAATAAGAGGCACAGACATAGAGAATGGACTTGTGGCTGTGGCAGGGGAGGGGAGGGTGGAACGAACTGGGAGAGTAGCATTGACATATATGCACTGCATGTAGAAAACAGACAGCTAGTGGGGAGCTGTTGCGGAGCACAGGGACCTCAGCACACTGCTCTGTGATGACCTGGAGGGGTGGGATTGGGGTGGGTGTGAAGGAGACTCAAGAGGGTAGGGATATATGTATACATATAGCCGATCCATTTTGTTGTGCAGCGAAAACTAATACAACAATGTAAAGCAATTATACTTCAATTAAAAAATAAGAAATCAGCAATGCATGTAGCACTCACTAAAGGGAAAGTGGATGTGACGCTGTGTGGTTGGTAAGTGTGTTTGTACCTGTCCAATAAATCCATCAGTTCCAATAAAACTATATTTACTAAAAAACAGGCCATTTTTGGCAATAAGGAGAAGGCAATGGCACCCCACTCCAATACTCTTGCCTGGAAAATCCCATGGACAGAGGAGCCTGGAAGGCTGCAGTCCATGGGGTCGCTGAGGGTTGGACATGACTGAGCGACTTCACTTTCACTTTTTACTCTCATGTATTGGGGAAGGAAATGGCAACCCACTCCAGTATTCTTGCCTGGAGAATCCCAGGGATGGGAGAGCCTGGTGGGCTGCTGTCTATGTGGTCTCACAGAGTCGGACACGACTGAAGTGACTTAGCAGCAGCAGCAACCTGGTGACTGTCGCCATAACCTGGTGATCCAGTGGTTAAGACTCTGCATTCTTACTGCTGAGAGCCTGGGTTTGATTCCTTGTTATGTAACTAAGATCCCACAAGCCGTGCAGCATGCCCTGCCCCCGCTCCCACCCCAAATCAGGTGATAATCCTGGGGCCATAGTTTGCCCTGCTTGCTCTCAAGGGTGAGACTCAAGCCTGAATCCATGGGAGATCTATCAATACTTTCAGTCCTCTATGGATGTTCCAACGGATTCATCCAAATTCAGCTCAGAATTTCTATTTTAAAAATATGCTCATATCTCATGCTTTGCCCCTCAGGAATAGTAGAAATAAGCTTAGAGGGTACTAG
The DNA here is from genome assembly GCF_023091745.1 of Budorcas taxicolor. Classification (NCBI taxonomy): domain Eukaryota; kingdom Metazoa; phylum Chordata; class Mammalia; order Artiodactyla; family Bovidae; genus Budorcas; species Budorcas taxicolor. Next base: position 38,955,986 of record NC_068920.1, on the reverse strand, counting down.
AAATCTACCTACAGAATGAATGTGCAGCATACATACACAGAAGAAGTCAGAAGAGGTGTGCTAAAGACCACAGCTGCTATTTTGGGCAGGAAGCAGGTGGCTGGCAAGGCAGGGCTTTCCTTTTCTGTTGAAACACCCTGGTATTGGGCAGGTAATTCACAGCAAGTATGAACTTGAGAATGTAAAATACAAAAACATTATGCAGTATACCATCGTGTAATCAGACTGTCCTAAATTTTAGTAAAACTCTTTTTCTATTTAAAACAAAAGGAACATTAAAAAACTTTTTGTTGTTTTTTGCCATTTCTTAGGCAGATTTAAATTCTGTTCAAACATTTGGAGGATCAAAAATAAGCGAATATACCAACAAGCCTGAGACTATTACAGATTTGTTAATGGAAAAGTGTCCGCAGGATCTGTCCTGCGTGATTAGGAACATTCAGAAGTCTCCCCGGATTCCGGGAAACATTGCTGTGATTGTGCAACTCTTACACAACATCTCCACTGTGCCACTGACGGATGTTGATGAGGCAAAGATGCAGGTAAGTGGTGGTGAGGATGTGGTAGAGAATCATCTTGATGGAAAAGGAATGCAGGTGAGCTGGATACTCTGTGAGCTTTTGGGGGTCTGAGAACCGTGTTTTTCATCTCAGTATCTCCAGTGCTTAGCACAGCAAGTGTTCAATAAATTGTCATTGAAAAGTGAATGAAGAGCTAATGAATAGAAGAATGAAAAAGTGAAAACATGCAATCAACAAACATTTAGAGAGACCACTTATGGGGTTTGGATTAAACCCCGGTGTACATTTCCAGGGTCTATTTGGCTACTGAAAACTGAGAACCATGGTAGATCTGCAGAGAGAAAGACTTTTCTTACTTTCATCTGGAGTCAGAACAGGTTGCAAAAAAGGAAAATAACTGAGTGCAAAGAAAACAATCATACATATCTGCCTCAGGAATGTAAAATGGAACCGGATCCTTTTTTTTTTTTTGCTTTGATCTTCAAAGCAGAGGATATTAAAAAGTAAGTTTAGCCTCTAGGATTGATTTCCAGTTTGGTATGTTCCTATACGTGGGGTCCCCTGATGGCTCAGCGGTAAAGAACCCACCTGTCAATGCTGGAGCCACTGGTTCGATCTCTGGGTCAGGAAGATTCCCTGGAGAAGGAAATGGCAACCCACTCCAGCATTCTTGCCTGGGGAAATCCCATGGACAGAGGAGTCTGGCAGGCTACTGTCCATGGGGTCAAAAGAGAGTCGGACATGACTTAGCAACTAAGCAACAACAAATGTTCCTATACAGGGTGCTGCACACGAGTGGGATGCATTAGATGCTAATTATGTAATAGGTGCTCTGACCAGAGTAAACAAATGTTAGTTTCGCTAAGGTATGAAAAGGAATTGATGATGGCAATGGGCGTGGGGGAGGAAGGCATTGCACAAAATGGGAGGAAGGCAATTCCCTTGCAGCACTAACCTTATCTGGGAGTCTCATTAAGATACTGGTTCTACATAGACATAGAAAATAGACTGGTGCCAAGGGGGAGGGTGGCGACACGAGGGATGGATTGGGAGGTTGGAATTAGCAGATGCAAACTAGTATATAGAGAATGGATAAACAACAAGATCCTACTGTATAGCACAGGGAACTGTATTCAATGTCCTGTGATAAACCATAATGGAAAAGAAATGCAAAAGAATCTGTATTTATATACATGTGTGTGTAACTGAGTCTGTTGCTGGACAACAGTACTTAATACAACCCTGTAAATCAACAATACTTCAGTTTTAAAAAAGGATGCTGATTCTGATTGACTAGGTCTGGGGTGGGGCCTGAGATTCTGGATCTCCAGGCAGTTCCAGGGGATGCCAGCTGGAGGATCACTTTTTTATGTATAATGTTAATTATTTATTTATCTATTTATGTATTCTTGGCTGTGCTGGGTCTTTGTTGCCGCCCAGGCTTTGCTCTCGTTGCGGCGAGCAGGGACTACTCTCTAGTTACAGGGCAAGGGCTTCTGACTGCGGTGACTTCTCCTATTGCGGAGCCCGGGCTCTGGAGTGTGTGGGCTTCAGTAGTTGTGGGTCCCGGGCCCTAGAACACAGTCTCAACAGTTGCAGTGCACGGGCTTAATGCTCCATGACACGTGGGATCTTCTCGGTTCAGCGATCCAACTCGTGTCTCCTGCATTGGCAGGTGGATTCTTTACCACTGAGCCACCAGGAACGTCCCAGGACCACACATTTAAAAAGTAAATGTTGATTGTTCTGGCAGATTCAGAGAGTGTCTCAGTACTAATCCCAGTTCTTCATTGACAGAGTTACAGCATCATGGCCAACCACATTCTAAATAGCAAAAGCATCTCAAACTGGACCTTCCTCCCCGAAAGAAACAGCAGCTGTGTCCTGCTACATTCAATCAATTCCTTCGCAAGAAAGCTATTTGTCAATAAGCATCCCATTGACATAGCAGATAGTTTCATCCACACGGTGGGCACCATCCTCTCTAGAGACAACGCTGGAAAGAATTTCACCTTTTCAATGAGAGTTAACGACACCAGCGACGTGGTCGCGGGGAAGGTGTTGATCAGTAGAGAGGAACTTCAGGAGGTGCCTTCTCCTTCTCGGGCCGTCAGCATCGCATTTCCAACTCTGGGGGCCATCTTAGAAGCCAGTGTTTTAGAAAGCATCACCGTGAATGGGCTTGTCCTGTCTGTCATTCTGCCCAAGGAACTTGAAAAAATCTTGCTGATTTTTGAAAAGATCAGCAAGTCAGAGGACAGGACAGCGCAGTGTGTAGGCTGGCACTCCTTAGAGGGCAGATGGGACCGCAAGGTCTGCCAGATGATTGAGGAGAACTCCCAGCAGGCGGTCTGCAAATGTAGCCCGAGCAAGGCGTTTACCTCTTTCTCGATTCTGATGGCACCCCACGTCTTGCAGAGCCCCATCCTGATTTACATCACGTACATAGGCCTGGGTGTTTCTATTTGCAGCTTGATCCTCTGCTTGTCCATCGAGGCCTTGGTCTGGGGCCAGGTGACGAAGACAGAGATCTCATACTTACGCCACGTGTGCATTGCTAACATTGCGACCACCTTACTGATGGCTGATGTGTGGTTCGTCGTGGCTTCCTTTCTCAGCGGTCCAACCAGGCACCACAGCGCATGCGTGGCAGCAACCTTTTTTGTTCATTTCTTTTACCTTTCTGTGTTTTTCTGGATGCTCGCCAAGGCACTTCTCATCCTCTACGGAATCCTGATAGTCTTCCATACATTGCCCAAGTCCGTCCTGGTGGCAGCTCTCTTTGCAGTGGGCTACGGGTGCCCTTTGCTCATCGCTGCTATCACGGTCGCTGCCACTGAGCCTGGCAAAGGTTATCTCCGGCCTGAGGCCTGTTGGCTCAACTGGGACATGACCAAGGCCCTTCTGGCTTTTGTGGTTCCGGCTCTGGCCATCGTGGTTGTCAACCTGGTCACAGTCACACTGGTGATTGTCAAGACCCGGCGAGCGGCCATCGGCAGTTCCATGTTCCAGGAAGTCAGGGCCATCGTGAGGATCAGTAAAAACATTGCCATCCTCACGCCACTGCTGGGACTGACCTGGGGATTTGGCATAGCCATGGTCCTCAATGATGGCTCGCTGGCATGCCACATCATCTTCTCCCTGCTCAACGCCTTCCAGGTAAGTCCGGAGCCTTCTGACTGAGTCCACAGTGAGAGAATTCAGGAGAAAGTTTTGTGATCAGGAGCTCGTAGCATTGTATTTCTTTATAAAAGACAAAGGATTTGAAATAGCATATTGAGGCAGGAGGACTTCCCAGGTGGTGCTAGTGGTAAAGAATCTGCCTGCCAGTGCAGGAGCCGCAGGGGATTCAGGTTTGATCCTTGGGTTGGGAAGATCCTCTAGAGGAGGAAATGGCAACCCACTCCAATATGCTTGCCTGGAGAATCCCACGGACAAAAGAGCCTGGCAGGTCACAATCCACACATGGCAAAGAGTAGGAAATGACTGATTTGAATGAGTGCGTTTGTGGAGGGGAAATTGAGGCAGGAAGTAAGCTTTTGTTCCAGAAAGGCCTGGATTAAAATCTAGACTCTCTGATTTATGAATGTGTAACACTCTCTTGGGATATTTGCTTAACTTTGCCAGGTCATGTTTTCCTCACTTACGAAATAGGTAGAAGAATTCCCGTTTTATAGGACTGTTTAAAAATGAAAGACAACAGTGAATGGGGGACTCCTCTGGTGGTCCAGGGGCTAAGACTCTGCGCTCCCAGTGCTGAGGGCCAGGTTCGTTCTCTGATTAGGGAACTAGATCCCACTTGCTGTAACCAAAGATTCCTCAAGTCCCAACTGAAAGATCCTGCATACTGCAACTAAGACTTGTAACAGCCAAATAAATAAATAAAATATTAAAAGCTGAGCTGTTGCTGTTTAGAAACTAAATAATACTACTTTCCCCAAAATCTGGGTATGTAAGTAGAGATTTTAAAATGTGCCCACATATTATATTTCTTTCTATTTAAAATTAAAAATTTTTTAAATTTATTTTTACTTTTTTCATAAAATTGTTTTCTTGGAGAATAATTGCTTCACAATGTTGTGTTGGTTTCTGCTGTACATCAATGTGAATCAGCCATGAGTACATATATGTTCCCTCCCTCTTGGATCTCCCTCCCACCCTCCTCACCATTTTAGAATTTTTAGTGACCATTGGAAACCATCTTATTTTAATGAGGCAAGCCATCCAGAGTGGTATTAAAGACAGTCTCTCTTCTTGTGGATTAAGTGATATTCCCAGTTTTATATATATCTTTACCAAGTTTTCTATGCTTATATACAAATATGTTTTTACATAGCATAGGGGTTAAAAAACAATGTATGTTTTCACTTAAAAATACATCCGAGCATTTTACCAGGTGACTCTGTATGTACCTTTAATGATTCCCTACTTGACTGAAAATGTTTTTTCATTTTTTCAGCTATGGTATATAAAAGAGCCAAAGTTTCTTATATTGAATGTTAAACGTAGGTAGTAACTAACTGAAAAGAGAGCTTTTAGTTTTCTAACGCCCTCTGAAATATTGCTTTTGTTCCTAATTGTGTACTTATAAGAAAATAAGGCTATTTCAAATAAATGTTTTATTTATAATAGAAATTTTAAGTCAAATGTTTTCTCATTTTGCTCTTTTAGAATTTAAGTGTACATGATTTCATTCCACAGCAAGTGTTTTGATGTCTTGGGGACAACCTTGTGGGATGAGATGGGGAATGTGGGAGGGAGACTCAAGAAGGAGGGGATATACGTGTATTTATGGCTGATTCACGTTGTTGTACAGCAGAAACCAATATAACACTGTAAAGCAATATCCTCCAGTTTAAAAAAAAACACAAAAATAGAGGTGTTTCACCTTTTGTTTTTTTTTAATTTGTATGAAAAATATTAATTGCACCATACATTTTTTGTATCACTCTTCAGTTCAGTTCAGTTCAGTTCAGTCGCTCAGTCATGTCCTACTCTTTGCGACTCCATGAATCGCAGCACGCCAGGCCTCCCTGTCCATCACCAACTCCCAGAGTTCACTCAGACTCACATCCATCGAGTCAGTGATACCATCCAGCCATCTCATCCTCTGTCATCCCCTTCTCCTCCTGCCCCCAATCCCTCCCAGCATCAAAGTCTTTTCCAATGAGTCAACTCTTCACATGAGGTGGCCAAAGTATTGGAGTTTCAGCTTTAGCATCATTCCTTCCAAGGAAATCCCAGGGCTGATCTCCTTCAGAATGGACTGGTTGGATCTCCTTGCAGTCCAAGGGACTCTCAAGAGTCTTCTCCAACATCACAGTTCAAAAGCATCAATTCTTCGGTGCTCAGCCTTCTTCACAGTCCAACTCTCACATCCATACATGACCACAGGAAAAACCATAGCCTTGACTAGACGGACCTTAGTTGGCAAAGTAATGTCTCTGCTTTTGAATATGCTGTTTAGGTTGGTCATAACTTTTCTTCCAAGGAGTAAGCGTCTTTTAATTTTGGTAATTATCAATTGCCTTACCCACATTTATGCAGCTAGTCACTGGTAGAACTGGGTTCAATATGTAGTGTTCCTAGGGACTTTCCTGGAACTCCAATGATTCAGACTCCATGCTTCTACTGCTAGGGGCATGGGTTGGGAAACTAAGATCCCATATGGTTTGCAGAAAGACCCTCAAAATAAAAAATATTTTTAAAAATGTAATGTTCCTAAAATTTCTCTTCTGGGTACCCCATGGCCATTCATCCTGAATGCTGAATGAATTCATGTTTCACTTTTAAGCATTTTTTTCCCCCTTGTCTTCCTTGGGGCCACTTTCTTGTGACTTTTGTTTTAAACCAGGCTGTGAGCATTTATTTTGATACCATGAACTCCTTTACCTATTATTACAGGGTCAACCTGTAATTTCAGCTGTTTCTGCCTTGACTCCTGACAAGGAGGAGGGTGGGGCCATCCAGCTAAATGCCAGGACCCTTGGGACAGTGAGAAACTGAGCGCAGAGTCAGGGTGAAGGTCAGATACTGGGGCAGGCATGAGGCAGTGCTGGGCTGGAACTGACTTGTACTGGCTCAAGAGTGCTGTTACCTTTCAGGAATTTGGGGAGCTGATTGTAAACATAGACATCCTTACAAATTAAATAAGTTAGATTGAAAACAAAGGTCATACATCCTCAAAATGCATCACTTTGTAGTTGTTTGTATTTATATTTCACCGTACTTTTGAGGTTATTGGCAACTAGTATGTCTGGGTGGTGGGAACACTGTGTAATGATGTGCCCATCTCTTCCTGACTCCATGTTCAGTGATGCCAGCTTGCTGGATTGATTGATGGATTGATATTATTTTCATTTTTTATCTTTTTTTAAATTGAAGTGTAATTGCTTTACAATATTGTGTTAGTTTCTGCTGTACAAGGAAGTGAATCAGCTGTATGTATACATATATCCCTTCCCTCTTGGGCCTGCCTCCCACCTTCCCTCATCATCCCCCACCCATCATTACATAGCACTGAGCTGAGCCCCTTGTGCTATACAGCAGCTGTCTATTCCACTAGCTATCTATTTTACACATGGTAGTGTTGCTAGATTTAAATCACCTGTGGTGGAAGTATTTAACCATGGAGAATGGCAAGTGCTACAAAATAGGCGAGTTGGTTATTGCTGTTTACCAGCAAGTCTGTGGATCAGAGTATCCTGAGGATGCCCAGTGCCGGAAGAGAGAAAGGACAGTCATCAGCCCTCACTGATGGAGGAGACAGAATCAACTAAGCAAGAAGAAGAAGGACACGCAGGGATTAAGGAGGAACCGAGATGTGAGGCAGCTGAGGCTGATGGGGCAGATGGAGAAGAGAGACTCCTACACATGCAGGAGGTCAACAGGATGTAGGAGAAAGACCTTAAAGATTTCATGGTTCCTTCTCCACGGATTTTAAAGCTCAAGCTGTGTGTGTGCTAAGTCCAACTCTTTGTGACCCCATGGAAGCATCGCCATGGATTTTAAAGCTCAAGCTGTGTGTGGGCTAAGTCCAACTATTTGCGACCCCACGCACTGTGGTCCACCAGGCTCCTCTGTCAGTGGGATTCTCAAGGCAAGAATACTGAGGTGGGTTGCCATTTCCTCCTCCAGGGGATCTTCTCAACCCAGGGATTGAACCTGCATCTCCTGTGGCTCCTGCATTGCAAGCGAATTCTTTACCTCTGAGCCACTGGGGAAGCCCCACCCTTTAGCTAGGGAAGTGTTATTATGTAGTCAAGAGCTACCTTGACTGTTCATTTCTTCTGACCCTTGTCTTCCTTCATATTTACTGAGAATAACTGGCTGGGCAGGAGGTTTGAGGACCGCTTCTAGCTGTTTTGGTGGGAGAAAAGTAAATGTTTCAGTCCATTTGGGCTGCTATGACAAAAAATACTATAGACTGGGTGGCTTATAAACAACAGGTATTTCTTTCTTATAGTTCTGGAGGCTGGGAAGTCCAAGATGGAGGCACACACAGATAGACTGAGTTATCTGGTGAGAGCCCACTTCCTGGTTTACAGATGGACAGTTTTGTTCTTGCCATAACCCTGCCTGGTGAAAGGGGCCAGGAGCTCCCTGGGACCTCTTTTATTTGGACCCTAAATCCCTTTCATGAGATTCTGCCCTCATGACTAATCACCTCTCAAAGGCCCCACCTCTGAATATCTTCACATTCAGCACTAGGATTTGACATATGAATTTTTGGAGGACACAAATATTCAGTCTACAGCAGTTAAAGCACGTACTTTAAAACCCTGGGAGAACATCTTGAGATTTACCTGCTCAAACTGTGCTTTTTCTAGTAAAGGAAATTCAAAGAAGCTGCTACCAGTGAATTCTTCTCACTCAGAGATAAAACTGTGACTAAAATCTTATCTGAATTTTTTGAAGGATATTTTTTGTAACTTTTCCCAAGGCGGCATGGACCAATGACAAGTGATCCTTGTGGAATGTTTTCCTGTTACATATTTATTGCTATAGATGCAGGTTGTATAATAAAGCAATTAAATGCACACATGCACACACAGAAATACACAGTGACATAACTTTATTATTTCTTTTGTGCTGAGCATTATGGTAAATGTTCAGATACAAATATAATTCATCCAAACTCAAGAAATTAAAGATCTTTCAAAGAGAGAGCTTCGTCCTATAGCCTTCAGGAAACAGGCTAGAATTATGGTTCTCTGGTCTTTTAAAATTTAATTCTTGGGTAAAATTTGTGAAGATTTTGGATTAAAATGTATTCCTAGTACCAAAACCTGACTGGGATGTATTTGGCTCAAGCATCTTTATACAAGTGATACTTTATAACTGAATGGTTCACAAAATTAGTGACATTTTCTTAATAGACACAATGACAGATTTCAATGGTTGTCTTGTAGGTTAAGAGAAACACTAAAAAGAGTAATGTGATAGAATCATTCCATGCTTTGGAGCACTCGACGGACTGGGTGAACAGGGAGGTGTATTTAAGCGTGTCTGGGGGATAGCTGAGCTGGGCGGCCATGCACTGGTCCCTGTGAAGTCCTCTATCCTTCAGAGGGGTTTTTACAGATCATGATTGCAGGGGGTTTTATACTGTTTCTGCTGATGGTCACTTGGTTGTAACATCTTCATGGTGCCGTTTGTCTTAAATTATGTACATTAGCAGGCCTCAGCCTGGGTAAGAATCACATTTGATTATGAAATAGGAGCAGCTTAACAAGGATGCCTAAATCGAAGGGCATTATCTTACGTCTCTTGTCTGGTGAGCCAAGACCTGAGTAACCTCATCTCCAAGAGAAATTTTGTCTAATGTATTTTGTTGTTGCCTTTCACATTTTGAAAGTTAAATCTCTGAACTTCCTTAGGTGAAAAATGGGACAAACACATTTCCTTCCTTCTTCCAGAGTGGTTTTGTGCAAAAAAAAAAGTGGAAAACTCAAATGGACTGTAATGATAGAACAGCCACTGTGTGACTTTAATGGGATCTATCTTTGTATGAATCATAAGAGATCTTGTTGTTGTTCAGTCTCTAAGTCATGTCCAACTCTTTGCAACCCCTTGGACTACAGCACTCCAGGCTCCCCTGTCCTCTTTTATCTCCCGGAGTTTTCTTAAACTCATATTCATTGAGTCGGTGATGCCATTCAGCTGTCTTATCCTCTGTCACTCCCTTCTCCTCCTGCCCTCAATCTTTCCAAGCATCAGGGTCTTTTCCAATGAATTGGTTCTTCGTGTCGGATAGCCGAAGTATTGATATGAGATAAGAGATATGAGAACTAATAAATTCTCTCTATAGTATAATATCTGGAGCACCCATTTCTGAACACCTATTAGTGTACTTAGAAACTCTAGAGTTTTTATGAGTATCCGTGGCCTTAATTTTTCTTCTTAAGTTTTATAACAGTTTTTAGTTGTGGATGGGGGAAGGAGGTTGGAGGTGTTCATAAAAGCTGAACGCAGCTGCTTTTGTTATTTTCCGTGGAAGTTTCTTTCATTACTGATTGTTCAAGAACTGTGAGGTGGCCATGTATAGCCTGTCTCCTTGGACTTTCTTGGGCTATTATATTCTGATGAGATGTGCAACTCCTGATAAACATAAAGCAGTTTATTTTGCCCAAATAAAAAATTCCTATAGTGTTCTTGCATGCTTCAGGGACCTCAGTCTGCTTAGTTTACTGTAGTATTCTAAGCGTCGAGACCAGTGGCTGATGCGTGAAAAATTCTATATCCATATTTGTTGAATGGATCAATCTAGGTGTTGCGACTTTAAAATGAGAAAGTTGAAGATTTAATAAAATGGTTTTTGTTTTCCTATTTAAGGATTTAATGAAATTATTTTTATTTACCTTCTACCAGAATAAGAACTGATAATAAGTACTGGTACTTATTATTATCATTTTATTTTGTTTAATGGCTATCCCTCCCTCTTCCATCTTTCTCAGGGCTTCTTCATCCTGGTGTTTGGAACAATCCTGGATCCGAAGGTACAGTAAATTCTTCTTAAAAAAAATAAATAAAAAATAAATTCTTCTGCTGTTTTCTGCATTATCAGTATTTGGCCCTGAAATGCTTACTTGTAAATACGACTTATTGGGAGTCTTTCACCTCAATCATTTGTGCAGACACTTGAACAGGACATCGAGGTCTCAGCGATGCAAGTAATACTACCAGCTTTCAAGCTTTTATGGGGCTAAGCTCTTATAGTCATTAGCTCTCACCCTGAAAGCAATCCTGGTTTTTCCTATTTTTAGTTCTACAGATGAGGAAATTGAAACTCAGAGTGATGAAGTAGCTTGCTCGCAATTTCTCAGAAACCCACTCTAGCTAGCTAAAGCAGAATAAGTTATTACATCTCACAATAACATCTTTGGGAAGGTCTCTCTGTGGCTGGGAGGCATGGAGGCTATGCATAAAAATAGTTTCTGATTTACAGCACAGATGACTCCACATGAGGCTCCCCTGCCCCTTCCCACGTTGCTGGGCACAGACAGCACAGCTCGGCAGGGCAACATCAGAGAGTGTGTGCTAAGCTAGATTTCCTGCTACTGCAGCCACTCCACACTGCCTGGGGAGGATCACTGATACCGGCATCTTGCATTATCATATCTGATTGGCTGAGCCCAGGTCACATGGCTACATCTTAGCTGCAAGAGAGTCAAGTGAGGTCCTGGCTTCTACCTTAAAGAGCAGTGGACTTAAGGAAGGAAATTCTCCAAATACAGATGAGTGTGTGCAGGTGGTATGATGAAAATAAGTGGAAAAAAGGAACAAAACATCATAGTTATTCAGGCTTTTAAGATCACCCTCTTTCTATTTTATTACATTGCCTCTTGGATTGAGAAAAGCAAACCTTCTAAATCACAGATGCAAACACTCACACTGCAGGGCTTATTTTTTATTTTTAAAATTTTATGTATATATTTATTGTACCATCAATGCTGTTTTACTCTTAAGTGAATCTGCAAGGTCTGTAAAAGACATTTCACAGAAGTTCTTTTGTTTTCCCATGAGAATACAATACCAACCTAAAAGTAAAAGAGGTAAGGGTTAAGAAATGAGCCCTTTAATCCTGATATCTCTATGGAATAGCTGTGTGCTGCTGGAGAGTCCTTAACTCATGAGCCTTAGATTCTTCAAATGGATCATAGACATAATAATGCTTTTCCTGCCTTCTGTGCTACTCCGTCACTTCGGTTGTGTCTGATTTTGTGATCTTATGGACTATAGCGCACCAGACTCCTCTGTCCTTGGAATTATCCAAGCAAGAATACTGGAGTGAGTTGCTGTGACCTCCTGCAGGGGCTCTTCCTGACCCAGGGATGGAACCCACATCTTCTCATTGCAATTGCATTGCAGGGGCATTCTTTAGCTACTGAGCCACCTGGGATGCCCTGCCTTCTCTGCTGCTGCTGCTGCTAAGTTGCTTCAGTTGTGTTCGACTCTGTGCGACCCCATAGACGGCAGCCCACCAGGCTCTGCTGTCCCTGGGATTCTCCAGGCAAGAACACTGGAGTGGGTTGCCATTTCCTTCTCCAATGCATGAAGGTGAAAAGTGAAAGTGAAGTCACTGAGTCATGTCCAACTCTCAGCGACCCCATGGACTGCAGCCCACCAGGCTCCTCCGTCCATGGCTAGATTAGGGCAAAGAACAAATGCAGTTTTGCAAGTGAAACTGCATAAAAAGCACTTGAGGTTTTATGTAGTTACAGACCATATGATTACTTTTTAAGTGAATTGAATACCACAGCTAATATTTGTAGTCAAAGTATCAACAAGAGCAATATTACTGTTGGTCCCGCCAACAGTACTTGCTGGAAACACACTCTCACCATAGTGTTTGCCGGTCTCAAGCATATGCATTAGTTCTTCATAATCTTCTAACCCTTAATTGCTTTTGTTAACCCCTCAGATAAGAGATGCCTTAAAGGATCGAATAAACTCTGCACAATGGATCTCCAGGATATCAGAGGTAAAGCCTTCACGTTCATTTTTGCATTTAAAAGTTTGACGAGGTAACAGCCACATTGGAGTTTCTGGCACCTGGAGTGTTGCTCAAAGCATCACCTAACACTTCTGTGGTATGGACTTTTCAGAAGAGCTTTGTGAGTGCCTCTGTGAGCTGTTCAGATTCTAGGTGGAGCACTGGGACCACAGCCACAGAGAGAAAGTAGACTTCAATGCATTAGAGGAGAGTGACAAGGCAGCAGGGCCTGGAGGGGCGACCCTCAAACTATGGAGCTGGAGAGCAGGTGATGAAACAGAGAAATGAGAGCAGATGGAAAGTCTTGGGTCCCCATGACAGCTCACTCATTCATTGGGACTCTCATCAGTTGAACCATATTCAAGGTGTGACAATTCCAGAAGAACAAATTCTGACCCTACACAAAGATTTTCCTAATATCAATAGCTTGATGTTCAGGAGGGCTTGTTTCCATGGTTACTGGAGTTGTAAAAGGTAAGGGACCTGGAGGAGGCGTGGCAACCCTCTCCAGTATTCTTGCCTTAGAAATCCTGTGGACAGAGAAACCTGGTGGGCTACCGTCCATGGGGTCCCAAAAAGAGTTGGACATGACTTAGAAATGAAACAACAATAGAGCTGATTAACAATATTGTGTTGGTTTCAGGTGGACAGCAAAGTTAATCAGTTATAGACACCAGTTTCAGTTCAGTCACTCAGTCATGTCTGACTCTTTGTGACCCCATGGAGTGCAGTACGCCAGGCCTCCCTGTCCATCACCAACTCCTGGAGTTTACTCAAACTCAAGCCCATTGAGTCAGTGATGCCATCCAACCACCTCATCCTCTGTTTTCCCCTTCTCCTCCCACCTTTAATCTTTCCCAGCATCAGGGTCTTTACAAATGAGTCAGCCCTTGGCGTCTGGTAGCCAAAGTATTGGAGTTTCAGCTTCAATGTCAGTCCTTCCAATGAAGTCAATTTCCTTTAGGATGGACTGCAGTCCAAGGGACTCTCAAGAGTCTTCTCCAACACCACAGTTCAAAAGAGTCAATTTTTCAGCTCTCAGCTTTCTTTATAGTCCAACTCTCACATCCACACATGACTACTGGAAAAACCATAGCTTTGACTAGACAGACCTTTGTTGGCAAAATAATGTCTCTGCCTCGTCTAACTCAATGAAACTATGAGCCATGCCGTGTAGGGACACCCAAGACAGATGGGTCATGGTGGAGAGTTCTGACAAAATGTGGTACACTGGAGAAGGGAATGGCAAACCATTTCAGTACTCTTGCCTTGAGAACCCCATGAACAATATGAAAAGTTATAGATATAGATGTATTTATTCTTTTTTCAAATTGTTTCCCTATTTAGGTTATTACAGACTATTGAGCAGAGGTCCCCGTACTATACAGTATGTCCTTGTTGGTTATCTATTTTAAATATAGTAGTGTGTATCTGCAGAGAAGGCAATGGCAACCCTCTCCAGTACTCTTGCCTGGAAAATCCCATGGACGAAGGAGCCTGGTAGGCTGCAGTCCATGGGGTCGCCAAGAGTCAGGCACGACTGAGCCACTTTACTTTCACTTTTCACTTTCATGCATTGGAGAAGGAAATGGCAACCCACTCCAGTGTTCTTGCCTGGAGAATCCCAGGGACAGGGGAGCCTGGTGGGCTGCCATCTATGGGGTCACACAGAGTCGGACACGACTGAAGCGACTTAGCAGCAGTAACACCAGCAGTGTGTATCTGTCAATTTCAAGCTTCCAATTTATCCCTCCCTCCCACCTTTCCCCTTTGGTAATCATAGTTTATGTTCTATGTCTGTGAGTCTGTTTTGTAAATATGTCCATATGTATCATTTTAAGATTCTGCATATAAGTGATATATGATATTTGTCTTTCTCTGTCTAACTTACTTCATGTAGTATGCTAATCTCCAGGTCCATCCACACTGTTGCAAATACCTTTCGCCTTACTCTTCCTGAAGCTTAGGTCTCCTTCCCAGTCCTTGGTCTGCTTACCTGGAAGATGGCTGATACTTTTACATGCTTTCCAGCTGGAAAAAAAAAAAAAAGCCAATTTTTTACTGAGAAGAAACATTAATAATTATCTAAAGCAATGATTTTCAAAGTTGGCTGGATATCAGAAGTAACTGGGAAGTTTACAGAAAAATGTTGCTCCACCACTGCCATCCCCCGAGGTTTTAATTGGATTGTCTGCACTGTGACTTGGATTTGGGAAGACGCATAAGCTCCCTAGGTGGTTCTAGTGTAGTCACGGTTGAGACACACTCATCTAAGCCTTCCTGAAGTATCTCAGGAATGTAAATGTTTGCCTCCAGCTAGCCTATCTGATGTATTCCCATCTCTTCCCTGGGGTCTGCCTGGATGCTCTCAGGAGAGAGGTCTGACTCTTCCAATCTCTTTCAGCTTAGTTTCACTCCTTTACTTGTGTCTGGTATTTATCCATTCGGCTACCATAGGGAAGCTCTGCTCTTTGGTGTTATAGAAAATAGTTATTTTCCCCCCTCCTTCTCTTTGTGTGTTTATATGCAAGGTAAGGCAGGATAATACCCAGAATTTCATTATTAGCTTGTTGATTGTCTGAATCAGTGGTTTTCCAGGCTGGCTGCACCTCAGAAACACCCAGAGAGCGTGTAAACAATACCACTGTCCAGGTTCCACCGAAGAAATTAAACTAGAAAGTCTTAGAGTAGAGCTGAGTCATTATTATTATTTTTAAGCTCCCCGGTGATTCTAATGTACTCTTAGGGTAAAGAATCACTGGTCTGTTGAACTTCCCTGGTGGCCCAGTGGCTAAGACTCCACATTTCCAATGAAAGGGGCCTGTGTTTGATCCCTGGTTAGGGAACTAGATCCCACATGCTGCATTTAAGACCTGGCACAGCTAGATAAAATAATAATAAGTGTTAAAAAAAGAGAATCACTTTTCTGGGTCCTAGGCTAATTTGTTCTTACCTTTTTATGTCCTTCCTTCACTCTGCCACCAGCTGTAGCCACTGTAAGTTGGTGTTTTAGCCCTACTCAGAGGAAGTACTCTTGCCTGGAATATCCCATGGACGGAGGAGCCGGGTAGGCTACAGTCCATGGGGTCACTAAGAGTCAGACATGACTGAGTGACTTCACGTTCCCTTTTCACTTTCATGCACTGGAGAAGGAGATGGCAACCCACTCTAGTGTTCTTGCCTGGAGAATCCCAGGGACGGGGGAGCCTGGTGGGCTGCCATCTATGGGGTCGCACAGAGTCGGACACGACTGAAGCGACTTAGCAGCGGCAGCAGCAGAGGAAGTATGCTATCATCTGTCTCCTCCTCTCCTGTCTGTAGGTCTCTGACTTCTGGGTCACCATATCCTACAGTCCAGATTTAAGTCTTTCTCCTTGGGCTACCTGCCTGGGAAGTGTCAGTCCCAGCTCCCCTAAACTGTAATAATAAACATACCTGTTTGCATTCATTTTATATCCTATGTGATGAATTAATCTATGTTTACATAGTGATAATTCCACCAGCGAGATGATATTTCCAATCCACAACATGTACCTGAAGCACAAGGATAATTTAGACCCAGGTACATCGCAAGGTGGTGATGGTCCTGTTGAGAATGTCAGTAGTTGAGAAGGAGCTGTTTGAAAATAAGGCCATCTGTACCATTTTTTAGATTCCACATACGTGTGTTCATATCTGACATCTGTTTTTCTCTTTCTGACTTACTTCACTCTGTGTGACAGCCTCTAGGGATATAGCTCAGGGAGCTCTCTACCCAGTGCTCTGTGATGACCGAAATGGGAAGGAAATCCAAAAAAGAGGGGATAGATACACGTGCAGTTGCTTCACTGTCTTCTACAGTAGAAGCTAATATAATATTGTAAAGCAATACTCCAATAAAAGTTAATTTAAAAAGTGGAGTCGTTTGAAGACTAGAGATTTCCTGTTTCACTCTCTCCCATGCCAGTCAACTGCCTTCTCCCCACCTCCGTCTCAAACTACAGGCTTCAGGAGAAGCATCCAAGCCATGCAGGAGGAGAATCTCTCATACTAGCCTATTTGCATGTTGTCAATGGCTCTAAAATAAAAAAGGACAGGGATGGGGTGAAGGCCAGAAATAAACTGCTGTCCATGTGCTTTAAAAAAAAATTGAGATGGAATCAATTTACAATATTATGTTAGTTTCAGGTGTACAACATAGTGATTTAATGTTTTTATAGATTATACTGCATTTAAAGTTATTACAAAATAATGGCTTTATTCCCCCATGCTGTACAGTATATCTTGGCAGCTTATTTATTTTATACCTAGTAGTTTGTGCCTCTTAATCCTCTACCCCTCTCCTACCCCCTCCCCACTGGTATCTACTAGTTTGTTCTCTATATCTGTGAGTTGGCTTCTTTTTCTGTTCACCGGTTTATTTTTCTTAGATTCTACATATAAGTCATAACATACAGTGTTTGTCTTTGTCTGACATGTTTCACTAAGCACAATACTGTGCTTAATGAAATAATTCTCCATGTGCTTTGAATAATTATGATCATGTTAATGATTGAATAATTGAACAGACTGCTGGTGACAAGTCCACTATCCTTTGTCTTCCTCAGAATGTCTCTTCTGATTTCTCTCGTCACCCCACCAAAGTGCCACGCTAGTAAGCCAGGCTATACTCCTAACTTGGGAGGTGAGTACACACCACAGGGGACTCCATATACATGGCCTGTATGCGACATTTCTTGGGGAAAAAAAAAATCTCAATTGGATTCATGCTAATCAGAAATGATGTTTTCTTGATTGAAATGATTCTTCTCAGGCAATCTACTCTCACCTAGCTCTGATTGGAGATATATTCACACTTCTAATTCTTGGACGTCTGAAATTGTTGCTGTCCCTGTAAAACAGTCAGGCTTGTCCTGCGGGAGTGCCTGTAAATCGGCCTGAGTCTTTGAGAGGGGAGTGAGCAGAGGGATCTGTGGTCCCAGCTGCTCCTTCTTCCCCTCCTTTTTATTCCCCATCCCCAGGACATCCTCCATTACATCAACAACATCCCCACATTTCCTACGGTCACCCTCTGTCTTCTCTAGTGTTAAAAGATCAAGGAATTATGATACACACTGTCTGTGGGAGGCCTTGGAGATAATGCAGAAGTCAGTTTTCATTTGCAGGAGGGTCAGAGACAGAGAGAAAGAAAGGGAAGGGAGGCACAGGGGGAGACAGACAGACAGGGACGCTTAGTGACATGAGATGGCAGCTCAGAGATGGAAGAGCAATCAGACATGTGCAGTCAAGACTTCCAATCCTCTGTCTCTGTGTCCCTCTAGATCTAGAGACAGAAGACCAGGCAGGGAGATGGAGACATCTACAGCAGGACCCCTACTTTCACAGTGAGACAGAGAGGTACAGAGAGAGGCTGAGGGATGCAGAGAGAGACATAGAGAAATACAGAAAGAAACAGAGAGAGCAACACACACACAGACTCACACAGACACATGTACAGTGCCAGAGAAAGAATTATAGAAAGAGCCTTCCTCCCTGATCCCAGCACATCAGGGCTCTAGTAGCCAGTGTGGCTGAGATCTTCTGCAGCAACCCAGGGCCTTGGTCAAAAGAGAGGTCTTTTCCAAGAGGAAAGGGCGTGGTCCAACTTGGAGACAGACATGTTCTGTAACAGCTTTTGCAGACAAGAGAACAAAGCTGATTCCTGGATTCCCAAGGGACTTAAAGGGAAGCGAATCTTCATTTGCCAAGGGGGCTCTACCCAAAGGGGCTTCTTGTTCAAGAAAGAGTCAATCCGTGACAGTTGTCATGATGCTTTTAGATGTTGCTGCTTGTACGTTAAAGATGTGATTGTCTGTTCTTGACCAGGTCATACATTTCAGGAGTGGCAGAGACCCCAGGAGAAACGTCCTGATTCGTGTCTTCTTGCCTCCGAAGAGTATGAAGGACGCCTCCTTCTTGGTGGTGCTGACAGAGGAGGGCACGAAGAGAGGATGGAAAGCCCCTCTGTCTAAGCTGTTCAGTGTTGCTGATGTTTTCCCCATCCACTGTCTACATATATATGCCATGCTGGGTATCCAACAGTGGACACCAGAATCCTGGTCTTGCCAGGGTCTCCAGCTTCGTGTTGTTAGAATCAGGAAGAGAGCTCTGGCTTGTCTTGGCAGTGGTGGCCAGGGATGTCACCCAGCTAGATTCTATAGGTGGCTGAGGGAGGGCCCTCATGCATAGTCACCAACATTGGGCCGACTCTAAGTAGGTCATTGTTCTTTGGACAAAAAGAATTTAAGGGCCAATATGTGCCACTCCTCCACATTTAAATTGATTGCATGGTCAGCCTAGCGTGGGCTTAGATACAACTTTTTTGGCCGTGAACCA
This sequence comes from Budorcas taxicolor, assembly GCF_023091745.1. Classification (NCBI taxonomy): domain Eukaryota; kingdom Metazoa; phylum Chordata; class Mammalia; order Artiodactyla; family Bovidae; genus Budorcas; species Budorcas taxicolor. The sequence continues at coordinate 38,937,116 of NC_068920.1, read as the reverse complement.
AGCAAAAAGCATTGAGCTTTTGAACCAGAAAGGTGTTTAAGTTAAGGAGACTGAAGGCTGGAGTGATAAGTAACAGCTAATAGAGATTTGAGCCAGAGGTAAAAACCCAAGTCTGTTGGTTCCTAGCCCTGGACTTTCTCCTCCAGACTACGGAGCCACCAGGGTCTCTCTGTCTACTCTGACTGTGTAAGAGGTGCTTGTGTGCTAAGTTGCTTCAGTGGTGTCTGACACTTTGTCACCCTATGGGATGTAGCCTGCCAGGCCTCTCTGTCCATGGGCTTCTCCAGGCAAGAATACTGGAGAGGGTTTCCATGCCCTTCTCCAGGGGATCTTCAACCAGGAATCGAACGCATGTCTCCTGTCTCCTGCATTGGCAGGCGGGTTCTTCACCACTAGCGCCACCTGGGAAGCCCATGTAAGATGAACCCCCACCAACAATATGGTGTTTTGAAACCTGGCATGAGAAAGGAGAAATATTATATGTCAAGTAGAGAGCTACTGATTTTCTTACCTTGTATGTAAACCAATTCAACATTCAAATCAGGAGCCACCTGATAATAGAACAGTATTGCAGATAAAAATCCTTCTGGAAAAAAAAAAAAAAAGGTCCTTTTTAAAGCAAGCACACAATCAGATGCAGAAGAAAAAAAAATAGTGGATAAAGGGCAAGGGGCAATGAGTAGCCCTTAGTTATCTCCCCATGAAGTCAGTACTGGGACTTTCCTGGTGGTCCAGTGGTTAAGAGTCCAAGCTCTTGATGCAGGGGGGCTGAAGTTTGATCCCTGGTCAGAGAACTAGATCCCACATGCTGCAACTAAGAGCCCACATCCTGCAACTGAGACCCTGCCCAGCCAAATAAATAAATAAGTTTTTAAAGTTATATACAAAAGAAGCCAGTATTAATGATGTCACATTACAAATGGAAAAGGGCAACTCACTTTATGAATCAGGGGTGTCATTTTTTTTTTTTAAACACAGAAAACTGTAGTAAAACTTTTTTATTCTCTCTCTCTCTCTTTTTTACTATAGAAAATTTCCTCTAAGTAGGAACGTTTAAGAAAGCAAAAATATAATAATCAGAAGGTAGGAAAATATACCAACCGGGAGAATGAGTCATCTTCTAAGTGGTATTGTTCATCTTGGGACAACAATTGCACCCTTTGCAAATGAAGTCAGAAAGAAGCTTTAATTTGACATTTCCCAGTATCTCTGTAGGGTCTCTTCAAGGGAACAGAATGGAGCAGACACAGTTCTTGTTTTCCCAATGCAGAGATTTCCATATGAAGAAAGGTCACTTACCCCAAATCAACATATTGAAGGAAGGATGCGATGTCATGGAGCTAGATGGTTTTAGGATTTATAATTCTGAAAAAATCTTTAGAAAAGACTGAGTCCAAGTGCCTCCATTTGCAGATGGAAAGTCTGAACACAAGAGAGAGGGGTTGAGAGACAGAGAGAGGGAGAGACTGGCCTTTCATCTGTACTGTGTATTTGGCAACCACATGTCATGTGAAAGCACACTCTGCTCCCATGCACTCACTCCCTGAGAGAGGAGGTGCGAAAGACTCTATTTTGGGGTTATTATTCATTAAGAAAGCCTCATGGAGGACTTCCCTGGTGGCCAGTGGTTAAGACTCAGCACTGCCAGTGCAGGGGATGAAGGTCAGACCCCTGGTAGGGAAACTAAGATCCTACTTGCTGCGTGGTGTGACCTAAAGATAAAAAATTATTAAATAAAGGCTCATGGATGCTAACAGAGAAACCCCACTATCATTTGACGATCCCTTGGTGAAGTCCACCCTCCCTCTTGCGGCCCACACTTCAGTCTGTCCCATCCTGAAAGGTGACAAAGAACTGCATGGATCAGGCTGACCGTGGAAGACCCAGGGTGGAGATACGTGGAACACCCTGTTCTCACCTCACCAAGGAAGTGACTTGGTCAGGTGGCTCAGGAGAAGCTGGTGCTAGTGGCGTCTAAGGCAGATTCTTGGGCAGAGCACTTAGTACTTGATACTCGTTGGGACAGTTATTTAAATTCCTGGGACTTAGGTTTTCCCAACCAGAAATTGAGAATAATGGAGCTTACCCTATAGGGCTATTGGAAAGATTAAATGAACAAATGTAGATAAAATACTGAGAACAGTACTTGGCAAATAATAATTGGCCTTAAAATGTAAGCTGTTTGTATTAGAGTACCTATGAATTCATGTATGTGCAACACACATACAAACAGCAAACAGCCATGACCTTTTGCATGAGTGTGGACGAGACACTCTCATAGGAGTTGGTTCACTGACATCTAATTTCTTCTCTTTTTAAAAAAATTTTTTTGGCCATGAAGCATGTGGGATCTCAGTTCTCTGATCAGGAATTGAACCTGTGCCCCCTGCTTCAGAAATGCGGACCACCAGGGAAGTCTTGGTTCACTGGCATCTAAATGAAAGTGTGGAGCATTGGATTCAGTTTCTTTCATCAGGGTGACCAGCCAGCAAAGGCTACTGAAGGATCTTTTCATTCAGTGTTTACAGAATTGTGTTACTTGGTATCCTGCCCTGGAAAGAGTATATTTCAGAGACTATGCATGTATCCAGGGCTTTCTGTGTCTGAACTGTGCATCACTTTTTGCCTTCCCTAATCAGTCCAACCAGAAGTGCTGATTCTCTCCACTGATTTCTTGCAATATGTATATCTGGGCCATTCACTGTTGAGTCAGTATTTATTGTGTAGTATTATTTACTCTTAGCCTTCTTGTGTGCATATATTTTCTTTCCCAGATAAGACCATAAGCCTTTAGAGACAGATTTACCCTTGTTACTCGATAAGTCACTTGTTTTGTAGGTCCAAAGAGCAGAACGAGGTGCTTTGTACATAGAATGTTTAATAAAGTCCTCTGATTACACAACCGAAAGTTTGATGACACTGATTTTTCAAAATTTCCAAATGACACGGCACTTAACTATTGACCTAAATGGAACGACCTATTTCCACAGGCATCGTCTCCTTGAGCCTCCTGATACAACAGACATGACAAAACTCCTCTCTCTTATTTCTTCTTCATGTCTACATCTCCCCTGGTAATAGTCAAATGAAAGTTTGCAACAGTTATATGGAGGAGCCAGGAAGGTAGGTTAATGGGAGGGGCTAGAAGTGGGAGGTGTGGGACCATTTGGGGGTGACAAGGACAATCCAACTGACCACCCTGCCCCAAGTCAGACCAAGGGAAGTTTCCCACAGGCGAAATTCTCCATCTGAATTCCCCATGGCTGTGCACCAAGGTAGAGCCTCAGTAAGAACTCCTTGGACAAGTCATTAGAAAATAAACCAAAGATATTTTTGGTGTTAAGGCAGGGATTGGATCATGTCCTAGCCAGTGTTTTCCAAGTTTAACGTCAGTACAGGCAAAAATGGGGTCTCCTTTTAACAATTTAACATCAACAACAACAGTGGCAGAATCTTGCATTTACCACCCGCCTGTCTGAGTTCTCATTACCCCAGTAGGTGCAACAGTCTCATGTGATTATCTGAGATAAAGAGGAGGAAAGAAAGGACAAACAACTGACTCATTTTAATGGATTTGTTTCAGACGAGAGGAACCTGTAATTTCTCTCAGGCGTGTCTGACCGACCCGCTGAGGAATGAATCACAGACTTACACAAGCCTCGAAACCCAGGGCAGGTTTACAGTTCTCACATCGGCTTCTCACCGAGGCTAGTGAGCACCAGGGCCTCCTCGGCCTCCTTTCAAACATGGAGAAGATAGATCGCAGCCGCTGACATCGTGGGGGGAGCCAGGGTGGACACAGTGATGGTGGGGCGCCCTTGGGGGGAGTCCAGCGCCGACCCCCTGCTGGGCTGCCGGATTTCCTGGATGCCGTGAGTACACACGCCACACCAGCACCTTTTCCTGCTGAAGACAGGACTGTCGTTAGACATATCCCAGAGTGGGGAAGATGTGTGATTTATGATGGTATTTTCTGGAATGCTTGACTCTGCAGGAAACTTCCCTCTTATTATTTAGAGATTGGCTAACTCAGATCTGGAGTATTTCCTCAGTCTCTTTTACATTGGTTTCTCTTTAAAAAGTCATTTGTCATTTGCTCTAAATTGCTCACTCCTAGGGCTGAAAATGGCAATTAAATCCTCTGTTTTCCAATAGTCTCCCTTGCTTGATAATTGGATGAGAAAACTAGCTTTCAATTTGCTTATTTAGGCTGAGTATAAAGCTAGATGTTTTCTTTCTTTCTTTCTTCTTCTTTTTTTTTTTTAATGAAGCATGCTTTAGTAGTTTCTTCTTTTAGTGGGACTGACAAAGCTGCCCTTAAAGGGGAAACATTTCCTCCACTGAACTGCTGAAACCTTTTTGCAAAGGCATCTCACCCTCATTTTGCAGCCAATACTATGTCATTTGATGGCATATATTCCTTATACTTTGAGGGCAATTCTGGGACCTCTAAAGTGTGCATCTTAAGATGCTATTTTATTTCCTTAAGTGTCAACTCTCCAGGGAACTTTCTTCACGAAGCAGGGAAATTGCCTGTCTTATCAATTTCTTTAACTTCATGTAAGTATCAAGATAGTTGGTGAGATGCTGGAAACTTTCCAATTCTGAGATGATGTGATTATTCAGACTTCTCAGAATTTGAATCCAGACTGCAATTTTCAGAGAAGATGCTAAACTACAAAGGCCCTGGCTGGACGCCATCTAAAATAACCTAGGATGAGATGTTTCTTCTAGCAAATCTTTCATATCTTTTTCTTCCCTCAAGGCTCTCTATGAATCAACTCATCCATGGCAAGGGAGAATCCGTAAGAGAGACTGAATATATTCTATTATCGAGGCCAAGAAACACACAAGCAACTTGCCATCTGGCTATATAATCAGAGTCTTAATTACACTAGTGGAATAGACAGGAGATTAAGCTGAGGGGAGCAACACACACACACACACACACACACACACACACACACATACCCCAAAATGTGGGTCACCCGAACTCTTAAGTTCCTCACCCTCTAGTTAACCTTTCTGAATTGATCCTTCCCACCAGTGGGATTGGCTGAGGAGTATGTGGTGAGGTGCCATCTAGAAGGTTTAGAAAATGAGTTTTCTGTTCCTCTCACCTTGGGGTGAATTTCAGTGGAGCGCAACGCTTTGGGAAAGTGTCCAGGGAGTTTACAAACATTCTCAGGCAGCTCACCTCTAAGCGTTTTGCATGAAGAGGTTTGAGAGTTCACACATTTCCTTGCATTCCTCCCCGCCTGACTGCGCTTACAGTTCCCAGGTTGCACTTCCTATTATTTTCTTGGCAAGTCCTGATGCCAGCCCTCGCTCAGCATGTTCAGACAGGCAGGGAGCTCCTGAGCCTGTGTGAATCACCTGCTTCAATACCATCTAGCCTCTAGTATCAGAAACAGTTCCAGGACCCACGAAGGCTGACTGTATTTTTGAATTCTAACGCAATCAGAAACTCAGTTCCAGGTTCAAGGAAGATGGGACAGTTAGAAGATGGTGTTTAAACATAGCCAGCATCTTCTAGATCTGTCCAGGGAAACAGTATTTTGTGATTCCCGACTTTGTGGCGACAGTGTGGAAAGACATTTGCACTGTCATACTTGTGGCTGCTGCTGCTGCTAAGTCGTTTCAGTCATGTCCGACTCTGTGCGACCCCATAGATGGCAGCCCACTAGGCTCCCTATCCCTGGGATTCTCCAGGCAAGAACACTGGAATGGGTTGCCATTTCCTTCTCCAGTGCATGAAAGTGAAAAGTGAAAGCGAAGTCGCTCAGTCGTGCCCGACTCTTAGCGATTCCATGGACGGCAGCCCACCAGGCTCCTCCGCCCATGGGATTCTCCAGGCAAGAGTACTGGAATGGGGTGCCGTACTTGTGGAAGACATCACTAATCTGGCAGCGCATAATTTCCTACTGAAACTAGATGAGACCCCAAAATCTTTTTTTTACATAAGGCTCCACATAGTAGAGCAAAGAGGAGGTCCATTAGACTGGGTGCATTTCAACTTACATTACCAGGCTCCAAGTTTATCCAAGGGAAGCTTGGCATGCTGCAGTCCATGGGATCGCAAAGAGTCAGACACAACTGAGCGACTGAACTGAACTGAAGTTTATCTAGCATTACAAATATGCTCATCTGATCCCCTAAGATAGGAAAGTTATCTTGTGATTTTATTTTTTAATTAATCATTGAATTAATTTATTTTTATTGGAGCGTAATTGCTTTAGCAGGCTTGCACATTGGCTCAACAGGTAAAGAATTTGCTTGCAATGCAGGAGACTCAGGAGCCGAGGGTTCTACCCCTGGGTTGGGAAGATCCTGTGGAGAGGGAAATGGCAACCTACTCCAGTATTCTTGCCTGGAAAGTCCCATGGACAGAGGAGCCTGGAAGGATACAGTCCAAAGGGTCGCAAAGAGCCAGGCATGACTGAGCAACTGAACGTTTATAATTGCTTGACCATGTTGTGCTAGTTTCTGCTGTACAAGGAATTGAGTCAGCCATCTGCATACATATATCCCCTCCTTCTGGGACCTCCCTTCCACCTGGGGAGAATGATCTTGTGATTTTAAAACAAAAACATCAGAAGCTGGCCTTATTCACTCCTTTATTCATTTCTCCAACAAATATTTACTGAGGTTATTATACACCTGATGCTCTGCTGGATGCTGGGGACAGAGAAATGTCCTTCTATGTTTACCTCCTAACTAATGATAACCTGAGTTTCCCACAAGGTGCAGTCTACTTTCTCCAGGGTTCTGGGGCTAAAAGCATTAAGCCCAGTGCTGTGCAGACCCCATGTCCCTAGGGCTCAGAGCACAGGCAGTGAATGATGTGCGAGCTGCCTATGGCTGTGAATTCTCCAGCAAGTTAAATCCTGAGATGCAGTCCCTCTGGGACTTTTGAGTGCACCTGTATTTTCCTTTAAGCCTCTGAAGGCTGCAAACACTATATTCTCTCTCTCTCTCCGAAGTAATCACCTTGTTAGAGCAAGGAGCCTGGCTTCCATTCAGCCACCTAGAATGGCTGCTTATTATTAAGTGAAAAGCAGGAGATGATTCACACCTCTATGAGGATGCACAAAAAGAGAAGGGTTGCAGGAATAAGGAGGAGTAATTGGAAATTTTCTAGTTCCTGAGAAGCTGCCATTCCAGATTGCTTGTTGCTTTTATTTTTTTTTTAATTTTATTTTTTAAAGAGTTTTTTGATGTGAACCATTTTTAAAGTCTTTATTGAATTTGTTACAATTCTGTTTCTGTTTTTTGTTTTTGTTTGGTGTTTTGGCTGAGAGGCATGTGGGATCTTAGATCCCTGGTTAGGGATCAAACCTGCACACCCTGCACTGGAAGGTGAGGTTTTAACCCTGGGCCACCGGGGAAGTCCCCTGATTGTTGCTTTTATCTCTGAAATAAATCTTCTTCTGGATACTTTGGAACAAAGTGTGGAGTTGCCTTTATTGGGTGACTAGCAAAGAAGCTGGAGGGAGTTTCTTTGTAAATCAGATAGCTATTTATTTGCCTAATTACCACAAATGGCCTCTGGTGAGAGTTCTTTTGCATCTTTCTTTTCCTCTTTTTTAGTCTCTATTTCTGAGGCTCTCTTGCCCTCCCTTGTGGTCATCCCAAACTTCTGACTGCCGTGTATCTGTGCCTGCCTACCTTCCCTCTCTACTCTGAGCATCATCTCGAGTTAGGATAATTCTGGCTTATTTCATGGACTAAAGATGACCCCTACACTGCCTCTTTCTTTCAGGATGTGCTAACACCAGGACTATCACCCTCTGCTGGGCTACTTTGCATCACAATTTGAGTGAATTAAAGGAATTAGCGCAGGACTAGCATGGGGTGAAGTAATTCAGTCGTGTCTGATTCTTTGCGACCCCACGGACAGTAGCTTGCCACGCTCCTCCATCCATTGGATTTTCCAGGCAAGAATACTGGAGTGGGTTGCCATTTCCGTCTCCATGGGATCTTCCTGACCCAGGGATTGAATCAGGGTCTCCCGCATTACAGGCAGACCCCTTAACATCTGACCACCAGGGAAGTCCCTGGTGGTAGCATGGGGTAGGGGTCTGACAAAGGCATGGGAAGCCCAAATCTGGGGACATTAATGTGTTCCCAAATAGCATACTGTCTTTGGATAGCAGCTTTCAATGCGCCCAAGGCACTTTTGATGATGTAGTGAATTTGGTAAAACCTGGGTGACGGTCTAGTCACTTCAAGAACTCTCGGAACTTTGCTAGATGAAAGCATGTGTGTGTGAGGGGTGGGTGGTGGTGGTGCTGTACGCAGTGTTTCCCAAATGGACTTGACCACGGACCCCCTTGCTCTTCTATGAGACCAGAATGCCTTGGCAAAATCCATTAGACACCAAATCCATTAGACACCAAATCCATTAGACACCAAATTCAGCCTACTGAGAGTAAAGCAGAGAGATTTCCTGAATTTGTAGAACATTTAAGTATATAAAAGTCCTCAATGTTGTTTTTCTTCCATCCTTTTTCTCTTTACCTTTTGATGCCTGGAAAAATTGTTGCCCAACAGATGGTGGATAATATGCATTGATCCCGTGATAAATATATATGATTGCAGCGCTAGTCTACTACTGGGCTGGAGCTGGCTTGTGCTGCCTCAAGAGAGTTGACTGTTATGTTTTAAGGAATTAAATTATATAAATATACCCCTCAAAAGAATTTTCCATATTGGTTGCATTTCAACTTGAGATTTGGACCATTGAGATGAAACAACGTGAACCCAGAACCTTAAATTAAAAAAAAATGCTAGAGTTTTCTAATAAGACATGAGTTAGAAATGAGATTCTAGTCCAACCGTGTCATTTCAAAGGTAAGGAAACCAAGGCATGGAGCATTTGTGAGATTTGCCCAAAGCCATCCAGCAATTCGTGAGAATTAGAAGTCTCCTACCTTTGGGCTTTTTCAGTGAAAATCACACTCCCTTGAATTGAAGTGTCTGGGTATTTACAGAGCTTGAGGATGAGTTTTGACCTAGCTATCTATCTTTTTAAGTAAAAACTGAAATTGCCTCATTGTTATATTCATTAGAAAGAAATCATTTACTCAACCAAGTTTCTCAAGAAGAGCTGCTTCCTTAGAAATAAACAAATAAAAAGCTTTCTGGACACACACAGCATCAGAATTTATGGTCAGCTAGTACTGAGTCAGACTTTTAGTGCTGCGTATGTGAGAGCTCAGTCATGTCTGACTCTTTGAGACCTCATGGACTATAGCCCACCAGGCTCCTCTGTCCATGGGGTTATACTGACAAGAATATCTGAGTGGGTTACTGGTTCCTACTTCAGGGAATCTTCCTGACACAGGAGTTGAACCCGTCTCCTGCAGCTCCTGCACTGGCAGGCAGATTTTCTTTTTACCACTGAACTATCTGGAAAGCCCCTCTTATAGTGCCATAGTTCATCAGTTCTAAGACAGGCATTTTTTCCTAACCTTTCAACATTTCTGAAATTGGAATATATTGTACAATCAGTGACACGTCACAGTTTAATAGGCAAGCTTTTTTTCTTTTCCTTCCTTAGTGGACATGAAAATAATGATGTTGCTTACAATGTTGGGTTCAATGAAACATGATAATTTAATTCAGTGTAGCAATGTCAGTTTGGGTACTTTCTTGTTTCCATCTTTACATGTTTATCTCTAGTCAGGCATGGACATGAACATAAATATATGTGCATTTTGGTCCATGTCATTTCTCATATTGTCTTCAGTGTTATTTTTTTCCCTTTTAGAAGGCATCATTAAGCCTAACCAATGGATTTAAATTAATGAATCACTGAGGAAAAGATATGAGTATTAAAACCTCAAGGAGAATCTTACTATATGTAGACATTGTGCTAGGCCTTGGAGAGGCATTTTATTTGTACTTCCAGAAATTTTTCAGCTTAGTATTACACAAACTCAAAGTTCTAGTTATCAAGGTTTTGTGTGTATTAGTCGCTCAGTCATGTCTGATGTTTTGCAACTCCACAGACTAATGTAGCCTGCCTGCCTCCGCTGTCCATGGAATTCTCCAGGCAAAAGTACTGCAGTGGGTTGCTATTCCCTTCTCCAGGGGATCTTCCCAACCCAGGGATTGAATCCAGGTCTCCTGTGTTATAGGCAGATTCTTCACTGTCTGAGCCAGCAGAGAAGCCACCATCAAGTCTTTACCAATGATTAATCTAAGAAAACGTGTTTCCTCCATTCTTTTCTGTACAATATCAACCTCTGATTATGGATTATGCTGGCAGTGCTCCTTATTATTTTTTAATTCCTCATTCTCAGGGGTCTTAAGCTTTCTCCACTGCTCTGCAGAGCACTCTGGTTTTGGCCTCAGCCAACATCTGAATTCTGATGGGAGGGATTCCATCTAACTCTTTCTGGTGAGAAGAGAAACAACCCAATTGGAACTAACCTAAAAACATCTATCCATCTGACTCATCCCCATCGTCAAACTGGACAGAAGTAAGAATGCTATGACTTCTCTTGAGTAATATCATTAAACAGTATCTCCCAGCATTTGTAGTAACTGAAGGAAATTTACCATATAATTATCATACCAAGTGGTATGTGGGTTGCACATACCAGACAATGATAACATGAATGATTAAGTAGCAAATTAACCTCAAACTAACCAAGAGTGCTTAGTTCAAAATTTGTGCTCCTTATGTGTATGCTTATGATTTCATATTGCATAAATATTTATGCCAGTAAAATTTTTCTTAGTTTATATGAATACATAAAATGTATCATTTCATAGTCTTCCACCCACAAAGAGCATAATGGTCTACAGAAAATGCTATGGCTATTGGGCTATCTATTATTCAAACATTTTTTGGAACTATGGCCCTGGAGGCCCTAGCATTGGTTGGGGAATATTTTTGGATTCCATAAATCACATCATGTCACTATGCCAAACTCTTGAATTTCTTCCAGCAAGATTAGCTTTAAGCAGGATTCCTGTAATGAAAATAATGAAGAATAAGAGTGGCCTCTCACATGAAGCCTTAGATAGCAAGCATTACTATTTATAAATGCCTCCCTTTGGCTTGACTTTGATCATTTAATTGTGCATTTCAAACAATGCTCTCCAGGTAGAGGAGAATCGCACTCACCCATCAGTCCTATTCTTTGGTTCTGAATGTAGATATCTTTTCTCCCTGAGAAGTGTACCTGGGGAAGGAGATTGTGATCAGATTGTGAAGAATAGCAAAGAGAAAGGATCAACAAGACCAATTCAGCAGAAGTGAACAATTTTTGACCTGACAAGGAAAATGAATCTTATAGTCTATATTTCTATTTTTCAGATTGCAAGTTACAATCCATTAGAGGTTTGTGAATTCAATTTAGTGGGTAACAACCAATTTCTGAGAGAATGTCAGATAGAATAAAGTGGAATACAAGATAAAAATTGTGACTATATCAGAATGTCTTGCTTCCAGATAGGAAGAATAGTATTTTAACATAAAAGTTTTTTTTTTTTTTTCTGATAAAGAAGGTTTTATTTTTTTATTTTTATTTTTTATTTTTTTCACATTATTATATTTTTTTGCTCTTTATTATTTATTTATTTAATTTAATTTTATTATTATTATTATTATTTTTACTTTATTTTACTTTACAATACTGTATTGGCTTTGCCATACATTGACATGAATCCACCACGGGTGTACATGAGTTCTCAATCCTGAACCCCCCTCCCACCACCCACCCCATATCATCTCTCTGGGTCATCCCAGTGCACCAGCTCCAAGCATCCTGTATCCTGCATCGAACCTAGACTGGTGATTTGTTTCTTACATGATAGTATACATATTTCAATGCCATTCTCCCAAATCATCCCACCTCTCCCTCTCCCACAGAGTCCTCTCCCACAAAGTCTGTTCTATACATGTGTCTCTTTTGCTGTCTCGCATACAGGGTTATCATTACCATCTTTCTAAATTCCATATATATGTGTTAGGGCTCAGATGGTAAAGCGTCTGTCTACAATGCCAGACACCCGGGTTTGATCCCTGGGTTGGGAAGATCTCCTGGAGAAGGAAATGGCAGCCCACTCCAGGACTATTGCCTGGAAAATCTCATGGACAGTGGAGCCTGGAAGCCTACAGTTCATGGGGTTGCAAAGAGTCGGACACGACTGAGCGACTTCACTTTCACTTTCTTTCACTTTCACATACTGTATTGGTGTTTTTCTTTCTGGCTTACTTCACTCTGTATAATCAGCTCCAGTTTCATCCACCTCATTAGAACTGATTCAAATGTATTCTTTTTAATGGCTGAGTAAGGTCCATCTAGTCAAGACTATGGTGTTTCCTGTGGTCATGTATGGATGTGAGAGTTGGACTGTGAAGAAGGCTGAGCACCGAAGAATTGATGCTTTTGAACTGTGGTGTTGGAGAAGACTCTTGAGAGTCCCTTGGACTGCAAGGAGATCCAACCAGTCCATTCTGAAGGAGATCAGTCCTGGGATTTCTTTGGAAGTAATGATACTAAAGCTGAAACTCTAGTACTTTGGCCACCTCATGTGAATAGTTGACTCACTGGAAAAGAGAGTCAATGCTGGGAGGGATTGGGGGCAGGAGGAGAAGGGGACGACAGAGGATGAGATGGCTGGATGGCGTCACTGACTCGATGGATGTGAGTCTGAGTGAACTCTGGGAGTTGGTGATGGATAGGGAGGCCTGGCATGCTGCGATTCATGGGGTCGCAAAGAGTTGGACACGACTGAGCAACTGAACAGAAGTGAACTGAATACTCCATTGTGTATATGTACCACAGCTTTCTTATCCATTCGTCTGCTGATGGACATCTAGGTTGCTTCCATGTCCTGGCTATTATAAACAGTGCTGCAATGAACATTGGGGTACATGTGTCTCTTTCAATTCTGGCTTCCTCAGTGTATATGCCCAGCAGTGGGATTGCTGGGTCATAAGGCAGTTCTATTTCCAGTTTTTAAAGGAATCTCCACACTGTTCTCCATAGTGGCTGTACTAGTTTGCATTCCCACCAACAGTGTAAGAGGGTTCCCTTTTCTTCACACCCTCTCCAGCATTTATTTCTTGTAGACGTTTGGATTGCAGCCATTCTGACTGGTTTGAAATGGTACCTCATTGTGTTCTTGATTTGCATTTCTCTGATAGTGAGTGATGTTGAGCATTTTTTCATGTGTTTGTTAGCCATCCGTATGTCTTTGGAGAAATGTCTATTAGTTCTTTGGCCCATTTTTGATTGGGTCATTTATTTTTCTGGAATTGAGCTGCATAAGTTGCTTGTATATTTTTGAGATTAGTTGTTTGTCAGTTGCTTCATTTGCTATTATTTTCTCCCATTCCAAAGGCTGTCTTTTCACCTTGCTTATAGCTTCCTTTGTTGTGCAGAAGCTTTTAATTTTAATTAGATCCTATTTGTTTATTTTTGCTTTTATTTCCAGTATTCTGGGAGGTGGATCATAGAGGATCCTGCTGTGATTTATGATTTATGTGATCTATGTCAGAGAGTGTTTTGCCTATGTTCTCCTCTAGGAGTTTTATAGTTTCTGGTCTTATGTTTAGATCTTTAATCCATTTTGAGTTTATTTTTTTGTATGGTGTTAGAAAGTGTTCTAGTTTCATTCTTTTACAAGTGGTTGACCAGTTTTCCCAGCACCACTTGTTAAAGAGATTGTCTTTAATCCATTGTATATTCTTGCCTCCTTTGTGGAAGATAAGGTGTCCATAGGTGTGTGGATTTATCTCTGGGCTTTCTATTTTGTTCCATTGATCTATATTTCTGTCTTTGTGCCAGTACCATACTGTCTTGATGACTGGCTTTGTAGTAGAGCCTGAAGTCAGGCAGGTTGATTCCTCCAGTTCCATTCTTCTTTCTCAAGATTGCTTTGGCTATTCGAGGTTTTTTATATTTCCATACAAATTTTGAAATTATTTGTCCTAGCTCTGTGAAAAATACCACTTGGTAGCTTGATGGGGATTGCATTGACTCTGTAGATTGCTTTGGGTAATATACTCATTTTCACTATATTGATTCTTCCAATCCATGAACATGGTATATTTCTCTGTCTATTAGTGTCCTCTTTGATTTCTTTCATCAGTGTTTTATAGTTTTCTATATGTAGGTCTTTAGTTTCTTTGGGTAGATATATTCCTAAGTATTTTATTCTTTTCATTGCAATGGTGAATGGAATTGTTTCCTTAATTTCTTTTTCTATTTTCTCATTATTAGTGTATAGGAATGCAAGGGATTTCTGTGTGTTGATTTTATATCCCACAACTTTACTATATTCATTGATTAGCTCTAGTAATTTTCTGGTGGAGTCTTTAGGGTTTTCTATGTAGAGGATCATGTCATCTGCAAACAGTGAGAGTTTTACTTCTTCCTTTCCAATTTGTATTCCTTTTATTTCTTTTTCTGCTCTGATTGCTGTGGCCAAAACTTCCAGAACTATGTTGAATAGTAGCGGTGAAAGTGGGCACCCTTGTCTTGTTCCTGACTTTAGGGGAAATGCTTTCAATTTTTCACCATTGAGGATAATGTTTGTTGTGGGTTTGTCATATATAGCTTTTATTATGTTGAGGTATAACATAAAAGTTTTTAAAATATAAAGATTATTTATTTTTAAATGTTTATATAGAGATAGCTTTATACACACATATTTTTGTCAGTACACACTGAGTCACAATGTAAGATCCATTTATTATTGTGTTATGGTAAAAAATTTTTGAAAGCTCAGTTCAGTTCCGTTCAGTCCCTCAGTCATGTCAGACTCTTTGTGACCCCATGGACTGCAGCACATCAGGCTTCCCTGTCCATCATCAACTCCTGGAGCCTGCTCAAATTCATGTCCATCAAGTTGGTGGCGCCACCCAACTGTCTCATCCTCTGTCGTCCCCTTCGCCTCCTGCCCTCAATCTTTCCCAGCATTGGAGTCTTATTTAATGAGTCAGTTCTTCACATCAGGTGGCCAAAGTATTGGAGTTTCAGCTTCAACATTAGTCCTTCCAATGAATATTCAGGACTGATTTCCTTTAGGATTGACTGCTTCATCTCCTTGCAGTCCAAGGGACTCTCAAGAATCTTCTCCAACACCACAGTTCAAAAGCATCATCTTGAAAGCTACAGGAGAATTATATGTAAAACATACAGTTATTTTTAAGACAACTCATACTGGTACTTCTGTTACTTCTCTTTGTGAGGATCAGTTAAAAATCTATCTTAAACAATATTGATACTGAAAACTGCCTTCTGTGCCTATCCACCAATTGGTTGCGTACGTGAAAACTTCATTCTACCCACACTGTAAGACTGTGAATTCCACAGTTCTATTTCAACACCTATGCAAATCCATTACTGACTTTGCCTGTCATTCTGCCATGTCCCCTTTCCCCTGCTCAGACTTGTTCTACAAGATGATGGTTTAAGTCAAAATATACATTCCTTCTGTTCATTGGTTAGGAGCTCAAAGACAATTTTAAACTAAAAGACAACTTGGAAGCCTTCTTGTAAGTGCCCGTGGATCGTCATCTCACCAGAAGGCACAGTGGCGTCATGAAAGTCCCTCTTAGTCTTGACTCCAACCAGGAAAGCTTTGATCCAAGATCCATGAGTTTTGTCTGCTTCCTGGTTACAGTTTTCCTCAGGAGCCTAAATAGATCAGAGTGAGTGCATCTCCATTAGAGCATAAGGAAATTTACATTTGCTGTGGACTCAGTGGTTGGTTAGCTGACTAAATATTAGGTTAGTTATGTGGTACTGTCATCTTCAGCTCTATCCACCCTTGTCTATTGCAGGTGAAGATCCTCATGTGTGAAAATGAAGTCCCAGGCAACCACGATTTGCTGTTTAATATTATTTCTGGCCACAGAATATTCTCATAGTAGATTCCATATCCGCACAAAAGTAAGTTTGATCAATTCTTATGTGGTCCCATGAGAAATCAATCAGTTCCTGAGATGATTGATTTATGATAAATAACATGTCATTTCAAAGAAATTTTCTAGTGATTACAATGCTATCCTTTCTGATGGCAACTTTCTAAAGAAAAGGACAATGAAAAATTGAGAGGTGGCTGGGGCTTGTGACAGTACAGTATTGTCACAGGGTGCAACAGTTTAGTAGAAAAACCACTTTGCAAGCCATGGAGTATGTAGACAGGCAGCTCTTGAGAGACAGAAGCACTAACTTGGCAGTCAAGGAATTTAGGTTAAAACCTTAGGTTTGTCTGTTAGCCGCACGAGTTGCTTCACTTCTCTGGGTCTTAATTTCCTTACCTAAAACACGAAGAGTGTGTTTTCCTCTTTTAGATTTTTACAGTCCTTTATAGCTACAAGATGCTTAGTCAGGAAGTTGTGTCTGACCCTTTTGTGACCCCATGGGTTGTAACCCCCCAGGCTCCTCTGTCCATGGGACTTTCAAGGCAAGGATACTAGAGTGGGTTGCCATTTCCTTCTCCAGGGAATCTTCTCAATGCAGGGATTGAACCCATGTCTTCTGCATTGGCAGGCGGATTCTTAACCACTGACCCACTGGGGAGACTTGGGTTTGATCCCTGGGTCAAGAAGTTCCCCCTGGAGAAAGAAATGGCAACCCATTCCAGTATTCTTGCCTGGGAGATCCCGTGGACAGAGGAGACTGGCAGGTTGCAGTTCATGGAGTTGCAAACACCCTTACCAACTAACAACAGCAACAGAGCTACAAAAAGATTCTATTATTGCAACCTAGCACTCATTCCTAGTATCTGCTTACTTCTTTCTCTGTGTATTGGGTGGACCATATTAGTTCCCTATCATAGCTACAGTTAACACAAGCAAAGAATGATTTAGTGCTCTAATTGTCATCACTGTGCTCTCCATGGGTCCTTAAACTTTCCAACAGATGTACCTAATCCCCTGACTTTCAGAGCCTATGTGACCACACCCAGTTTCTAGCCGTCACTGCGGGCAGCGTGTTCTCTGTCAGGGCTCACATCCCTTCAGCAAATTTCTGCAATATCAGGTGCCATTTTCTTCCTAGTCCTGAACACATTTTCTCTTCATATTCACATGGAGTCTCTAAGTTAAGATGAGAGAGAAGAGTCCCACTGTAAAGAAAACCTTTGAGAATTTATGTTTTACAGGATGGAGATAAACTTCAGAGTCCTGAAAGAAAACCCAAGACTGGAAGAATTCAAGGTATGTAGCTGCAGAACAGTCTTCTTCCATTTGAAGACTCAGCAGAATAAAGGAAGGGCATGGATATGGCAGATCAATCCCCAGACTACAAGTTTTCACACAGAATAACAATCTCAAATAAGTTCTAAATGTTAAACATCATCAATAGATTTTCTTGCAATTATACTATTACCCACAGCATAGTCAGTGAAACAAGTTGGCAGATATTCATACATGTTCTAGAATAGTAGATGAGCTGCTGCTGCTGCTAAGCTGCTTTAGTCGTGTCCGACTCTGTGAGACCCCATAGACGGCAGCCCACCAGGGTCCCCTGTCCCTGGGATTCTCCAGGCAAGAACACTGGAGTGGGTTGTCATTACCTTCTCCAATGCATGAAAGTGAAAAGTGAAAGTGAAGTCGCTCAGTCGTGTCCGATTCTTAGCGACCCCATAGACAGCAGCTTACCAGGCTCCTCCGTCCAAGGAATTTTCCAGGCAAGAGTACTGGAGTGGGGTGCCATTGCCTTCTCTGAGAATAATAGATGAGAGTCCTTTTTAAAACTCTAAAGGGAAATCTGAACTAATGAGCTAACAAGAGGCAGAAGAGTAAAGAGGACAGGATCATTCATTCCTTCCTTCAAAGATAATTTCAAGGTTCTTAAAAGCATGTAGCACTCTGAGGCTGAGCGATCTATTCAAGTGATGTAATAGGTATCATGTTGGTGAAACTGACAGAGGATAAGATGGTTGGATGGCATCACCAACTCGATCGACATGAGTTTGAGTAAGCTCTGGGAGTTGGTGATGGACAGGGAAGCCTGGTGTGCTGCAGTCCATGGGGCTGCAAAGAGTTGGACATGACTGAGCGATTGAACTGAACTGGCAAGACTGGTTACCCTGGAGAAGTGAGCGACAAACTGTGGAACCATCATGAGAAGTAAGATAGTGAAATCCTATGGTTCTCACCCACATAGATTACTGGGATCTGCACAGTCATGGCCAAGTATATTTGTAGGGGCAAATACAAATCTATACATATTTGGAGCTTAGAAAGAAAAGAGGAGAGAAATGTAGCTAATGTGCATTGAGCATTTATGACAACACTGATCTAAGTGTGTACAAGATGCTGTCTCATTCAATGTTTGTAAAAAAACTATGGCATTACCTTCAAACTATATGAATGAGGAAATTGAAATGCACTTGGCTTAAGTAAATTGCAACAATGGATACACTTGGGTAGATGTCAAAGAAAGATGCAAAACAACCTGCTTCTATCCTCCTGTCCAAGTAATGAATATTGGTCATCAATATTCTTTGGCTCACAGCCAATAAGGCACTTCATTTTGTATTTATTTCAATACGTTGATGGTTCTCAGTATCATCTACTTCTTCCTACTGCACTGCTGCTATCTGAAGGCAATTCTTCCTGGGAATACTTCAGCAGCTTCATCAAGTCAATCCACTCTCCTCATGGGCCAAATTAGGCTGCTGCCAGTTTTTTTGAATAAAGTTTTATTGAAACCCAGCCATGCTCACTCATTCACACATTGTCTTTGATTGCTTTTATGCTACTAAGCGGAGCCGAGTATTTGTGACAGAGACCATATGGCCCTCAAAGCTGAAATGTTTACTCTCTGGCTAGCTTTGTTGTATTTAGCAAAAACATAGAATGTCTGGTGAAATTAAATTTCAGATAAGCCATGAGTAATATTTCATGGGTTATACATAAATGAAAAATTATCCACTGTTTTACTGAACATTTTTAGTCGGTTCTCTTTATTCGTGGATTCTGTATTTGCATCTTCTCCAAATCAGCACTCATAGTGCTCTCTGAATTATTAACAGACATGCACAGAATAACATAAAAATGGTCAGCCAAGGTGCATGTCCTCAGTTGAATGAGGTGGCACTTGATCTTCCTACTATAAACAAATGTTTTTTTGTGGTCTATGTAGTGTCACATGTTTTGTGGGTTTGTTTTTAGTTGGTGATTTTGCTGTTTAAAATCGCCCCCAAATATAGTTCCAAAGTGATGTACAGTGTGCCTAAGAAGGTTAGGATGTGCCTTGTGGGGAAAATATATGTGCTAGATGAGCTTTGTTAATGTGTTGTCACGAGTTATAGTGCCCTTGGCTGTGAGTTCAATGTCAGTGAATCAAAAGCATATATTAAATAAGGTGTCTTTAAATGGAAACACACAAAACAAGCTTATATAGTGATATACTGATCAGTTGGTGAAAATGTTGTGAGCAGAAGCTTATAGGAACCTAACCTTGTATTTCTCCTAGGATCTGGAGATGGTTACGTATTCACTAATTCAGTGTTTGTGGCAGTGATTTTATAGATTGCAACTGCTGCAAATAATGAGAATTGAGTGTATCTGAAAACAAAATCAATATTTAACTGACATTTAACCTGTATTTTATCTGGCAGCTCTATTTACCTGGTCCTTTACAGAAAAGCTTACTAACTCCTGCTCCATGCATGGTTGATTATCTTTCACAATCTAATCATGTTTCCTGGTAACTCTCATATATGCACAGAATCCAAGGTCTTTCAGGACTTGACCCTGCCTATCTCCCCACCCTCATCTCTTGCCACTCTCCCCTCAGACACTCTGAACCAGTCTTTATGAATGACCCTCCTTTCCACATGTTCTTCACTCTGTCCAAATATCAGCTTCACATTCTGCCTGGCAGGTCTTAGTGGTTGGTGGCTGAGAACACAGTTCAATGTCGCCTCCTCTGGGAAGCAACCCCCAAGCCCCAGGAAGGAGTTAGATAGCCTCGTCAACGTGTAGAAATGCTAATCAGGCCTCTCTCTCTCTTCTAAGGAAAATGCCACGGACCTTGCAGCGCTTCTAACTGCAGCCAGCCCTGTGCTCAGCACTTTCATGGAGAAATAGGATTTATCTGTAATGGAAACAAGTGGCAGAAATCAACTGAAACATGTACAAGCCTTTCTGTGGAAACACTCTTTATGGTGATGTATTTGCATATTTCATCTTATTTGCATATTCTACAAGAAACATTTTAAATGTTTTCTGTTCAGCATGACAATAAGTCTCAGATCTGGACCTGAGAAATTCTACAGAGTGGGTTCAAATTTGTTTCTTATCCTTCCTTCCTCACCCAAACTCTCAACCACGTTATTTCTCCCTCTCAAAATCTTTACTCAAAAAAAAAAAAGAAAAAAAGATCTGAAATTCATTCAGACAGTGATAAACACTTAGAGATTAAAATTTTAGCTTTAAAAATGGATTTTCAAAAAAATTAAATGTAAGCATTAAGAGGACAAGTCACGCTATCTCAGTTGACACATTGGGGTTATTCGGGGCCAGGGAAAGGAGGGAAGCTAGGTGGACTTTTGTTTTCCAAATGTTCTCCATGATTGGTTTTACAAAGAGCAAGGACATCTTTCCTCTGACATGTGGTAATGGGAGATATTTGTGTAATAAAAATTTTTAAAAGACAAAAAAAGAAATAGCCTCCAGTGGGAAATATTTTTATTTTTATTTTTTTTAAATAAAAAGGCTTTCAAAACAAACAAAAAATATGGATTTTTATACCTCTTATGCTAATCAGTTAAGCAACTGAATTTGTCTACAGTTAAATTCATTTTGATATCTTTTTCTCATACTTTCAATCACTTGACCAAAGGAAGACAGAGGTGTGTGTCCCAGAAAGAATAAAAACCCAATGAATAAAACAATTCTCAATTAAAATATTTTATGTTGTATCCTTTCACTTAGCCACTGTTTCCTTCTGCCTCTCCTTCATCCCTGTAGAAGCACATTGATCTCTGCATCTCCTAAAATGTCAAGTGTTTTTAGAATAGGAGTGTCAGTGCATTCTCTGTCACTTCAGTTCAGTTCAATTCAGTTCAGTCGCTCACTCATGGCTGACACTTTGCGACCCTAAGGACTGCAGCATGCCAGGCCTCCCTGTCCATCACCAACTCCCGGAGTTTACTCAAACTCATGCTCATTGAACCGGTGATGCCATCCAACAGTCTCATCCTCTGTTGTCCCCTTCTCCTCCTGCCTTCAATCTTTCCTAGCATCAAGGTCTTTTCAAATGAGTCAGCTCTTCACATCAGGTGGCCCAAAGTATTGGAGCTTCAGCTTCAGCATCAGTCCTTCCAATGAATATTCAGGACTGATTTCCTTTAGGATGGGCTGGTTGGATCTCCTTGACATGTTGGGTGCTTAATCATTTTTGAGTGAAATAACCATCTTTTTACAAACAGGACTCAAACAGTGCATCACGCCTCTCTGTGGCAGCACCGTCTATAACTCTGCACATTCTTGACTACCAAACCCCAGAGCCCATCAGGAGTGTAGCTCAAGGAATCCAAAAGAATTGCCCACTGGATTACGCCTGCATAATTAATGCTGTGAAATCATCAGAAGCAACGTCCGGAAATATTGCATTTATAGTGGAGTTACTAAAAAACATTTCTACAGATTTGTCTGATAATGTCACCCGAGAGAAAATGAAGGTATTCTTTGTTAATTTCATTTAAAAAGCTGACAATTTTTTGTTTCAAAATCTTGCACTTTAATAGTTTCAAAATAGTTTTCATGGTAAAAACTACCATAACCAGAATAACAACTCATTTCAGTTTTGGGTATGGAGTCATCCTAGTTTATGGATATGGAGTCATCCTAGTTTATGGACGTTTTCAAGAAACAGTGAAAGTGAAAGTCACTCAGTCGCATCCAACTCTTTGTGACTCCATAGACTATACAGTCCATGGAATTGTGTAGGCCAGAATACTGGAGTGGGTAGCCTTTCCCTTCTCCAGGGGATCTTCCCAACCCAGGGATTGAACCCAGGTCTCCCACATTGCAGGCGGATTCTTTACCAGCTGAGCCACAAAGGAAGCCCAATAATACTGGAGTGGGTAGCCTATCCCTTCTCCAGCAGATCTTCCTGACCCAGGAATTGAACAGAGGTCCCCAGCATTGCAGGTGGATTCTTTATCAACTGAGCTATCAGGGAAACCCCTTTCAAGAAATAAGAACATTTTTAATACAGGTTTTTGTACAGACTGAATATTTGCAAGGAACTGTCACATAATGATCCTGTGAGGAAGACTTTGACTACTGTAAAGTTTCCCAAATTTTATTTTTGTAAAATGTAATTGTACTGAGAAATGTTAGCAGAGGTTCCATTTCTTAAAAGAGAGATCTGTAGTACAGCAGATACAGGAATTCTGGGGTAAGTGAAGCCAAGTAGGTCTTATGGCAGGACTTTCTAGAGCTTTAAATGTGTTAAACTTTGGCACTCTTCACAAGGTTCGAGGGGAGGATAGGATATGGTGTGCTGTACTTGGATTTCCAGAGGACTGTTTCCTCCTTAAACAGTCATTAATATCTCATGGAAAACTTGGGTTATACAAACTGAAGTTGGAAATGCTGCTTGGGGCATATAATAAAGCAGGCAACCCTTTTCTATAGTTCATCTCATTTCATTTCATCTTATTTGATTATTTCATTTTATTTTATCTTATTATTTTTTAGTTTATATTTATTGATTTTTTAAAAATTGGGATATAGTTGCTTTACAATGCTGTGTTAATTTCTGCTCTATGGCAAAGTGAACCAGCTTCAAGTATATATATATTCCCTCTGTTTTGGATTTCCTTCCTATTTAGGTCACCACAGAACATTAAGCAGAGTTTCTTGTGCTATACAGCAGGTTATCAATATCATCAGTTATCTATTTTATCCATATTAGTGTATATATGTCAACCTTCAATCTTATTTTGTTAATTTCATTTCTTTTTTATCATATTTTGTTTTTAGCATTTCTAATTTTTTTCCTCTTGCCGAAGTCCTACTAGTATGAGATTCTAATAATCAGTGAATTTGAAGAGAAACATGTCAAATAATATCAAATCATTTGATCTTTAGAAACTTGAGGTTTTAGAAATCGACTTTGTACTGCAGTGTGTGTATCTCCAGTATCGTATCTACTTCTCTCCTCTGCAGAGCTACAGCAAAGTGGCCAACCACATCCTCAACCCCGCGGTCATTCCAAACTGGGCTTTCATTCCAGACAAAAATGTCAGCTCCGATTTGTTGCAGTCAGTGAACTGGTTTGCGAGGCAACTCCATATCCAAAATGAACCTGAGCACATTGTGGATGAACTCTTCATTCAGACAAAAGGGTTCCCCATCAACAACAAGACCTCAGAGAGAAGTCTCAGTTTCTCCATGAACTTGAACAACACAGTGGAGGGCATCCTCGGAATCATAGAAATTCCCAGGCAAGAGCTGTGGAAGCTGCCCCCAAATGCATCCCAAGCTGTTGGCATAGCTTTTCCCACCCTGGGGGCGGTCCTGAAAGAAGCCCACTTGGAAAATGCCCATCTTCCCAGGCCGGTAAATGGACTGGTCCTTTCAGTGATTTTACCAGAAAAATTGGAGCAAATCTTATTCACCTTTGAGAAGATGAACAAATCACAGAATGCCAGGGCCCAGTGTGTTGGCTGGCACTCCAGGAAAAGGAGGTGGGATGAGAATGTCTGTGAAACAACGCTAGACACCATGAACAGAGTTAAATGCCGGTGTAACTACACCAACGTGATGATGTCTTTTTCCATCCTCATGTCCCCCATATCTGTGGACAACAAAGTCCTGGACTACATCACCTGCATTGGGCTCAGCGTCTCCATCCTCAGCTTGATTCTTTGCCTGATGATTGAAGCCACCGTCTGGTCCCGGGTGGTCATGACGGACATATCATATATGCGACATGTATGCATTGTGAATATAGCTGTGTCGCTCTTGACTGCCAATGTGTGGTTCATCTTAGGCTCCAACTTTAACAAAAAGGCCCAGGACTACAACTGGTGTGTTGCGGTGACATTTTTTAGCCACTTTTTCTACCTCTGTCTGTTTTTCTGGATGCTCTTCAAAGCCCTGCTCATCATCTATGGACTGCTGGTGGTTTTCCGGAGGATGATGAGGTCCCGCATGATGGCCATTGGCTTTGCCGTTGGCTATGGGTGCCCGTTAGTCATTGCTGCCACCACTGTGGCTATCACAGTGCCAGGGAAAGGTTACGTGAGACGTGGTGCCTGTTGGCTTAACTGGGATGACACCAAAGCCCTTCTAGCCTTTGCCATCCCAGCCTTGGTCATCGTGGCTGTGAATCTTGTTGTGGTTTTGATTGTGGCTGTCAACACTCAGAGGCCCTCTATTGGCAGTTCCAAGTCTCAAGATGTGGCCATAATCCTGAGGATCAGCAAAAATGTCGCCATCCTCACCCCACTATTGGGACTGACCTGGGGTTTTGGAATAGCTACACTCATAGAAGGCACTTCCTTGATATTCCACATAATCTTTGCCCTGCTCAATGCTTTCCAGGTAAGTTCTGGGAGAGAGACTTATTTTATTGATACTACTGATACTATTAGCTACTTTTTTATTATCTTATAATTTGGTATTCTGGCTATACAACAAAATATGGCTATGGTTTAAAAATACAGAACACCACATATTCCTTCCATTTCCTTTCATATCTTACAGACATTTATCTGTGACATCACTCTGTCTATTGATTGTTGAGTTGGATTTCGATGATCAGGTTGATTGGGTAGGCATCTCCTTTTGTCTTTTCTAAAGTTTCAACGTGAAAAGACATTGACCTTCACTTATGGAAGACTAGTCTTTGGTTAGGGATGTGTGAGGCTACTTTTACATAGTATGCCTCAAAACAAGCACAATTTTTATCCTTTCTCAAGTAGTCTGGGCAATCTATGAAATAATAGTCATTTTTCACAGCATGCAGAGACGGCCCATGACACTCACTTTGGATATTAATCAGTCAGGGATTCTCATACTCCTTCCCTGCTATTCTCTGTAAAATAAATGTTAGTTGTTATTCACAGATGGATCCCAGCAATGTCACTTTCTCTGGTGCCCAGACTTCTCCTCTGTAAAGTAAAGATGGATCTAAAAGGATCTCTAATGTCTTTTCTTGCTTAACATGCTTGCTTTGATAAGATTATCCATCTAAAAGTTGTTCCACTTCATCTTGGCTACTAAGCCACTTTTGGGAAGCTGTCATTAGGCTGCTTTCTGCACCCATGAGTAATAGAAAATTTAGGAAGTTTATATATATATATATATATATATATGTAAATATATCTATTTATTTGGCAGCTCTGGGTCTTAGTCGCAGCAAGTAGGATCTAGTTCCCAGACCAGGGATCAAACCCAGAGCCCTTGCATTAGTGGTGTGGAGTCTTAGCCACTGGGCCACCTGGGAAATCTCAGAAGGTTTATATTTTTAATATATTTTAAATCAGGAGCTGGTAAACTGTGGCCTGCTGCCTATGTTTGTAAATAGTTTTATTGAAATACACCTTACACATGGGCTTACATACACACCATTTTATTGAAAAAGTTTTATTGAAATACAGCTTACACACACACATTTTGCCTATGGTGGCTTTCGTGCTACAGTGGCAAAGGTGAGATAGTTGGAACAGAGGCTGTAAAGCCTAAAACATTTATTATCCGCTTCTTTTCAGAAAAATATTTTCAAAAAAATTTTGATCAATGCTTTAAATTAAATATAACTGTTTAACAAAGCAACAACGTATTCCATATCACTATTACTCTATTTCAAAGCCTAATGTGAAATAATAAAGCCAACTTTAAAGTAATGCCAGCTCAGTACAATTATATATCTTATTCATAATTTCTTAATAACTAAAGAGAACATTTATTTCATTCTTTCCTCTGTATTGCTTTAAAGAGAAACCTTTTACTTAAGGTTTTCTTTGGGAATGGGGATCAAAAGCTCTTGGACTCACATAAATCTCCCCTGCTCTTGAAGTTATACTCACTACCTCTGATCTCATCCTACTTTGCAATTTAATTAAACCCCAGGAAATTTTGTTCTGCATTTCTCTTTCGGATCATTTCTCTCTCTATTTTCTTGATGGAAAGACAATTTCTAGACTCCCTTTAGTTACACACATTCATTTTTCTAAAACAAGGGTTCTCTGTGACTCACAATTCAGCATTTTCAGTTTTCTGATCAGTGTTTCTTCTCCATGAAACCATCCTTAGAAACCAGGCTTCCCTTCACTCTTGTGGCAGGATTCAGACTTTCCTTGCAAGGCTCCTAACTCCCGTGACTTAAAAGGATTGACTGGCAATTATTCTGACTTTGTAGGTGACCAGATAATTTAAACTCCAAGAGACCCTGGTCTTATGGGTTTCTTTAGACTTCTCTCTCTCTCTCTCTTTTTTTTATGCAGTAACTTCTTTCACCAGGTTTAGAGACTCTGTTACTGTTAAGTCACTTCAGTCGTGTCCGACTCTGTGCAACCCCACAGACGGCAGCCCACCAGGCTACCCCGTCCCTGGGATTCTCCAGGCAAGAACACTGGAGTGGGTTGCCATTTCCTTCTCCAATGCATGAAAGTGAAAAGTGAAAGAAAAGTCGCTCAGTCGTGCCTGACTCTTAGCGATTCCATGGACTGCAGCCCACAAGGCTCCTCCATCCATGGGATTTTCCAGGCAAGAGTACTGGAGTGGGGTGCCATTGCCTTCTCCGTTACAGACTCTAGCTGCCTGTTTCTTGACTTTTCCATTGAAAGTAGACTAGAATACATTTCATTTTCCCATGACACCTTCCCTGATTGTGACTTTGAATGACAAAATTTTATGTGTGTGTTACTATCATCATGAGTAAGAACAACCACCTTAATACCTGGGAAGAAAGTAAACAGATTTAATAAGTTTGAAAACTATCCTACATTTGAAGCCATTCAAGAAATATCAATCACTCTCATGCACACGCATGAAGGTGGTCCTCTTTTTTTGAGGTCCATTCAAAGAAAACACTCATTAGTGCAAGAGAATCAGTAGAAACTGAAGTTTCTAATATATGATAACTATCTTTGAACGAATCTAGAAGAGTGGTGTTAAAATAACTTCTGGGTTATGGTCTGCAGAACTGTCCCTCATACTTTTGTTGAATTCTGTCACAGGGGTTCTTCATCTTGCTGTTTGGAACCATTATGGACCACAAGGTAACTTGAATTTCTGTCACTCACTGTAAATGTTTTCCATGTGGTTGGGGGGAGCAGGAGGATGAAGCAGCCTTGATCAGAGAGGATAGTGGAGAAGAGCTGAGTTTGTCGGGTGGTTCAAGGCATCAGCTGTGGGGGGTGGAGGGGGGGAAGGGAAGAACTATACTCTCTCTTGTCCTGCTCCTTCTCAAGTCAACTGGAGGTTATATTTGAACATAGCCAGTGAAAAAAATAGAAACCATGACCAGAACTTTAATCTTAATCCTAAATCTAGTTATGATTACATCTCAACTTTTATCCAAGTTTCATTATTTTTCAAGCATGGTGCTGAACCATCTGATGCTGCTTCTGCCAGAGTTTCTGGCCTCAAAGTTTCAGGACCCAGATCTAGACCTTGAGGATGCTGTCATTTCTTCACTCTCATTGCTTCTTTAGATACGAGATGCTTTGAGGATGAGGATGTCTTCACTGAAGGGGCAGTCGAGGGTAGCAGAGGTAAGCCTTTCCCTTTCAGTCTCAATACTGGAAGGTCGGTGTTTTCAGTAGAGTCATACAGAGACAAATACTATAGCTCAATATTGGGGATTTGTTAGCAAACAGAATCAAGAGGGGATACCTTTATTCATTCATTTCTTCAGCCAACAGATTTGGAGTATCTTGTTAGAGCTTAGGGTCACTGGAAACTACCCCTCAAAAAAAGTTTCCAGGGAATTCCCTGATGGCCCCGTAGTTGGGACTCCATGCTTTCACACCTAGGGCCTTGGTTTGAACCCTGGTTGGGGAACTAAGATCTTGCAAGCCCTGCAGCATGCCGAGAAAAGAAAAAAAGCAAAGTTTCCATACTGGTTGTATTTCAACTAAATACATTTGGACTATTGAGAGAGAGACAATGTGAATGCGTAGATCATAGATTCATCAGGTGCCAGAGCTGGAAGTAAGACATGAGTTAGAAATGAGATACTAGACCACCCTTGTCATTTCATAGGTAAGGAAACCAAGGCCTAGAGTACTTATGAGGTTTGACCAGAGCGACCCAGCAGTTTGTGAGATTTAGCATTCTTCTTGCCATGGGCTTCTGCAGTGAACCACACTCCCTTGAACTGCAGTGTCCATGTATCTGAAGATCTTGAAGATGACTTTTGACCTAGTTATCTGTCTCATCAACTACCAACTGAAATTGCCACCATTGTTATATTGATGAGAAAGAAGTCATTTACTCAATCAACAGTTTCTCAATAAGAGCTGCTTTTAAAACAAACAAATAAAAAAGTCTCTGGAGACATACAGCATCAGAATTTACAGTCAGCTAGTACTTAGAGTGACTTTTAGCGCCAAAGACCATCAATTCCAAGATAGGCATTTTTTATCCACCTTTGACTATTTCTGAAATTGGTACACATTGGGTAATCAGTGGCATGTCATGACTTAATTGGCAAGTTACTTTTTCATGTTCTTCCTCTGCAGACATAAAGTATAATGATGTTGCTTACAATGTGAGATTCAGTGAAATATGACAATTTAATTCAGGGTAGCTGTGTCAACTCTGGTACTTCATGTTTCCATTGTTACATGTTTATCTTCAGTCAGGCATAGACATAAACATAAACTTATGTGCATTCCAGTCAATGCCATTCTTCATTGACATCAGTGTTATTTTTTCCCCTATTTAGAATGCATCGTTAGGCCCCACCTATGGATCTAAATTAATGAATCGTTGAGGAGAAGACGTGAGTATTAAAAAATCAAGGAGAAGCTTCGGGAAGGGAACTGGGGATATCTTTCAGAGAATGGAAACGTCTTTATTGCCAAGCACATAAATGAAAATACACACATCTTTAAAACCCAGGTCAGCTCAGTTTACTTGATCACATCTTAAGAATACATCTTTTTTTTCTTTTTTTCTGTCCTCAGTGAGAGGATGCAGTCATCATCTCCATTCTGATACAGGATATATCTTGCTGTTTCAGTTCAGTTCCGTTCAGTCGCTCAGTCGTGTCCAACTCTCTGTGACCCCATGAACTGCAGCACGCCAGGCCTCCCTGTCCATCACCAACTGCTGGAGTCCACCCAAACCCATGTCCATTGAGTCGGTGATGCCATACATCCATCTCATTCTCTGTTGTCCCCTTCTCCTCCTGCCCTCAATCTTTCCCAGCATCAGGGTCTTTTCAAAAGAGTTAGCTCTTCACATCAGATGGCCAAAATATTGGAGTTTCAGCTTCAACATCAGTCCTTCCAATGAACACCCAGGACTGATTTCCTTTAGGATGGACTGGTTGGATCTCCTTGCAGTCCAAGGGACTCTTCAGAGTCTTCTCCAACACCACAGTTCAAAAGCATCAATTCTTCGGCTCTCAGCTGTCTTTATAGTTCAACTCTCACATCCATACATGACTACTGGAAAAACCATAGCCTTGGCTAGACAGACCTTTGTTGACAAAGTAATGTCTCTGCTTTTTAATATGCTGTCTAGATTGGTCATAGCTTTCCTTCCAAGGGGTAAGTGTGTTTTAATTTCCTGGCTGCAGTCACCCTCTGCAGTGATTACACACACCTTCATTCCATTTTGCCAGTGAGTGTAGACACTAATGGTAGCCCCATTGTTGAGAAGGAAGTCTTAATTGATTGGAATCACAAAGAAACAAACACATCTCTCCCTAAAGAATTTGGTGTTCAGAATCATTCCTAAAGGGATGAGGGTGGAGTTGCCTACTCACAGCCTGCCTACTCACAGCCACCGTCTGAGACTTATTTCTACACAGGTGAAATCAGAGGAAAACAGATATTAGTCAGTGGTGCAGGGGAGGGTAAGTCTCACAGTGGCAGCCTGCAGCCTGAGAATTAAGAGCAGAATGTGGGCAGGGTGATCGAACTTGCTGTGGTTTTGCTTTGGAGAGGTGTCCTGGCTTTCTGCGTGAATACCGAGGAGTCTCAGATTTTTTTTTTTTTTTAACACCACCCAGCAGTAGGCACAACCTCTTTTACATTCCTTTCCTTTCTGAATCATGGCTCATCTATTGAGCAATGGGGCAAAGGAAGGGGCTGAAACAATCTCATGGAATGAAAGACTCTCTGAGTTGGAAGAAACTTTAAGGGCCCTCCTGGATTAGAGATTACACAAACCTGCTGTCCTGCTGCTGTGGACATTGGCACATGGTCCCCAGAAGAGGGAAGGGCTCTTTCATATACATTGACTGGCATGTACCAGGTGCTATGAAAACAGAGGGGAAAACACTGGTGTATTACCCTTAGTTAATCACCTTCATGTTTGAATTTTAATTTGAGAACTTTAAAGGGGAGGATTCAGTAGAACTTTGAAGAGCTAACGCCCCCAACTTCTGTCTGTTTCCTAGTCCATAGGGATCTTCCCTGGTGGGACATTGCTTTAGAATTCCTTGATTAGTCAGTAAGGAGAGGTAATTCAGATGACCATGTGATGTCCCAGGCAAGAATACTGGGGTGGGTTGCCATGTCCTTCTCCAGGGGATCTTCCTGGACCAAGGAGTGAACTCACGTCTCCTGCATTAGCAGCGGATTCTTTACCACTGAGACACCAGGGAAGCCTAATCTTTCCATCAAGGTTCTAATTTGATCTGTTTGGGGAAGCTTCTAAGGCCAGCAGTCCCCAATCTTTTGGGCACCAGGGGCTGGTTTAATGGAAGACCTTTTTTCTATGGACTGGGGGTGGTGATGGTTTCAGGATGATTCAAGAGCTTTACATTTATTGAGTACTTTATTCTATTGTTACTACATCAGCTCCACCTCAGATCATCAGACATTAGATGTCAGAGGTTGAGGACCCCTGTATTAGACTATCTTGGGTGGAGGAGGCTGGGCCACCTGGGGAGACGATCTCTAACCATTCAAGAGAAGAGAGGTGTAGATGAAGTCTCCACTTTAGCTACCTCAGCATATCTGGTCGACTGTATCAATAGCTGGGGACAACCAGTAGAAGACAAGGTCAGGGACTGCACCACTCAGTAGAATCAGAGGTGCTCAATGTTTGGCCAGTATCAGGAGGAAATGGAGGAAGGAGGTAGAAACACACCAACAACTTTCCCCAAAGAAACGCTGACCACCTCATTCTTCAGCTTGCAACCTCTATTTCTGAACCTGTGAAGTGGGGGATGGATGAAGATTGCATTCTTTCAGCACATCTTGGTTGGGTGACCCTGGGCCTATTGAATTCTCCAGGTAATCTTAGTCTCCCTGCTTTTTACATCTGGACCCAGGAAGAATCGGAAGAGTTCAGAAGCAGCAGCTGGCACCAAGCTGGAGGCAAAACAGGCTCAGAGGATAGGATGGGAAGCTCATGACCAGGGATCCTCCCAAGTCTAGAATGGAGGGCTGGCAGCCCTGCGAAGGTCTTTCAGTAGAAGAAAGCAGGTCCCCCGTCAGGGGGATGAGAACAGAATTACAGCTCAAGACACAGGCAACTGGGGAGCACAAGGCTGGATCCTGGTCGAGGCTGGGGTTAATCATAACGCAAAGGCAGTTTTTCAGATTTTAACCAGGACACAAAATCTTAGACTGAAGGGGTCTTGGGTCAGAAAAGGGGCCCTCCATTGTTGGAAACACCACATATCCCAGGGACCTCAGGTGGGACTGTTATCAGGAACAAGGTCTGGACACGTGTACGGAGAGGTCCGGGGACTGTGGAAGGACAGCAGCCGTGTGAAAACCGGGCCATTTTCCCCACATCCTAACTGGGGGACCCCGTCCTGGGAAGCAGGGGAGGAAAGGGAAGGGCATTTTTAACACGTGGCCAACGCTGCACAGCGCCCTCTGCTGTTCATATGGAGGGCCTGCCTTTAATAGGACCCAGTGCTGCTGCTGCTGCTGCTAAGTCGCTTTAGTCGTGTCCGACTCTGTATGACCACATAGATGGCAGCCCACCAGGCTGCCCCGTCCCTGGGATTCTCCAGGCAAGAACACTAGAGTGGGTTGCCATTTCCTTCTCCAATGCATGATAGTGAAAAGTGAAAGTGAAGTCACTCAGTCGTGTCCGACTCTTAGCGATCTCATGGACTGCAGCACCAGGCTTCTCCGTCCATGGGATTTTCCAGGCAAGAGTACTGGAGTGGGGTGCCATTGCCTTCTCCAAAAGGACCCGGTAGAGCTTGTTATTAACCTAGTGTGATTTCAGAGTCACTAGGATGGCTCCTCCGTTCTTCTGAAATCTCTTCCACATATTTGTGGTTAAACTTCACTTAAAAAATCTCTTTATTCCAAGTGAGAAACGAGATGGACAGAACAGATACCCAGAGAGAAGCACCAAGGTTTTCCTAGGAAGTTGCAAATTCAGAGCACTGAGTCATTCTAGAGATCAGGCTTACTTAGCAGAGGGGCAAGAGGGGGCCTTGAAAATTTAGGCTCGCCGGAGTGGCGAGGAGAAGGCACAAGGCACAGAAAAATAAAGCTGGGAGTTTAGCCTTCCTGCTGTGTGACCTTGAAGAAATTGCTCAATGTTTCTGTGTCTCCATTTCCTCATCTGTAAAATGAAGCTAATAATAATAGTAAATACCTCTCAGGTGTAGGGACTCAATGAGCCAACACATTCAAGATTGGTAGACTAATACCTGGTTCAAATTAAGTTATCGGGTTTGGGAGTTTTTTGTTTAGTTGTTGTATCCACCTCTTTTGCGATCCCATGGAATTTAGCCTTCCAGGCTTCTCTGTCCATGGGATTTCCCAGGCAAGAATACTGGAGTGGGTTGCCATTTCATTGTCCAGGGGAATCTTCCTGACCCAGGGATCAAACTTGTGTCTCTTGCCTTGGCAGGCAGAGTTTTTTTTTTTTTTTAACCACTGAGCCACCTGGGAGGCAAGTTGTCCGTACATGCCAGCTATTATTCTGACTTAACCAGTATGTCAATCATTTTGCCTAGGTTGCTCCATGCTTCATGGAAGTCCTGGGTCCTGGCTGGAGAGTTGAACTCCTGCAGGAGGCTGGAAGGCAGGCTGGAATGTAAAGGACAGTCATGTTTCTTTGGAAGACTTTCTATTCTTGCCAGAAATGACGCCTGAACTCTCAGTAAGAAGGTTTGCCGAGGAAAAATTGAGGAGAGCATTTGGTGACTGGGCTTTAAGGACATGGATTTATGAGCTCTTTGATCTACCCATGACCTGCAAAAGCCTAGCTTGTTGGTCAGCATTGGCAAGATTAAGACTTAATCCCCTTTCACCCCCAAGGACTTGCTCTGCGGTTCCTTGGCTCAACCTCCCATGTCTCTGCATGGATCCTGGCACTTTGGGAGGTCCGGATCTGGCTCCAGGTTTGGGGCAGGTTGGGATAGGCATGGGGGTGGGGGGAATGGGGTGGCAGGAAACATACTTTATTTACTTTGGAGACAGTTAAAGCATGCCAGGTTTCCTAAAGATAGGGAACAATAATAATAATAATAATAATAATAAAGAGGACTTTTTGGGGAGCTGCATTGTGCAGCTTGTGGGATCTTAGTTCCCTGACCAGGATTCGAACCTGGGCCCTCAGCAGTGAAACTGTGGAATCCTAACCACAGGACCACCAGGCAATTCTCAAGAGGACTTTTCAATGTGCTTGCTATTTTGCTCTGTTTTAGACCTTGAGTAAAATAATTTTGCCCCTGGGAACTTACTTTCTTCATTTGTGAAGCAGAGAAAAAAATTCTTGTGGTTATTATTATTTGTGTGTGCATGTGCGTGTGTGTGTGTCTGTTTAAACCACTGTATATATGTAAAACGATTTGGGGTGTTGTTTTAGAAATAAAAATGAAAATTTTTATTTTCTTTTTTGTCTCTTTATTTAAAACAATTATATTACAAAATAGAATATACAATATCTCCTGCATAATCTTATGCTTTCAGAAGTGAAATACCCACCTTCTTGAAAATATTAATATCTTGTTTTCTGACTCCGGCACCCAGGAGTGAAACTTAGGCAGATATATCTTAGACCTGAGTGACTCAGTTTGAAGATTAATTTTCTCCTTGGAATTTTTCTCCTCCTGGTAGTTCTCATCTTTGGACATAACTCAATGCCTCCATTGAGAAATAGACTTCTCACCCTTGTTAGGTGGTTTGGTGATACTTTATCATCTCTTTCCACCTTACCACATCCCATTCATTGCTTAAAGAGGTGTGGCTAAACGTTTGCATTGCAAAGGGCAGGCGTGGCTTTCACTTGGTGTTTGGTTTCCCAGCCCAAGTCTTCAAGAGCTAACAGCTGCTCAGGGAGTGGGGAATTGGCTTTCAAAGAGTTACAAGATCTCCGGGAAGCAGTCAGTCAGAAAGCAACATCACTTAAAGAGGCAACAGAGAAGGAAGCATATCCTGCTTTCCCACAATTTCCTCTTCAATCTTCTGCTAAGATTTAAGAGCCCTCAGCACAGGATATGATGAGACAGCAAAGAGAAGCTCTCAGCTGCTAAAACAAATGAAGAATGCTGAAACTCATTCAACAGGAAACAATCAAGTGTAGACAGAAGACATTTTAAGACAGTGGGTAGAACCTTTGTTCAGACACAAGAATGGGCTGTGAAACTCAGGAGGTGAAGACCACAAACACCTCAGCCTTTGGGCCTGGAGAATTGGGGGAGGGGGCAGCATGGATTCAGACTTGGTTCAGTGATGCCCTTTATACATAAGCCGTGTGGGCCAGAAAACAGGATTTGAAGACAGATGTGTGTTTAAATTTTTACCTTACCACCGCCGCCTTCTTTTTAATTGAAGAAGATTTAAATTTGTGATTTTCTTTGTTTACCTTTGGCTGTGCTGGGTCTTCACTTCTGCAAGGGATTGTCTCTAGCCGTGGTGAGTGGGGGCTACGCTGTTGTTTGCGGCCCACGGGCTTCTCACTGCAGTGACTTCTGTTGCAGAGCCTGGGCTCTAGAGCCCGGGCTCTGCATCCGTGGTGCACGGGCTTAGTTGCTTCACGGCACGTGAGATCTTCCCAGATCAGGGATTGCACGCGTTCCTCCTGCATTGGCAGGTGGATTCTTAACCACTGAGCCACAGGGGGAGCCCATCCTTGCCACCTTCTAATGAGTGACCTGGGGAGGCTATTTAGTCCCTAGGAGTTTCCTACTTTGGTCATCTATAAAATGGTCCTATGAAACATGCTTTATCCTATTGTGGGGAGCAAAGAAGAGGATGTCTATGAATGTCGCTGCCCCCATGGGAGATGCCTGAGAAATGTTAGTTCCCTTCTCCATCCTTCCACCTGTCTGGGGATGGGGCATGTGTGCTTTGCTTTTCCTGTGGCAGAGTTTTTGACTCTGCAGCAAGCGGGGTGGAGGTGTGGACTCACTAATAAAGAAGTGAAATTGAGGACCTAGTGCTTTCATTAGACTCAAGAGCAAGAGCCAGAGGAGGCCTGTCAATGTGCTTCTAGTGGCTTGGCCAGGTCCCCAGATAGGAAAAGGGACAGGGTTTCAGAGCAAGGAATAGAAGTTAAAACTGGATCTGGAAGCTGATGCCAGAGAGCAAAGAACTCCACCTGGGTAACAAGAGTTTTCAGAGTAATGACGCACGCAGAAGATAAGTTCCGTTCTTGAACTACTTTAGTCACTTAATCCCACAATCCAATGTACGTTTCATGGAGGACTAGTGGTCAGGGCCCTCTGTCTGGTGAAACTGAGATCGTACAAAGCGTTCCATGGGGGGGGGAGTGACATTACTGGTAAAAAGATACAGGCAGCCTCTAAAAGCTGGGAAAGGCCAAAAAAAGAATTCTCTCCTAGAGCTTCTAGAAGGAATGCAGTTCTGTCAATACCTTGCTTTTAAGGCAGCAAGACCCACTTTGGACTTCTGACCAGCAGAACTGTAAGATAATATGTTGTATTGTTTTAAGCCAATACATTTGTAGCAATTTGTTACAATAGTGATAGGAAGCTAATAGAGTAGCTACAACTACATTGTCATAAATAATTCACAGGCAATTAGTCACAGTCTTGACAGGGCAAACGATTGACTTGAATAAATTAAACACTTTAGTGCCACCTTGTGGCTGAAATCTTACAGTGAAGGACCTGAAATGTCACCTGCCCATAGCTTTCCCCCACAAAGAGCAGGCATACTATCCCCCAAGCAGGGCAGGAGGCTAATTGTGATCAGATGATGAAATAAGTTTGAAATGGTTCATACGGATTACCTAATAATACAGTGGAAAAGGAAACTCAACTTGCACACATTCAGGGATACAGCATTTTATTACATGGACCCGTGATAGAACACAGGCAGCCTGTAAGACCTGCCTACGAACCATTAGCCAGTGACGGTGGTGGCCAGCGGCTGGGGGAACTCTCATTCTATTCAAGCCTTACTTACTCCATCAAATTTATCAGACTGCTACTCTCCCAATCCTGGTTATGCACAATCAACACTTCTCAACCCTGTATTCAACCTTGTTTAACTAGAAAGCACCCTTAGATCTTTTCTGTAGAGAAAACCTGAAATGCCTGGACATGTATGGCCTATATGAGTGTCTTACTGTCACTCATAAGGACAATGAAAATTAAAAACTATGCTAAAAACTATTTCCAACCATCAGATCGGCAAAAATGCAAATGTTTGACAGCTCATGCTTTTGGAGAGATTGTGAAGAAGTAGGGATTCTCATGTATTGCTTGTTGCAGTGAAAAGTAGTATGACTTCTATGGAGGGGACTTGACAATATTTACAAAAGAACATGGGCTTCCCAAGTGGTGCTCATGGCAAAGAACATGCCTGACAGTGCAGGAGGCCCGGGGTTGCTCCTGGGTCAGGAAGATCCCCTGGAGGAGGGCATGGCAACCCACTCTAGTATTCTTGCCTGAGAAATCCATGGACAGCGGAGCCCATGGAGTCACAAAGAGTCCGACACAACTGAAATATTTGTGTGCAAAAAAATATATACTTTTACAGTAGGGAAACACTTCTAGAAATCTAGTGTGATAACACACCTCCCTGATTATTAGAGACCATATTCATAAAGTCATTCTTTATAAAGTTCCATTTTTATTAGCAGAGATTGGAATCCACCTAAATGTTGATCATTTAAGGACTGGTTGAATGAGTTATAGAGCATCCTCCCTATGGAGGCCTGTGCAAGTGCTAACAAAGAACAAGAATGTATGTTGTTCAGTAAAAAAAAAAAAAAAAACAACAGCCTACGTGCAAAGAGTTTGCATATAGTATGGAAACTCTGTATAAGAAAGAAAGAAAATTTTGAATAAATATATATGTATTTTTTGTTAATGATATATGTACACAGGAAGCAGACAGCAGGAGATAATGGGTAGCAGCAGGCCAGGGTAGGGATGAGAGATGGGCTGGACTTGATAAGCATGAATGTAGCTATGATAACAAGTTGCCACAAATTTAGTGTCTTCAAACAACAGAATTGGTCTTCCCTTGTGGCTCAGTGGTAAAGAATCTGTGTGCCAGTGCAGGAGACGTGGGCTCTATCCCTGATCTGGAAAGAACCCACATGCTCATGGGCACGTGCTAACTACTGAGCCTGTGCTCTGGAGCCCAGGGAGCCGTAACTACAGAAGCCCGCGTGCCTAGAACCTGTGCTCCAAGACAAGAGAAGCCACAGCGATGAGGAGCCAGAACCTGTGCTCCAAGACAAGAGAAGCCACAGCGATGAGGAGCTTCAGCACCTCAACTATAGAGTAGCCACCACTCCCTGCAACTAGAGAAAAGCCCACATGGCAAAAAGATCCCACATAACCAAAAAGAAATAGAACAGCAACAGCAAAAACCCCCCAGAATTTTATATATTATAGTGCTGGAGGTCAGAGTTCTCAGCTGAATGTCACCACATGAAAAGATGCCCAACATGACTAATTATCAGAGAAATGCAAATCAAAACTACAACGAGGTATAACTTCACACTGGTTAGAATGGCCATTTATCACAAAATCTATATTTTGTTATCTATTATTGTCACCAAAAGATAATAAATGCTGAAGAGCGTATGGTGCACTACACTATTGGTGGGAATGTAAACTGGTAGAGCTATTATGGAGAACAATATGAGGTTTTCTTAAAAAGCTAAAAATAAAGCTATCAGATGATTCCATAATCCCTCTCCTGGGCATATATCTGGAGGAAAACATGATTCAAAAATATACATGCCCCCTAATGCCCATTGCAGCACTCTTTACAACAGCCAAGACATGGAAACAACCAAAGTGTGAGGATATATATAGACTTTCCAGGTGGCTCAGTGGTAATTCGGGAGATAAAGATTTGATGCTGGGTTGGGAAGATCCCTGGAGAAGGAAATGGCAACTCACTCCAGTCTTCTTGCCTGGGAAATTTTATGGACAGAGGAGCTTGGTAAGTTACAGTCCATGGGGTCCCAAAAGAGTCAGACTTAGCAATTAAACAACAAATATATATGAGTCTAAAAATATAAATATATATAAAGAAGACTGAGCATTGAAGAAGCGATGCTTTCGAACTGTGGTGCTGGAAAAAACTCTTGAGAGTTCCTTGGATGGCAAAATCAAACCAGTCAATCTTAAAGGAAATCGAGCCTGAATATTTGTTGGAAGGACTGATGCTGAAGCTGAAGCTCCAACACTTTGGCCACCCGATATGAAGAGCTGACCCACTGGAAACGACCCTGATGCTGGGAAAGATTGAAGGCAGGAGGAGAAGGGGATGACAGAAGATGAGATGGTTGGATGGCATCACCGGCTCGATGACATGAGTTTGAGTAAGCTTCGGGAGTCGGTGATTGACAGGGAAGCCTGGTGTGCTGCAGTCCATGGGGTTGCGAAGAGTTGGACACGACTGAGCAACTGAGCTGAACTGAACTGGAGGAGAAAGGGACAATAGAAGATGAAATGGTTGAATGGCATCACTGATTCAGCAGACATGAATTTGCCCAAACTCTGGGAGACTGTGAAGAACACGGAAGCCTGGTGTGCTGCAGTCCATGGGGTCGAAAAGAGTCAGACATGACTGAGCAACTGAATAATAACAATTTTTATAAATAATCACAAATAGCTAAAAAGTGATAGATTAAGGATTTAAACTGATTTCAAAACCCCTATGGCTTATTTATGGAGAAGGAAATGGCAACCCGCTCTAGTACTCCTGCCTGGAAAATTCCATGGATGGAGGAGCCTGGTGGGCTACAGTCCATGGGGTCGCAAAGAGTCTAACACGACTGAGCGACTTCACTTTCTTTCTTTCTATAGTTCCTTTTGGAGAAGGAAATGGCAACCCACTCCACTGTTCTTGCCTGGAGAATCCCATGGACAGAGGGCCCTGGTGGGCTACAGTCTATGGGGTTGCAAAGAGTCAGACATGACTAAGCAACTAACACACACACATACGGCTTATTTAGTTCATTCTATGTTTTTTGTTTTTTTTCATTTAGGTACTACCTAGATGAAACCTGTACCACCATCTCTCTGGGTACCAATTATACTGCTGAATCACTCTCAGAAATAGGGACTCATATGAGTGGGTCATCTGGAAATGTTTGTCCTATTTTAAGAACAAATTAAAAGTTGCCACAGTTGGTGGTGTCTGACTCTTTAACTCAGATGAGAGAAAGTATTAATAGGAATCAACTCTGCTTATTTAAGAGGTCGGGTTGGTCTGTGGTATCCATGGGGACGCTTGAAGAGAAGCCGATTACCGTTGAGATGTGTGGAAACGAGATCGATAGTTTTCAGTAGCTGAGGAAGATTACCAGAAGTCAAGGAAGTCTTTGGCAGGGGCTGGGCAGCCCTGTGTCCTGGCCTGTCAAGCGCTTGGCAGGCGACTGAGAAAGTCTAATTGTGGCTGACGATGAGTTGTTTTACACTTTTGTCACACCTCCAGCCTCTGTGTTCCATTTTAGGAACAGCATAACTTGCCCAGCCAGAAATTGCCTAATTTAAACCCTAACTCTTACCTGTGTGAATCAAAATGACTCAGGAGGTGCAAATAAAATGTTCGTTTTATTTCTCTCTTAGGTTGTCTTCTCAGAACTGAGTCCGTAAGTATAGAAGAAACAGGTACTAGAGAACTGAATTTGGGTGGGAAGAAGAAAGGTCCCCCAGGATAATAAATCAGAGCCTACACTGTTTCCCTGACAAGAGGATACAGGGCAGGCAATTTTACAATTTATGATTATGTTTTAATTGTACAAAAAAGAGTGCCGATTCTTTAAAAGGAGAGTTGCTGCCTTTTTAATATTCTTAAAGCGTTAATAATAAAAACAGAGAATGTGTGTGTTTATCTATGTGTGTGTGTATGTTTTTTGCTCCTTTCATGTTTATTTAATAATCACAGCCTAGATTCTAAAAAGAAGACTTAAGAACTCACAAAAACTCTGCATATTCGCCTACAAAGTGAGGAACATGGAGCGCTGAGGAGCTAGACAATTCACAAGATATCACTTATTCCAGCATACGACAAAGGCTGACGTTTATAACAAAAGCCCTGAATCATCTAGAATTTCATAGCTACCATTTTTTTAAAACCAATGATTTATTTATTTTTGGCTGTTATGGATCTTTGGTGTTGCACGGGCCTCTCTCTAGTTGTGGCGACTGGGGGCTATCTCTAGCTGCGGTGCGCGGGCTTCTCACGGCGGCCGCTTCTCCTGCCAAGCACAGGCTCTGGGTATGAGGGCGCCGAAGCCGCGGCACATGGAGCCTAGAGCACAGGCTTGACAGTTGTGGCGCTGGGGCTTGGCTGCTCTGCGGCATGTGGGGTCTTCCCAGATCAGGGATCGAACACGTTTCTCCTGCATTGGAAGGCGGATTCTTTACCACTGAGCCACCAAGAAAGCCCCATAGCTAACATTTCTTATTTTTGTTTAGTCCTTTCAAATTCTGAAGATGCTTTATCATATATTTATCACATTTGACCCTCACAAACACCTTGTGTGCAGCCAGACGATAAAATTTTATTTCCCATTTATAAGTAAGGATCAGAAATACTAAAAGCTCAAGTGATGTGCCTAACGTCTATTATCTTACAAATCATCCATATTGATTTCAAATCTAATGATGGGTAGAAATATATAATACATGATCCACAAATTTCTACCATAAAAAATTGAAGATTCCTGAAATAATGGGGATATAAAATGAATGGTTTCAATTACTCAGAAACATTACATATGTGAAACATATCTTTCCCCCCAACTGACTAGGTATCGCTATATTTTAAAAATATGTTTCAATTCCTAATGTGCAGATTATTTTTCCTTGATTCCTTTCATTTCATTAGCAGAGTTAGATCTTCCTTTTTTTTTTAGTGTAGACATTTATCACTTTAAACTTTTCTCTTTAGAACCACTTTTGCTACAAGATCTGCATTACCTTTTCATTTATTCATTTATTTTTGGTTATATTATCTTCAGTTAAAAAAACTAAGGACATATGTATCAAATCGTCTTGTGATACACCTTAAAATTACACAATATTATGGATCGGTTATATCTTAGCAAAGGTGAAAAAAATCTAACCATATCAATACCAAAATGTATAGCAAGTTTCTGGCTTTAAAAAGTGAATAGTCAATTCTATAACATCATTACTGTTGCAATATTAGCGCAGGACAGAAGTCATGGTGGGAGGGTGTCCAGGCATCTGCTTCTCTGCAGAAGGGAGTAAGTGGCACCATTGGTGGCTGCCAGACTCAATATATATATTTTGACCTACTTATCTTTAGAAATCATATATCTTTCAAAAGATTTTTATACCTTTATACTTCTAGAAGAAATATATGTTAGAAGAAAGATTTTAGTGGACTTCATATGTCAGGAACAAGAGTGTGTTTTACAAATCCTTTCCATGGCATTAACTACTGGGAAATTGTAAGTCCATCTAAGTATACAAATTGTGAAGCATCTCTTTGGAAAACATGACAGAGGTCTTATAAGGGCAATCAATCCACTCTTATCCCTCCCAAGATTTTTTTTCCTTCAAAGTTCTAAAGACAAAAATTAATAGTTGGCTATGATTTTAGCAAAGATACTTAAAAAAAAACCATGAATAATAATCATTATTGTCTTGGACCAGATGATATTATTGCTTTATAGCTTAAGGGTCTGTGACTTGATATGATTATGTATTTTTTTCAGTAAGCTGTTCTTGCTAATATTAATTAATACTATTTATATTAACTTTTGGTATTTTATATGATATGAGAATCTATTTTACACTTTGGGAAAAGGTCAGCTAGTACTCAGTATATTTGTCTGGAGCACCAAACAGCGACTTCTGATCTCCCAGGTCTGACGGTTTTTAGCCAGGTCACTTGCCAGGTGGTGCTAGCAGTAAAGAATCTGCCTGCTAGTGCCGAAGATGCAAGAGATGCGGGTTCAACCCCTGGATCAGGAAGATCCCCTGGAGAAGGGAATGGCAATCCATTCTAGTATTCTTGCCTGTAAAATCCCGTGGACAGAAAAGTCTGGTGGCCTACAGTCTATAGCCCATGGGATCGCAGAGTTGGACACGACTGAGGGACTGAGCACAGCCAGGTCACTAACTATAACCACGAAAACCAAAGATTTAAGAGAAGGTTTGATGCCTTTCAATGCATAAGCAGAGGTTGGAGCATCCTTTCCCTTACTTGATACAGTTATCAGTACTTTCATATGTTTGGCTTTCTTCAGGGAGCAGTCCATTTTGATTTGTTTGCCTTCATAGCAAGTTTTATGGAAATCCAAGAAGGCAGGGATGAGAGTATTGATGCTTGTTAAATGGATCTGGTGTCTGCTGATTGAGGAATGAAAGGCTATTCTAATTGTAGACTCACAAATGCTTTTGAAGAGAGGTTACAAAGTTGGCTTTCAAATTTAGTCAATTTTGAGGTCATAAAGAAAGGCACACCGCATTGCAAAAAGATGTCCTTGCTTCTATACTCTGCCTGGAACCACTGAGAAGCTACAGAGGTCTTGGCTGCAGAATGGAGAG
This sequence comes from Budorcas taxicolor, assembly GCF_023091745.1. Taxonomy (NCBI): domain Eukaryota; kingdom Metazoa; phylum Chordata; class Mammalia; order Artiodactyla; family Bovidae; genus Budorcas; species Budorcas taxicolor. Next base: position 38,894,001 of record NC_068920.1, on the reverse strand, counting down.
CAACCAGTAGAATGGCATACATGTCACCAGCAGAGAGATGTTCAGAATTGCCCTTTAGATCTTTCTATCATGCCAGCCAGCACTGATCATGCCATCTTACGAACAGAAATGCTATTATGTATTATTGATCACTTGCTCGATTGTGCACCCTTCCAGGATAGGAGGCCGGGGCCACGATATGCTCTTTACAGCTTTCAACTAGATCTCCTACTGTCATGAATTAACAACGACAAAAAAAGAATGAATGAATTCATAAGGAGGTAAAACTCGTTAAGGTAAAAATCAGCATATTCATGAATTTGTAATATACGTATAAATTACGGGTTAAGAAGAGAGAAAATGAAGAATGGTTTATTGAGAAGCAGCATTAACAGGTTATGTTACTGGATTTTGACAATAAAGCATATAAATAAATTTCATATTTATTTGACTTAGGTATTTTGAATTTTTTTGTTCACCAATGATCCTACTATATCACATAAGATTTGAGGTAGCTTGGGAGCAGGAGGAGAAGGGGACGACAGAGGATGAGATGGCTGGATGGCATCACTGACTCAATGGACGTGAATCTGAGTGAACTCTGGGAGTTGGTGATGGACAGAGAGGCCTGGCGTGCTGCGATTCATGGGGTCGCAAAGAGTCGGACAAGACTGAGCGACTGAACTGAACTGAAAGGAAAAAGGGCTTCCCAGGTGGCTCAGTGATAAAGAATCAACTTGCCAATGCAGGAGACCCAGGAGATGCAGGTTCAATCCCTGGGTTGGGAAAATCCCCTGGAGGAGGCAATGGCAACCCACTTCAGTATTCTTGCCTGGAGAAACCCATGGACAGAGGAGCCTGGAGAGTACAGTCCATAGGGTCGCAAAGAGTCAGACACGACTGAGCGCACACACACACACACACACACACACACACACACACACACACAAAAGGGAAGAAAACACAAAATAAAAATATAATTTTAAAATAAGGTGAGGAATAATATTGATAAAATAGCAAGGCCAGATAGAGGGAAAGTTAGAAAATTTTAATCTGCAATCTTCATCATCCTGAACCTACAGGGAGAGAAGAAAAGTGTGCTTTCGTTTTTGCTACCAAGACTCTTCCAGTGTGTTAATGGGAGCCAGGTGATCTGTGAAAGTTTACTGTAACTCACTTTACTCTCCCTAGTAAGCCAATTTAATCTTTGCTCTTTAAGTAAATATAGCTTTTGTATGGCTCCTTGCCTATTATCCTTTTTACTTATGATATTGAACTTCCTGATTGCTGCAAGGGCTATTTTTTTTTTTTTTTTTTTAGAGCCCAATTAAAAGTTTAGGCTACTCTGGAGTTTGTAGAGCACAGTTCTTCTAAATCAGCCAATTGGTGGACAATATTCACACATTCTTGGTCTCTGTGAAACAAGTACTGAAAGTGCAAATATAAAGGAAAGTGTCAGTTTCTAAAATGGCTTGTTTCCTAGCCTATTTCTGCCTATATTGAACCCAAAGACAACTGAATGGTTCATTTATTTTTTCTTCTGAAAGTAGCTCCTATTTTATTTTCTAAAAAAGAAATACAAAAAGAAGAAAAAAAGAAAATCTCTTTCAACTCTCTACCAATTGGCCCAGAAATTAATTAAAGAAAATATATTTTATCTATTTACAAATCACAAGAGTTATTTTGTTAATGGATTTCTTGCAAATTAAATCCTATTATTAGATTCCCGTGGTAAAGATTTCTGGCTTTTCTGAAGGTGAATATTGAATGATCATTTCAGAAACCCCACCTGTGTGAATTAGAAATTAAGCTGAGCCTTGCGTGCATGCATGCTAGTTGCTTCAGTTATGTCCGACTGGTTGCGACCCTATGGACTGTACGCTGTAGACTGTCTGTGTGATTCTCTAGGCAAGAATACTGGAGTGGGTTACCCTCCCCTCCTCCAGGGGATCTTCCCAACCCAGGGATCGAACCCTGGTCTCCTGCATTACAAATATATTCTTTACTGCTGAGTCAACCAAGTTGAGCCTTTAAAAAAATCTAACTGTAAAGTTCAAGTTATAGTGCTACTCATCATGGTATCATGTCTTTCAATTTTTTACTTTCCTTTTTTTGTAATTCAGAAATACCATTATGTAAGATCTCACTTTTCCAAGCTAATAATAAGCATGTTTAAGAAATATTAAAATATAGCCTTTAACCATTTTACTGAAAATAGTATCTAAAATACCCTGTAAGGCCCTTTTGTATAAGATTGATTTTTAAAATGCATGCTGTTTACATGTGTGTAGGTGTGTATGTTGTTTTGAGGTCTATGTTTTTATGCAACATTTATTTCCCACATGTAGTTTTTGTTCTTTACACTTTCCATTTTAATGATCACAATAATATGTACATCTGGGACATTTTTGTTTCCTTGAGTATTATAATAGCCTTGGATATTTTTATTTCTTCTGTTTATTTTTATTATTATAAATGTACAACAAGTGTCCTCATAAGCTTTAGAACATACTTTTGATAATTTAAATTGTTTGAAAATTATCGACACTAGCTTTAGGGCTCAGCATGTGATCAATTTCAGTAAATGTTACATGTGCACATGAAAGTATGTGTTCCACAGTTGTTGAATGCAGTATTCTATACATGTTAAATAGAATGTTGCTCATTCTTGCTGTTGAAATTGTCTTCTATATCAGCATAGCCCAATAGAAATATAATGCTATTCTCATATGTAATTCTTATTTTAAATTTTCTAGCAGCTGTATTACAAAGTAGAAGAGCAGGTAATATTTATTTTAGTCATATTTTATTTCAGTGTGTAATTATCAGAAAATTATTAATGAAATTTTTTTGAATACAGCCCATCTCAATGCAGGTGCTCTATTTGATCCCTATTTATATTTTATAAAATTTATATTTGAAAAGGTAAACATAGACTCACATATCCAGATTGTTCCAACCAAATTTGACAGTTTTCAATTCCTGAATCAAGTGCCAAAACATTAATTTATATTATTATTTAATATTTATATTCACATTGACAAAACTGGTTTATCTGTTTTAGAATACTTGATCAAACTTTTGAAGCAAAAATATATACTTTTCAAAAATATGTCTGTTCAAGTTTCATAAACTGATTAACTTTTGTGCCAACTCAGTACTGTTATCACTGATTTTAAAGGCATATTGCTAATGCTTGTTAGTTAATAATGTATTGCAGGCGTATTGTTTGTTAGTGTTTATAGCCAGTCTCTATAACATTGTCGATTATAATAAAAAATCTTCTTTATGTCAATTTATGTTAGCAAAATATGTGGCAGTAAGTATCAAGAAACTTGCAAGTTTTGATGCTAGCACAAGTTTTCTTACCTCTCTAGTCAGGTTGCAATAAGCTCTTTTTTTTTCCCTTGGAACTTGAAAATTTAGCTCATTTATATGCAGTGTGATATCAGTTAGGAAACATAAATCAAACTCTCGATTTTTGTCTTTGATTATGGGATATTTGAAAGGCATTTCTTTTGTTTCAAGAACATTTTGAACTGGAGTTAGCATACAATAAATACTCATAAAAATCTTCACAAATTCAACCAATGGACATTCGCAAAGAATACAAGAAAATTAAACTCATTGGTTTTTATTTCTTTCATTAAATCCACAAATTGGTGATGCATTCTGGCATTGGAATATATATAATAACTGTGTCTATGATACTTTTTATAGAGACTATTTCCAAAAAGTGAGGAAAAATATTTTCAATATTTATCACACGTTGGAATGAAGCAGTGAGGAAAGCACGAGCACCTTGTTTATGTTTAATTTCAATAAACATGGATTTTATGCTTATGTTTAATTACAATAAACATAGATTTTGATCTAAAACATCCAGAGCACTGTCTGTTGCGGCAGAAACCAATTTTTCATATCTGGTAGAAATTTTTCTTTGACATATGGGAAAGATTTGAGAAAACCTGTGTCACCAGCTCAAATTTTTTAAGCTGTGGATTTCCAATGCTTTTTTGATAAATTGGTTAAGTCTTTTGAGACAATGCATACCCAAAATATTCATTGGGCAGAGTCTGTTAAACTGTATGACTCATCTAAAGCTAAAGAGAAGTATTGCATTTCCACGATATTGCCATACAAATCCTTGTTTAACAAATCCTTCGCCTCCTGTTGGATTTATGCATTATCCTCTGGTTTTGGCAGGATGCTGAGCTTACAAAACAATGATTTAAAAAAGAACTTTACATGGGACTTCCCTGGAGGTCCAGTGGTTAAGAATCCATCTTCCAATGAAAGGGATATGGGTTCCATCCATGGTTGGGGAACTAAGATCCCACATGCCGAGAGGCAACTAAGGCCAAGTACTCTGAAGCCTGCACACCTCAACAACTGAGCCCACACACTCTGGAGCCCCTGAGCTGCAAGGTAAGATCCTGCGTACTGCAGCAGAGATCCTGTGTGCCACAAAGACCCAACAGAACCACACCCTCCCCCGCCCCGCTCAAATCTTTACAGTTTAGAATAGCAACTAGAAACAAAGAAGGTTCAGTAAGGATATATTATAGTCTTTTTAATAATGTAAATGTCATGATCTGTACATGAGTTGGGAAAGAATTTCCAGACATGAAGCAGAATAAAAGGAGAATAAAGTTTATTAGAGCAGTGGAGGAAAGGGGGTAGCTGCCAGTAAAGCAAGGAAACTTCCTGATAGCCAAAGAGAGCCGACCCCTCAAATGTGGGTCCTTGGTCTGTTTTTATAGCTAGGGGACAAGGAGCAGGATAGAGGTCTTGCAAGATATTTCCTGATTGGATGAGGTACATATACATTCCCTACACAGGATGGGAAAAGAGTAAGGCAAAAACGTTTTTCTCAAATGGGGTAGGAGCAGAGATAGACCATGCTACTCAGGAAGGCTTAAAAATTCTGCAATGGTTACAACATTGGCAGGAAGGGCAATAAGGGTCTGTTTTTCTTCTGCTCCTGCATTTCAAGACCCTTCTTTCTCATCTGGTCTTTGGTCTTTGTGTGTTAATCACTTAGTTGTGTCTGACTCTTTGCAGTCCACCAGGTTCCTCTGTCCATGGAATTCTGGAGTGGGTTCCCTTCTCCAAGGGATCTTCTGGACCCAGGGATCAAACCCAGGTCTCCTGCTTTGCAGGCAGATTCTTTACCATACGAGCCACCAAGGAAACTTTCATCCTTGGGGCTCCACAATAGTTGTTTTAGTTTCAAAAGAATAAAAAAATGCCAGTAAGATACCAGTAGAGCAGACATAAAAAAGACTCAGGCACTTAATTTAATTGGACTCTCATTAAAATGATAATTTTGACTTGTGATATTGTGATTTATACTAAGAAACAGATATTTGTTTTTTTCCTTCATTTCTGGCATAAAACTCCTAAGACACTTGGAATTTCCTAAGTGATAAGAGCAAGAAAGGTGCCTTTTGCTATGTTAATGATCAATTTGGAGAAAACACCTAAGGATGGGGGCTGGTTGCCTGTGGAATCAATCTGTGATTAGATGGTTAGTCCATTCAGTCCCACCCTTCAACCTCTGGGGAGAGCAGATGGGCTAGAGGTTGAATCAGTTTCCAGTGGCCAGTGATTCAACTGCACTCATCTCACATGCTAAGAAAGTAATGCTCAAAATTCTCCAAGCTAAGCTTCAACAGTACGTGAACTGAGAAATTTCAGATGTTCAAGGTGGATTTATAAAAGGTAGAGAAACCAGAGATCAAATTGCCAACATTCACTGTATCATAGAAAAAGCAAGAGAATTCCAGAAATGCATCTACTTCTGCTTCAGTGACTACACCAAAGCCTTTGACTGTGTGGATCACAACAAACTGTGGAAAATTCTTCAAGAGATGGGAATAACAGACCAGCTGACCTGCCTCTTGAGCAATCTGTATGCAGGTCAAAAAGCAACAGTTAGAACCAGACACGGAACAACTGACTTAAAATTTGTATATTGTCACCCTGCTTATTTAACTTATATGTAGACTACATCATGTGAAATGCTGGGCTTGATGAAGGACAAGCTGGAAGCAAGGTTCCCAGGAGAAATATCAATAACCTCAGATATGCAGGTGACACCACCCGTATGTCAGAAAGCGAAGAGAAACTGAAGAGTCTCTTGATGAAAGTGAAAGAGGAGAGTGAAAAAGCTGGCTTAAAACTCAGCATTCAAAAAACAAAGATCATGGCATCTGGTCCCATCACTTCATGGCAAATAGATGCGGTAACAGTGGAAACAGTGACACTTTGTTCTCTTGGGCTCCAAATTCACTGCAGATGGTGACTGTAGCCATGATATTAAAAGACGCTTACTCCTTGGAAGAAAAGCTATGACAAACCTAGACAGCATATTAAAAAGCAGAGATATTACTTTACCAACAAAGGCCTTTATAGTCAAAGCTGTGGTTTTTCCAGTAGTCATGCATGGATGTGAGAGTTGGACTATGAAGAAAGCTCAGTGCCGTAGACTTGATGTTTTCAAATTGTGGTATTGGAAAAGACTCTTGAGAGTCCCTTGGGCTGCAAGGAGATCAAACCAATCAATCTTAAAGAAAATCAGTCCTGAATATTCCTTGGAAGGACTGAAACTGAAGCTGAAGTTCCAGTACTTTGGCCACCTGATGCGAAGAACTGACTCACTGGCAAAGACCCTGATGCTGGGAAAGACTGAAGGGAGGAAGAGAAGCGGATGACAGAAAAGATGGTTGGATGGCATGAGTCTGAGCAATCTCTGGGAGCTGGTGATGGACAGGAAAGCCTGGCATGCTGCAGTTCATGGGCTCACAGAGTCAGACACAACTGACAGACTGAACTGAACTGAACTAATGATTCAACCAATCATGCCTGTGTAATGAAAGAAAGTGAAAGTGTTAGTTGCTCAGTGGTGTCAGATTCTTTGCAACCCCAGACTCCTCTGTCAATGGAATTCTCCAGGCAAGAATGCTGGAATGGATTGCCATTTTCCCCTCCAGGGGATCTTCCTGACCTAGGAATTGAACCCGGGTCTGCTGCATTGCAGGAAGATTCTTTACTGTCTGACCCACAAGGGGAATCCCCATGTAATGAACCCTCCATAAAAACCCCCCAACAGGACAGGGTACGGAGAACTTCAGTCTGGTGAACATGTGGAAATTTGGGGAGAGGGGCAAGCTTGCCCTAAGCATCTTTCCCATTTGGCTGTTCCCCAGTTGCATCCTTTTACAATAAATCAGTGATTTAGTAACGAAAATATTTATCTGAGTTCTGAGTGCTGGTCTAGCAAATTAATCCAGCCTGAAAAAAGGTCATTAGAACTTCCAATTTATAGGCAGTTGGTCACAAGTACAGAATAACCATCTGGACTTGCAGTTGGTATTCTGAGCTAGGGTGGGTCTGGAGCCTCCAGTTTGTAGTCAGTTGATCAGAAACAGATAACAACCTGGGCTTGCAACTGGCTGGTATTTGAAGTGGGGGGTGGAGGATAAATGACCTTCTTCTTCCTTGACCTGTGGGATCTGAAGCTCTCTTCAGATTGATAGTGTCAGAACTGAGTTGAATTGCAGGACATCCTGTTGCTGCCTGGAAAATTAATTACTTGCTGGTGTGTGTGTGTGTGTGTGTGTGTGTGTGTGTGTGTGTGTGCATGCATGTGCACACTGGAATTGGTCTCAGAACCAAAGGAGACTAAATAGCTTATGTGATCTTAGTAGCCATTGCCTTCTTCAGGGAATCTTCTGGACCCAAGGATTGAATCCAGGTCTCCTGCATTTCAGGCTGATTCTTTACTGCCTAAGCCATCAGGGAAGCCCTTTTAATGCAAAGTTCCCTCTAATCTTTGATCAGTTTATTTAGGAAACAATAATTATTTGAGGATGAATGAGGACAGTGAAAAGTCAGTCCTTTCCAAGATCATTGCCCACATATATAATAAGGAGCTTCGGATTTTGACCTTTAAATGCAGATTGGTGACGAGAATGAGCAATAGTACTTTCCAGGAATGTTTCCCCTAGGACATCATGCTCATAGTTATCTCAGGGGGCTAAGGGTTCTAAATTAAAAGTGGGGTTGGACAACAAATGCTAACTTTCAATTTTGTACAGTTGATGAATCAGAAAAGTGCAATCAGAGTAAAATTCTTTAAAGGACATCTGATCAATCCAGTCTTTAACATTCTTACTCTGACCATGAATTTCTAATATACATATAAGACATAGATGTCAATGATGAAGGTTCAGAGATGGGGTGGAAGGGAAACAAAGACCCTGGTGTTTTTCATAGTGTGAAATGATCAATAACAACGACTGTTTACTCAGTATGCTTTTTTGGAATGTTTACTATGAAGCAGACAAGCTGAAGGTATGAGGTATACAAAGATAATGAGCAAAACACAGTCTGTGTATTTAAGAATTATGCAGAGGAAATAGTCAAGGGCACAGGGGATTAACTAAGGTACAATGGGATGTATGCTATCATAGTCAGTATAATAGTGGTCAATATAGCTAGTGAGCAATTAGTGGTTCTCTGCACTGGAATGTGATGGTGAGAATGGAATGGTACATATAGTGACATTTAGCTGATCTTGGAGGCGTGAGGAAAAGTGTTCCAGAAAGCAGAGTAAGAGGCAGAGAAAGATCATCTCTTTGACAAAAGTCACCTTCTAGCTAGACAAAAAGCCATGAGGCTTGTGATACTATTCAGACTTGAAAATAGGTAAGTATGACCTGTCTGGGAATGCAGGAACCATAAGAGACATGGATTCGATTCCTGGGTCAAGAAGATCCCCTGGAGAAGGGCATGGTAACCCACTCCAGTATTCTTGCCTGGAGAATCTCATAGACAAAGAAGCCTGGTGGGCGTAGGGTCGCAAAGAGTCAGACATGACTGAAGTGACTTGGCACAGTAAAAGTATGGTTTAAAAGACTTTTAATAATGCAGTTGCAATCAAAGAGATTTTCTTCCTTGACAAGCTTAGTTGTTCAGTCGTGGTCAACTCTTTGCAACCCTATGGTCTGTAGCCTGCCAGGCTTCTCTGTTGACAGGATTTTCTTGGCAAGAATATTGGAGTGGCTTGCCATTTCCTCCTCCAGGGGATCATCCCAACCCAAGGAGCAAACCCTTGTCTCCTTTGTCTCCTGCACTGCAGGTGGATTCTTTACCACTGAGCCATCAGGAAAGCCCTTTTCTTTCTTTAGTTAGACAGAAAATTCTTAACAATTTTGTCATTAGGAAAGACCCTAATGTTAGGAAAGATGAAGGCAAAAAGAGAAGAGGGTGGCAGAGGATGAGATGGTTAGGTAGTCTCACTGACTCAAAGGACATGAATTTCAGCAATCTCCAGGAGACAGTGAAGAACAAGATAGCCTGGCTTGCTGCAGTCTATGGGGTTGAAAAGAGTTGGACATGACTTAGCTACTGAACAACAATATTTATCTTCTGGATCCATACATCTATCGATGGACACTGAGTTTACTTCCTTATGTTGGATATTGTAAATATACCCACATAGAAGTACATGTATTTTTTCAAATCAGTGCTTTTGTTTTCTTTGGAAAAATACCCAAACGTGAGTGAGATTGCTGGACTTATTAACCTCCATAGGCATGTGAGTCAATTTCTTCTAATAAATCTCTCCCTCTTCATACACACACACACACACACACACACACACACACACACACACACACATACACACAGCCCTCTTGATTTTCTTTCTCTGGAGAACCCTGACAAAGACATCATCTAATCTCTGTTCTTCCTTCCTTTTTTACTTGTATGATATCATCTTATTTCCTTTGTTGGCTTATTAGCTACAACTCTTTGTTTTGTGATTTTAGTGGTTGCCTTAGAAATTATTACACACATAACTGATCACAGTCTACCTTTAAAGGATAGGCACTCTGCATATAACATAAGAACCACATGGTATTATATTTATTTTTCTTCACTTCTAATCTTTGTAATGTTTTCATTCACTTTACTTTTATATAAACTATATATCCTGCACTACATTTAAATAATAAGAGAAAATTACATATATAAAATTATATTTTTTCTGTTTGTTTCATTTATGAGTTTCTATTGCTTTTTCTTCAAATTCACCATCTTTTCTGATCTAATACTATCGTGCAGAGTATTTTTTTTAATCTCAGGCTTTGCAGTTTTCATGTTCAGAAGTTTGATTAGGGACGTTTTTATACTTTCCATGTCTCTAGTTAAGTTTTGAGTATACATATATAATAGAGTTATAATAATTGTTTTCATGTCTTTGTTAATTCGAACATCTGTGTCAAGTCTGGGTCAGTTTTGATTGGATGACATATGGCTCCATTAGAGATGATATTTTCCTACCTTTCTAAACTCCCTATTCAGTCTCTTCAACTCAGAGTGTTTGGATTCTTCCTCCCTGAGTTATATCTGGAAGGTATATCTACCTTTCTCCCAAGGTAGAAAGCTGGGCATTTTTATATAGTTGACCAGGGAAGAAACACACTGTAAAAAGGTCATTGGAGTAGGATATGAAGGAAGTGAGAGAGTAGATATCTAGAATACCTAGAATGGAACCATCCAGCCAAAGAAAGGAGAAAAGCTCTGAAGAGGGAATAAAGAAAATTTTAAAAAATAGTCACCTATAATAAAACTTAAGTATTGCACTAGTGTATTTGTTACAGGGCAGGGATGCTCAAAATAGTAATTGCACATTCCTTAAGATGACTTAGATTTGAGTTTATTCTCAGCTAAGATGGAAGTAGTCCTTTAAAAGTGTGGAACCAGGGAGCTGGATGCAGGCTACTATTCTGGAAAAAATGCCACTAGATACATTATTCATAGTAGCTCAGTTGACAAGTCGGATTATTTCAGTTGAGATACATAGGTTTTTTTGCTTCCTGTGTGGGAAAAACATTCATTGAGATGGATTTTTTTTTTAATGGTGATTGCTTTCCTGATATAAAAGGAGACATAAATCTGCATTTCCCCTAATGCCCAAGTTTATATGTTAAATTCCAGGGAAGCAGCATTAACTTACAACCATCTGCTTGAGTATTATTGGTGTTAAGTCAAAATGACAGACAAAGAAGATTAAGGACAAATAAGTGGATGAGAAAATCTTCCTTTATCAATATCTGGGGCCCAAGAGCTTATAACTGAAACGTTGCACTAGAGGATCTGAAAAATAGCACCATGACTAATAATCAGAACAATTCAGAAGCAAGAGAGAAGGGATAAATGTCAACTCAAACTCTTACTCTATTTTCTTCAAGAGGGAACAGGGGGACAGTCAACATGGTCCAGTCTCGCTGTGCAAGACCTCTGCTGTGTCCACCCTGACTCCTTGCCTTTTGGTTTCAGTTCTAACATGGAACAGCTCCCTCTTCATTGATTGATTCACTCAAAAAACAGTTACTGAGTGCCTACTAAATATGCTTCTGATGGTGTGCTTGGTCCTGGGGGCACCCTTGGTCACCAAGAGTCACAGTTCCTGGAGCCATGAATTTTTCTGTCAGGCGGAAGAGACATGCATTAAGAAGGGAGCTCTATGAAAGAGAAGTTCCAGATTACCTGGGAATGTATAACAGAGAACACAGGCTTCCCAGGTGGCTCAGCGGTAAAGAACACTGTCAATATTCATACAGCCAGTGCAGGAGAAGCAAGAGACAAAGTTTTGATCCCTGGAGGAGGAAATGGCAGCCCACTCCAGGATTCTTGCCTGGAGAATCCCATGACAGAAGAGCCTGACAGGTTACAGTCCACAGGGTCACAAAGAGGTGGACACAACTGAAGCAGAAAGTATACACACACAGACACACACCAGAGAACGCAACTCAGTGGACGAGGTGCTGGATACTGTTGTCCTGGGGGCGGTACTGAGACCTTTTCAGCTGAGACCCAGAGAAGAGTGAGATGTGCACCTCAAAGGTTCTTGTCTTGGGTTGGATATCAGGAGGACCCCTGGCAGAGGCTAAGTGCTGGATCTGATAAATGACAGCTTGTCTTGCATCTGAGGCTTTTCACTACCCCAGTACCTTATCAAGGCACATCTGTTACTGAAAGGTGTTGGATCTGGCTGCCTGCCACTCAAATGCCAATAAACCAGCCAGATTGGTGGAAAGTAAATTTTGCTTTATTTCAGATGCTGGCAACTGGAGCGGAGGGCAGACCTCTGTCCAAAGGCCAACTCCCCCCATTGACAATCAGAGGGGAAGAAATTTATAGACAGAGGGAGAGGGCTACATGCAAAAACAGCATAGTCATCTCTGGCAGACATTTTGAAATTGATCCTCAATGGTCAGACCAGCATCATCTTGGTTGTTTTCAGTTCAGTTCAGTTCAGTCGCTCAGTTGTGTCCGACTCTTTGCGACCCCATGAATTGCAGCACACCAGGCCTCCCTGTCCATCACCAACTCCACAGCTAATCTTCAGTTCCAGGGTCGGTTTGTTTCCATTTCTTTGAGGCCAGTTTTTGGAACTGCGGCAGCTTAAGTCACGGCTATAGTCTGGTCATCATGTAATTATTAATGACTTCTTCCACCTGGTGGGGGATTTCAGTATCTATAAGGTAGCTCATAGGAAATGGCTCAGAATATTATCTATAGCCCTTGTGAAGGAACTAAATGTGCTTAACTATGTTTGATGACTACATTATCATCATTTAGTTTCCTTGGAATGTTTCCCTGGACTGTTTCCCTTTGTTTCTGCATGTTCTTATTTCTCTGATTAAACTTATTCTTTGATTAAAGCTTTCCACAGATGAAAGGAGGCAGAGGACATAGATGGAGGACCATAGGGTCCTGCTGTTTCATACTCACTTCCCCTGGCCCACCTCTAAAATAGGGACTTCCCACCACATGACTTTAGACACTTGTAATTTCTATTAATGCTTACCGAATAAGTGCTTATCTCAACAGTAATTAAATACATTTTTGTAGTGATCTTGTGCCTCCGTTAAAATGGAAACTCCATGAAAGAAGGAACAAGCTTTGTTGTTTTACTGTTTTACTCCCAGAACCGATTAGATCTGCATGGTAGAAGAACAGATATTCTTTAATTTTAGAAATAGATAATACCACCCAAATAGTTTTATGGACACTACTATATTGCATAGAAGGTGTCACTCTCTTCTAAACCATTCATGTCTTCCTTCTTGGAATCCAGCATTTGGGACTCTCCTTGGACACTTAACTCTGATTCTCTGTGGTCATTAGTTACCTTTTTATATCAACAATAAGCATAACTAAAGAGCTTCCCAGATGGCACTAGTGGTAAAGAACCTCCCCGCCAATGCAGGAGATGGTAGAGATGCGGGTTCTATCCCTGGGTCAAGAAGATCCCCTGGAGGAGGATATGGCATCCTACTCTAGTATTCTTTCCTAGAGAATCCCAAGGGCAGAGGAGCCTGGCAGGCTGCAGTCCATAGGGTCACAAAGAGTCAGACGTGACTGAAGTGATTTAGCACACATCTAAGTAAAACTAATCCTGGATCTTGGGTCTCTTGAATCCACACAGAGATTTCATTTTGTGGCAAGAATGAATCTACACAAAAGACATGGCCTGGCATTGGTAGAGAATCCACACACAAATTTAAAAATCAATGTCTTTGTACTGTTTCTCCCCTCCCTCCATTTAAGCCATCCTTTCATTACTTTTCTCATTCCAACATCTATCTTTGGAGAGACATAATGATTTGTAAATTTCAAAAAGTAAATAACTGGGAATTTTCTGGTTGGTCAGCAGATGGGAATCTGTGTATTCACTGCCCAGTGCCCAGGTTTGATCTCTGATTGGGGAACTAGGATCCTACAAGCTGTGCAGTGCAATCAAATTTTAAAAAATAAAATAAATCACATGTCTTCAATAAAGATAGATTGGTCCTTCAGGTCCAGGTTTTGAAAAACAAGGTATCTGACCTTCAGAAGGGGGGTGAGTGGGTGATGGGAAATGAGACATGTTTATGGTGAGAACATTTTCAAAAGTGAGATTACAACAGTAGTCAAGAGATGGTAGCAATCAAAGTATCCATCAAAAGTTGAATGGATAAAAAGGATGTGTAAATATGCACAACAGAATATTATTCAGCTGTGAGAAAGAAGGAAATCCTTTTGTGCTAACATGAAGGGACATTGAGGGGTCAGAGGAGACAACGTGGCGGAGTAGAAGGACGTGCGCTCATCTGCGAGGACTTCAAAATTACAACTTGCCACTGAGCAACCACAGACAGGAGAATGTTGGACCCCACCAAAACCAGATATCCCACGTCCAAGGGCAAAGGAGAAGCCCCAGCAAAATGGTAGGAGGGGAGAAATCATGTCTAGAATCAAACCCCATACCCACAGAGAGGCTTGGAGGGCTCAAACAAAACCTTGTGTGCACCAGGAGACCCCACAGAGACTGAGTCAGACCTGCCTTTGAGTGTTTGAGTGTGTTCTGTGGAGGTCCAGGTCAACAGTGGCCTGACTCAGGGGCAGGAGCTCTGGGTGAAGCAGTTCTGTGTGTGGCATAAGACCTCTCGGAGGATGTCGTCGATAACCCCACTATAGAGCTGCCAAAACTTACACAGGACTGGGGAAACAGACTCTTGGAGGACACAAACAAAACCTTGTGTGCACCAGGACCCAGGACAAAGGAGTAGTGATCCCACAAGAGACTGACCCAAACTTGCCTATGAGTGTCCAGGAGTCTCCAACAGCAGTGTGGATTGGTGGTGGCCTGCTGTAGGGTCAGGGGCACTGAGTACAGCAGTGTGTGCATGGGACCTTCTGTAGGAGGTTGCCATTATCTTCAGTACCTCCACCATAGTTTGGCCTGGGTAAACAGGGAGGAAACACAGCTCCATCCATCAACAAAAAGTTGGATTAAAGATTTAGTGAGCATGGCCCTGCCCATCAGAACAAGACCCAGTTTCCTCCACTGTCAGTCTCTTCCATCAGGAAGCTCCCATAAGCCTCTTATCCTTATCCCTCAGAGGGCAGATAGAATGAAAACCACAATCACAGAAAACTAGTTAAACTGATCATATGGACCACAGCCTGTTTAACTCAATGAAACTATGAGCCATGCTGTGTAGGGCCACCCAAGACGGGAGGGCCATGGTGGATAGTTCTGACAAAATGTGATCCACTGGAGAAGGGAATGGTAAACCACTTCAGTATTCTTGCCTTGAGAACCCCATGAACAGTATGAAAAGGCAAAGAGATAAGACACTGAAAAATGAACTCCTCAGGTTGGTAGGTGCCCGATATGCGACTGGAAAAGAGTGGAGAAACAACTCCAGAAAGAATAAAGAGATGGAGCCAAAGCAAAAACACCACCCCATTGTGGATTTGACTGGTGATGGAAGTAGTCTGATGTTATAAAGAACAATATTGCATAGGAACCTGGAACGTTAGGTCCATGAATCAAGGTAAATTGGAAGTGGTCAAACAGGAGATGGCAAGAGTGAACATTGAACTAAAATGGACTGGAATGGGGGATTTTAACTCAGATGACCATTACTTCTACCACTGTGGGTACGAATCCCTTAGAAGAAATGGAGTAGCCCTCATAGCCAATGAAAGAGTCTGAAATACAATTCTTGGGTGCAGTCTCAAAAATGACAGAGTGATCTCTGTTCGTTTCCAAGGCAAACCATTCAATATCACAGTAATCCAAGTCTATGCCCCAACTAGTAATGCTGAAGAAGCTGAAGTTGAACAGTTCTATGAAGACCTACAAGACCTTCTAGAACCAACATCCCAATAAGATGTCTTTTTCATTATAGGGGACTGGAGTGCAAAAGTAGGAAATCAAGAGATACCTGGAGTTAACAGGCAAGTTTGGCCTTGGAGTACAAAATGAAGCAGGGCAAAGGCTAACAAAGTTTTGCCAAGAGAAGGCACTGGTCATAGCAAACACCCTCTTCCAACAACACAAGAGAAGACTTTACACATGGACATCACCAGATGGTCAATATTGAAATCAGATTGATTGTATTCTGTGCAGCCAAAGATGGAGAAGCTCCATACAGTCAGCAGAAACAAGACCGGGAGCTGACTGTGGCTCAAATCATGAACTCCTTATTGCCAAATTCAGACTTAAATTGAAGAAAGTAGGGAAAACCACTAGGCCATTCAGGTATGACCTAAATCAAATCCCTTATGATTATACAGTGGAAGGGACAAACAGAGTCAAGGGATTAGATCTGATTGACAGAGTGTCTGAAGAACTATGGATGGAGGTTCATGGCATTGTATAGGACACAGTGATCAAGACCATCCCCCAGAAAAAGAAATGCAAAGTGGTTGTCTGAGGAGGCCTTACAAATAGCTGAGAAAAGAAAAGAAGCTAAAGGCAAAGGAGAAAGGAAAGATATATCCATCTGAATGCAGAGTACCAAAGAATAGCAAGGAGAGATAAAAAAGCCTTCCTCAGTGATCAATGCAAAGAAATAGAGGAAGACAATGGAATGGGAAAGACTAGAGATCTCTTCAAGAAAATTATAGATACCAACGATGGGCACAATAAAGGACAGAAATGGTATGGACCTAACAGAAGCAGAGGATATTAAGAAGAGGTGGCGAGAATACATAGAAGAACTATACAGAAAAGATCTTCATGACCCAGATAATCACGATGGTGTGATCACCCACCTAGAGCCAGACATCCTGGAGTGTGAAGTCAGGCGGGCCTTAGGAAGCATCACTACGAACAAAGCTAGTAGAGGTGATGGAATTCCAGTTGAGCTATTTCAAATCCTGAAAGATGATGCTGTGAAAGTGCTGCACTCAATATGCCAGCACATTTGGAAAACTCAGCAGCGGCCACAGGACTGGAAAAGGTCAGTTTTCATTCCAATCCCAAAAAAGGGCAATGCCAAAGAATGCTCAAACTACTGCACAATTGCACTCATCTCACATGCTAGTAAAGTAATGCTCAAAATTCTCTAAGCCAGGCTTCAACAGTACATCGACCATGAAATTCCAGATGTTCAAGCTGGATTTAGAAAAGGCAGAGGAACCAGAGACCAAATGGCCAACATCCATTGGATCATCAAAAGAGCAAGAGACTTCCAGAAAAATATCTACTTCTGCTGCATTGACTATGCCAAAGCCTTTGACTGTGTGGATCACAACAAACTGTGGAAAATTATGAAAGAGATGGGAATATCAGACCACCTGACCTGCCTCCTGAGAAATCTGTATGCAGGTCAATAAGAAACAGTTAGAACTGGACATGGAACAACGGACTGGCTCCAAATTGGGAAAGGAGTATGTCAAGGCTGTATATTGTCACCCTGCTTATTTAACTTATATTCAGAGTACATCATGAGAAATGCAGGGCTGGAAGAAGCAGAAGCTGGAATCAAGATTGCTGGGAGAAATATCAATAACCTCAGATATGCAGATGATACCACCCTTATGGCAGAAAGTGAAGAAGAACTACAGAGCCTCTTGAAGAAAGTGAAAGAGGAGAGTAAAGAAGCTGACTTAAAACTGAACATTCAGAAAACAAAGATCATGGCATCCAGTCCCATCACTTCATGGCAAATAGGTGGGGAAACAATGGAAACAGTGAGAGGCTTTATTTTTGGGAACTCCAAAATCACTGCAGATTGTGATTGCACCCATGAAATTAAAAGACGCTTGCTCCTTGGAAGAAAAGCTATGACCAACCTAGACAACATACTGAAAAGCAGAGACATTACTTTATCAGCAAAGGTCTATCTAGTCAACGTTATGGTTTTTCTAGTAGTCGTGTATGAATGTGAGAATTGGACTATAAAGAAAGCTGAGTGCTGAAGAACTGATGCTTTTGAACTGTGGTGTTGGAGAAGACTCTTGAAAGTCCCTTGGACTGCAAGGAGACCCAACAAGTCAATTCTAAAGGAAATCAGCCCTGAATATTCATTGGAAGGACTGATGCTGCAGCTGAAACTCCAATACTTTGGCCACCTGATGCAAAGAACTGACACACTGGAAGATCCTGATGCTGGAAAAGATTGAAGGCAGAAGGAGAAGGGGACAACAGAGAATGAGATGGTTAGATATCATTATTGACTCAATGGACATTAGTCTGAGTAAACTCCAGGGGTTGGTGATGGACAGGGAGGCCTGGCATGCTGCAGTCCATGGGGTCACAAAGAATCAGACACGACTGAGTGACTGAATTGAACTGAGGGCATTCTGCTTTGTGAAATAAGCCAGAGAGAGACAACTATTGCATGATATCATTATATATGGAATATTAAAGAAAGAAAAGGTCAAACTGATAGAAACAGAGAGTAGAAAAGGGATTGCCAAGGCTGGAAGCTGGTGGAAATAGAGAGAGGTTGGTAAAAACGTAGAAACTTTTAGTGATAAGATGAATAAGATCTGAACCTCTAACATATAACATGGTGACTGTAATTGAAATCTAACATTGTATTATATAATAGAAATTTACTAAGAGAATGTAAGTTAAATGTTCTCACCAAAAAACAAACAAACAAACAAAAACAAACCAGAGATAAATATATAAAGCAAGGAATGTGTTAATTAACTCAATGGAAGAAAATCCTTTCACAATGTATGTTAAATCACCATGATGTACACTTAAAATATCTTATAATTTTGTGTGTCAGTTATACCTCAATAAGTCTGAAATTAAAAAATGGGATCTCATGATTGAAAAAGCACAATTATTGTGTTGACAGGATAGAACATTTAAAATAGAGATTATATTGGAAATTCTGGGAACATTTCTTTTTGGGACTGCTCTGCAATAGTCTTATTTTTTAGGAGACTTGCCTGAAATGACTGTGTTTATTGACACATACCCTTTTCTTCCCCTTTATTATACATATAATTTCTCCCCTTTGTCCGTGAAAACATATTTGAAACAGTGTTCTGTGTGGGTTAAATATTTGTTCGTTGATTTAGTCCACAAGTTTTTAATGAGATTCTACTAGGAGTTGAGCAGTATAACTTCGCATGCGCTGCTGAATTTCTCTAAATCTCAGTATTCTTTTTTTAAATTTATTTCTCATTTATTTTATTTTTTGGCTCTGCTGGGTCTTCACTGCTGTGTGGCCTTTTCTCTAGTTGCGGTGAGCAGGGGCTCCTCTCTAGTTTTGGTGCAAGAGCTTCTCATTGCAGTGGCATCTCTTGTTGCGCAGCACAGGCTTTAGGGCGCGTGGGCTTCAGCAGCTGTGACTCCCGGGCTCTGGAGCACAGCCTCAACAGTTGTCATGCGCGGGCTTAGTTGCTCCGAGGCATGTGGGAACTTCCTGGACCAGGGATCGAACCAGTGCCTCCTGCATTGGCAGGCAAATTCTCTACCGCTGAGCCATAAGGGAATCCCCAATCTCAGTATTCTTACTGACAGAAAATTATTGTTGTGGAGCTGTAATGGAACAAGGCATGTGGGACACTAGACATAGTTCCAGTTGTGCGAAGACTATCTGATCCACGCTAGGATCCCATAGATGCTTAACCACAAAAAGCAAAAATCCTCGACTTTAATTTTGTAAAACTTTAGAGCTGTAAACCAGGCCAGGACAAAGCGTTAAGGTTTATGCTTTAAAAATTATATGTGAGCTTCTCTTTTTCTATTTTTGTGCTCTCCTTCAGGAAGTTATGTGAGGTAATTGAAGAGAGTGTGCTTTGATGTTTTTAAAAAAGCTAAGAAGACAATTAATAAAAAGCTCTAGGATTTAATTCTTGGTCTTAAATAGTAATCTGAGATTTTAAAATCTGGAAATAAAAAAGCAAGCATATGGTGTTTTAAAGTACAGTCAGCAAATAGCGTTATTCTAGTTTCTGATCAATATCTGGGCCCAGTAGCTGCTGCTAGGTTTTTAATCACCAATAAGTTAAGCTTCCAAAAATTACATCTCTTCTCAATAATTCAATAAAATGAGATTATTTTTTCCAAAGATATGATTGGTCCTTTCAGCAGAGGGGTGGAGAGAGCAGGAAAGTCTAGAAAATGAGTACCTTTCACTTGATACTGTTTAAAATCAGCTGGAGGGGAGAGTACCTAGTGTTTTGAAAAGAACCACTAGGAAGACATTGCAAGATCTGAGCAAACCCAGCCCGAGAAGCCCAGGGAAAGACATTTCTTTTTGGCAGGCCCTTAAATTGGTGAGTTTTAACAAGGGGGAAAAAATATGAAGAAACAAAAAATTCTAAGATGTTTGTTGGGAAAATAGGACATTTGAGTTGAATGGTTAGTTAAAGGGAATGATAAGGATGGCCGAGGCTGACACAGAGACTGCGGTTCTTAATTCACTTGTAGGGGACGTCTCTCCTTCCTCTTTGGGGTTGTAAGAACTAGGAGCAAGTTAGAGCCATTCTGTCTGACTCTTTATGCTGAATGCCACTGTGTAATTGATGAAGCGAACTGGATTTTTTTTTTTTTTTCCCTCTTGTTGAGTTTAGGGTGAAATCTATCAACTAATGCTTATCGACTTATGCTTAAAGGCATTGCAGAAACAGAATATTGGGTCTGGAATGCAACAAGGAAGAACAGTAGAACAATGAGAGATTGCAGTAAAATTACAGTTTCGGATCTGTCTGAAGCCCTCCGAGTTTCCTGTCAAAGTAACTGTGTGTCTAGCCAGTTTGTTCCTCCCATTTTTCTTTAACCCTCATGTGGTATGGCTGATTTCTTCTCAAAGGAATATGAATAGATTCATTTGCTGAAGATTCTGCATGTGCTTCATGTTGGCCATTACTATTCCTGAGGGCAACATTGTCAATAGGAATCTCAGCTACACGATCAGATGTGGAGAGTCGGATGAGCTCAGAGCCTGCAGGACGTGAATTTGGAAAGGAAGCAGGGGATTTTGTATCCCTTTTTCAAAGCCATTTTATTTTGCCCAAGGTTCTTTTTATCCTAGAGTTTAAGAGCTGGGGGGAGGAAATAAAATGTTCACTGTGAGGGTATGGACAAAACTATTCCCCACTTGACAAGGGTTTGCGGACCTGGTGTCCTATCATGATGCCAGTAGGGGTCCTGAGGTTTTAGCGTCCCCTCTGGGGCTTACATTTTCCTGTATGCTCTTGAGACAATGCTTACCTTGATAATCTGCAGAGGTCTGGGCTCTTTGATTGCTTCCTTAGGAAGAGATCCTAAGGTAGAGAGGATAGGACTACCCCAGGCAAAGAAAGAGGCAAATGTGCCTCAAGCCAGAGTTGGACAATGTTGTCTGGTACTTGTATTGAGTAGGTGGGGACTCTTGTCCTGAGAATGAGAAGTACTGAGAGCTGGGAATTAAAATAGTCATTCTTACATGAAATTTGTACTGCCTTTTGCCTGGGAAAAGTGGTTTGGAGAGAATGTGGGATATATTAATTTCAAACTCATTACTTAGAAGTTCAGAAGTGGAGAGATAGTTGAATTGGGAATTATGTGACAGCTGACACACCAAAAGTTAAGACAAATGATTTAAGACAGTATTAAAGCAGACTTCTATGGCTTACAATCTTCCCATTGCCTTAGATTTGTCAATTTGCTTCAAGCTGAACTGCTTGGAATAAATTGACTCGAAGGTTATTATTCTCAACAGACAACTCAGCCCCCTTTTTACATGGCTTAGGAGCTATTGAGTTGAATTGATTGCTCTCTTGCTGGTTTGGTTCTGCAGCAGAAAATATTCTTTGCTTCCTTTTCCCACCTTCACTTCCTCTCTTTTCCTCTATCCCTGTCTTCCTTATGCTTCTTGTCTTAAGTGGGTCAAAAAAAAAAGACTGTTTTCTTCTCTAGCATCATATTGAACGACGACAGGAAAATCTAAAGGGTGTTCTGTGCATTTCTGTTTGACAGCCAACCTCAGCTGATCACTAGTTTTCTTTGTGGCTGTGAATATTTCTCCTGTAGAGAAGGCAAGGATCTCATTAACACTTAACTAACTTATAAAGGTTATCTCTCCGGAGACCTGGATTGGGGTTATTTGAGCTCCCACATTATTATTATTTTTTTTCTTGATTGCCACTTTGTTGAAGCTCTTGCAGGGTCCTTCTTTATGCATATAGAAAACAAAAATACCATATCCTTAATACAAGGATGCCAGAATCATCCAAATTGCTTCACTAGGGTACAGATGTGGTTTACAACATGTTAGTATGAGTATTATCACTGCCTGATGCACATCAAGCTTCTGCAGCTGCTGACGCAGAAAAAAAAATCGCTATGAAGAGCATGGTTTAAGCTCATTAAATTTGCAGAACACTCAGTGAGCAAGAAGAGACTCAAGAAATGGAGAGAAAATTCCCAAGGTGTCTCCTGGGTCTCAGACCTGTGGCTGACACACATTCAGGCCAGTGCTAGGCACAGATCAGGGGTAGAGATGTGAGTTGCTCCCTGTGTGTGGTGAGATTTCAGGGCTATGAGTAGAGTCTTTTGCAGAAAAATCTAACTCAGCTCCAGCGAGGCACCCCCCCCCCCGCCCCTTAATGACAAAGTCCCAAGGGAAGGGACTCATGAACTCAGTAGAGGCCTACCATACAGCTTGTAGTTTGTAAATGTTTATATGAATGAATGGGTGTAAAATTTTCACAAATTTCACAAATAATCTGTAACAACTTCTATATTAAAATATAGATAATACATATTACAAAAGTAACATACCGCTGATACATAATTAGAAAATGAATATATCATCAAGTGATCTCAAATAAAAAGTAGAGGAAAAATTCCTCCTAATATCACTATGCGTAGTACAATACTACCACAATTCATAATAAAAAAATATAACCCCTCGATATATATCTTTCTATTTTTTCTCTGACTTCCCTGGTGGCTCAGATGGTAAAGCATCTGTCTATGATGCGGGAGACCTGGGTTCGATCCCTGGGTTGGGAAGATCCCTTGGAGAAGGAAATGGCAATCCACTCCAGTACTATTGCCAGGAAAAGCCCATGGACAGAGGAGTCTGGTAGGCTACAGTCCATGGGGTCGCAAAGAGTCAGACACGAATTTTCATAAGTCTTTGATAGTTTTTTTCTTCCCCACCAAATATATTGTGAACACTCTCCTATGTCAACCACATGTGTCAACTCCAATTTTTTGGAGAAGAATTTGACAGGAAAGGATAGGGTGGGGGTGATGGCATAAGGCACTGTGGGTCTCCAGTGGGAAAGGCAGAGCCTGAGATTGAAGAGGGCAGCAGAGAGGTGAGAACAAAGCAGGCAAAGAAAATTCCACCCCCACATCTTTAGTAGTGGTCTCCCTGCTTACAATGAGGGGCCCAGGCTGGCTGGTCATTGGGGCTGAGCTATAAGGAAGTTTGATCTCTAGTTTTTGGCCTCTTACTGCAAAACTCCAGCCTAGTGAGGGGCACACATTTCTGGAATCAATGTGTGTGTGTGTGTGTGTATTTTTTTCATCTATAGGAATTCTTTTAAAAGGTTTTGACAAAATTCGACACTTATTTATGATAAGAACTCTCTAGAAAGTGGGCTAGAGGGAATCTGCTGCTACTGCTGCTGCTGCTAAGTCTCTTCAGTCCTGTCCGACTCTGTGCAACCCCATAGACGGCAGCCCACCAGGCTCCCCCATCCCTGGGATTCTCCTGGTAAGAACACTGGAGTGGGTTGCCATTTCCTTCTCCAGTGCATGAAAGTGAAAAGTGAAAGTGAAGTTGCTCAGTTGTGTCTGACTCTTCGCGCCACCAGGCTCCTCCGCCCATGGGATTTTCCAGGCAAGAGTACTGGAGTGGGGTGCCATTGCCTTTAAAGGCCATATATGGAAAACCCATGACAAACATTATCCTCAATAATGAAAAACTGAAAGAATTTCCTCTAAGATCAAGGACAAGATGAGCGTGTCCATCTTCTTTCACCACTTTGGTTCAGCATAGTTTTGGAATTGAGGTTAAATTGAATTTAACCACAGACCTTTTGTCTTCTAGGCCTATTGTGGGTAACCTTTGAAGACAGTAGTAAAAATGGGCCAACACCCACTTGACAATGACCTAGATAAGCCTTCCATTGGACTTACAGGATCTTAAAATCTGTGCTTCCTTGCTTACATGATATCAGGCTTCATGAGAAGAAATTTGACCTCTAGAAGTTGAGTATTGCCAATTCTTGCTGCTCTTCTTGCTTTGACGTCCTTTCCCTAACTCTTGGGTGCTTCTTTGTTCACTTTCTGTATATTTCATGGCCTTCCGTGTTCTTTCAAGCATCACCACGCGTTACCATGTTTCCATCCTCCTTTGCGCCATAATTGATGTTACCTGTATCTCACTTATTTTCGGCTCCACTGGCTGCTACTGGGTACCAAGTAACCCATTTCATAAACTCCTTGACGTTAAAGATTTCATGGATGCTGACAGAGTCACATCTTATTTTCTCAGATAATACATGTGCATACATGCATGCTCAGTCATGTCCAACTTTTGGGGATCCCAAGGATTGTAGCCAACAAGACTCCTCTGTCCATGGAGTTTGCCAAGCAAGAATACTGGAGTGGGTTGCCATTTCCTACTCCAGAGGATCTTCCCAACCCAGGGATTGAACCTGTGTCTCTTGAGCCTCCTGCATTGGCAGGTGGATTCTTCACCATTGTGCCATCTGGGAAGCCCCTCAGATGGTATATACTTATAAATAAATGTGAGGTTGATAAAGCCTTCAGGCTAAAAAAAAGAGCAGCCCAGTAGGGAAGCCCATTTTGGGAAGAACACTTTCAGATCCTAGTATAAGTAGCTATCTACAATGTCCATGCTACCTCCTGCCTTAAACAGTGACAATTTAGCAGGTCAGAGAGAAATTTGTGGCCTAACATTCTTTGAAGATAATTCTAAGACCGGATAAAGTTGGATAGAATTAAATCATCATCCTTGATACTGATTGATAGTGTTTACTTCCTTTTAGTAGGTGACGATTCGCCATTCTCTTTTCCATATCTGCTAAATAGTCATTTGTAAATCCATTCAGTTTAGACAGGAGAACGTGGGTCTGGCTCCATCTCAAGTTACCTCTTAATTTTTATTGTGAAATCATAGAGGTCAATGCTAGTAACTCAAAAAATATTGAAAACTTTTACAGGTGATGAGTGGGGATGTTTTTAGACTTTTCTATAGTAAGCTGTTATGAGAACAGTTTTAAGAAGCATTATTCATGGGCAAAAGACCATTAAGTAGCAAATGTGAGGGTGCCAGAGTATATTTTATTGCTCAAAGGAATATCTGAATACAAATAATGTGATTAATGACATACAATTTACTCCAAGAGGTTTTATTTTTTTTTTAAAATCTTTGCATAGAATCATAAATCTAGGGGGTGGTGTCTTGAGCAGTAATTTATTTTATTCTTCACTTTTAGATAGGAGGTTTCTTTTGCAACTCTTGGCATCTTCCCTGAAATATCAGACTTTTCACAGAAGCATTTGCACTGTTATATGGTATTTCTATAGCAAACAGTGGATTTAGAGAATGGATTGGAACGGGTGGGGGTGGGCAATAATGGAGTTGCTTTCTGCTTTAAGAAACTTGAAACTCAAATCTGCCTGTGGATGAGCCTAGTGTTGTTGCTGTTATTACTCAGTCATGTCTGACTCTTTGTGACCCCATGGACTGTAGCCTGCCAGGCTCCTCTGTCCATGGGATTTCCCAGGCAAAAATACTGAAGTGCATTGCCATTTCTTTCTCCAGGGGATCTTCCTGACCCAGGGATTGAACCCGGGTCTCCTGCACTGGCAGGCTGATTCTTTATCACTGCACCAATTACAACCAAAATAGAGCTCATTTCTAAACGGTCTAATGTTGAAAGATATTTTGTTTTTAAATAACTCAGCTTTAAATTTTATTACTTTGTAAAATATTTTTTTTCTGTTCCTTTCCTGACAGTCTTTTAGTTCTTAACTTCATTTAGTGAAGATTCTATGTCTCTTTGTATTCAATGCTCTAATAATCAATAACTATTTTTTCTTTTAGAAAAATTCTGAAGCTCACTGAACATATAACTGACAGAGATGCTCCTCTGGGCAATTTGGATAAATTAAAAACCCACTGTACTCTGGCAAATTAAAATATTTTATATATTGATAGTATTTTAATAAATATTGATTGAATATGTCGTGTGTGTGTGTATATGTGTGTGTGTATCCATACAACATCTTTTCTTGGCTCAGACCTTTACAAGAATTGTGAGAAGCAACCTTATGTGGCAGCCTGGATGGGAAGGGAGTTTCAAGGAGAATGGATAGTCTATGTTTGGCTGGGTCCTTTTGCTCTCCACCTGAAACTATCACTACATTATTAATCTGCTATATTCTAATATAAAGTAAAAAGTTTAAAAGTTAAAAAAAATTGCCAGAAGCAGCAAAATGGATGAGATTTGGCCTTCAGCCTCTTATTCACCCAAGGAGGGTGTGAAGTGGCACAAACTGGGTGGCTGTGGGAAAGAAATAACATACACTTGGATAACCTACACATTGGAGAATTGAATATTGACAAATGTGGATACTGGAAGAAAAACGCTCAAGTGTTCACCACTTATTAGAGACTCAAGCATGACCCTGCGAACTTGATTTTCATTTTAAAGCTGGGGGCACTGCCGTGAGATGGGTCGGGCGGGCTTCTTCTGGGCTGTTGTGACCTGCACGCGTCTGCCTTTCAGACCGCTGCGCTGGAGGAGAGCATGGCTTTGAACCACACGGCCCCACCCCCGGACGAGCGCCGGCCGCCTTATCTTCGCGATGGGGATCCCTTTGCTTCCAAGCTTTCCTGGGAAGCGGATTTAGTGGCTGGCTTTTACTTAACAATCATTGGTAAGTTTCCTTGTTTTCTTTCTCCGTGCAAAGGCTGCATCTAGAAAATTCACAGGCTGCTATGTTGACTTTGCACAAAGATGCAAACACTTAAGTGACTATTTTGTGATGAAGAGTGGGAGGAAGCAGGAAAAACGGGTGGCATCCGGCCATATTTATGTTTCATAGAAATGACTCCATTATCTTTCTTATTAGGGATAAATATTCCCTCGATAATCCAAGAAGCTTTACAGCAAAATACTTTATCTTGAGACTATTTCATTTTGATTGCTTTGGTAGTAGGTTTGTCTACCAAATAATAAAATTAATGATAAGGAGATCTTATTTAAAATAGAGTGCTTTTACTTTTTGAAAAGTGTTCTTGATATGATGATAAGAGTATAGGCTCAAAATGGACCTTAGAATGCATCTAATTTAGCCTCTGTTTTTTGCAATGGAGGGAACTCTGTCCCCATGCTACCGTCAGGAGGATCACACTGAGTTTGCTTCACCTAAAGTCAAGTCTGGCCATGATAGCATCACCAAGTGATTTTGGTGAGAGCTGAAAAAATGTCTGAATAATAAGTGGAAGTCAGTCCAGGGTCTAAAGTCTGTGTGCCTGATTCACAACGTGGTGCATCTTCTTACTGGCTTTGGCATCCAGCATGGTGGCCGCGAGTGGCTCCTCAGTACTTCTGACTTCTCCAAATTGAGATGTGTGTAGTGTAAATAGAAATCAGATACTGAAAACACAGGACCAGAAAAAATAATATAAAATAGCTCATTAATAATTTTAAACAATCGGCTACAGGTGGTGCTAGTGGTAAAGAACCTGCCTTTCAGTGCAGGAGACCAAGAGACGCCGGTTCGATCCCTGGTTTGGGAAGATCCCCTGGAGGAGGGCATGGCAATCCACTCCGGGATTTTTGCCTGGAAAATCCCATCGACAGAGGAGCCTGGCAGGCCACAATCTGTAGGGTCGTACAGAGTTGAGCACAACTGAAGCGACTTAGCATAGCACGCACAGCTAACCCATTAGGTTAAATAAATATATTTTCAAAATAAATATAATATTTTTATTTTGCTCGATATGACTACCAGAAAAAAATTAAATATGCATGTGACTCATATTTCTGGTTTCCATTATATTTCTATTGGACAGCACCAGTCTAGGTAATTGGATTTAACTGTAATATTTTTCTTACATTTAAAATCATTGTTTTAAATTTGAGTAACCAGCGTGCAGGTGGGTTACATCTTTAGGTATGTCTGCCTTTAATCTTTTCACATGTTGGGTCAAGCTTTCTCGATTTCTTTCTTTCTCTCCTCTCCCTTCTTTCCTCCTCCCATCTCTCTCATCTACTTATTACTGGCTAAGACTTTCATTTAACCTCCTGAAATTAGCCAAACTCATTAGAAAAGTCTGGAGACCCCTCTATGGTCAGTGCTTGAGGAAAAGGAATGAATGAAATTGAATTAGAAATTCTACTGCAAAGGGTTTTCCTGAGTCCTTGGTTTTGTTATTAGTTATTTTTATACTGACTTAAATTCTGTTTCTTATAAATGGACCTCCACATCCTTTCAAATACAACTGTATGGGCAAAGTGCCCATTCTTTGCCACTGTTTATGTTGCTGGAAACACAGCTGTGAATGTAATGGGCAAACTGCTCTGCCCACGCAGAGACTATCTGATAGTAAAATCCACATTGCATTTTTATTAAACGTAAGTACCTTCAGTGATCAGAAAAGACAGAAAAATAGACACCTTATAAATAGAATTTGTCTCAACCAGTTGTGAGGCATGAATTACAAAGTAGCACCTGTAACCTGACAGATTTCTCCAGATGACACAAAACAGAGAGGATGATTAGGGGTCTGAAGGAAAATCTACTGTAATATTCAAGTGGGAGTGCTGAGGAGGTGCCAGGAAAAGAGGTCCCCAAAGAATCCGGGAACAAAGGGAGCCTCAGATGACTCAGGGAGTCGAAGGTGGGACCAAACATATGTTCCCAGGTCTCTGTTCAGGGTGCAGCCAGATTCAGCTGGAGGGAAGGGGAGGCTGGACTCATCCTTGACCCAGTTTTGGGCTTGGTTCTGTACCTGATTCCCCCACTTCTAGGACAGGTGTAAGGATGTGCCCGGATTCTTTTAAGGAACCAGTGGAGTGACATTCTTGTGAAATACTAGAAGTCTTAAGGAAAACGAAAAAATAATGTGAGTTTGGAATAGAGGAGAAATAAACAAGAGACCCACTTCCATCCTCTGCTCTTTTCCTAGAAACAGTTCAAGGGTCTATATACAAGATCTAACATTTTTGTATTCATAGAAAGCGTCAGGATTGCCATCATCAAAAAAGTCTCCCTTGCTTTAGCTTTTACCTTCTTCATCTTCTTCTCCTTTAACTCTCATTAAAAATAAGCTTGTGTTCTGTTAATATTCCCCTATTAATAACTTATATGTAGCTTGTAGAGAGTTGACTATTTTTTGATAAGCTTTGGGCACTGGGTGAAGCCTTATGAATCAGTAGTAAAAATAATTTAAGAAAGGAAAAGTAAGAAATTCAGTATTCTCAAAAGAGAAGAAAAAGACAAAGGATGTTTAAATGATCTTTGTGTATCAAATGCGTATGCATAGTTACTGCTTTTAATCTTTTTGGATATGAAGTAGAAGCCACGTGTTTCTAATTTTTCCAGCCATGTTATCACTTTTTAATTTCCCAGTGTGCCTTGCTAGCTGGTTCCCTTTAATGAGACCTGGGTTTCATTTCAGTTGGTTTGCTCTGGAATCTCCACAGTCTCTTCTATTTTTTGCCTCTTCTGTCTTAAGAAAGCTAAAGAGGTTGTAATGGCCCACAAGGCCGCTCTGACGCCTGGAATTCACAATTTCCTAAGAGCACAATGCAGTTAGTGCCTGCTGTTTTCATACCATCAGCTGAAACACCCAGCTGTGAAACACACGGCTGCCCCTCAAATGAATTGTGGTGGAGAAGTAGAAGTTAAGATAGAAAAATCTGGGTTTCTCCTGTTAATACTCTCCTTATTCCTTACTACTAAAGGCAGCTGTACCAGATTCTCATTTATACACAGCTATGAAGCAAGAATTCCTGAAGAAATCTACTCTACATGTTAAGCTATGGAAGTAGGTGTATTCTTTTCTTCACTAAAGTCAGTAGGGATTGGGTCTTTTTGGATTTAAACTGGGTTTGCAAGAGCTTTTGAACAGTTATCATTGTAATGCCAAAGCTGATCAGTCATTAATAAAAGGATATTAAAAAGTGGGAACACATGGATACCATTGTTGGTAGGTTGGTGGGTTGACGGCCACCTTCTCTCCCTTTGGTGGGAGGGGGAGAGCCCACGTTACCAGTCGTCACCCACTTCCCCTCCATGCCTAGTCCAGTAGCAGCGGCAGACACCCAACGTCCATGTCCGCAGGATGCAAAAAGCCCTGGATATGTCTCCAGGAGATGAACCCTGTCCTTGCAGGGGGCCATGCCAACCCAATCTGGCCTCTGCCACTCCTGAATGCCAGTTCCCCCTCAGGAGTCCACAAGGAGAGTGAAAGCACCTCAGCTTGTTTGGGTCACTTCGTCTTCAGAATTTACTGATAGCCAAGGGGTTCACCCTTCTCATCAGAGGGAAGGAGTTTTTTCTATAAAGCCAGTACTCTAAAGATGGCTAAGGAGATGCTCCATCCTAGTGGCTAGTACAAGTACTGACCATGGGGATTCCCTCACCCTCCTGAGCTTCACTGGGAAATCAGTGGTTCCTTTTTCTGGGTAAGTGCAGTTTAATAACCCCTGACTCCTATCCTTTTTGGAGGCAACCCATCCCTTGCCTGTCACTTACACCTCATGCTTTTTATTTCATCTTCTTAACTTAGATTTTTATTTAGAGTCCTCTCACTACCCTCTTAAATCAATGGTGTCCGTTTTTGAAATTGAGAAGTGTTTCATATCCGAGGGAGCTCTAAATCCTAGTCTTAATGATGGAAATTTCTATTTTTCCTTGTAGGGATTCTGTCTACGTTTGGAAATGGGTATGTCCTTTATATGTCTTCTAGACGAAAAAAGAAGCTGAGACCTGCGGAAATCATGACTGTCAATTTAGCAGTCTGTGATCTGGGGATTTCAGGTAACACTGCCATGCCATTTCTCCTTTGAGGGTTTCAATGCCCAGTTATAAAGTCCTCACTGGCTCACAGATCACCCTACCCTCAGCTTCTTTTGCTTCTCTTTTCACAAGTCATCTTTGCAGAATCTGTGGTGAGTCAGCAGAGTGGTGTCTGGCCATAGAGGTTGACCATTTAGGGTGTATCGAGTCTTTTCAGTGTGCCAGGCATGTTCCATGCTGAGGATACAATTTGAAATGATACATGATGCTTCAGATACCTCATATGGTACGAGGCTAAATGATTCCAAAAACACACTTACAGACAGGCTGTAGATCACTATTTTGAGCTCTGTCACACCCGTCCCACTCTTATGGAAATCTGTTAAGCATCAAGGGAGTAAGGTCTCAGGCTAAAAGATGAGTCTGAGAGGTGAGTCTAGGTCTAGGAAGGTGGGAGGGCTGCCCTCGTAATGACATACTTAAGTGTGGCGTAGGGACTGAGTGTAAGAATAGGAAACTTTTAGTTCAATAGCACTTGAATTTGGCTGTACAAAAATATCACCTGGGGAACTTAAAACAAGAACGACAACTTATGGCTGAGTTTCAAACCCAGAAATTTTGATTTAATGCTTGAGAATGTTACTCTGACATCAGATTATTTAGGATTCGAAAATTAAAGCTTCCAGGTAAATTTGTGATGCAGCCAAAATTTTGAACCCCTGGTTTATTTCTTGCTTTTTGGGCCTCTCTGATTACCCAGCAAGGAGGAACTGGAAGATAATTTGTCTTTAACTGTAATTCATTTTTACAAAGATGAATGATTTGGGGGTAAATCACCTCCTTTTGGGTTCATCTATACAATCCCAATGTTGCCTCAGTAGTTCAGTTCAGTCACTCAGTCGTGTCCGACTCTTTGTGACCCCATGAATTGCAGCACGCCAGGCCTCCCTGTCCATCACCATCTCCCAGAGTTCACTCAGACTCATGTCCATCGAGTCCGTGATGCCATCCAGCCATCTCATCCTCTGTCGTCCCCTTCTCCTCCTGCCCCTAATCCCTCCCAGGATCAGAGTCTTTTCCAATGAGTCAAATCTTCACATGAGGTGGCCAAAGTACTGGAGCTTCAGCTTTAGCATCATTCCTTCCAAAGAAATCCCAGGGCTCTTCTTCAGAATGGACGGGTTGGATCTCCTTGCAGTCCAAGGGACTCTCAAGAGTCTTCTCCAACACCACAGTTCAAAAGCATCAATTCTTCGGCGCTCAGCCTTCTTCACAGTCCAACTCTCACATCCATACATGACCACAGGAAAAACCATAGCATTGACTACGTGGACCTTAGTTGGCAAAGTAATGTCTCTGCTTTTGAATATACTATCTAGGTTGGTCATAACTTTTCTTCCAAGGAGTAAGTGTCTTTTAATCTCATGGCTGCAGTCACCATCAGCAGTGATTTTGGAGCCCCCCAAAATAAAGTCTGACACTGTTTCCACTGTTTTCCCATCTATTTGCCATGAAGTGATGGGACAGGATGCCATGATCTTCGTTTTCTGAATGTTGAGCTTTAAGCCAACTTTTTCACTCTCCTCTTTCACTTTCATCAAGAGGCTTTTTAGCTCCTCTTCAATTTCTGCCATAAGGGTGGTGTCATCTGCCTCTCTGAGGTTATTGATATTTCTCCCGGCAATCTTGATTCCAGCTTGTGTTTCTTCCAGTCCAGCGTTTCTCATGATGTACTCTGCATAGAAGTTAAATAAGCAGGGTGACAATATACAGCCTTAACATACTCCTTGCCCTATTTGGAACCAGTCTGTTGTTCCATGTCCAGTTCTAACTGTTGCTTCCTGACCTGCATATAGGTTTCTCAAGAGGCAGGTCAGGTGGTCTGGTATTCCCATCTCTTTCAGAATTTTCCACAGTTTGTTGTGATCCACACAGTCAAAGGCTTTGGCATAGTCAATAAAGCAGAAATAGATGTTTTTCTGGAACTCTCTTGCTTTTTCCATGACCCAGCGGATGTTGGCCATTTGGTCTCTGGTTCCTCTGCCTTTTCTAAAACCAGCTTGAACAACAGGGAGTTCATGGTTCACGTACTGCTGAAGCCTGGCTTGGAGAATTTTGAGCATTACTTTACTAGCATGTGAGATGAGTGCAATTGTGTGGCAGTTTGAGCATTCTTTGGCATTGCCTTTCTTTGGGATTGGAATGAAAACTGACCTTTTCCAGTCCTGTGGCCACTGCAGAGTTTTCCAAATTTGCTGGCATATTGAGTGCAGCACTTTCAGAGCATCATCTTTCAGGATTTTAAATAGCTCAACTGGAATTCCATCACCTCCACTAGCTTTGTTCGTAGTGATGCTTTCTAAGGCCCACTTGACTTCACTTTCCAAGATGTCTGGCTCTAGATTAGTGATCACATCATCATGATTATCTGGGTCATGAAGATCTTTTTTGTACAGTTCTTCTGTGTATTCTTGCCAGCAGTGTTGCCTAGATACACACAAATATGTCTTTGGATCCCTATTTTCTGCTACGTAGCATGTGGTCTTAAGTTACTAGAATTGGGGAAATTGAGTTTGAACTGGAGAATCCCAGGGATGGCGGAGCCTGGTGGGCTGACGTCTATGGGGTTGCACAGAGTCGGACACGACTGAAGCGA
The DNA here is from genome assembly GCF_023091745.1 of Budorcas taxicolor. Classification (NCBI taxonomy): domain Eukaryota; kingdom Metazoa; phylum Chordata; class Mammalia; order Artiodactyla; family Bovidae; genus Budorcas; species Budorcas taxicolor. The sequence goes on along the minus strand of NC_068920.1, from coordinate 38,860,549 downwards.
CTTAGCAGCAGCAGCGGCAGCAGCACACATCAACTCATCTTTCCACCAGAAATGTTTTAGCAGTTTCCCATCTAAGCATCCTTTAAAAAATATTTCCTGGTATTTGTTTCTCTCTTTGTAAGTAGATTTTTCTGCTACTGCCAATCTCTAAAAACATGGCTCAGTGGTAAGTGCTGATCCACTGAGTCAATATTTATCACCCAGCAGTGGATGTGCTGCCCTCTTACTGAGTTTGGATGATCTTGGTGATTTGGGAAGACTTTTCTCAGCATGGACAGGCTGAATATCGTCAGTTCTTTGGGAAATACACATGCATACTAAGAGGAGCATGACAGACCCGGTCCCTTTCTGTGAAAATAATAACGTTAAGATGCGCCTGGGGGTGATTTGCGAGGCTGCAAAATGAGTGCCATTTTCCATTTGGACACACGATGGCGGTGTCGCAACATGAATAATCGCGCTCCCGCTCAGCTCACCATGCTGCCCCCTAGTGATGCTTGAGTGAAACCGGCCAGTTCAGCCACATCCTTCATTTGTAGCGGATAGACGCTTACAGTTGAATTAGACTAGTCTGGGGCTTCCCGGGTAGTTCAGTGGGTAAAGATTCTGCCTGAAATGCAGGAGATGCAGGTTCAGTCTTGGGTAGGGAAGATCCCCTGGAGAAGGGCATGGCAACCCACTCCAGTACTTTTTCCTGGAGAATCCCATGGACAGAGGAAGCTGGCTGGCAATGGTCCAAAGGGTCCCAAAGAATTAGACATGACTGAAGCGACTGAGCGCACACAGCACGCATAATTGGCCGGGTCCATTGAAAATGCTTTCAACCGCGCAGGTCTGCTCTAGGATTGTATAAACCACCTGCTCTGCATATCTCTTAGAGTAATTCACCAGGAAGCGTTTTCTTACATGGGTTAGTTTTCTCTGATCAACTCAGACCGTTTTTTCCAACCTCTGGATCTCTCTCTCTCTCTTTTTTAATTTAATTAATTAATATAATTTAATTAATTCATTTTTGGCTGTGCTGGGTCTTCATTGCTGTGTGAGCTTTCTCTAGTTGCAGTGAGCAAGAGCTGCTCTCCAGTTGTGGGGCACGGGCTTCTCATTGCAGTGGTTTTTCTTGTTGCAGAGCACGGCCTCAAGAGCAGAGGCTCAGGAGTTGCAACACAGTAGCTGATCTGAGGCATGTGGAATCTTCCTGGATCAGGGACTGAACCTGTGTCTCCTTCATCAGCAGGCAGATTCTTTACCACTGAGCCACCAGGGAAACCCTGGATATCTCTCAATACATTTTTTCCTTCCAATAAGTCTTAAAAATGTTTATTTTTAAAAAATGTTTATGTATTTTAAATTTTTTCCTTGCTTTAATATGTTCATTATAAAGCACCTTGAGAAACACATCCTAGAGACCAGATTTGTTTCATCTACACAACTAATATTTGTTGTTTAAATATCAATGGCTCTCAATCATGAATATGTATCACAATCATCTGGGGAGATAAAAAGTATACTGTAATGGCTTAGCTTTCTCGAGATAAATTAAATCAGATTATTTGGGAGGTGGAACTCTGGACACTGATATTTAAAATTAAGCAAAGCAAAGCAAAACAAAACAGGAAAATACTCCAGTGATTTTAATGTGCAGCTGGGGTTGGGGAGAGACATTTCCAAAATATTCATCAAATCCCTTTGGCGTGGACTTCCTTGGTGATCCAGTGGTTGAAAATATGCCTGCTTACACTGGGGACATGGGTTCGTTCCCTGGTCTGGGAAGATTCTACATGCCTCGGGGCAACTAAGCCCATGCGCAGCAACTCCTGAGCCCCCTGAGCTCTAGAGCTGCCATGGCAATGAGCAGCCTGAGCACCGCAATTAGACAGTAGCCCCCACGCTCTGCAACTAGAAAAAGCCGCACACAGTAACAAGGACCCAGTGCAGCCAGAAGCAAACACACACACACACACACAAATAAATAAAATGTAAAACAGTGCTTTGACATCCCAAAGGTTCTAGATGACATCCCAGAGGTTAAAGGCTCTACTCTAGACAGAAGCCTAACATATCTGTTTTGCTGACGGATCCCAGACACAACAGACATTACTGTACTCCATCAAGTCACTGTCAATTGCCTTTTTTGGCTGCCTTTAGCACCACCCATGGTGACCCCAATCCAGTACTCTTGCCTGGAAAATCCCATGGGTGGAGGAGCCTGGTAGGCTGCAGTCCATGGGGTAGCTAAGAGTCGGATACGACTGAGTGACTTCACTTTCACGCATTGGAGAAGGACATGGCAACCCACTCCAGTGTTCTTGCCTGGAGAATCCCAGGGATGGGGGAGCCTGGTGGGCTGCCGTCTCTAGGGTCGCACAGAGTCGGACACGACTGAAGGGACTTAGCAGCAGCAGCAGCAGCACCGCCCAGCAGACCCTTAGCTCAAACTCTGAGTTTGCTGTTGGCCCTGCCTAGAATGTTTTCCCTCTAAACGTTTGCTTGAGTTCTGGGCCACTGATTTAGCATCCACCTACACCTCACATTCACAGAGAGGTCTTCCCTGATCTGACTGAAAACAGCAGATTCTGTCTCTCTCCTTCCTCTGTATCATTTTTCTTCCCACCACTCAGCATAAGCCAGCATTCCGTCATATCGTATCTTGCAAATTATTGTTTGGTCTCCTCTGTTAAAAATGAATCTGTTCATCTTGATCTCCACATTGTCCTCTAGCACCATGTACATAATGAGCATTAAATAATTATTTGTTGAACAAAACAAGAACTCTTTTACATTGGGTTTCCCTACTGACAATGGAGTGTAGACCCAACAGGATTAGAAAGCTCTGAGATGAAGCTGCTCAGTCTAGTTAGTTGCAGTATGGCACCGGCTGTGTAGACAGCTAGAGGTGATGTGTGTCTAGCTTATAAAAGCACCCGATAAAGATGAGTTACTTGATTGAACTAACAGTGTACCAAGGGAGGGTACTCCTGGGAAGGGTGGAAGGGGCCAGCATTTGCAGGCTGTGAATGTCAGTTACTTGGGTTTTCTAACGCATGAAGGTTGGGGAACCCTCTTTTGATAGGTGGATCAGATACAGGCTTTGGAAAGCTTCCTCAGCCGTTCTCTTCAAGAAGGGGGGAGATTGAATATATATTGGATAAGGAGGGTGCAGGGTGTCAATTAAAATAGAAGACTGCTTTCTAGAAAGAAACAAAACAAGCTGATGAAGGCTAAAGGGATAAATAGTTTAAATCCTAGAGATCTGGGTCTGGTTGTAAACAAATTGGACCTAATGTTTCCCAAAATAGCTCCCTCGTGTCTGCCTAGGATAAGACTCCACAACGAGTTGGATGGGCGGGGTAGAGTTTAACCAGAGGGAACGTCCCTTGACAAGTCACTTGGCGCTCTAGTTGTAGGCAAACCGTTCACCATCATCTCTTGCTTCTGTCACCGCTGGGTGTTCGGCTGGATTGGCTGCCGCTGGTATGGATGGGCTGGATTTTTCTTTGGCTGTGGAAGTCTTATCACTATGACTGCTGTCAGCCTGGACCGATACCTGAAAATCTGCTATTTATCATATGGTAAGTAGGAAGGTTTCTATTCCCTGAGAGTCGAATCTAGGTGGATTGTCAGAGCGGTACCTGTTTTACCCAGAGATAATAAACAAAGATTATGAATACACTCAGAGACTAGGAGTATTTCTACTCATAGCCTATCTTGTTCTAACTTACGCTTAAAGACTCGAACCTGTGTCCATGTAGGTTTCTTTCAATGCTATTTTTTATAGGAATGTCTGGTGTTTCGCTACGATGCTTTTATGAGAGTATCATCTCTTTGTATAAAGTGTGTAAGCTTTTACTGTGTTATGCCATGTAAGCAAAATAAATAAAATGCACTGAAAGGATACTGGGTCCAAGATGTTTTAGCTGTTTCCCCGAGTAGTAAGTATAATTATATGGAAAGATTTTTCTGATTCTCCTTTAGCACTCAGGCTCCCCGTGGCTGCAGAGATGAGGAATTCTCCTCCAGGTTAGAGAACCAAGCCTGCAGGAAAGGACACACGTACGAAATACCAGCCAACATTCTTTTTGTGGTCTTGGTATGTAGAAAGAGCAGTGGGTAAGAGAATCGGTTAGGGGTGAGCCAGCCATAAACACCCTTTCAGAGTCTAGTGATCAGATTTTAATGATAAGACCATTCTACATGGGAAAAATAAATTTTTAATACTTTGGCTTCTTGGGCTTCTGGAAAAATTGTTGAACCCGAAAGAGACACATTTGGCCCTTTAAATTTAATATTGAGAACTAGGTGCAACCAGAGAATGATACTGGTTCACGCTATACTGCTTTGTTCATCAGTCTCAATCAGCTTGGTGATTGTCACCATGGAGACAGAACATGGCCTGGAGCCCAAAATGGAAAAGATCAAGTTGATGTGACACTCTCAATGGGGTAGAATTTTTCTTTATATTTTAAAAGTTTACAAGCCTAAATTAAAAACAAAATATACAGGAGGTTGGGGTGGGGGATAGGGTCATGGTCCAATGTGTGCACCATCCAGCGCTCATCTTTAAGAAAAATTTCGCATCGCTTTTTCTAACAGTTTAGAATCTGCAACAGAAATAACTTGAATCAAAAATTCCAATAAAATACAAAAAATACAATTATACCTATTCTGGATGATATCAGAGTCAATTTTTTTCTAAAAACTTATTTTTGATCATGTCAAGTAAATTTTAAATATACCTATAGATTTTACAGATGAAGAAGCAAAAAGTTCAATTTCCTGAAGATATTTGAGGAATACTAAACCTCAATGTCTCTGCTTTTTAAATATTTTCTTAACTTCAGGCTTCGGGTCCAATATAGAGATAATGTTGCTCACCCCCCAGAATCACTGCAGGGCACAACTCCCGTGGGAACTGTATATGCTTTCCAGCTTCTTCTAAGATTGATTCTCGATAGTCTGGTTTCATCATTTGATTTGTTGCACAATTAAACCCTCCACACAGTATCTTGGAATGTTGGAATTAGAAAGTCGCTTGGGGCCATGCAGACCTTTCCCCCATGCAATGGGATAAAGTGTTTTAAGGCATCCCTGACAGACAGCCACCTGGCCTCTTCTTGAGTAATTCCAGTGACCAGTGACGGGGAGCTTACTACTGCACAAGGCAGCCCATTCTCTGATTGGTCTGCTCTGGTTGTTACAATGTTATTCCTTATATTGAGACAAAACTGCTTCCCAGTAACCTCCACCCATTGGTCCTAGTTCTGACTGCTGGAGCATCACAGAACCAATCTACTAATCTACTCCCTCCTGTACTTGACAGCCTTTCACCATAACCGAATGTAAGTATAAAACACCTCACCAAGCAACCCTCACCGTAAACGCTTCTACATATGCTTATGCACGTTCCTGTAAATTTATATAATTATCCGTGCCAATGTTTTCTGCGTTATAATGGATAACCAAGAGCTGACAGATATCGTGGCTACCTGATTGTTACTCCTATCTGGTGGGTCCATGAGATTTGCATTTTATGACGATGTCTATTTGAAAAAAAAATAGAGACGAAGGAAACCATCTGTTACGTTTCTTGTTAGTGCCAAATGAAACCAACACAGGAGTGAATATTCATGTCAACGTAGTCCTTCATAGTTTGCAAAGGAGACCTGGCATGGTTCATTTCACCCTTCTCGAAATCTGTAAGCAGTAGATTTTTATTTCCTCCATTTTACTGCTAAGAACACTGACGTCTGGAAAGGTTACGTGAAGCGGGTCAAATACTAGAAATGAGAAGGATTAGGCCCTTCTGATTTTCTCAGACCTCACGTGACGCTAAGCAGAGTCTGTGCTGAAGAAATCATTTGGCTTTTATTAAATATGATTCAATATTTCTTCTCTGCTACCAAAACCCAAGGCAGGTAGGAGCCACCTCTATGGCTCTTTGGGTTCCAGGCAATAAATGGGGTGGAGGTAACTTCCTGTAGAGGCTGAAGCCCTAGAGCAGGCTGACCTGTCTTTGGTGGTGGTATTGAACTTTGTAAAATGATCACTAGTGCGTTACAGCTTTCCTTAACTGACTGCACTGTTTCTGCCTCTTGGAATGATCTTTTGGCTAACGGAAACCAGTGCTGAAACACGGAGTGTTTTTTTTTTTTTTCCTTTGTTTTTCTGAAAATATTTTCACAGAATTACTTTTGCAGAGCATGGTATGTTCTACCTAGGTTCCCCACTTCTCCACCTTTGGCTGTGAGTGTGACTGTTGTGTTAATAACATTGGAAGAGTGAAAATCTGCTCTCACCCAACCCTTATGACATTACCCCACTCGGTCATGACCCTGGCATCCACCCCCACTCCTCGAGTTCTTAGGTGAGAGGCACACAAGCCTTTTGGAAGAAGGATATTTTAAAGACACAAACAGTGTCTTCTCATTTCTCCCCCAAAGGACTCTACCTCTGATGAACCCTTAACACATGCTTTTTGGGGCTCCATTTGTATATTCCGCCAGTTAGCCTCTTATCCTGGATAAGAGCTCCAAGGTCATTCTGGATATTTTCCCAAGATCTTCCACTGTCTTCAGCATTCTCTCATCTTTTTACCGCCACCTCTCCCCAGCTTTTGTCACGTCCCCCTCCCAAGGCTCCCAGATGCCTAGAGAAAACGTTCCCTGTGAAATCACTTCCTGTTTTATTCTCTTGGAAAAAGAGCCCAAGCTCTGGAGCTCTCCTTCCCTCCACCCAACTCTCCCTCCGGCTTTGGTTACTGACCACGTCTCCCAGAATCCAATGGATCAACTCTTTGGATGTGGAATTTGACCTGTCGAGGGGAGGTGTCTGGGTGGAGGGCAGATTACATCCTGATAATGCTCTTCTTCCACCTCCAGGGATTTGGCTGAAAAGAAAGCACGCCTACATCTGCCTGGCGGTCATCTGGGCCTATGCTGCCTTCTGGACCACCATGCCCTTGGTAGGTCTGGGGGACTACGCACCTGAGCCCTTCGGAACTTCCTGCACCCTGGACTGGTGGCTGGCCCAGGCCTCAGTAGGGGGCCAGATTTTCATCCTGAACATCCTCTTCTTCTGCCTCTTGCTCCCAACGGCTGTGATCGTGTTTTCCTATGTGAAGATCATTGCCAAGGTTAAGTCCTCATCCAAAGAAGTAGCTCATTTTGACAGTCGGATCCATAGCAGCCATGTGCTGGAAGTGAAACTGACCAAGGTAACTGCAGTCATAATTTATAGACATGTTCTGTAATCAATTAAAACTTCACAGGGAGAAGAAGCTAGGGAATGTTGAAGACTGGGAGAACTTCAAATGCCCTCTGTTTATGTCCTTCTGAACTTGGTTTTTATTTATTTAAACCTTTGTAGTATCCCTTGTGTCTCTATCAGTCTCATTTACACACACTTTTAATATCTACCAAATTTATACAGTGGATCTACTGGGGGCTTATTTCCTCTATTGAATAGGATATTATTGATTTTTAAACATTATTTCACCAATAAGAATAATAACTTTTATGACTCATAAAATGCCTCGGTATTTAATGTTTCGTATGGACTTTGGTCTGGAGGAGGGCATGGCAACCCACTCCAGTATTCTTGCCTGGAGAATCCCATCAACAGAGGAGCCTGGTGGGCTATAGTCCACAGGGTCACAAAGAGTCGGACACGACTGAAGTGACTGAGCAGGCACGCACACATGGACTTTGATGGGCATGATTATGGACATTCCTTATTTATACAGTAAGAGCTTACTGTGTCTGCTTCCCTATGGGTTCTTCACACAAGAGGAGTTTCTGCAGCATTGAGTCCCTTGGCAAATGCTAGTCTCAGAGTTGGCAGTCCTTCAAATATGAGTGTTAGTTGCTCAGTCATGTCCAACTCTTTGCAACACCATGGATGTAGCCTGCGAGGCTCCTCTGTCCATGGAATTTCCCGGGCAAGGATGGGTAGCCATTCCCTTCTCCAGAGGGTCTTCCCCACCCAGAGATCTAACCCAGGTCTCCTGCACTGCAGGTAGATTCTTTACTACCTGAGCCATCAGATATTGTGGTGCCTGTAAAAGAGCAGATGATCTGGAAACAGACAAGGGTTTGGATTTTTTGCAAGGCTTGTGACCCAGAGGTAGATACTTTGAATCTTGTGTAACGGGGATAGTAACATCTGTCTCTCTGGGCTGTGGTGGGAATTCAGTGAAATAAGCCTATTATCCTGTCATCTGGTGCGTAGATGATGGTAAAGACACCATCGGTTGGTTGGTTTAGTCGCTAAGTTGTGTCCGACTCTTTTGTGATCTCATGGACTGTAGCCTGCCAGCTTCCTCTGTCCATGGGATTTTGCAGGCAAGAATACTGGAGTGGGTTGCCATGTCCTTCTCCAGGGGATCTTCCTGACCCAGGAACTGAATCCTTGTCTCCCGCATTTCCTGCACTGGCAGACACTTTGAGCCACCAGGGGAGCCCAAAGAAACTGTAGCTCCGCTTTTCTTTCCTGACTTGTAGGAATTCAAGTAAAGCCTAATGCAAGTGGTGTGTACGCTTTCATTACACCTGACCTTTACATTGAAAAATAGTTTTCAGCAATCTCAATATAAATGCCATGTTGCACCATCAAGTTGTTTTTTTTTTTCTGTTTCTTTTCTTTTTTTAATTTTTTTTATTGAAGGATAATTGCTTTACAGAATTTTGTTGTTTTCTGTCAAACCTCAACGTGAATCAGCTATAGGTATACATACATCCCCTGCCTTTTGAACCTCCCTCCCATCTCCCTCCCCAACCCACCCCTCTAGGTTGATACAGAGACCCTTTTTGAGTTTCCCTGAGCCATACAGCAAATTCCCGTTGGCTATCTATTTTACATATGATAATGCAAGTTTCCGTGTTACTCTTTCCATACAGCTCACCCTCTCCTCGCCTCTCCCCATGTCCATAAGTCTGTTCTCTATGTCTGTTTTGCCATTGCTGCCCTGTAAATAAATTCTTCAGTACCATTCTTCTAGATATATGCATTAGAGTATGATATTTATCTTTCTCTTTCTGACTCACTTCACTCTGTATAGTAGGTTCTGGGTTCATTCACCTCATCAGAACTGACTCAAATGCGTTCTTTTTTATGGCCGAGTAATATTCCATTGTGTATATATACCACACTTTCTTTACCCACTCATCTGTTGAGGGACATCAAGGTTGCTTCCATGTTCTAGCTATTGTAAATAGTAGTGCAGTGCACATTGGGATGCATGTGTCTTTTTCAATTTTGGTTTCCTCAGGGTTTAGGCCTAGGCATGGGATTGCTGGGTCGTATGGTGGTTTTATTCCTAGTTTTTTAAGGAATCTCCATACCGTCTTCCATAGTGGCTGTATCAATTTACATTTCCACCAACAGTGCAAGAGCGTTTCCTTTTCTCCACACCCTCTCCAGCATTTATGGTTTGTAGACCTTTTGATGATGGCCATTCTGACTGGTGTGAGGTGATATCTCATGTAGTTTTGATTTGCATTTCTCTAATAATGAGCGGTGTTGAGCATCTTTTCATGGGTTTGTTAGCCATCTGTATGTTTTCTTTGGAGAAATGTCTGTTTAGGTCTTTTTCCCACTTTTTGATTGGGTTGTTTGTTTTTCTAGTATTGAGTTGTATGAAAGTGAAAAGAAAGTGAAGTTGCTCAGTTGTGTCTGACTCTTTGAGACCCCATGGACTGTAGCCCACTGGGCTCCTCCATCCATGGAATTTTCCAGGCAAGAGTACTGGAGTGGGGTGCCATTTCCTTCTCCAGGGGATCTTCCTGACGCAGGGGTTGAACCCAAGTCTCCTGCATTGCAGGCAGATGCTTTACCGTCTGAGCCACCAGGGAGTTGTATGAGCTGCTTGTATATTTTGGAAATTAATCCATTGTCAGTTGTTCCATTTGCTACTATTTTCTCCCATTCTGAGGGTTGTCTTTTCACCAATCAGTGTTTTTAATATTGGTACACTCTAGTTTCTGTCTTATAATTGAAAGATAAAAGTTGATGTAAGGACTTCCCTATGGGTTCAGTTGTTAAGACTTCAAAGGTTCAAGTATGGGGAGTGTGGGTTCAATCACTGGTTGGGGAACTAAGATCCCACATTCTTCATGATGGGGTCCAAAAAAAAAAAAACCAAACAAACATGGAAGTTCTAATCCTTCTGGTATCCCAATCCATCATGTTGATTGATAACCATCTTCAAGTTTCCTTGCAACCTACCCTGGAGACTGCTGGCCTCAGGACCCAGGAGTAACACAGTTCCCTCCAGACCACAAGTAGCTTCCTACTAAGGCAAAATTTTTGTCCAAGCAATAGTTTTCGTCCCCCATTTCAGAGTTCTTAATGTGCAAGGACCTATTTGTTGCACAGTGTGAGCTAGAGATTTTTTCTTTTTTCTTTTGGCCTCATTACGTGGCTTGTGGGATCTTAGTTCCCCAACCAGGGATTGAACCTGGGCCAGGACAATGACAGGGTCAAGTGTTAAGCACTGGACCACCAGCGAATTCTCATGAGCTAGAGATTCTTGATGGTTCCAATTGATCTCTACTCCCTAAACTCCACATTTGAGTAGGAGGCAGTCTGAAAGAAGTTTTCATCATTATAAATCTATACTGATAACCTTAAAATAGAGCCAAAAGTAACCTAAAAATAGATGCTGGACAAAAATGCAGCATCAGGAATCATGATCTACTTCTAGCTTATAATCAGGTGTTAAGTAAGAAAAATATTTCCATAAATGCAGGATCGTGAATTAAGCTCCTCATTTCCCATTCTTCCTTTAGCTCTTGTCTGTGATGCAAAAAAAAAAAAAAAAATTAATGCCAATAAATTAATCCAAGTTAAATGTGGATTTCACTTCCTCCAAATATTACTTGGTACCAAGTTTGTTCTAGGAGGGCTTCCCAGGTGGCGTGAGCAGTAGTAGTAAAGAACCTGCCTGCCAATGCAGGAGACATAAGAGACACAGGTTTGATCCCTGGGTTGGGAAGATCCCCTGAAGGAGGGCATGGCTACCCACTCCCATATTCTTGCCTGGAGAATCCCATGGACAGAGGAGCCTGGCAGGCTACAGTACATAGGGTTGCAAAGCATCGGACATGACTGAAGCGACTTAGCACGCATACGTTGTTCTAGAAACTGGGTGAATACAAAAGAGATAACGTGTTTGTTTTCAACAGTTCGTGGAGGTATGCCCAGGGAACAAGATGATGTCTGTCACACGGGTGTCTGATCTCAGTTAGCCTTGCAGCCCTGTATGTCATAAAGGCATGACATGAAGCTACTGAGATGTCACACGGCGTCCTCTCCTCCTTCCATCCCTCAGGGTTACTGGCTTTGAGACGTTTGGCTGCTCTTGAGCAGTGAGTCTAGATCCACCTACCCATGAGGTCCTTCTCCCGTTTCTCTGAGTCTGTTACTCATCAGCCTCTCTCTCCTTAGTTGAATTCCTCGGCTCAACCTACTAATGGCCAGTTTTTACCAACATTCTAGAAATTGGTTCTTTGTGTACTCTTGAGGGTAGGCAGCTCATTAGAATTTCTGAAGCTCATTATGCATATACATGCAAGCACAGTGGTGTACAGTTTAATGCATTTTTTTGGTATTTATTTTTATGTAATTAAAAAAATTTATATTGGGGTATAATTGATTAACAATGTTGCTAGTTTCAGGTGTACAGCAAAATGATTCGGTTATACATATATATGTGTCTATTCTTTTTTCAAATTTTTTTCCCATTTAGGTTATTACAGACTTTTGAGCAGAGTCCCCTGTTTTATACAGTAGGTCCTTGTTGGTTATCTGTTTTAAATATAGTGGTATGCATATGTCAATCCCACACTTGACATATTGTTATCATTCTCCTTAACCTGCGCTAAGTAAACCAAACAGTCAGGCTCACCGAGACCAGATTAACCAAAGTGATGCTAAAGGAAAACTGTAGGCATGTATGTGTATGATTTTATTTTATATGTAGTTTCTAACATGTATTCTAAATGATACTATATTATATATGATGTCTATATTAGATATTGGGCTTCCGTGGTGGCTCAGATGGTAAAGAATCTGCCTGCAATGTGGGAGACCTGGGTTTAATCCCTGGATTGAGAAGATCCCCTGGAGAAGGGGATAGCAACCCACTCCTCCAGTATTCTTTCCTAGAGAATTCCATGGACAGAGGAGCTTAGCAGGCTACAGTCCATGGGGTTGCAAAGAGTCGGACATGACTGACATTTAACACATGTAATATTATGTATTACATCTATAGTTCATTTGTATATATAAAGTCTGTATCAATATAATCTAAAAATACATCTCTAATTATTCTCATTTGTGCAAAAAATTTGTCACAGTTCAACCCATATTGAAAAATAAACACATCTTTCTACTGTGGCACCTTCTTTACTAAATTTAAGCTGTTTTAAAATACTATTTAATTTTTATCTTTTTTTTTTGTACTGAGTAAAAATAAGTAGAAAAACCTTCACTGGACCTTTTCATAATTTTAGAAACCTTGTCCTCATTCAACTACCTCTTGGGATCAGGAGTTTGCTTGTTCACTTGGCGCTTTCTGATCTCCAGAATGGCTTGGTCTAAAAGCTTATTACTTAAAGGCCACTTCACTGCATTATGGGATCAAAATCATTCATTTTTGATGTCCTCTAATTATTTCTAGGTGGGTAATTATCTAGGCCTACATTTTGCCAGTCTGATCTCATCAGCTTAAATATGGATGTTCTAGCTATAAACCTTTCTCCACATTATAATTTCCTTCTGATTAATTAAAAAATGGTTTTGCCAGACTTTTATAGCAGGGTGAAATTTCACAGATTACCAAAATTGCAGAGGTGTGCAAAATAAAAAACAAAGAAACCAACAAAACCAAACAAAACACCTCTTTTCTTCTTATGACACAATACAACCTCATTTTTATGCCTGCATTTGACCTTGTAAAACAAACAACATTACAGCATCAGGATAAATTCAGTTGAATCAGGTTTTCCGCCTCTTCCTAGACTCTATGTAAGTTCCAGAGAGGTCTCTGTAACTCTGTGGGACCCGTGGGTGGGGCTCATGGTTTGGTTGTTGTCAGTTTATTGACCCTAGCTCCTTCTGGCCTCAGGCATCCATTGTCATAGGTCACTTTGCATCCTATCTCTTTCAACTGTTAAGGGCTCTTTGGGCGCATCAGAAATTTGAGCTACTTCCCCATCCTTCCATGGCAACCCACTGGGTGGATTTTGGGAGCTTGGCTGGCACCCTAGGAAGTGAGGCACAGAGCTTTCTGCTCTTGCAAATGTATTGAGAGTCTATTGCTCCTCCCTGTGCTTAGTTCAGTGAAGTATTTTCAGGACAGCTTCTCAAGGTAAGTTACTAGCTCCTCTAAGGTTCTCCCTTGCTAAGAGCTACAGGCCCTTGACTCGCTGTGGGCTTGGAAAACTGGCTCCTAAATCCATGTACATCCCTTTGACATGTCCACACAGTAAGTACACTTAATGCCTCTAGTTTTACGCGTCTCTGATTGTAAATACTCACAGTCATTTTTGTCATACTCAAAACCCTTTTCTCTCAACTGTTTCCTCTCTTGTAAGTTTCAAATTTCTATTTTGAAATTCAGAAGCTGAAAAATGAATGTTTTACTTCTTTGGGCATTTCTGCTTGTAAAAATCTTTGTGCTGTTGTAGTGAACACTTTTGCTGCTGCTTTAACAAAGGGGATGGTAGGGTAACAGGAAGGAAATAAAAGAAGCTTTGATGAATATTTCTGTATATTACTATGTTGTGTATATTTGTACCTCATATTTATTCACTTGACACATACCTGAGGGCTTTCCTGGTGGCTCAGTGGTAAAGATTCCTCCTGCCAATGCAGTAGATGTGGGTTCAATCCCTGGGTTGGGAAGATCCCCTGGAGGATGTAATGGCAACCACTTCAGTAGTCTTGCCTGGAAAATCCCATGGACAGAGGAGCCTGGCAGGCTACAGTCCATAGGGTCACAACGAGTTGGACACAATTAAGTGCCTGAACATGTACACAACACACATAGATTATCCACAGTATCCCAGGCCTGTAGTTAATATCTAGATCCTGTGGACACCTGGGTGTCTCTTAATGTCTCTTTCTAGCAGGAAACCTCTCTGATCCCTCCTGGCTTGTTGAAGTCCCTCTGCTGTGGGCCGTCAGAGCACTTGGCCTATCCACTCTGGTTTTGTTTTGGTGACTCTCTGTGGCCTGTGGAACTTTCCCTGCCATGGACTGAACCCATGGCCCCTGCACTGGCAGCTCAGTCTTAACCTCTGGACCATGAGGGAAGTCGCACGTTCACTTTTTTGAATGACACAGCCTTGTGGCTCTTTTTTATGAGACAGTAGCTGGATGAGGGCAAGTGCTGTTTGCTCTAGTTCTCCAGTGCCTGGCATCTGTGAGATGCCCAATCAGGATTGGTGGGATGACCAGTAATTGAATACACTGTGTTAACATAATTACCTTGATCAGTGTTAACCGTTCTCTTGACCCCTGGCTTGAGGGCGTCTGTCCCTTGTATACCCAAGGAGGTATTTTGTTTTGCTTTGTTTTTTTCATATTGACTGTGAAGCCTTTTTAAGATAACTTTGTTTTTATTTGGCTGTGCCAGGTGGCACATGGGAGCTCAGTTCCCTGACCAAGGATCAAACCCATGCCCCCTGCACTGTGAGCAAAGAGTCTTAACCACTGGACCACTTCAGAAGTCCCTGAAGTCTTTTTAAAACTAAAAAACCTCTGCTTCCTTCAAAAGACTCCTCTTCAGTATTGCTCATTGAATGATTTATTATTGAGGGTTCAGAGTCAGAGGACCCCCACGTGGACTCTGAGGGCAGTTGGTGGGAAAGCTGAATTGTATTTCTTTTTTAAACTAATTAATGAATTCCTTTTTTCTGGTTCTTCTTATTTGTTCTTAGCTTAAATGTTTTTTTCCCATAGAAGCAGTCTCTGAATTGAATTCAAATCCTCCTGTATAAATGTTTCATTGTTGCTTTTACATTTTCCTATTAGAATTTGCCACAATTCAAAATTAATTTGCAATTGCATACCTATTTTGTGATTGTTTAGTCAGTGTCTGTCTTTGCTACTAGTCAGTAAGGCCCATGGGGGTAACAGCCATGTCTTTTGGTTCATTTTGTGTCCCCAGGACTTAATACCATGCCTCAAGAGAATGAATGGATGTGTGGACATGGTTGGGAGAGGAATGAGGGTGAACTGGGAGAATGGGACTGACATGTATACACTCTCATGTGTAAAACAGGCAGCTCTTGGGAGCCTACTATATATTACAGGGAGCTCAGCTCAGTGCTGGGCAAGTGGGCAATGCTGCCCATGAAGCCCAGCTGGGGACCTTGGTGCCACCCTCAGGTCCCCTGTGTGTCCCCCCGCCACTGTGCCGTGGCCTCCCAAATGAGGCAGGCCCCTGGCCCCAGACGTCAGAGTGGCAGCCGTATGCAGCTTGAACCCTGAGAGCTGATGCACCGTATCAGTAACTAGCTGCGCAGTATCAGTGACCAGATCGGGGCTGGGTCAGATGACATTGTCCGGGTAAACAGAATTCCTGCTGGGACCGCTGTGTTTGGTGGCCCCATGTGTGGATCGGTTGGGGTGGAGGGGCCGGGCGGGGTGTTGCAAGGTAGCTTCTGGGTGTGCGATTCTAGGGGTGGGGTGAGGGGACCCAGAGAATGATGTTTGTAGAGACAGGAAGGCAGATGGGTGATGGGGGCCCAGTGGAGGCTGGAGCCCAGAGCTTCTGCTCCATGGAATTCCCGGCTGTCCTCAGGCCTCCCTGACCTGCCCAGGGAGCTGTTTCCTCCTAGTGGATCTGCGCTCCTTTGTCCCTGAAATCCCACCAGGTTCTAAGAGGCAGCTCTTAGGGGACTACGTTGAGTGACAGCCACGAAATACAGAAAGCATTGCTATGGAAATGGCTAGCGTGCTTGGGTGGTTCAAAAGTCTGCGGAAATAGCTTTCGTTACTAGTATCTCTGGGCCTTTGGACTGTGCATGCGTTGGCCTCTGAATAGCCGTAACCCCACCTCGGAGGCCTCGGTTCATCTGGAGTGAATAGTGAGGTTTCCCTTGTTGGGTTGAACTTGGTATTTAGAAATCTGTATGTTCTGTTCTGTAAGCCAGCCACTGCCTCGTCAGGGAATATTATGTTCAGTTTTAGACTCAGAGCCCCAAACACAGACGCGCAGAGTGACATGACCTAATTTACATCCGCCGCTTCTGGTCACAGCTTTCGCTTGTTCATGGAGTAGTGGTATTTCAAGATTTGAGAAAACTGCAATTGGGAAGTGAAGACTCCTCCTCTTTCTCTACTTTTTTTTTTTTAAAAGTATGAATTAATAGTTTCTAGTTGGATTGCAACCAGGGCTAACAGATGTAACGGGGCTCTCAGAAAAAAAATTTTTTTTTATCAGTGTATGAAGGTGGGCCTGAGACAGTTGGCCTTTGTCATCATTCTGCTGATGAAATAGAAGGAAAGAGGAAACTCAAACTAGACGTGTTTGGAATGGTCAAATTACTTAATTTCTTAAAGGTGATGTGAAAGCGAAATATTACTACCCCGCTTTTGTATAGATGAGGGAATAGAGGGCCAAGGAAGATAGGTCACCATTGTCCAGCTCCCTCTGTGCCATCTCTCAATGGCAGGCTGCCCACATGTGGAGGACTGTAGTCTCACAACTGGCACTTATCACTGCAATGCTATCTTTTAATATCATTTTCCCCTCTGGTTGGGAACAAATCCATATACTTGCTGGCTAGACCCCAAAGAGGAAAACCAGATCTGATCCCGCCTGTGCTCCTGCCAGCTGTAGGCTTTCTGTTGGCAGGTGGCACCCCCTCCCTGTCCTGTCTTTCAATGCACAGATGTGGTGATTTCTCTTCTTGGGACCTGATCTCATCCCAGCTACTGAAATTTCTTTGTTATCGGTAGTCTATCTCGTTGTGGAGTGTGATTCAGCGTCGTTCTTGGTGGGGAATTTATCCCATCTCTTTGGCCCTGACTCAGGGCCTTCACTTTCACATCAAGTCATCTCCTCATCTCTTTTGTTATCCAAGGTAGCACGCAGCTTCAAGTGTTGGCTGAAGTCTTATTTATATCTGGGCAAAGGAGGAAGGAACTAAGGTGGCAGGGCTTGTGAGTCAGGGAGTCCCTCACAGTGCTCAGTGGAGATGAATGGGGATTGGAATCCAAACCCCTGAGCACTTCCATGTCAGAGTGTGTGTGTGTGTGTGTGTGTGCATGTGTGTGCGTGTGTGTGCGTGTGTGTGTGTTTGTGCTCACTCAGTTGTGTCTGACTCTTTGCAACCCCATGCACTGTATCCCTCCTCTATCCATGGAATTTTCCAGGCAAAAATCCTGGAGTGGGTTGCCATTTCCTCCTCTAGAGGATCTTCCCGGCCCAGGGCTTGAACCTGAGTCTCCTGTGTCTCCTGCATTGGCAGGCAGATTCTTTACCCCTGCACCACTTGGGAAGCCCACCTCCATGTCAGACTTTCCCACTATTCCACGCTGCCTCTGCACACCAACAAGACAGAGGACTTTCCTTCTTGGAAAACTCTGCTGTAATGTCTCATGTCAGAGGTAGAGGCTTATAAAGCCTTTTCATCCCTATTCTATTCTTGCTTTAATTGGTTAATTCACTGGAATTGATCCATGGTGGGCAGTTTTGCTTGTGTGACACTTAATACCAGCTTGAACCATAGCTGTAACATACTGGTATTTCTTGGTCTTCTGCAGCAAGATATATTTAAAATCAACTGGGTTGCAGATGTGTGATTCTTTTGTAGAAGCTAAACACATATTCTGTGAATTTCCTCCCACAAAAATGGTCTAATTTAAGAATTTGAAGTTTTACTCCTCTCTCAGTGAACCAAAAGACAGTGATAAAAATGAAGCAATTAAAAAATAAACAACTTAGAAGAGACTGATGGTACAGGTGCCTGTATTAGAACTGGTTTACAGATACTTAGGAGAGAAGTTTTGGAAAATAGAAATGAAGACACATTTAGAAATGTGGAAAGTAAAGAACAGACTGGTGGGAAGATTAAATGTGTTCCAAGTTAAGTAGAAAGTTTTGGGGAGGGACTACCCTGGCAGTCTAGTGGTTAAGACTTCACCTTTCAATTCATGGGGTGTGGGTTTGATCCCTGTTTTGGGAGCTCAGATCCCACATGCCACACAGTCAGAAAGCCAAAACATTAAACAGAAGCAATATTGTAACAAATTCAACAAAGACAAAACAATTTCTGGGAAAACTGTCACAGTGAAAGTTTTGCAAATTTTTGTAGTCTCTCCTAAAGTAACTTTCATATTTAATATTTCAATGTTTAACATTTTGTGGAGTATATTTTGACATGAGAAGATTATAGAAAATGATTGTGCCTCGTGTTAACTGCATTTTCACTTCAAAAACATAAGTAACATTATGCAGTACTTTGAGATCTAAGTTTTTTCCCCTCTTTCTACTTTAAAACTTGAATTCTAGTCATTCAGTTTAAAGTATTTAGCTTTATTCAAGTCTCAGAAAAACCACATGGGTTCATTTGCTATGTATTTAAAAGGTTTGGTATATTTTAATTCTCTTCTCTCCTTTTAAAAAGGATAACAAAATGCAAATGTCTTAAGTCTTTACTGTTCCCCATTGCACACGCCCATAAAAAAGGAAATATGTAAAATGTAGAAAATATTATGGACTAAGAGCTAGTCTATTTTTTGTCCATGACTTTGGCAGCAACACAGAAAACAGCTTTTGAGATACTGTGAAACCATCTTATGACTCACCAAAGGAAAAAGGATGGAGCTATGTTAAGTTTCCAGACGACATCTGCAAAAGCAAGCTTTATTTATATTGTTATTGTTTATTTGGGGATTTAAGAGGGAAAAAAAAAGACCCTCACTGTGAGCTTTGAGGCATCCAGTCCATTTACAAAAAAAGTCACAGACCAAACCAAATACCATTTCTCCTGGGTTAGCTTCTGCAGAAGGGTGGGAAAGCAAGCAAGCTGGAGAGTTGCACGTGTACTTTAGGTCTTGATAACTGCTGAGCACAGGTGAGAATTTTGGTCCAGGACCCTAACTCGGGGCTTCAGGATGTCCACGAGGTCTGGTCTCATTTGATTCATCTGCTTGGGATTTCGATTGTCACAGCAAAATGGATATTGCTGAGGTTTTTCTCTGCTGCTGTTAATATTTAGAGATGAGCCTGAACTTTTTGGGTAGAACTTTAGAACCTGAGACTTTCTGGTGGATTTCTTATGCTTCCTCCTTGAGACTCCTGACAAATATGGGGTTCCCAGGGCAAGCACATCCTACTGAGAGGCTGTTCCACAGGTCAAGAAGACTGAGGGGTACAGACCATTTCTTGCATACAATAGCTCAGCTCTGCAAAAGCATACTGCACACAGATGACTTTGTTATAAGGAAAACTTTTCCAGTTGAATTTCAAAAACAAAAAAACATGCACAAATATTGCCACTTTAACTATTATTAAGAAAACATTTGGTATCTCATTCCTCATCCTTGATCCTCCACACCAGCTTGTTGTGACTTTATTGATGGGAACTGTTATTTTACTTCTTTTAAAAAATATTTATTTATTTAATTGCATCAGGTCCCCGTTGTGGCTTGCAGTCTCTTCGTTCGTAGGCATAGGCATCTCTAGTTGTGGTGGAGGGGCTTAGCTGCCCTGTGGCATGTGGGATCTTAGTTCCCTCATGAGGGATTGAACCCACATCCCCTGCATTGGAAGGCAGATTCTTAACCACTGGACCACCAGGGAAGTCCCTATTTTACTTCTTAAATGAGGGCATGGGGCCTGAAAGAGGAAGCGGTACCTGACCTCAAATAGTTCCATCCTCTCATCCTCCCAGGGCTGTAGGGAACTCAAAGATAAAAGGAAATCTGACTTTTCCTAAAACTGCTTTATGAAATCGCAAGGTGGATCTGATTATGCTGTTAATAGTCAAAAGTCCAACCTTGTTCCTACGACTGTAGCCAGGAGCCCACAGTCCATTGGTTAGACTGGGCTCATGTAATTCCTATGACACTAACTCCACAAAAGACTATACAAGGCAGAAGGGATGTTGGCAGTGCTAACCAAAGGTACAAGGGAAACAGGAAAATAAATACAAATGAACAACACCAGATCTTCATCACACAGAGGGCATGTTTGAGTATATTTCATTATTCATTTTACAGAAAGAATAGTCTAGTAAGATAACAGTGTAAGGAAGCTTTGAAGTCAGGTCACCTCTCAACTAGGGCCTGAAATAGCTCCAGATTAAAATAAAACCCAAGGCTTGGACTTCCTTTTCAAGTCTAAAGAACTCTCATGAAGATCCCTCTTGTTTCTTGTTTAGATTACGGCCTTAACAAACCTGCTCAGAATGGAAATTCTAGGCGAGGAGGGATGCATCTGCTTTGTTCATTATCCTCAACACAAACATGCAGGAGATGCTCCGTCATGCTTGTCGGCTGAATGCATAAACAATGACCTTTCTGCTTCCTGTGTTTTCCAGCCGCATTTTCTTTTACGGGTTAATCTTCCTAAACACGCCTCTCATATGTCTCCTGCCCAAAATCCTACTAGTGCTTTCAGGCACATGGAATTCAGTGCAAGCTCAGTAGTAGGTTTTACAGACCCTTGAGAGCGTGGATATTATCTTTCTTTCCAGTCTCATCTCCCTTTGTTGTTTGCTCATACACCAAAGCGAAGCTCACTAGGTCCTGTACAAACCTCACACATAGCTGTCTTTGCCTTTGCTTGTTCTGGTCTCATGTTCCTTTGTTTCCACTTGCCAATGTGTAGGTTGAATTCCACCTTCCTCCTGTGATTGTTTCTTACTTTTCTCCATAGCATGTAACTTTGTCCTCCTCCAAGCTGGCACTTAAACCATATTCAGCTTTGTTGAGCTGTTGTTTGTGTTTTAGAGAAGGGGTCCTCAACTTCCGGGATCGAACATCGGATGATCTGAGATGGTGCTGTTGTAATAGTAATAGAAATAAAGTGCACAATGAATGTAAGTGTGCTCGAATCGTCCCGAGACTATCCCCCTCACCGGTCTGTGGAAAGATCGTCTTCCATGAAACTGGTCCCTGGTGCCAAAAAGGCTGGGGACTGCTGTAGAGGGGTGGAGCCAAGGCGGGAAAGCCTGCTGGTGTCCCCACAGCACCCACACAGTATCTCACACAAAATACTTGCTAAAGAAGATTTGTTGGATTCAAGTGGGATAACTACAGGGTCAGACTACTGCAGGGTCAGACTACATTCTTAAAGAGACCGAATTGGAGGTAGTGAGAACCTAGTCAGGTGGGTTAAACCTCATCTCCAACTATTCTTTGATCTAAAAGTTAAGAGGTTCCTAAAGGTAAATATAATTTGGTGAAAGAGAAAAGTACTTTCTGGGAAAGTCTCACTTCATAAAAAGTCACTTTGGTTTGAATTCACTGACTCTCTTTTCCTCTGTAGCGAGTGGATTTCTACTACCTGAGCCTCAGACTTGAGAAAAACTTGAGCCGAAGGAAATTACATTTCATAGAAATCTCTGAAGAAGATTCCTATTAGAATTTCAAACAAAGGCAGAGTTTCTAAGTTTCCTGAGGCAAATGTGGGTGATTTAAAATTTCATCAAGGTGAACATATTCTTCATCTAGTTTTCAAGTGAACGTGGGTTGAGAAGTCTGGAAATTTCAGGTGCACAGATGTCTTTTTAGCATGCTTTTCCTGCTCAATGTAGGCACATTCTGACAGCTTTTATAGGGTCAAACGTTGGGTCTTTTGGGTACGCTCAAATTCTGGAGCGGAGAATGCAGTGAATAGGGTAAGAATAGTCATTACTTTTTCTGGCTGAATATCTCAGAAATCCATATGATATGATTCCCACTGGCAAGATAAATAAAAGGATGGTAGACAGACTTCCCTGGGTGTGAACAGGCTACCTGCTCCTCCCCACCCCCTATCATTTCCACCAAGTGTCTCGATTTTGTTCTCTGTCGCTTTCCCTCACCAGGTGGCGATGTTGATTTGCGCTGGCTTCCTGATTGCCTGGATTCCTTACGCGGTGGTCTCTGTGTGGTCAGCTTTTGGACGGCCAGACTCCATCCCTATACAGCTCTCTGTAGTGCCAACGCTCCTGGCAAAATCAGCAGCAATGTACAACCCCATCATTTACCAGGTCATCGATTACAAATTTGCCTGTTGCCAAACTGGTGGTTTGAAAGCCACTAAGAAGAAATCTTTGGAAGACTTCAGGTAAAATTTCAGAAGCTGGAAATGAATGACACCCTCTTTGTTTCAGAATTCCGTGGGGGTTCAAGCCACCAGGACATGCTGCCTTCTTAGGGTTAGAGCTCATTACTTAGGATGAATGTGAGAAGGACTTTATTTTCTGTTCACCAAAATTCCTGAAATCAAGTAATCAGATATGGAGGAGTTGGACAACAGGAGTGGAGGGTGAGAGCAGTGATTCGGTTTTTTATTGTGGAGCAGCTAAGATACGGAGCTATGCCCATTTGAGCATCCATCATCTTCCTTATGTGGAACCAGATGCAGCTCACTCCAAGAGTACTGAGCACATGTCATTGATCCCAAATTAACTTTTCACAACAGAAAGGAGTGTCTACTTTGATATAGTATAATTAAAAAAAATTAAACAGGAAAAAATATCTACATTTTTGTACTCCCTTCTCCTACATTTTGTGATTTTGATGTCCTGTTTTACATCTTTTGCTACACAATGGACCAGGGAGTTTGGGGATCCAACATCATTTTTCCTAAAGGCTGGAAAGGCTCAGACTGAGTCAGCATCTTCTAGATTCAATCAGGGACAGTCTTCTTTGAAGGTGGAACAGGCTCCAAATGGCAGGTCTGAGGAGTGTTGAGAAGTCCCCTTAATTGTTACTCATTTGAGGTCCAGATAGTTTTCATTTTCCTTGAGTGAGTATGGAGCAGCAGAAAAAGGTGGAACTAATGAGGAAGATGTGGGTTGTGACCCTGATCTTTCACTGTGCTTGAGCAAGGGACAAATCTTTTGACCCAGAAGTTCCTTAGCACATAGGTACAACATCAAATAAAATAGATTTAAAAGGCACGAAACAAAAGTAAGTGTTGTCATTGCTGCTGTGGTCTAGGGGAAGGAATACACAGCCTGGAGGTAGGAGAGCACTATTTAAGAAGGATTTTGCCATTTATAGGGCTTCTTCTTTGGCTCAGTGGTAAAGACTCCGCCTGCAATGCAGGAGATGCAGGTTCAATCCCTGGGTCGGGAAGATCCCCTGGAAAAGGAAATGGCAACTCACTCCAGGATTCTTACCTGGGAAATCCCAAACAACAACTATATCTTTGGGAAAATGAACTACTCAGAGTCTTGGATTGGGATGACCTACGATTTCATCTTTCAGGTTGTTGTAATTACAGAAAATGCCCATGTAAAAAGAGCTAGGTGGTGTTAGTGTTCTTTTCTTCCACATTGCTCGTGGTTATTACCATCTCTGTTGAACTGAATGAAGTGAAGTGAAAGTCACTCAGTTGTGTCTGACTCTTTGCGACCCCATGGACTATACAGTCCATGAAATTCTCTGGGCCAGAATACTGGAGTGGGTGGATAGCCTCTCTCTTCTCCAGGGGATCTTCCCAACCCAGGTCTCCCGCATTGCAGGCAGATTCTTTACCAGTTGAGCCACCAGGGAAGCCTAAATTCAAATGCTAAAATGCGTCTACTTTGGATGTAATGTCACTTTGCCCTCATTAGCTATTAATACTATTATGAATGCAGGTGGAGGGAATAGTTTTAATAGAGCAGTTGTGGGAGAAATTAGTGAGGTATTTTTTCTTCTGAAGGAGATGGGAATTTGACAGGCATGGCTGAAGGCAAATTTCACGTGCCTCGTAATTGTGCTTCAGACTGACTCTGTGTTCTGTATATTTGCTCACAAGTGTAGCACATAAATATTCAACACCCCAAAATAAAAGGAGAAAAAAATTTATGTGGAAGAAAGTGACTAAGGGCCACAAACCTTTGGAAAAATCAACCAGGCAAGAGAGAACTCAGTTCACCTGCTCCTATTAGCCATTTATATGAAATATAGAGGAAGGCAAGGATGCCTTCCTTACTCCAGAGTTTCAGCTTTTGGTGGAAAAATCAGTTACTGGTGATAAAACAGGGTGGAGCCTAGAGCTTGGAGCATCTTCAGGGAACAAATGCTGAAGAGGTGTGATGAGTTTCAGAGTCTAGAAAGATCTATTTGGGGGAGAGCTAGAAGATGGAGAAGTGGCCACCAGAATTTTCTTTTTAGCTTTCCAAAGAAGACACACAAAAGGAGTCTTATTTGTCTTTGTTTTTATTAAGAAGCTAAGAAAATAGGTAATGTGGAGGACTATAGAGTAAGGTGTCGTGATGGGAAACCAGTCCAGAGTGGTTCATGTGCTACCAGAACAACTCAACTGAATTAAACTGGATTCATTTAATCCTTGGTCTTTCCTTTTCTGAGCTCTAAAATGTATTTACTCCTACTGGGAGACCCTCTTGGGAAATATTTTGAATTCAAATAAAAGAGCTAATGTGTTAAATATGAGATTGTAGAAATAAATTTTGAGTAATTGCAATAGTTCATTAAAAGTTAACTCATTTCTCCCCCCCTCTGAATTGAGGTCTCCTGAGATTTCAGTAGCAGCTGATGCACTGAAGGGGAAAATGTGCCCAAGAGCCCCTTTTTAAGTGTCATTATTCACTGCACTGTATTATCCATAATGCTTGCCTGGTGGCTCAGATGGTAAAGCATCTGTGTGCAGGGCAGGAGTCCCAGGTTTGATCCCTGGGTTGGGAAGATCCCCTGGAGAAGGAAATGGAAGCCCACTCCAGTACTCTTGCTTGGATGGAGGAGCCTGGTAGGCTACAGTCCATGGGGTACATTATCCATAATAGCCTCCCATATTTTCTAAGCAGGGTTTCTGTACCTTGGCTGTGTATTAGAAACACCCAGGGAAATTTGCAAAACTACTGCTGCCTAGATCCATCTGCAGAAATTTGGATTTAATTGGTCTGGATAGGGTCCGAGTTTCAGTTGTTAGGTTGGTTATTTCCCCTGGATAATTCACACACGCAGCCATGACTGAAAGTCAGTGAACCAGAGTCTGAGGAGGGAAGACATTGACACCGCAGCTCTTGAAGTCATAGGCCTTCCACCTCACCTAAGGACCGACGAGTCCACTCATCACCGGTAACAGGTGACCCAGACTTCAGAGGCAAGGCCAATTGTAGATGGAATAGACATGTTCAGAAGACTCTGGAGGTGCATAGTGAAGGACCGAGGTGCTCTACGTCCCTAATATCTTAGTAAAGATGAAGAACAAAGCCCCAAACTCTGGCATTGCTTGTATTCAAGCCTCCCCTGACCACCTTAGCTGGGTGAGTCACTGGGCCCAACTGAGTGGTAGGTTGTGTGCAGTGAATTTTGTCTTAGAGGATGAGAAAGTCACTAGGGCACAGGAAATGTGCCTTGCTTTTGGAAAGCTCTGCTCAAGGAATTTCTTGAGTTTGAATATTCTAAATTGATTACTATTTCCCATCTCTTTGAAATTCAAGTTTTGTACAAATAATCTTCATGGTACTCAAGTTTGACATCATCATCATATTGATGTGTATATAACTGTGTGTATATATACAAATATGTGTGTGTGTTATGTATTAAATTGCGTTTTTCTTCTCCTGTATCCAGGCTGCACACTGTAACCACAGTCAGGAAGTCTTCTGCTGTGCTGGAAATCCATCAAGAGGTATGAAGATGGACACAGCATTATTCATGGACACGATGATTCACTTACTTGCCTCTTCACTGCTCTTAATGTTTGATTGTGACCACACTTTTCTCTTGATATTATATTTTTATATTTTGTACACTTTTCCTTTTTTTCCTTGCTAGGACTTGCTGAGAAATCCAATGGCCAAATGGAAACTAGATGATAAGTTACTACTTTAAGGAATATTAGTAGGATGAGCCTCCCTGGGTTTTTTTTAAAAATTCTATTTTAAAGCCTATGTCATGCAAAGTATCAAGCCTGAGATATTGAGGACAATGTTTAAAAATTTTATTTATTAGGGCATACTTAATTTCATTATATCAGCATTATTATTATTAATGGAGGGCCAGGGAGGCTGTTTCTGGGGCTCATGTAGGTGGGTGATTATAGAGACTGTGTGTTGGACAGTGACTCTTTGACCGGGAGATGCTCTTGATTCTTGCAGCCTATCTCTTCTCCTGCCGAGAGAGGTCACACTCTAATGGTAGTGATGCCCCAAAGCAGTCCTCTAGGGAAACCAATTTGCCTTCAATCCCTAAATGGAAAACAGTTCTATCTCAGAATTTGAGGACCAAAATAATTCCCACTGATGATAATTTTAATCACATGGAATTTTTCTCATATTAAGTTCTGCATACTAATACAGTGGGTGATACAGAGTATTACTAGTTATAATCTTTAGGAAACAAATGCAGCGAACATAGCCGTGTTGTTCCTTTTATTCATTTGTTCTTTGTCACCTTTGTTCTTTCTTTCATTCATTCTCTTTTTCCTCTGACAAATACCTTGTGAGGTCTGCAGGTAAAGAGATGCAGTTAAAAATGGCATAGAGTGATTTCACTGTATGTTTTCATATCTCATATATTGGTGCAATTTCTTTACAATAGGCAGATTTAATTTGTCTTCATGTTTAAAGCAGCTTTAGAGATATATTAGCAAATTGAGTTGGGAAGGGGAAGAGCTTGAGGGTAGGATACTGAAGGGGTCACTGATGTCTGCCAAACAAAATATCTTAAAGACTGTCCAAATGTCAGAGGGTGTTTTATACAGGGAGACCTCAGAGGTACTGTGGACTGGGTTCCAGACACTGCCATCAGTTGACTAATTCAATAAGGCAGGTCGCACAACTTTTGTAGTTTCCCAGCGCATCTAAAAGTTATGTACACTGCGCTGTAGTCTCCTAAGTGTGCAGTAGCACTGTGTCTAAAGCAACAACGTACATACTTTAATTAAAAAATACTTCATCGCTAAAAAAAGTGCTAACCATCATCTAAGCCCTTAGTGAGTTTAGTGGTAACATTCAAGAGCACTGATCACAGATTACTACAACAGATACAATAATAATGAAAAAATTTAAAATATTGTGAGAGTGAGAAAAACGTGACACGCAGAGACACAAAGTGAAAAATGGACAATCAGTGACCCTGGATCTGCTCAAGGTGGAGTTGCCACAAACGTTCAGTTTGCAAAAATGCAATATCTTTGAAGTGCAGTAAAGCAAAGTACGATAAAACGAGGAGCGCCTGTATGTCATTATAGAAAAAATGTTAGGGAAGATCACATCAGCCTTTGATTCAGTAACTAGTTTTGTAGAAAGTGAGCCAGATCTATTACTCAGAAGGCCAAAGAGTTCACCAGTCTGCATTCCTCTTGTGAAAAAAGGGGCAAACATCAAGAAATATAACAACCAGAGAGTATTTGACAAGAAAACACATTGGAGGGCATGTCGAAGTTCAAACACTTAACCTCCACCACAAAGTAAAACCAAGGTTCCCCACTGTGACCTTGAGTGATTTTTCAAAGATTGTACAACTTTTAATATATATGTTCATTGGGTTATGAAATTGTGTGGAGTATATTCTGAACAGTTGCATCCAAGAGATTTTAATCAAGACAAACATTGCTAATACTTTTCTCAGTTACTTTGAACTTGCTTTTCTGAACCATGCTAGAGTAATTGTATGTAAGGGTCTTCCCAGATTGATCATAAAATAAACTATATATATTTATATATAGTTATATATGTAAATACATTATATATGTAGTTATATATATATAAATATTAACCCTCACATGTATTACAGCCTCTAGAATAGAGAAGCATACATTATATGCATTACATGAATTTGAGAGGAAAAGTCATTCAGTCTGTACAAGTGCATTATTATTGCTTTTCTTTCAGTTTGGGTTTAACGTTGACCCAATCTGTGTAGGCAAATACTGCATTCTCTCATTCAGCTTTGAATTCCAGAAGCTTCTATTAAAGGGCCTATCATCTACTCTGTCCTGAATGTTTTGGGAGACACAAAAGAGAGGGAGGCTGTGCTTTCAGTTCTCTAAGAATTTGGGGGTTCTGGCAAAATCTTGACCTCTATCTACGTTATAAATGCTTTTAAAGATTATTTATTTATTTATTTTTGGGCGCGCTGGGTCTTCTTGCTGCACGCAGGTTTTCTCTACTTGCGGTGCGTGGGGGCTACTGTCTTGTTGAGGAGCCTGGGCTCTAGGGCTCATCGAGTCAGCAGTTGCGGTGTGTGGGCTTAGCTGTCACGTGGCATATGGGATCTTCCTGGAGCAGAGACTGAACCTGTGTCTCCTGAATTGGCAGGCAGATTCTTAACCACTGTACCACCAGGGAAGTTCATATAAATGGTTCATATTATCTTTATTAATAATAATAATTTTTAGATGGGGATCTGCAGACACCAGTAGGGTTTACTTTGGTGGGATACTTTGAGAAAATGCAGAGCGTCAAGACAGATCCGGGGAAGCTGATTTGCATAGGTGCCTCTGTGCCCCAGATGTAGGGGAGAAATAAGGGGTTTCTACCGTCTTCCAGAGCTGAATTCTTTCCTTGCCCGAGGCAGTAACCTGCTGTAGACTCTGGATATTTGAACGCTTGGTTTGAGCAAAGGAAAAGTTCACAAATCTTCTTTTCCCAGGTTACGTCAAAATTAGGCTGATAAGCGGTTTGAGGGCACAGTGAATTAAGCATTGTCTCCCCAAAACAAAGATTAGAGCATCAGAGAAACAGCATCGGGTAGAAGTACAGGGTACAGATGTTCACTTAGCCAGAGCTAATCTCACACTCAGGTCCTGTCATTTACCAGCTGCTTGGGCCTGGGCAGATAACTCACTCTGTCCTGTCCTCATTTATCCTAGCTGCAAATAGGGACAGTCTTACCTCACTGGAGTTTGTTGTGAGTGATTTAAGTTGGCAAGGTTCTTAGGACAATTCTGGCCCTTTGAAATTATACCATAAATGAAAGCTGCTATTATTAACATAGCTAGTGTTAAGAATACCACCTTGGGGATATGCTTACCTGCCTAAACCACAGCTGGGGGTGGCAGGTGGTACATTAGACCAAGAGAGTAGAGGTTTGCTGCATTCCAGTAGGCACCCTTCTGGAAGGAGAAGGAGGCTGGAGTACCTTGTCTATTTCATTCTAATGGAAGGATCGAGAAGACCAGCCCTTTATAGATACTTCACCGAAGTGAGAACATAATTTCCTGCTATAGATCTTTTTGGAAATAGAGGCAGACTCAGAAATTCTTTTTGAGGCTCAACTAGTTATAACAATTCTCACATAGTTACCTCAGGTTACTAGCTGGAGAGTAGACTTAAAGCAGAGAAATTTTTATTTTGAAGGCTTAGCTAGGATTTTTAACCACTTAATGTCCATGTATGATATATGGAGTATGGTCTAAATCCTTGTTGCCTAGAGTATAGTCTTCAGAACCAGAGCTTGGGTGTTTTTTTTAAAAATTGGAATATAATTACTTTACAATGTTGTGTTAGTTTCTGCTGTACAATGCAGTGAATCAGTTATATGTATACATATGTCCCTCCCCTCTTGAGCCTACCTCCCACCCACCCACCCACTTGCATTATGCCCCTCCAGATCATCACAGAGCCTGGAGCTGCACCCCCTGTGCTATACAGCAGCTTCCCACTAGCTATCTACTCTACGAATGGCAGCGTATATATGTCAATCCTGCTCGTCTAGCTCGTCCCTCCCTTCCCTTCCCCTTTGCGTCTGCATCTGCATTTTCTACGTCTGCATCTCTGTTCCTGCTCTGCAAATAGGTTTATCTATACCACCTTCCTAGATTCCATATGGTGGTTGTGGTTTAGTCGATAAGTCGTATCCAACTCTTTGTGACCCCGTGGACTGTAGCCCACCAGACTCCTCTGCCCACGGGATTTCCCAAACAAGAATACTGGAGTGGGTTGCCATTTCCTTCTCCAGGGGATCTTCCCAACCCAAGGACTGAACCTGCATCTCCTACGTCTCATATGTTGGCAGGCAGATTCTTTACTGCTGAGCCACCAGGGAATGCATTAATATATGATATTTTCCAAAGCTGGTTAGATTCTCCTTCTTAGGAAAGCAGGGGAGGGGAACACGAGGCTGGTGGGTGAGTCGACACTTTCCTGGCCTACAGGGATGTTGATGGGGATAGACTACTCAGAACTAACTTGTTCAAAGAGAAAGAGATTTTCCCTTGATACAAAGAGTCACACTTTTGTAAGTATTTTCTGTTTTGAATGTAGCATCCACTTGCAACACCCACCCTCCCCAAATACACACACACACACCCCCAAATGAACAAAATCTAATTTTGTCAGAGGAAAAGAAAAGCATCTGATCCATCTGAAAAATGAGCCAAATTTGGCAGCAGCCAGCTTGTGGGATTTATCCCAACTGCCCAGAATACTATCTGAATCTACAAATTTTGATCTTCCATGCATGAAGGAAGCATGGCCATAGATGAACCCAGGTTGATAGAACCTTTTAAAGCACTGGGAGTGAAGAGTAACAGCATAAAGTAGCGAGTCACTCTCAACACTCCAGGAGAGTGGAGACACTGGCAACCTTCACTAAACACAGGACTAGACCTGATCACGACACAGATACTTTCAAGCTAGGGTTCTGCAGGAACTCGCTGTCATTGGGGAACTGGTAGGGCATTCATCCGAAAGAAAACCTAATTCTGCTGTTGAGTCTGATGGTGGGTCAGAGATGAAGAGATGAAGCCCTTAGCTCAGGATGAGGATGAAACCAAGAACTCTCCAAAGATGATACTTCTCCCAGGATAGGGATGATGGCCAAGGTGAGAAAAGGTCTGCCCATTGTTAGCAAATCGAGTCCCGCTGCTTGCTGGTTACAAAATCAGTATTCACAAATGTTGGTAGAAAGTAAAGGTGCCTGGAATCAGGATGCTGGCTATCTGGGGAGATGGTAGGCTAAGCACTCCCCCGCCCCCACCCAACTACCTCTGAACATTCTATTCAGCCATGAAAGCCTTTAAAGGGAAACAGGGAAGGACTCTCAGTTAATCACTGAGATGAAGGGTCAGAGCCATTGCCACCCCTCACTGGGTACAGGCTTGACAACTCGTGGTCTTCTTCTAGAAACTTGTTCCCACGGTTTGATCACACATTTTGGGAGATTGTTGAAGGGGAAGCTAGGGAAGAGATCTGGTCATCTGTTAATTACTCATTCTTCATGTCTACTCCTTTGATTTACAGAAAGAACCAACCAGTCAGGCCAGGTATTGTGTGATTAAAAGATCTGAAAGGTGTTCTTGGGCTGGACACGAGTAGAGGATGGAGGTGCTGGCTTAAACCTTAGTTATTCAATGCAGTATAGTTTTGCTAAAGTGATAAGAAAAGGGGCCTCCTGCTGAGGGCAGGTTTCTGCAAAAAGAGCTCCTTACAGCACCATCTCTATTGAGCCTTTTTCTGGTACCTTTTTAAGGTAGCTGAGCAGACTCCCAGGAGGAGCTTGTAATGAAGAATATGGGCCGGGAGAAGGGCAGTTCTGAAAATCAGCAGTTGGATCAGCCTGGATTCTTGAGACCAGGCAGGTACCCCTGTGAGAAGCAGCTGGCTCCATGGTAATAATAGTAAAGACCAAGCGCCTCTGGACTGTAATAGGTTGAGCGGATAACACAGAAATGAGAGCGGAGTGGAGGGGCAAGAGACAGTGAATGAACAAGGGAATTTCATGTCCCTTTGCTGGGTTGAAGCAGCCGCTACTGGCCCAGGGCTGGCAAGGGGACACACCATTTGGAGGATCTCATAAACTGGGGACTTTATGGGCAGAGGAGAGCAGCAATCCTTTCAGGCAAACTACAAAAAAAAAAAAAAAAAAAAATTGCTTGCAAAAGTTGATATAAAAAGAAAGACTTCTTTAAATTTATTTAAAAATTATTTATATTGAGCTCCTGGTGAGAGCTTCCTTGGTGGCTCAGCTTTAAAGAATCTGCCTACAATGCAGGAGACCCGGGTTTGATCCCTGGGTCAAGAAGATCCCCTGGAGAAGGAAGTGGCAACCCACTCTAGTACTCTTGCCTAGAGAATCCTATGGACAGAGGCGCCTGGAGGGCTCTAGTCCATAGGGTCACATAGAGTTGGGCATGACTGAAGCTGCTAAGCAGCAACAGCAACAGCTCCTGGTGACAACACCAGAAATGGTTAAATCATTGTGAGCATAATGTAATAGCAAAACAAACACCCTGACTAGAATATCTAGCTTTGGTCACCCTGAATTTCCTAGGCGGGGCACCAAGGCTATACCTTTGCTGGTCATAATGAACTGAATAATTCTGAAGGTTATGTATACATAGATGTGATGCTGGAAGGTTGTAAAGGACTAATTTACTCCATATTCAGCAGTGTAGTGCCTTGGTTCTGCTTGGTGTTGTCTTGATTTAATTTAACACGGTTATTAATTAACATAGTTTATCATTCAAAAGTAATGATTTTCAAATTTTCATTTCAGTCAGGCTACTGCTTTTGTTGTGTCTTTCCCACTGAAGTGTCTTAAGGGTTTTTTCAAATTGTTTTGTAGTTTGGAATGGTAGAAGTTACAGGGAAACTATGTTGTCCAGAAAATACCCCATCGGTTTTATTTCATAAATGAGAAGTGGTGGGAACTATGATTATC
The DNA here is from genome assembly GCF_023091745.1 of Budorcas taxicolor. NCBI lineage: Eukaryota > Metazoa > Chordata > Mammalia > Artiodactyla > Bovidae > Budorcas > Budorcas taxicolor. The sequence continues at coordinate 38,827,768 of NC_068920.1, read as the reverse complement.
TCTTGCGAGTCTGCTCTGGCACCCTGTTTTGTATTGATTCCAATTAGTACAAATAGGTTAGATGTGTTCTCATTATAGTGGCAGCTACACAATTAAAAGTTGTATAAAAGATCAGAACTTGAGTTATGCACCAAGATGTAAATTTCTCCAAGGAAAATAACAACAGTGACAATATTATTAAGTTTAACATGTGCAAACATTGCTCTGGTGCAGAGGTCAGCAAATGACAGCCCGTGGGCCAAAGGCCAGTCCACTGATGGTTTTTGTCAATAAAGTTTTATTGGAACATAAACATGCTTAGTTGCTTACATATTATCAATGGCTGCAAGAGAGACTGTCTTGCACAGTCTAAATTAAGTACTTTCTGGTACACTACAGAAAACGTTTGCTAAAAGCTGCTGTTCTGTTTGTTTTACGTGTCTTAATGACTCTAGTGGATATTCTTTGTTCCCTATGAGAAAACTGAGCCACAGAGAATTGATAGAATTGATGCAGTGTGCTCAAAACCCCACCGCCTACCAGGGTGCCAGAGGAAGAGCTCGAGTTCCAGCTCTATCTCGCTGCCTCCAGAGGCTGTGCCTCTTACTACTGTGTTTATTCTGGATTTAGCTCTCCTCCTTTCCTCTTGCCTGCTTTAAAATCCTACTCTAGGTCTCTTACAATAATTCTACTTGCTTTTTTGACTTACAAGTGGGAATTTACCAGTGAGAATTAAGAACTGATTTCTGGACCCTTTCTATGGATTCAGAAGGTCCCAGTCCAGGTGTATTAGGCCCTAACTCCATTTATGTTCTAAGGGAACCAATCATCTGGGGGTGCAATGAAGTGATGGCAGGTAAGGGTAAATTCAAGACACATTTCTTGAGTGCTTCCTATATGGGAGGGTAGGCAAAAAATAGTACATATTCTTTACAGGAAAAGAAGTCATAGTCTGATGGAAAAACAGATGAGTAAATAGATTTCAATGCATGTTGGGGAGTGTTAGAATAGAGGCTGTCCAGGGAGTTACAAGAGCATAGGAGGACGCTTCTAAATCATGTTGGTGTGGAAATGGGAATGGACCCTGGGTATTCCTGGGAAAGGGAATCCTAATAGGAGTCAGTCAGGATAAATTGCTAGGGACCTGTGGTCTTCAACACTGAATGGGGCTTTGTGAGGAAGAGCACACGTATGTCACGGCCAGGTGGCTGTAGAGGCTCTGAGAAGCTGGGTAAGAGACCTGGAAGAGGCCATCACTTCCTGCAGGTCTTTAAACATTGTAACATTGTGTCCAGTAACTTCCCTCATTTTCAACTGACTGTAGGAAACTATGTACATGATTTCCATTTGGGATCATACATTTGAAGTCAGTGTAGTCCTCATTCTCATTCAAATGTGGCAACTGGAGCACCTCTATCAGAATTGTCTGAGATGCTCATTTAAAATGGAAATCATCAGGCTTCCACACCTCCTACATCAGACTCTCTGTGGAGTTGTACCTATTTAAATCTGCGTGATATTTAAATCCAGTGGTGTTTATTTATATCTACATTTAAGTAAACATCCTGGGCGGTTCTTATACATTCCTTGGTTTAAGAAGCATGGCAGGGTAGTTTTAAGAAGGAATAAGGGGAGTGTCAATCTAGGTGATGTGGATCTTAATAGGGGTACCCGGGCTTCAGAGGAAAAGATGGATGATAGATGTGTTTTGGAAATAAAAATTGATGAGTTGGTGATTCATTGGATTTGGGTAACTGGTAGCAAAGGAAAAGGAAATGCTCTTCCTGATTTAAGCAATTCTGACCTAGGTTATTGAAATGAGATAGAGACTGTTTTTCTCCCACCTAAAACACCTAACTCTTCCTGCCCTCTCTCCCAGGATAATTGAGATACTTGCTCACTAACTTCTTGTTTTCTCTTCTGGAAATGAACCAGACTCTCTGGAAATGAACACTCAGTTTAGTTCCCCAGAAATTCAAAATAATGTCCAGAGTGGTTGTTTGGAATGTAGTGAAGGTGAAGTCGCTCAGTCATGTCCGACTTTTTGCGACTCCGTGGACTGTAGCCTACCAGGCTCCTCCATCCATGGGATTCTCCAGGCAAGAATATTGGAGTGGGTTGCCATTTTTTAAGTGAGAATCCCAATACATGGGTTCCTCAGTGGTGCTCCTGGTAAAGAATCTGCCTGCCAGTGCAGGAGATGTAAGAGATGTGGGTTTGATCCTTGGGCTGAGAAGATCTCCTGGAGGAGGAAATGGTACCCCACTCCAGTATTTTCGTTGGGAGAATCCCATGGACAGAAGTGCCTAGTGGGCTACAGTCCATCATGGGATTGCAAAGAGTAGGACAAGACTGAGTGTCTGAGCACAGTACATCCTAATACATAATATGGTAGATTTTTGAAATTGTTATGCCAAATGTGAGGGATGTGGAGGCTGGCAAGAAAAGCAATTTAGTTAAATGAAGGAGTCTCTTCTGTGGGCAGATTTGCCATTAGAGAGCTAATGAAGACTTATTTATGAACCAACATTATCCTTTTTTTTTTTTTCTGGGAGAAAATGTTATTTAGTTGATAGTTTCTCATTCCACATGTTTGTTGATCAGATCCCTGAAATGAAATGCTCAGACTTTACAAGTCCACAAGCTCATCTGTCACAGATAATTCAGAAATGGCATCTGAGGTTCCTTTTGGTTGGCTTTGTCTGTTCTGAATAGGACAAATGCCTGTGTGATTCCAGCAAAACTCCAAGCAACTATCTGATTGGAAAGAACCTTGCTGAGGGAGTTGTTGGGACTGTTTTCTCTCCCTGGTTAGTTGTATGACTTTGGTCCAACACGTAACTGGATAGTGATGTTGAATCAGATACTAATGTAAACCTCTAGGAGCTGATTTTCTAACAGCAAGGGAAGATCAGGGGATGGATGGCTAGATGGATGGTTTGGCTTCAGGGAGGAAGCAGTTTAAACAGAATCTTAAAGGCTGGATTAGATTTTCTGGCATAGGAAGGGGTGGTCCCTGGGGGGCATGACTAGAGGATAGAAAATGATTTATATTGATCAAAGTGTGTAGGAGTGAGTTAGGCTGTAGAGGTGAAAAGGGGCTAGATCTTAGGGAGCCTTATAGGTTAGTCTTCGGAGTTTGCATTTCATTCTAGGCAGTGCCTCTTAGGAGTTGAAGGCATGGATGGTGGTTGGGAGATTAGGTAGGTGGGACAGAGAAGGGAGTCCTGAACTAGAATAGTGACTGTTAGAATGTCCAGGAAGGGAGCAGGATGAGATGCATCTGGAAAGCTTGAACTTGCAGGACCAATTACATGTGGGAAAAGGGAAAAAGAAGTTCAAAGCTGTCCTCAGTGACAATATCCATCCACATCCCTGGGCTTCTGGTATTTGTGTATATGTGAGTGTGGTATGATTAGGGTCTGAATTTAGTTTTGGAATCTCTCCACTAATGGATGGTCTGCTTCTCCTGGAAACTCAGTTTTTCTTCTCTGCAGTTGGAAGAGCAAGCTTACTGGTTGTGAAGAAGGCACCTAAAGTGTTCACATGGTGTCTGGCATTTATAGAGATGTTAGCTTACAAATGTTGGTCCCCTGACCTCCCACCCACACCCTATTTATCCTATCAGGAGAAAAGTAATTTACAGGGAATATAAAATAATAATGTACCCTAGGAGTATTGAAGTCACCTACCTTAGCCAAATAGTCCTGTTCTAATATAATGGCAGAGTTACCGACTGCAGCATGCTGGAGACCCATGTTTTCAAAATTCTCCTCTGCACACCCTGGTTCCCAATTGTGTCTGACTCTTCACAACCCCATGGACTGCAGCATGCCAGGCCCCTCTTAATCTGGTGAATAAGTGACTGATGGTGTACTGAATTGGGTTTTTGAAAGCTTGTCTGGACCTGGAGCTGATTCAAGGAGGTCAGTCTGTGTCTCCTTCTGGGGCAGCTTCATTCCACAGTAATTTGACTTTTTCTCTTACAGAAGAGGTACTGGGCAGATGAGAGTGTGGTTGGTGAAAATATATTTTTATAATTGGAAAAGCATTGGGTGGGGGTCTTCTGCTGATGGGAAGGCATGCCAGGTTAGGGAGTTAGGTTTGGTCCTGATGCCTCTGAGCACTCTGTGATTTTTCCAGGTCAAGTGCAGTTTCAGTGAGGATAGTGTGGGCATCCTGAACTCAGATGTTCCTGGTCATGACAGTTAATGGGGAGGTCATTGCAGATGCAAGTTCTCAGATGTGGGTCCCATGTGGGCAGAAACTTCCAGATTCTCACACCTGAATTACTTCTCTCCCCCCACTCCCCCTTCATTAAGGATCTTGGGAATGTCCCTTACCTTTAGAAAATAAGAAGTCAAACCATGGCAACCTGAATCTTTTTTTTTTTTTTTTTGTAAAACAGAGAACAGAGACCGTTATATTTACAACTTAATAGAATAATTTTAAATTTATTTTTAATTTATTTGAAATATATAGTAGGAACAAAATAAGAAGTGTCTACCTTGATTACAAAGGTGACTCTTAGTTGAGGAGGGAGAGTGGAAATAGGAAATTTAGATGACAGAAAGAGACTTAAGCATTTTCTAAATTTTGAGTGGACTGTAGACACGCAAGAGATGAGTAAAAAGGGCCCATTAGGAGACTATGAAATGGTCTAGCTGGGAGATGACTAATTCATGAACACAAATCTTGGCGACAGGTAGGTTAACTATCTGAGAACTTTCTAAAGGTTAAATGTACAATATTAGAATTTTGTTAATGCCCTAAAGAGAGTTTAAATCATTAAATACATGATGCAAATATGCAAGTACCTTTAATTGGGCATAATTAAAAATAATGAGGTATGTTTAAAATAGTGACATTTAGAACAAGAGAGCAATGCAGGAGAATTTGTCTAAAAAGTCAAGTGATAGTTGCTTGGTGATTTTATTGTCAGCAGTAGAGCGAATTCTCTTTGTATAATAAATTGGGCCCTTTGGCAAATGAAATTGGTTCTAGGTCACCTGTGAGTCCCTGCAGATTCCCTGGCAGTTGGAAACCTTGGCATTCCCAAAAGACAGCTTTAGTTAAAATGAAAGATACACATGACCCTTCAAGTCAAGTCTACTGATTGCATCAGGTCAACTGAATGTTTGGCACATCCGTTTCTTGGTGATTCAGAAGCTGATTCTCTTTTACCTTCTGCCTAAACATTGGTTGGCTTTGGCTGCAGTTGCATAGGCGTTTGAGAGAAAAAATTAAGCTACTTGGGTTCTCTTTGACTACTGTCTCTACAAGTGACCTCTTCTGATTTTTCAGGTCTGTGAAGAGCTTTATCTCCAAGTTAGTGGGAGAAGCAGATAATTTACCTTTGCTTGCATGGGTCTCTGACCCTCTAAAGATTAGTTCTTCCTCTTGGACTTCATGTGTATGTTTGCTTAATATCTTTTCAAAAACTTTTATGGAATTTTTCAAGTATATACACAAGAGAAAGAATAATATAATGAATTCCAATATATCCATAACCCTCTTTCAACAATGAACAACACATAACTTATCTTGTCCCTTGTTTATCCTCATCCACTACCTTCCTCTCCCTCTTCCCCCATTATTTTGAAGCAAACAACATCCTGGAATTTCACTACAATTTTAAGAATGTCTTATTTGTGGGAACAAGATTTCCTAAAATATGATCTACAAAAACCCTCTCCTGAAAACCTTCTGCAAAAATCAAGGATTCTATTCTTCAAATACTCTGGGCAAAAGTTAGATACTATATCTCCTTTTTGAAGAGTTGCCCTGTACATTAACGTATTAGTGATTCTGAGAAATCTGCATGTAACAACTCATTTAAATCAACATCTTCCAAGTTTAATTGAATCTGGAACTCTTTATTTCCAGCAGATCCTATTTATATCAAATGGAAGAAACATCAAGAGAGAATATTTGCAACATTTACTAGACACTTACTGTGTGCCTAGTTTTGCAAGCATTTTCCTGTAAAATATTTTTATATGCATTACCTTATTTAATCCTTATAATAATCCCTTGAGATGGGATTTCCTGATGAATATATTGCCCTGTTTTTAGGTGAACAAATTGAAACTCAGAAATGTGAAATAACTTGACAAGGATCACAAAGCAGGTAAGAGACAAGGATAAGATTTACCCCCAGATGTGTAAATCCTGGAATCTGTGCTCTCATCCACTGTGCTGTTCATCTGGAGAAGAGGTGTTAGTGATATCTGATGACATGAACAGCCTCTAGTGGCTTTGATATCCTCTTATTTTCTTACAGTGACAAGGGAAACAAAAGGATGGCAAAGCGCACTTGGTAAGAGTCATTAGGCTAAGCTTAATAGCAATATCTTCTGTTTCCATTGTGCTTTGTACTTTCCAGAGTTTTATCACTGCTTTGTGATAAGAGTAGGATGAGTATTATTCCTATTCAGCTGATAAAGCAGAGAAAAGTTACATATCTTTCCTAAGGTCACAAGCTTGTTACAGGGCTAGAATTAGAACCAAGATATTTATGTTCAGTGCATTTTATTTTGACTGCCCCTGACTCTTGGCTTGTTCTGGTTGATGTGAACTGTGGAGGCAGAAAAAGCCAAACAAACAAGCAAAATACAAAAAAACAGAGGTTGAGGGGAGGAGACTGACTTCGTTCAGAATGATCTGATAGTCAAGAGTCCACAAGTGGTAATGCTCTTTACAAAACAATTCTAGAGGCGAGCTCTGGTGCTTTCCTTAATATCTATTATAGATCATGATTTTTCATATTTTAAGGTAGGAAAGGAGAAGTCTAAAGGTTTCCTTTTTCTTGGGACAACTGTGGCTCAGTCAGTAAAGAATTCACCTGCAATGCTGGAGATCTGGGTTCGATCCCTGGGTTGGGAAGATCCCCTGGAGGAGGGCACGGCAACCCACTCCAGTATTCTTGCCTGGAGAATCCCCATGGGCAGAGGAGCTTGGCAGGCTGCAGTTCATGGAGTCGCAAAGAGTCGGACATGACTGAACGGCTAAGCACAGCAACCCAACACGTGACCATCATCTCCTTTAACTCCTTTACCAGGAATAAGTTCACCAGTGCTCACTGTAATACCCACCCACACCTAATCCCTACCTTGTTTTAGATGCTCTGGTCCATAGCCTGCTGGTGATGGGAGAGGCTCTGTGGAATCACTCTGTGGTCTTTAGCCAAGATGTCCATGATGTGGCTGAAAAAGCACTGTTTGGCGAGTTGGAAGCGCAGCTCTTTGTCACCCATCTCACTTTCCTTTGTCAAGGTCAAATTGTTGCCTTCTAGAGTACATGTTTGGTAAATTCTCTGCTGAGTGTAAAATTATACAGAACATTTTTAGAATGATGCATTTATTTTCAAGTGTATCATGGGAAGCAGAACAGTTGAATATCTACACAGAATTAAGCACCAGCATTATTAGAGTTCTACTGAGGCAAACTAAAACACTTCTGATTAACTGGGCATTTATTTTGGCTGAGACACACTGGCATGGAGATAGGGAACATTTGGAGGTGGGCTGCTAATAATAAACATTATCACTTCATTAAAGTAGGTCAAGGTAAGCAGGCGTGATAGGTTTTCTTCCCACATGCTATAATTACCAAGGGCGATTCAGTAGGTTTTAGTCCTTTATATATCTGGGCCATAAAAGTGTATAATAAACAATCATTCACTGCAAGTGTTTAAAATACTTGTCTTTGGAGAGATTAAAAGAAGAGAGATGCTGAGAGAAGCACCATGATATTATTATGTACGATATTCCCTCTCATAACTAAGGAAGGCATAAATTTAAAGCTTATTAAAAATGTACAGGCACCATGATATAACAAACAAGAGCTTTGGTCCTGGGGTTAGACAACTGGAATCAAGGAATCAGCTTCTGACAATAAGGCCTTGAGAAAATCATTCACTTCTTTGAGCCTTGGTTTGCTTATTTGGAAATGAAGATAATAATAGACCCTCAAATGTTGTTCTGGGTATGTACAGTCTTAAAATTTTGTTAATATTAATAACAACAAGGAATTGACAAATATAAGTGATGAAGCTAGAGGAGAAAGGCAGCAACAAATGACCACAGGGTCCCCCTGTAAGAGGTGATGTATGTGGATGTGCAAACCTGAGGCCCTTGTCTCTGAAACAGGAGTGCATTAGGCTGCCTGCAAGTTCACTGATAAAAGGAGAGTCAGCTAGCTTAAGAGCAGTGAGTCAGAGAAAACCCCAGCAGTCAACCACACACTAAGTAACAACCCAGCATTTGCTGATTTTGGGGTCCGTGACACTGAGAAGAAAGAATGATGTTTTCCCCTCCCGATTTGGTTACCTGGTTCCTGGTTCGAATTATGTGTAAGTCAGTGTGATAAGAGAGTGCAAATCTTGTTTATTTTTTGGTTGGTTTAATTAGGTTGTGATAGTCTAGAATGAAAATTGTCTATTCCATTTAACAGGGGGCTCTTGCTCACACCAAACTGTCAAATCAATGAGCATTTAAAGTGTTCACTTGTCCTAGGAAGTCAAGCAACTTATCCCTATTTCATTCCTGGAGGTTTTGAAACTCGGGGAGCCCCAAAGCCTCTTCTGAGAAAGTACCGAGAGCTAATGATAGAGCTAGAGAAGGCTTCCTGAATTGGAGCTTTTCCAGCTGCTTTATCTACTGCAAGTTAGATGGGTGTTTTGTAAAGTATGCCAAGCATGGGCTGTTATTCTACAAAAAGAGTATCATTAAGGAAAAGAGAGACCTTAAATTAAAACATAGCTAAGGAAAGCAGAAGTGTCTGACATATACTAAGGGTAACTTTCAGAGGAATCAGTGGCAATCTGGTAAAAGAAATTTGAAAGTTGGCTGTAATTACATCCTAAACAAGAAGGTGGGCTATATAATCTTTCCAAATGAAAAAGGAAATAAATTCCAGTTGTTTTTCAGACAAGCCATGGGTAGATTACAAATACTTTGAGTGGCAGATTGAATTGTTGGAGGAAAATGAGTTCCTCTGTAATTAGGTTTGTCTTTTATATTATAAATGTCAGAATGAGAGAAAAATATAGAAAGATTTCCATTCACCCTAAAGAGACCACAAAATAATACTGAAGAGAATTTTTAAAAGTTTTTAATTTGATATTTGTAAATTTAAATAGTAACACAATCTCATTGGAGCAATGGGAGCAGTATTGCTCCAAGACATATAAAACCAAAGATGATGGATCGTCTTCCCTGCAAAATCATCTCAGTGTAAATAGTGTGACATGCATCCAACACACACAACTGAGATAGCATGTTGAAAGAGACAAATTTTCAGATAAAACCAGAGAATTTCAAAGTACTTGAGACTTCCCAACCAGTCCATTCTAAAGGAGATCAGTCCGGGTTGTTCTTTAGAAGGACTGATGCTAAAGCTGAAACTCCAATACTTAGGCCACCTCATGCGAAGAGCTGACTCCTTGGAAAAGACTCTGATGCTGGGAGGGATTGGGGGCAGGAGGAGAAGGGGATGACAGAGGATGAGATGGCTGGATGGCATCACCGACTCGATGGACGTGAGTCTGAGTGAACTCCGGGAGTTGGTGATGGACAGGGAGGCCTGGCGTGCTGCGATTCATGGGGCCGCAAAGAGCTGGACATGACTGAGCGACTGAACTGAACTGACTGAAACTTCCCAGCAAGATCAGAGAGCAACCAGAACTACCTTCTTTGGGCTTAATCGATGTAGAGGGTAAACTGAAGGCTTTAGAGTCAGGCAGGGCCAAATAAAGGAACCATGAGAAGCAGACCCAGAATAATTATTTAATATAATTATTGGAAATTGTAAAAAATAATTTCTAGAAAATAATCCCTTAGCTGAGCTGTTAGATAATGAGACTTCTCCCTTCAAATCTTAACCAAGCACTTCCTTAACCAAGCATCACAGAAAGTAGTTAATGTGACGTGGCAATCAGTGACATGGCACTCACATAGCCTTAGAACAGCTCTATCACTAAAGTGTATTTAATATGCATCTGTGTGGGTGTGGTTGTAAGGTGCAGAGGCTAGAAAATCAAGCTAAAGAGACATGATTCGGACTTTCAGAGCATAGAAAGAGAGATCAAGGACCTAGAGGCAGATGAACAAGTAAATTAAGCAGTAGAATGAATCAAGGACTTAATGCATTTGTGGGATGGTGAGGGAGGAAGAGCTGGAGCAGGTGCACATTTGGATAAGATGGACTTGGAGAGAAATAGGTGCCTTGATTCCAAAGGCAGCTACCTCTGTCTAGCGAATATGATACGGGAAGGTGTTGGAATGAAAGATAATAGTGTTCTCATCCAGAAGTAGAAGTTTAACTTGAATCCACTGGAGCATAATCCTACTCTGCCAGGGTTATCTCTTTGGGGCTTTTGACTTGCAGTGTGCTATCAAAATTGTAAGATGACAAATAGCATTACAGCTACACAATATATCTGTGTATCTGTGGGAGAATCTGAGGAAATACCCCTCCCTCCCTTTCCTCCTTCCTTCCTCTCTCTCTTTTTTTTCTTTCTTCTACTCATTCATCAATTTGTGTGATCGTATATATGCATTATATATCTTTATATACATATATGTATACCTGCATACAATAGACAAATCTCTTAACCAAAAATTTTATAAAGACTTGTGATTAGTAATAATCACATTATTTATGGAGTTCTTTGAAATGAAAAAATTGCGTATGTCTTACTCTTGGCAATTGGCTCTATTTACAGAAAGCCTAGTAGTAATTTCCTAACTTGGAAATTTTACACATGTCTTAGTAGGACCAACACAATAGGCTCTTCTGGTTATAAGTTCAACTGGGCTAGGGCTCTACCCTTGGAGTCCTGTCTTTTTCACTGGGTTTTCACCTTAAGGATCTATCTGAGGTCACCGACGGCAAGCCTTAAACTGGATGCTTTGTAAAAACATCAGACAACTCTTCATCTCCATCCCAGTGTCCATTGGTCAGACTGCTGTGAGTAACTAGATAAATGAGAGTCTGGCCTCAGAGAATATGGCTCAGAGATTGTAGATCGTCTCTATAGCTGTGCCCTCTGTGAATAGGTATGAAGAGCTACTGAATGGATGCTAAAAACAATAGATTCCACCTCAAAGATGTTATTCTCTGAACGAGCAGGTACGAATGTACTAGTACTCATGGCATGGATAGAATGAGTCATGATAATAATGGGGACTGTGACACGGAATATGAAGCTATCTTCCGGGGCCAAGAAGCCCTTCGCCTGTTCCCTGAGCTTCAGGAAAAAAAAAAAAAGACAGATTCTAATACATATTTGAAATTCTGAAAAAAATTAGTCTGTTTTGTGTATTTATTTTTTCAGCTTTGAAAAAATAGATGACCAAGGCCAGCTGAAGTGTTCTTGTTGAAATTTAGTCATCAGTATGCAACATAGATTGTTAAGTTCTTGCTTTGCAATCTTCAAGCATGATTAAAAAACAATGACCCAAGAGAGAAAGGGCATCCTTAGCAATGGGGAGGCAAGGAGTAGCTTAAAGCTTTTTATTGTTGTGATAGCAGTTGAGCTTCCTGATAACTTATTGTTGTAAACATGTCTTTGAAACTACCGACTACTGCTTGCTGTAGATGGTTAGAATTCAGACTCTTATTTGGGAAACTTCTAGAAGCATACTTTGTCAAGTCGACTTGTATAAAGCATTTGTAAGTGCTCTCTATGGGAATATTCAGAAGATGTTTTTAGTTTCCTATTTGTTCTTTCCTGCCCAGTTGTGTGTTCAGCTGAAGGGCACATTTGGCTACTGCACTGGGGAAAGATGGATTATTTCTTCTCCTCTCTGTCAGTTGCTCTGTATCCACACATTTAAAATAATTTCTCTCTCTTTTCTTTTCAAGCCACAGCTGTGTTATTCAAGTGCATTTTTTCAATAAAGAAAATACACCACACTGACGTTCTGAATTATTTTGGTTTTGTTGGAACTGTTTATTTTAAATCTAAAGATTCAGCAGCACAGTGGGCAATAAATGAGGCTTTGACAGAACTAAAATAAGAAAAGATTACATTAAAAGGACCAAATTGTACAATTTGGTAACTCTCTCTCTGCCCATTATGGTGATTTGTGCGGACTTTTCTAAAACAACAGGATTTAGGTAAAAATGCTCACTGGTTAGCAATATTTCTTAACATTTAATAGTACTGGGAGTTATCTGAGCAACTCAAGATATCCTTGGGAGTTATAGCATTAATTTCCTTGTCTAAACAAAAGCAAGTCCCCCAAGGTCACCCTCGAAAAATGGGAAAAACCAATAAATATTCTGTTGTAAACTTTGTGCCTTCATCTTAGAAGACAGAACTGTCTAGTTAGAAAAGCTGGTTTTCCCACTAACTATCAGTAGAACAATCATCACATATTGCCACAGGGGCCCCAGAAATGTAGAAAGAACTAACCAAGAAACTCAAAATGGATTAAAGATCTAAACATAAGACCAGAAACTATAAAACTCCTAGAAGAAAAAGTAGGCAAAACACTCTCTGACATAAATCACAGCAGGATCCTCTATGACCCACCTCCCAGAGTAATGGAAATAAAAACAAAAATAAGCAAATTGGACCTAACTAAACTAAAGCTTTTGCACAACGAAGGAAACTATAAGCAAGGTGAAAAGACAGCCTTCAGAATGGGAGAAAATAATAGCAAATGAAGCAACTGACAAAGAATTAATCTCAAAACTATACAAGCAGCTCATGCAGGTCAACCAGAAAAATAAATGACCCAATCGAAACATGGGCCAAAGAACTAAACAGACATTTCTCCAAAGAAGACATACAGATGGCTAACAAACACATGAAAAGATGCTCAACATCATTCATTATAAGAGAAATGCAAATCAAAACCACAATGAGGTACCATCTGACGCCAGTCAGAATGGCTGCGATCCAAAAGTCTATAAACAATAAATGCTGGAGAGGTGGAGAAAAGGGAACCTTCTTACACTGTTGGTGGGAATGCAAACTAGTACAGCCACTATGGAGAACAGTGTGCAGATTCCTTAAAAAACTGGAAATAGAACTGCCTTATGACCCAGCAATCCCACTGGTGGGCATACACACCGAGGAAACCAGAATTGAAAGAGACACGTGTACCTCAATGTTCATCACAGCACTGTTTATAATAGCCAGGACATGGAAGCAGCCTAGATGTCCATCAGCAGACAAATGGATAAGAAAGCTGTGGTACATATACACAATGGAATATTACTCAGGTATTAAAAGGAATGCAGTTGAATCAATTCTAATGAGGTGGATGAAACTGGAGCCCATTATATAAAGTCAAGAAAATCAGAAAGAAAAATGCCAATATAGTACATTAATGCATATATATGGAATTAGAAAGATGGTAGCAATGACCCTATATGTGAGACAGCAAAAGAGACACAGATATAAAGAACAGACTTTTGGACTCTGTGGGAGAAGGCGAGGGTGGGATGATTTGAGAGAATAGCATTGAAACATGTATATTACCATATGTGAAACAGATCACCAGTCTAAGTTTGATGCATGAAACAGGGCACGCAAAGCCTGTGCACTGGGACCACCCTGAGGGGTGGCATAGGGAGGGCTGTGGGAGGGGGTTCAAGATGGGGGACACATGTACATCCATGGCTGATTCATGTCAATGTATTGTCGGGAGCCAGTGTGAGGAACTCCGCCCATGGCAAAGGTCATGAGGAAGGAAGCTTGGCATACGCAAAGGCATGATCAAGCCTCAGGAAACCCACTGTTCCCGAGCATCTATCCCCAAAACCAGAGTACTTGACGGGGAGCTCTCCCCCATAACCATTTCTCTCGGAGAGGGAGTTAACTTGCAGCTCCAAGTTAATAAAAATTCCTGGGCGTGACAAGAGTGTTTCAATTTACGAACTCTGAAGTTTCTCTGGCCTGCCTGATCAGGCTCGTCCGGCCGCATGTGATTGTTTACAGCCTCCCACCTGTGAGAGGCACGGGATGTTTTAAAACTTTCTAAATACAGACTCTTTTGAGAAGTTAGAAGATCATTAATATGGTATAGTGGGTTGATTAGGAATTATATTGGTGAAGGGTTTTTTCATTTGTCGTGCCAATAATTACTGCTAATCCCCTGCCCTGGGTGTGACAAGGATGTCTCAGGTCAAACCTCTCTGCTGACAGACCAGCTTGTGTGACAACCTCTCAACCATAAACAGCACAGAGAGTTTGGAGTATTAGCATAGGGCTTTTTTCAATGATGAGTCAATGATTGCCATCAGGCCTCCATATCCTTAGGCACCTGGGAATATATTAATCAATGTATTTGGAATATAGAAAAGGAAATATAGTAGTTTTTTGATGTTAGCAATACTAGACTTTTTGAGTTAATGAATTTTCTCTTTTGTTATAGATCACTGTACTTTGTTATAAATCACTATAAATCACTGTGTCCTTGCTATGCAAAAATGTAACTTTATCACTATCTTAAGACTAAATAGATCTTAAGGGAAACATTGGTGAAGGGTTTACAGTTGTTGAGCCAATATTTGCTGCTAAATCTCCATATTCCTGCCCTTATAATGAATATAACTAGCATATAGGAGAAATAAGTATTAACCTTTAAGATTAATCATGTTAAACCTTAGGTTAAGTAAATTCCTTTCTTGATTGTAACTCACTACACCCTCACCCTATAGGAATGCAACTTTATTTGGAGGGTGGTGCCTGATTTAAGAAAAAATCACCCCTGGAAAAATAAGTTTTCTGGTTAACTGACTGGTATCAGAAAGGGCCATAAAATGTCAGCAGACCTCATGGCTAAAAGATGATGAAACTCATAAGACCTTTGTATAATTTTATATGAAGCACCTGATTGTGACAAGGGTCAGGTCTGCTGACCCCCCGCGTGACTCTGTATTCATCCCTATGTATAACAAAAAGGTATATAAACAAACCTGAAAAATAAAGAAATCGGATCAGTCTCTGGAAAGACTGATTCCCCCGTGTCGTTTCTTTCTCGCTCCCCGTTTTCCTGGCTGAATTCCCACCAAGCCTGCTAATTCTGCCTGGGCTTCTGAGATTGGACCGGGGAGGCCTCAGTGCCTCCTCTCCTTCGGGAGAATGGAAAGACGCCCGTGGCCTACGTAGGTGGTGATTGGTATTCCATGTAAACCAGTTACTCAGCCTCTGTTCTCCGCTAATTCTCCTACTACACTATCTATTTCTAGTCTCCCTCTATATCTGTAATTAAATAAGTTTTTTCCAGGACTCTGATTCCGTCCCCACCTTCAAATTACCCTGGATCCACCGGGGCTGGACCCGGGCAATGTATGGCAAAAACCACCACAATATTGTAAAGTAATTAGCCTCCAATTAAAAAAAAAAAAAGAAACACAACACCACAGCAAACATCTCAACCCTGTATTATGGCCATTTAAGAAAGAAACAAAAAACAGGAGAGAAAGTTGAAGAAACATTTTTAAACAGTTCCCTCAAATGAAAGGGATTAACAGGCAGACAAAAATCAGTTCTCATGTAGTGACAGCCAAATTTTAAAAAGCCTTTTACATATTTCTCCTGATATATTTTATGAAAACAAAGGCCATGATATGCTGCAAGTTAATGACTGTATTATGCTATGACTGATATGCTGCAGTAATGACACAGATACTCACAAAAGCCCCCAAACAAACCAAAAGTCAAAACCCCCTAATCTCAGTGGTTTAGAACAATTAAAAATGTATTGCCTGTTCTTGTTGCATTTCAACACCAGTGGGCAGAGGGATTCTGCTCCATGTGGGCCTTTAGGATCAGGGTCCTTCACAGCTGTCTGGTGACATCTCCATCTTCAACATGAGGTCTCTAAGGTTACCGCAAGAGGAGGAGATGAGAGTGAATAGTTTAGCAGGAAGATTTTGTGAATCATGCCAGGAAGTGCTGTGCACCACTTTCCCCTACTTTGTATTGGTCAGAACTGAGTCATACGATCCAACCCACCTGTAACACGTGTGGGTAAAAAGTCTTCCTATATGCCCAAGAGGAAGATGAAATGGATTTGTTGAACACATGACACACGTGGGAGTGGTTGTTTTATTTGTTGGCATCAGTGAAGATATCAACTCTGAAATACTAGTGCAAGTCTTTGTAAGAACTTGTTAAGAGACAGTGGGTGGATAAATGGTATTATCCATGGTGTCATAGATACAGTCATTAACTTGTCTCATAACATTTTAGTTAACATCTAAATAAACAGAAACAACAAATAATAGTTCTTCAGACAAGTCAGAAGTTTATTTTTCTGGTAGGTGGTCTGGTGCCATCATGGGATTCATGCTCAGCAGGGGCCCAGGCTCCCTCTGCCTTGCTGCCCTGCCCTTCTCAATGCGTAGTATCATCTCAGTGGCCTACACGATTCTTCCAGATCCTCTCATCACTTTCACATCCAGAAAGAAGGAAGGAGGAAAGGAGAAGAGAGCATGTCCCCTCTGAGGATACAATTTGGAAGTCTTACAGATCATTTTGTTCATAATTTTTTAGGCAGAACTTAGTTACACGGCTACCTCTAATTACAACAAAGATTAAGAAAAGTGGTCTTTATTATTTTGGGGGTGTAGGGGTATATTCCCCCATGGCTAAAACATGCAGTCTGATTATTATGAGGGAAAAGGAGAGGATGGAAGAAAATAGTCTCTGGCACAGCTCACTTTTCTGCTACCCAAATACCAGCTTGCACCTTTCTTTTCATAGGTAGAACACATTTCTCTATCTGGTACCACCTTTACGAAGGAAGACAATTTCTGAAGTCCTATCTGGTTAATGCACCTGAAGAGCCCAGAAGCTCTGGGTGATGGGAATTCTCTACGTCAGGTTTGCGTGAGGCATCTGTGGTCCAGTGACAACCTGTCAATCCCAACCCCACATAATAGACCATGGCAGGGCTAGCAAGTGAATAACCACCACAAAAGCTCTCATTCAGAAAGGCATGGAATGTGAAGGACCGCATCACAGAGCTGTGAGTGAAGTGAGTGAAAGGCCTTCAGTCCTGTCCAGCTCTTTGTGACCTCGTGGACTGTAGCCCACCAGGCTCCTCTGTCCGAGGGATTTTCCAGGCAAGAATTCTGGAGTGGGTTGCCATTCCCTTCTCCAGGGGATCTGCCTGACCCAGGGGTTTAACCCAGGCCTCTTGCATTGCAGCTGGTCTCTTTACCATCTAAGCCACCAGGGAAGCCATAGCATTTATCAAATTCAGCCCAGCAGGCCCTTTGAAGCTTCCCTGCCCTGGCAGCGGTGTAAATTCATTTATTGGCTCCATTTAGTAGCTTCTGGTTTTTCCACTGGAAGAAATCTCTTGTCCTTTGGCTTCAGTGACCTCTGGCTTTGCCCAAGGGAATTCTCTTTTGCTTTTTTATTGTCCATGATTCAATCTGACTTGGGCACTGGAGAGTGTACCCTTCCTGAAGGCTACAGAAGGTTCTCAGCCTGCTTCCTGCTGATGCAGATTTGGGAGTTTGGGGTTATTTTAGGGATCAAAATCTCTTGAAAATCTTTTGCAAGTAAGGCTTGCATGAATTGTTTTGAGGTATTGGCACTTAATCTTTTTTTTTCTCTTTTTTTAAAATTTTTATTTTTACTTTATTTTACTTTACAATACTGTATTGGTTTTGCCATACATTGACATGAATCCACCACGGGTGTACATGTGATCCCAAACATGAACCCCCCTCCCACCTCCCTCCCCACAACATCCCTCTGGGTCATCCCCGTCAAAATGGATTAAAGATCTAAATGTAAGACCAGAAACTATAAAACTCCTAGAGGAGAACATAGGCAAAACACTCTCAGACATAAATCACAGCAGGATCCTCTATGATCCACCTCCCAGAATTCTGGAAATAAAAGCAAAAATAAACAAATGGGATCTAATTAAAATTAAAAGCTTCTGCACAACAAAGGAAAATATAAGCAAGGTGAAAAGACAGCCTTCTGAATGGGAGAAAATAATAGCAAATGAAACAACTGACAAACAACTAATCTCAAAAATATACAAGCAACTTATGCAACTCAATTCCAGAAAAATAAGCGACCCAATCAAAAAATGGGCCAAAGAACTAAATAGACATTTCTCCAAAGAAGACATATGGATGGCTAACAAACACATGAAAAGATGGCACTTTATCTTGATGGTAATGGGGAACCACTAAAGGCTTAGATGGTCAGATTTCTCTTGTATAAAGGTCATTGCCTAAATATCCAAAGGAAACCAAAATTCAAAAGGATGCATGCACCCCAATGTTCACTGAAGGACTGTTTACAAAAGCCCGGACATGGAAGCAACCTAAATGTCCATCAACAGAGGAATGGATAAAGAAGATGTGGCACCTATATACAGTGGAATACTGCACAACAAAGCCATAAAAGGAATGAAATAATGCCATCTGCAGCAACGTGGATGGACCTAGAGATGATCATACTAACTGAAGTAAGCCGGACAGAGAAAGGTAAACATTGTATAATTATCACATATATGTGGAATCTAGAAAAACGCTACAGATGAACTTATTTGTGAAGAAGAAATAGAATCACAGATGTAAAAAACAAACTTATGGTTACCAACGGGGGATGGTGGGATGGGATGAACTGGAAGATTGCCGTTGACATATATGCACTATTATGTATAAGTATTTAACTAATGAGAACCTACTGTTTGGCAAAGGGAATCCTAC
Source organism: Budorcas taxicolor (assembly GCF_023091745.1). Classification (NCBI taxonomy): domain Eukaryota; kingdom Metazoa; phylum Chordata; class Mammalia; order Artiodactyla; family Bovidae; genus Budorcas; species Budorcas taxicolor. The sequence continues at coordinate 38,809,087 of NC_068920.1, read as the reverse complement.
TCAATGCTCCGTGATGACCTAATAGGAAGGAAATCTAAAAAAGAGTGGATATATGTATATGCATAACTGATTCACTCTGCTGTACAGTAGAAATCAACACAACATTGTAAACAACTATATTCCAATAAAAATTAATAAAAATAAAAGTCATTGCCTAGAGCAGCATCCAGAAAAGGGTTGGTGGTATTGGAGATGGGGGTGAAAGTGTAGGTGTGGGACACATTAAAAAACAATATCAGGGGACCAGGTGACTGACTAGATGTGCTGAGAAAGGTGAGAATAGGATCATGGACTGTGAAACATTGTCTTTGGTGACAAAGCAAAAAGGTGAGATGGAAGTGAGGCTGATCGGTGTGCAGTGCAAAGGATTCAGATGGTCAGAAAAACTGAGCTTTCCATTCAGGGAACTTTGACAGAATAGACAAATCCCAACTGAAAATACAAGCTTTATTATTATTATTTTTTAATTTAGAACTGTCAGTTGCCAATAAATTGCCATCTTCTTGGTTTCTCTTTTTTTTTTTTTTGTGGAATGTAGGTCATATGGATTTCATATGATTTGAAGACCAAATTGCAGGTGAAACACAACAGCAAGCTTCCTTTATAAAAAGATCCATGCATTTCTCTCTTTCCTCCCATGTCCCACCTAAAGATTCCGTGATGGAAAAATTACTTTATTTCACTAGGCAAAGTGACAGGGATGTCTTATGAAAATCTATTTACAGTAGGACATCTTCAGCCCCATCATTGCAGAGCAGCAGTCCACCTTCTCTGGTGGATTTCACACATTAGTAATTCATTATGTTGCAAGTTCTTCTTGGTGTAAAATTCCTCTGATAAAGAAGAGCTGACAGAGGCAGGAGAATGAAGTAATTCTCTCCTCCTCTTCTCTAAACAAGTCATACTTAACACTTCTTCAAGGTCAAGTTCAATTGAAAATAGGATAGGGTGATAGCTCCTTAGATTTGTACTAATAACTGGGTGTTCTCAGCCGAGGCCTTTTGGCAGGAAAGCAAAGTTAATTTATCAAAATGCTTAAGAAAGCAAAATTGCTTGCCAGGTAGGAGATCCAAAAGTTTTAGGGCCATCATAATCAGATTGCTCTTCCTTTTTTCTAATAAGTATGAGCCTGATGCTGGCAGAACAAATGCCTTTGAAAGTATCATCTCAGATGCAGAGAAACAGTGTTCTTCCTAGGAGTTTCTTTGTAATTTTATTTTAGGTGTTACCTTCCAACTGGTTTAGAACATGTTAGAAAAATTAAGAGAGGCCAGTGTTCTTTATCCTGGTGGTGACTGTTAGAGTGACACCATGTAGCATATAGCTGAAAGCTCAAACTGGCTCCTCCATTAACTGTCCTCAATTAACCCTTCAATCATTCTGGTCACTGGTTGTGACCTGTTATTCAAATCCTTGAAGTTCTAGAAAACTGATATTAGTTGTCTGTGGATTGAAGAGCGCATACATATATATATTCACTTAACTCACAGGTGTCAGACTAAGGCTCGTATTTTCACAGCTCATACTGACTATCAAACAGCAGAACGTAGTTAAGAGGCTAGGCATCTAGGCATCACTCTGGACTCTAGCCCCAGATGGACCCATTCCTAACTGTGTTATCTCTGGTAAGTTACTTAACCTGTCTGTACCTCAATTTCTTAACTAAGAAAATGGAGAGGAGTAGTATTTACCCAATGGAGTATTATTCAGCCATGACAAATGAGGAACTCCCACTCTGTGGGACAACATGGATGAAACCTGAGGGCTGACTAGGTGAAATAAGCCAGACAGAGAAAGACAAATGCTGCATGATCTCACACGAAGAATCTAGAACAAAAATGACATAAAACCCCCAAATACCAAATTCAGATAAAAAGAGATCAAACCTGTGATCAGACTGGGGATAAGGTAAAGGAAGGACTGGAGGAAGGTGGCCAAAAGGTATGAACTCTGCATTCTAAGGTAAGTAAGCACTGGGGATGTGACGTACAACAGAACTGCAGTTAGCATGGCTGTATGTTTCAACTGGTAAAGAGTCTGCCTGCAATGCAGGAGGCCCTGGTTCGATTCTTTGGTGGGGAAGATTCGCTGGAGAAGGGAAAGGCTGCCCACTACAGTATTCTTGGGCTTCCTTGGTGACTCAGACAGTAAAGAATCCTCTTGTGATGCAGGAGACGTGGGTTCGATCCCTGGGTTGGGAAGATCCCCTGGAGAAAGCAATGACTATTCACTCCAGTATTCTGGCTTGAAGAATTCCATGGACAGAGGAGCCTGGAAGGCTACACAGTCCATGGGGTCACAAAGAGTCAGACACAACTGAGCCACTTTCACATGCTATAGATACAGGAAAATTATTAAGGAGGTGGTTACTAAGAGTTCTTATCACAAGGAGAATATTTTATTTGGTTTACTAAAATTGTATCTATCTGAGATGATGGATGTTAACTGAATCAAACCATCATGCTGTACACCCTAAACGTATATAGTGATATAATTATTTCTCAATAAAACTGGAAAAAGAGTAGTGTTCACTTCATTGCATGTTTATGAAGATTAAATGAGATGAGATGTGGAAAGTGTTTCACCCAGTGGTTGGCACATAGTGAGCTCTAAGTAGGAGGTGGTTACTTTTAATTTAATAAAGAACTACAAAGAAAAATGAAGAGAGTCTCATGTTTTAAAAGAAATATTTGAAGACTTTCTTCTGCATTTATAGTCTCTGATTGTTTTATAATTTAGAACCAAATATCTTTCTATAATAAATACAGCATCAAACGCTGTTAATGCATTAATAGAAAATGTGTACCTAACATGTACCCCAATGTTCATAGCAGCACTGTTTGCAATAGCTAAGACATGGAAGCAAATTAAATGTCTACCGACAGATGAATGGATAAAGATGTGCACGTACATACAATGGAATATTGCTGTCATAAAAAAGAGCGAAATGTTGCCTTTTGCAGCAACATGGATGGAACTAGAGATTATTAAACTAAATGATGTAAATCAGACAAAGACAAACACTATGTGATATCAATTACATATAGAATATGAAAAATAAGGCAAGTGAATTTATTTACAAAACAGAAACAGACTCACAGACATCAAAAATACTTACGGACACCAAAGGGGAAAAGGAGGTGAGGGATAATGGATATAATAGGAGTTTGGGCTGAACAGATACACACTACTATGTATAAAATAGAAAAAAATAAAGATTTACTGTGTAGTACTGGGAACTATATTCAACATCCTATAATAACCTAGATGAGGAAAGAATCTGAAAACTATAACTGAATCATTTTACCACACTCCTGAAACTAAAGCCAATGATACTTCAACAACAATAAAAATATACATCAAAGGTAGCCCTCTTGGACTAGAACAATATATTGGATCTAATTCATTCTCTTAAATATTTACATTCCATAGAATCATATATAATAAATATATATATATTATAGCTAAAAAATTAAATGTATATCTAAAGTTCTCTTTAAGGGGCTTCCAAGGTTGCTCAGTGGTAAAGAATCTGCCCGCCAAGCAGGAGACACAGGTTTGATTCTTGGGTTGGGAAGATCCCCTGGAGAAGGAAATGGCAACCCACTCCAGTACTCTTGCCTGGGAAGTCTTCTGGACAGAGGAGTCTGGTGGGCTACAGTCCATGGGGTCACAAAAGAGTTGGACACAATTTAGCTCCTAAACAGCAATAACAGCAATACATGAAAAGAGATATATGGTTGGAAAAAATGACCTGTGAAAGGGCACCTTCCTGGTAGATGTTGGGATGTCAAAGAGAGTACAGAGATGAGCCTTTTTAGCTTTGAAGTTCTGAATAAACTAGATTTGGAAATTAGATCTACATAAAAGGTGGGAGTGAAAAAAGACAGTATTATTCCAATATACTCAGAGGGAATAACCATGTGTAAAAGGGGGGGTTTCTCATGCCTCAAGAGATGATAACAAAGAAGGGAAATACTCGAAGATCAATGTAGCTGGCATGTTCTCTTTTCCCTCTGTACTAACTTTACCCCATCTTCCAGTCCTGGGTGAGTTTCCACATCACACACCAACTCTCACCCAGCAGACACCAAAGCTTTCTCTGCCTGCTCTTCCCCCTGAAATTCCATGGCCCTTGGACGTTTGAGATGCAACACGATGCTTGATTCTGGAGTAATATTTGTCTCAGGGTGTTTTGATTTAGGTGACTAGGGTGCCCAAGTGTGATCCTATGCCACACCTCATGGGCCTGGGCATATCAATATTTCCTAGCACTTTCATTTAACTTGTACATTTCCCTGTGTGGAGTGGAGAGCATATATACATCCCACTCTCCATAGAAGCCATTCAGGGGGTTTAAGTGATCTGGGAAGGCCGCACATCTAAGCCTCCCTGTGATCTGTGATTCACTGGTAGCTTCTCTCCCGTTTCTCTGTGTAACTCCTACACTGACCCAGTCCTCGGCTTCCTCTTTCCACTGGTCTGTGATTTGCTGAGTTGTCTTTATCTTCAAATAGTTCTCTGGACCTTCCTTCCACAGCCTTGCCTTGTCTTTAAACAGGTTCTTCTGGGAGGATAGGGTGTCTCGCAGTCCTCTCTCAAATAAAGGTTCGCTCGCTCTCTCTCTCACATCTTATAAACATCAAGGCCAAAAAAATGATGCAGATGTATCCCTGACTCTCAAATGCTGCTTCCAAGCCATTTCTCTTCTTTCCTCCATCAGAACAAATAAACAAGTGAAAACAAAGGAACACCCAACTCCTCCGAACCTCAGTGCATTCAACTCCGATATCATCATTCTAATCCTCGCTGCTGATGGCTGGCCTCCTGTTTTCTCCTCTCTCTCCCTGAAGACTTATACCCCTGGATCCTTCCCTTGCTCTTCGTCTCTAGTTCTGTCATTTAGGATAACTGTATGATCCACGTAAAAGAACCAGCTCACGCCCTAATCTATCAGTTCCTTGATATCCACACATCGGATAATCATTTCCTTCTTCTCATCTCCTAATCCTTGGCATCAACACTTCTGGAATCCCCACTTTGGGCAGTGGGATAATCCCGTGTTTCAGAGCAGGACAAAGTTAGTTCAGGGTAATCTGGCCTTGAAAGAGCTTTGGAGATAGAGATCAAGGACAGCTACAGTGATGTGTGTGAACTCAGGATTCAAGACCCCATAGGAATAAAAACATCTTGGTGGATGCCAGAGAGATTTCCATAGATGCTAAGTCACACCTTCTGTGTCCTGGTGCTAAGCCTCAACCTATATTCGAAGTCAAATGTAGGAACTCCCTGGTAGTCCAGTAAGACTCAGTGCTTCCACTGCAGTGGGCATGGGTTTGATACCTGGTTGGAGAACTAAGATCAAGAAATATGTATGGTATAACAACAACAACAACAACAAGTCACATGTAAGCTTTAAGAAAAGAGAAAGATCCTGAATTGACCATCATCAAGCTTTTGCCACCAAGTGGGGTGGAATCCTAGGCTAAAGATAAGTTCCATTACAGTATACTATAGAAAGCTACAATTCCTGCATGACAATGCTGTGAGATGAGGTTCATACCTGCCTGATTCCCTTGCCCACTTTTTAAAATGACTTTCTACTTTCTTCTCTTCATACTTTCCATGTCTTCTACCGGCTCCTCCTGCACATTTTTCACTGAGACGATATCAACAGAGAAACTTCCTTGTATTTTGAGGCAAATCTACATTTCACAGATTTCTGTGCCCATATTCTCTTTTGTTCCCTTCACCTTTACCTTTGCCTGGCGTGCTGCAGTTTATTGGGTAGCAAAGAGTCAGACACAACGTAGCGCCTGAACAACAGCAGCAGCAGCAACAACAACAACAACAACAACAACATTTACTTTGTGTGAAATACCCCTGGGTCTATGCCTTTCCTCCACGACATGCTATCGGAGTGGTCCACCGTCTTCTTGAGCATCATCCATTGCCTGCTTCTTCTATTGGAAATTCCCCATCAGTGTGATATTTGCAGTTCTGTTTGCTTCCTTCCCAAGGCTTTCACCGCCTTTCTCTGCTCTTTGTTGTAGCAAAAGATTTTGAGAGTCATCTCCCCAATGGTTGCACTTCCTGACTCTTCAGTGCATGAAGGGTAGCCTCCTCACCTCTCCTCAAGGGGTTCTTTTTCTATTTTCTACTGACTTGCAAAATTCAATACATATATTTCTTTCTCCATTCAAGATTTTCAGCCACATCATACCCAGATGGCTGCTTATTCCTCTTTCTTCTCTTGTCTCTGCTTTCAACACCTCACTCTCCTAGGAGTCCACACATCTCACTGACCTTTTCTGTTCATTTTCCTTTCTTGCCAAATCCTCCTTCAGCCAATGAGCTATTATTAAAAAAGAGTGTGTTAATCACGAATGTAAGCCTCTTTAGTGGATTTCCCTGTATTTAGAATGACATCCAAGTTCTCTAAGGTACCTTCCTGGCCAACATGCCTCCACCTGCTTTTCTTCTACCCGCTGTGCTCCAGCGACGCTGGCTGGCCTCGGTTGTCAGATTTCTCCATCACAGCCTTTGCTCCTGCTGTTTCCTTTGCCTGGAACTCTCTTCCCTGATATTTTGTGTGATTGGCTGTGTCAGGGGACAGGTCAACTCTCATCTTCACAAACAGGACTTTCCCCATTCCTTTCTAAATTCCTCTCACATAGGATTCAATTTCCATGATAACAATTATCATGATTTTATTTTTTTCCCCAATACATTTCTTCACATATATCTCTCTTTGTTTGAATCTAAGCTCGATGAGGGAAGGGATCTTGTTTATCCTTTCAATGCTGCATCCCAAGTGTCTAGAACAGTGTATGAACCCTAGTAGGTACTCGTTAACTGTTGAGTGTTAGAGCAGAGATGAAAACTAACATTAGGAATTCCAATCCCCATGCTTACTTTTATCTCCAAAACTATAATATTTTATTTTTAAAATTTGACTGTTCTGGATCTTAGTTGCGGCATATGGGATCTAGTTCCCTGACCAGGGATCAAATCAAGTCCCTGCATTAGGAGTCTTAAACTCCACTGAATCATCAGGGGAGTTTCTATAATTTTAATAGTACAATTTTTGGATCTGAGATTTTTCTTTCTGATCTGAAGGGGAAGCGGTTAGTTATTTTAGGGAAAGGTGTAGTCGAAAAATTTGACTCATGGCTGGTGTTGCTTGCTTTTCAGTCCTCTTCCTTTCCCGTTAATTTTCAGTGGGGTGGGCCAGTGTCTGTGTGATAGCTACAAACTTGAGGGTTAATGGGCCATCCCCATGTACCCAAGACAATTTATTTATGGATCCCCATGGAGGCTTAATAAATTATTTTGATATCTTGAAACACTACCAAAATCAGAGGCCTGGAGATTGGGCCTGCTGTATCTAACTTTCTCTTTTTTTTTCTTCCACAAGAGAGGACAGAACCTTGTCAAGTAGGTCTTTGGAGGGTGTCCAACATGAACACTCCATTCTTCCCTCTTTCTGTATTCTTCCCAATTCTTACAGCTTCCCTACAGTTCTTTCTTTTATCCCTTTCCATCTGTTCCCCACTTTTTGTCTGTTCCCACACACCAGAGTCTTCTATCCCACAAGACAAAGAGCTTCTTAGCCCAGTTTGGGATCCTGCAAACTCTATTCTCATCTGTTCAGCTCCAGCTGACATTGTGCTGGGAGAGGGAAGCTCTGAGCCCCTGAAGGATGGCTGAGTCTGGGTGAGTAGTTCAACGCTGGTTTCTAGACCCACTTATAACACTAACTTGCATATTCTCTTCAATCCCTTAACTTTCCAGAGCTTCACAGTGGAAACTGGTGTGCTTCTAATGAGTTGAGCAACTTACAGTCTCGGTTTTCCGCTCATTTGCTCTTCCAGATCAGATATCAAAGTTCCATCTGTTTTCAAGCTTCCAAAATTTTGTTGACATCTCCTGTTGGCTGTTGTTTGTCTGGTCTTAACTGCCTTTATGGATATATGCCTTCTTTATTCCTTAAATGTTTTGTTTGTTTCATTTTTAGTACCATGAGGAATAATTAATAAACCAGTAGGATAAACACGCCAGGATGAATCTGAAGTGTGGTCTCCTACTGTCTCTGACCTTTATGAATTCATGCTTTCCTGCAGAGCACATGGATTCAATATTCAGTCCCTTTTGATTGTTTTGGTCAAGTGTTTAATAATTTTCAATGTAACTCCCTATCAGTGTTGGTTTAAATAATATCTTTGGGATCATTCACCTCCTTTTGGTTAAATGCTCGGGGCTCTTAGATGTTTTCTCTCTCTTTCCTGGCAACATGGCCTCTGAGTGCCTGATGGAGAGAGAAGACTTTGGATTCATGTAGTTTCTTCTGGATCCTCTTGGGTATGTAATGTAGGGAGGTTGGTTTGGTTTGGCTCCACACTCATTGCTAGGGCTGTGGCCCTGGCTCTTTGCTGTCAGTGATAACTTTTCTGTGTCATGTGGGCCTAATTTCCAGGTCTCATCAGACACTTGTTCCCTCAAGGTCTTTTTATTCCATCCTCAAGGCACCCAGAAGCTTCTCTGTCTCCACATGCCCAGCACAGGCTGTGGGGCAGCAAGAACTTTATTTTTCTAGTCACCTCTCTGAGCTACTCTCTAATGCTGTCGTCCTTCATACTGACTCAATCATCCCAGAAAGCTCTTTCCAAGGTTCTCTTGGGAGCATTGTCGATTCAAAGCAGAACAGAAGGAAATGTCGTTTGTTTCAATTTTCCCTAAGCCTACATAAAATGCCTCTCCCAACTGGGACTTTGGCACAAAGAAGGAGAGTTGGGACATGTGTTTTCTATGACCTCCCTCTACAGTGCAGTTAGCCTAGAAAGAACAGGCTTACCCTGCCCCTCACATTCTGGAAGGGTGTTTTCCTCCTCCTAATTCTTTCTTGGGAGCATTAACCTTTGTGGTTTTGCTTTGATGGTGAAGAAGTATTGACTTGAAGCTGTGCAAGAAACACTTTCTTCTGCCAGTTTTGCCTTTGATATATATAGGTGGTGTGGGACAGGTTGTAACTACAGGTCACCAAAGTTAAAATAAACCCAAATGTATGCCAAGCATCTCATCCTTTTTATAAAGGCGTAACTAAAATCCCAATACATCCTGAATTCTTTGGGGAAGGTGAAGATTTTAAATAAATGAAAATTATTCCCGAAAACAACAGGAGACACAAACAATGGAGAGAGCCAACTAAAAGACCCTAAATAATGGAAAGGAAATGGAAATCATATATGTTCTAGCTGTGTGAGTTGAGTTCCCTTTTAAAATCTCCCCTGAATCCAGTACTACTCACTATTGTTTCATGTATAAGCAGATTTTTCCTTTTTTCTTTTGAGGAACAAAAAGATGTGCTGAGCTCTGCTTCAAACTTGGTCTGAGAGAGAACAAAGCTTACATTAAGGGCAGCTGACATCAATGCTTTGTTTTGCTTTGAGTGACAAATAATGGCCCACCAGATTCTGTCATATCTTGAGGGAAATATCCTTCAGACAGTACAATGTCTTTACCTTCAAATGTAAGCTCAGAAAAGAAAAGCTTTGTTCCAGAGGCTGTCTTTCCTGGCAGGAGGCAAGGTGGTAGAGTTTGGGAGTGGGATCAGGGTTATGGGCTCCACCAGGTTTACCCTAACTAGAACCTGACTATAGTTAATTTCCCAGACTTACCATGAAGACAGTCTCAAACTCAATGTATTCTGGTAAGAGTCTATGTTTCCCTTTCCTTATCACTTCATCAGGAAATATAAACAAATGCTATGTCTCAGTCTCCTTTGGAGCCCGAAACTTCCACTGGGCTCCTGGGAGAACAATAGCACCTAAGGCAAAAAGGTCTGTCTCCTAAGAGAATGTATGATCTCATCCAGAAATGTTCCCTAGGAAGTCTTTCTAGTTGTTGATGCCCACTTCCAATCAGGGAGAATTGAACATTCTTTCCTTTGAGCTCTTCCATACTTTGTATGGACTTCAGCCATATTCAGCTATTATTACCCTTAGCGCTTTTGCAGACCATGTGGGATGACCCTTGCTAAAATGTATTCTACTCAGGGAAGAGTGTCCTTATGTTCAGTGCTTATTCCAGAGCCTATTATGGAGCAGGCACTCAATGAAATGACTGATGAATGTGGACTGCTGAATGAAAGCCTGGACAAACATTTCAGTATGGCAGCTCTATGGACCAGAAAAAGAACAAGCAGCCCTGGAAGCCAGCCTTCTTGTGGTCGTAGTGTTGCTCCAGGTTCTGCAGCCCAGCTGTGACCAGGAGAGGCTACAGAGGGGCTGGGATGGAAATATTTGAAGTTGTGTTATAGTGCCTTTAAAAAAAAGTCTTTATTAAATTTGTTAACAATATTGCTTCTTTTTTTTTGCTGTGAGACATATGGGATCTCAGCAACCCAATCAGGGATGGAACCTGGACACCTTGCATTGAAAGGTAGAGTCTTAACCACTGGACTGCCAGGGAAATCCCTGCATTATAGTGCCTTTTTGCCCTGAAGTCTGTCACAATGTATGTACATCATCTGTTTAAACTGCCCTGAAAGAGAACACTCCAGGTAGTAGAATGCAAGAAAGAAAAAAAATGAAGTTCTAATAAACAGTTATTAAAAACCTAATTTTATATGTGAGAAACAAGAAGTTCAGAGAAGTTAGACCATTTGCCCATTATTCCATGGCTTGAAGATTGTGGAGTCAGAATACTCACAGATCAGGAAACTCAGAAGGGCAACCTGCCTTCCAGGAAGCTGGCCCCATTATGGACAAGGTCTCCTAAGGAGAAGCTTGTTATAGAGGATGATTTATTTCGGAACTCACAGGCAAGATGTGTAATAACTATTCCCATGAAGAAGGTTGGAAGAGAGCATACCTTAGGGCTTTAAAGAGAACTGGTTGAATATATTGTGGTTTTGCAGCAACATGGTTGGACCTAGAGATAATTACACTAAGTAAGCCAGAAAGAGAAAGATATATATTGTATGATATGAAATCTAAAATATGATACAAACAAACTTATTTACAAAACAGAAATAGACTCACATACATAGAAACAAATTTATGGTTACCAAGAGGGAGGGAGAGAGCAATAAATTAAAAGTTGAGATTGACTAATGTACACATTAATATATATAAAATAGATAACCTATTTTATATAGGGACCTATAATATAGCACAGTAAAGACTTAATGTCTTGTAATAACCTACAATAGAAGACAATGTGAAAAAGGAATATATGTATACCTGAATCATTTTACTGTACACCTGAAATGAACACATTGTAAATCAGCTAAATTTTAATTAAAATAAAAAAAAAGAAGGTGGAATTTTTCCAGTGCTCATATTCTTATATCATTTAGAAATCTTGATTTAATTGTTCAAATCAGGAATTAAGACTCCAGACATGAAAGACTATGGAAAATTCTTCAAGAGATGGGAATACCAGACCACCTGACTTGCCTCCTGAGAAACCTCTATGCAGGTCAGGAAGCAATAGTTAGAACTGGACATTGAACAACAGACTGGTTCCAAATCAGGAAAGGAGTATTTCGAGGCTGTATATTGTCACCCTGCTTATTTAACTTATATGCAGAGTATGCCATGCGAAATGCCCAGCTAGATGAAGCACAAGCTGGAATCAAGATTGCTAGGAGAAATATCAATAACCTCAGATAAGCAGATGACACCACCCTTATGGCAGAAAGCAAAGAACTAAAAAGCGTCTTGATGAAAGTGAAAGAGGACAGTGAAAAACTAGGCTTAAAACTCAACATTAGAAAACTAAGATCACGGCACCCAGTCCCATCACTTCATGGCATATAGATGGGGAAACAATGGAAACAGTGAGAGACGTTATTTTTTTGGCCTCCAAAATCACTGTAGATGGTGACTGCAGCCATGATATTAAAAGATGCTTACTCCTTGGAAGAAAAGCTATGACCAACCTAGACAGCATTTTACAAAGCAGAGACATTACTTTGGCAACAAAGGTCCATCTAGTCAAGGCTATGGTTTTTCCAGTAGTCAAGTATGGTTGTGAGAGTTGGACTATAATGAAAGAGTGGGTTCCCAGGGCCTCATCCGCAAGATGATAGCTGAAGAGCTTTTGAGAAGTAATGGGGTTCTCTACTTGATCATGTCCTGTGCTTGTGTGCTAACAATGTGAAGTGGTGGCTGGGACCACTCAGATGATCTCAGGCTGCACAAGGAGGTGATAAATGTTCCCTCTTGGTTTGCAGCCTTCAGGCTGTGTCCAGATCTGGGCAGGGAGCTTCCAGAGTATTGCTTAGAAGCAGGGGCATGCTCATACAGGAAATCAGCATAAAGAGGCTCTGGCCAACTGTGTTATCTGAGCAATAGTTGAAGGGGCTGGAGATTTTATTTCCTTCCACTTTTCTGGAAGGTGAGAGTCCTCAGGGGAAAAAGAGAGATATCTTTAAATACTGAGGATCTGCTTTGGGAAAGATGAGCTAGATTTATCTTGATTTCGCCAAAGGATGGGCAAAAGTTTCAGATCACTGTGAAGATGAGCTTTTTAACAATTATCTGAAGATGGAAGGTGTTGCCTCAAAAGGGAGTGAGTCCTCTATTGTCAGCAGTGTGCAAACGGAAGCTGGATGTATGTAGACATGACTACCACCTTGGGTGAGAAGTTAGGCTGTAAATACTGAGTAGTGCAGAGTGCAAGTTGACCAGGAAAAAGGTTTCCATTTCTGGCATGGTTTAGCTAGTCAGTGTTAAGAAAAGCTATGATGGTTTTCATTTGTCAGATTTGCAGAAGCCACACCTATGTGTGACCAGAGAAATCAGGAAGAGGCCTTAGATATCATTAATGTAATTCATTCACTTAATAGGCAAGGCTAACTATTGTCACTCAGCCATAGAGAGGCAGAGATAAAGGAGATTCTCTGCTTTTTCATCTACCAATGGTTTTCAAAAATTTCCAGGGAGCTTAAGGGGTTGGAAGCAGAATGGTGGGAGTGACAAGCTCCTGGTTTCAGGCTACTATACTCATCTGCGTTATATGTGCAGTTGTTACGCCGATTTTTATTTGAAGAAAGGAGCTCATATCTAAAACTTCAGAAACCCAGATTTACACCAAATAGTGTCCGCTTTTATCTCCTACGGTTCTCATAATTGGGGTAATGAAACTTATCCTCTGCTTCTAGAAATGCTACCAATTGTTGTTTTGAGCACCGATCACCATGAGAACTCAACAGAGAGTGAACAAATGGTGCATATTTTGGGAGTATTGGCTCAGATCTACTATTTTCTTTCTGACTCTGACTTGCATTGCCGTTGTGTGACATTGTTCTATTTTTTCCCTGAGCCACGGCTTATTTTTATTAGTGTATTCATCTAACTGCTTCCAATCTTGCTTCTCACTACAGATCCTTCCAACTTGTCCCAAATGTTATTGGGGATTTAAAATGGCCAGTCCCTTAATTCCTATAGTATATGGAAACTATTTTCATCTCTCAATTTAATACTGTATGTCACCCCAAATAGCACCAGCTATTTATGTCTTATAAATACTACAAATGCATTCTCAGCTTGCTTTCTCATAGCTTTGTTGAGCTCTGTTGGTTTAACTATTTTTGTGCATGTATTGTTTTTCTAACCCACCCTCCAAACCTAGGTTTCTGGTAAATTTCCCTGTATGTTTCTCAGCCAAATTCTTTTGGGCTCTTTAATGCTTGCCTCTTTATGCCTGTATTTCTTGATTTTCTTCCCTTGTGAGGTTTAGGAACACTGACTGCTTTATTATCAGATGCAGATTTGGTTTATCGGTTGTTCTGAATCGATAATGAAGATGTAAAACAATGTTTGACTCTAAGGGCTGTGGATGACACCTCCCTTCAGCAAGAATCATTTCTATTCATTTATTGATGCTGTCAGCCTTCCAACCACAAGAATGTGTAAAGCCCCAGCCATTTGCAAGTAAGATTTTGGCATTTTTATCTAAAATGTTTTCTGCAAGTCAGACTCTATGGGCGCCTTGCTTATATATTCCTTTTCTCTCCCATCCTGATTTGAATGATTTTTATCAATATGTGGCCCTCATGGTCTTTTTGAGATGGCTTAGATATGTATTGATTTTCTCTCTACCACTGGATTGATGGGTCACCAAACTTTTTACTCACTACTTTACCAATTATCAAAACCTTTTTCTCCCAATAGGCCCCCCCACCTTCTCTTTTTTTTTCCTTCAGTACTATCAACTCTCTGGGCTTCCCAGGTGGCGCTAGTGGTAAAGAACCCACCTGCCAATGCTGGAGACTCAAGAGACATGGGTTCAATCCCTGGGTCAGGAAAATCCCTTGGAGAAGGAAATGGCAACCCACTCCAGTATTCATGTCTAGAAAACCTCACAGACAGAGGAACCTGGTGGGCTACAGTCCATGGGGTCACAAAGAGTTGGACACGACTGAACACACACAGCACCATCAACTCTCCAAGGAAAAAAATTCTGTTCATCCTGAAAATTAGAAGGCAATAGGCCCAGTTTAGCAAAGCTAAGCACTTATGGTTGGTGCTGTGCAGAGTGTTTAATGAATAAAGGATGATGTTTTATCCTTCTAAACTGAGGATAGATGCCCAGATGAACAGCTCAGCTCTTGGTTATGGCGGGTCATAGTGGGTAACAGTTTATATTGTCTTTTCTGTATTAAAATATCTACCTCGCAGCCCACTGCAGCACCTACTCCAGCAGAACTGGATATTTTGAGACAAGTGAGCTTGCGTTGAAAATACTTAAACTTAATTGATTTTTTAAAAAATCATTCTGGGCCTTGGTAAATTAAAGAGGAGGTGAAATTTAACTCACCCTGTAAGCTTTCCCTTTCTTCCAGTTAGAAAACTAACACACTATCCCTCAGAGGAAAAAAAAAGAGGAACTCTCATTTTGGCTAATACCTGCTAAATTGTTAATGAATAATGGAATGCTAAGCTGTTAAACTTTATCACTATTGATCTATAGTATCACCTTTTCCAGAGACTTTTGCATCTTGATGGGGAACTCTTAAAAGTAGTAAGCTTTCTAGATCACAGAAGGGAAAGCACAATGATACCTGGTCCCGAAGTTGATGATGGTGGTCATGTTGTTCTTGCTTGTCACTCTATCATTTATCTCATACAGTCTGCTCTCAGCAAATTGGTTCCTTGGAGAAGAAAAGTTTCAATTCAGCACTGTATCTGGTAACATTTCCTTTGTACTTATCTGTTTCATAGGCAGTTTGGCAACGAGAGTGCGGATTTGGGCTTCCCTTGTGCCTCAGCTGGTAAAGAACCCGCCTGCAATGCAGGAGACCTGGGTTCAATCCCTGGGTTGGGAAGATATACCCTGGAGATGGGAAAGGCTACCCACTCCAGTATTTTGTCCTGGAGAATTTCAAGGACTGTATAGTCCACGGGGTCTCAAACAGTCTGACATGATTGAGCCATTTTCACTTTCACTTCTTACGGTTACTCTGGTCCCCATTCCTAGACTATCAGGGCTTTGAGGTTTAGCGATTATAATAATCTCAGTAATAGTAGATATTTTAATTTGGGGTTTGGAGTGGAATAATTAGGGCCTACAAGATGTAAAGATTTGGCTGTATTGTTTGAGGGGAGGTCCCTGGTGGCTCAGCTGGTAAAGAATCCGCCCACAATGCAGGAGACCTGGATTTGATCCCTGGGTTGGGAAGATGAAGGGAAAGGCTACCCACTCCAGTATTCTGGCCTGGAGAAATCCATGGACTATGCAGTGCATGGGGTCACAAAGAGTCGGACACGACTCAGTGACTTTCACTTTGATAGTATTTACCATATCGTGTTCGCCCACTCCCTAAACTTGGGAGTGGATGGAATGAATTTCTAAGTAGGTGTGATTGGGCCTCTATGAATTGTATACTTGTTCTAATGGTATTCAGATATGCGCAAGGGCTTTTTGTTTGTTTATTTTTCCCCATAATGGGAAATTAAAATATCCCCAAATCCAGGTGTGTTGGCTGGATACGATTTTATTTGCATACCACATAGCGGAGGAGAGAAAATCTGGACGTATTTTTGGCATTTTTTAATAATATGCTTGGAAGGAAGAAAAAAAGCCACACAACTTATTTTCTTTGACAAAACTTTAATTAGAAAACCAGACTCCTCTGATTATAAAAAATTACACAAGCTGATAAATCTTGGTAAGTTATAGAGAGAATAATTTTACGAACATTTTATACCTAATAAAAAAGTTAAAATAATTAACAGCATTCATCAGATTAATTTTGTTTTCACATGATTTTCTAATATAAAAAAGCATATAGTCATCAACCTTTATAGAAATCCATATATGTTTGTAATAGCTTTTCATAATGGGAAGGGAACAGTATTTGTATTTAAAGAATGAAATTAATAATCAGTAATGAATTATCAAAACTGCCAAAAGCTGAAGCATGACAAAATTTATGATCAAAGGTGCTTAGGGAATATTTGAGTTTTCTGAATCCAACAAAATGATCTTTTGGAGAAAACCTAGACACAATAATTTGTATTATCGTAGTATTGCCTCAGTTGAAAAAAAATGCATATGATTAGTGTCATTTTACATATTTTCAAAACAATGACTTTTTCTCTTCTTTCAACAGTTTTGTACCAGAGAGGGGTAACCACGTGCTGGTGAATTGTGCTGCCTGCAGGAAATGGTGTTTGATCTACAGTAAAGTGGAAAACTTTTTCCTACCCAGACTCCTAAGAACAGACACATAGTGACAATACAAAGTTTCATGTGAATTCGCAGTTTCCTGCAGGAGTTAACCTCTGTCCTGCAAAACTACATCATTTCAAAATATCTCACTCCTTACAGTTCCTGTCCTGGAGCAAAGCAGCATCACACTGATAATCCTGACAATCGCTTTTCGACGAGATAAAAGAGTAGTTCTGTGTCAAAAAAAGAAATGAAGAGTCTGGGTAGAGTGGAGTAGTCACATGTAATATCTACATTTTTTTATTGCATTCTAATTTTTTTCAGTTTTGCATTGCTGACCCAATCTCATACCTTTACCAAACCATTTTAAGCTACAGTGTTTCTGTTAAAAAGTGGCTGTGTCTCTTTCATCATATCTGAATACTATAAACTGTTAACAGATTGCTTATTTTCCTTTGGAGAATGGCAATGAAAAATGGTGAAGTAAATTGCCTAGTAAAAGTGGCGTTATGTTGAACACTAGAAATTAAACACACAAATGGTTGCCATTAAATATTTTTTCACTTGCTGGTACTTTAACACTTGACATCCCAAAGAAAATTTGATTAGAATAGTTTTTGAGCAAACTGTAGCTAGAGATAATTAGATATCCGTACCTTGAGAACTGAAGATAATACGTTTAAGGATGCTACTTTTTTTCACACCTCAAATGCAAATCCAAACCTAAATGTTTCTGAAACGCTTCAGTTGATTTATCTTGTGAGCTAAGAGTGGCAGAACCAGACCATCTATGGACATTCGAACTTGAGTGTTGTTTCTGCAGCCTCTGTTGTACCTTCCCCAGGAAGCGTTCCAATAGAAATTATAAAACCACTTGAGAAGCCTGAGTGAATATCCCGGCAATTATAGGAGAGGGAAGGTCCTCAGAAATATACTTGATTTTGTAGCAGGCACCCCCCACCAGGTTCAGAGTCACAGGCAGACACAAGAAGAAAATGTGATTTTAGTCTACAATATTCATCACCTTTCTCCATAAATAAATTCCTTGTGTAGGACAATATGATGCGTATGAAAAAATATTGAATATATTCAGCTTACCTTAATTTCAAGATTCAGGTAGATAAAAAATATAAACAACAGTTTCAGCAAGCACAGGGTAGAGAGGAAAATATTAATGAAAATAAAATAGCTATCACATCTCCCAAATATCTACAGAACCTAAGAAAACTTCATGTATGCTGAAACCTGTGTGGTACAATTAATAAAGGATTTTCTGCCACAAATAATGTAATACTGTTTCACCACCATAAATTACATTATTTTGGAGAAATTCTAATAAGGATAAACTAAGGCATGAAACAAAAAGAAATAAAAAATTAGAATAAGCAACAAGGCTACACTTCACTAGGCATCTGAGTTGGAATATCTGTGGTTAGAATTGAATAATAAATATTTTGATGTTAAAGAAATAAAAAGAGTTCTAGAATAACAAAAATTTAGAAGAGATTTCTTCCAGAAAGAATGATACAGCAAATATCAACTGTACAGAAAAATGCTTCCTACATTTCTTCTTAAATTGATGAATTTAAACTACAACATTTCTTCTTAATTCTTGCAGCCATTAGAGGACTAATGATCTCACAGAACCTGTAATTTAATTATGAGCATCTGTTTTGAGGAATAATAAATGAATCATTAATATGAGTTTGGGAACAGCAGGTAAAATACCAATAAATTATTCATTTTGCGGGAAGAAGAAAATGTTCCTGGGCATCAGATGATATATTTAACTTATATTTATGTCAGGCTAGCTTTGGGTGCTTGTGGGCATAACACTAAAATTCCAACTGAAAAGGTTTCAGGCAGAAGCTTTGAGCTCCTTGGCCAGGAAGAAGTAGCAAAGTGATTTCTCTCACTTAAATTTGTGGTTGGATGATAATCTTTCACGTTTTCAGTTATAAGATAAGATATGAACACACTTCCTGCCGTGTCAAAGGAAATCATGGCTTTTGTTAAAATTTAAGCTACTGATAAATATTTAAGGAAAGGGAAAGCTGACATTAATATTACCTGGCAAGGAATTCATAGGCTAGGAACTTTCTAATTTTTCAGTAAGTCTACCCTGACTTGGGCTTCCCAGGTGTCTCAGCCGTAAAGAATCTGTCTGCCAATGCAGGAGATGCAGGTTTGATCCCTGGGTCAGGAAGATCCCCTGGAGAAAGAAATGGCAACCCATTCCAGTATTTGCCTGGTAAATCCCATGGACAGGGGAACATGGTGGGCTACAGTCCAGGGGTTGCAAAAGAGTCAGCAAGACTTAGCAACTAAACAATAATAACAACACTGAATTACTTCCTAGACAATGAGATACATCCAATGGCTTCACCTTTATAATTGAAACACCAGAACCTTTCCAGGGCCTCCTGAAACTGGTCCACACTTTGATCTAATTCCCTCCCTCCCTTCATTCCTTCCTCTTTCCCTTTTTTCCATCCTGCCTTTCTTCCTTCTTTCCCCAAATATTCATTGAATGCCTAACATAACCTGGCACTGTTCTAGGGTACTGAGGTCATAGCAATTTGTAGAGCAGAAAAAAAACCTCTGGCCTCATAGAGCTTTTAACCTACTGGGGACAGATCAAGGATAAACAAACGCTGTGCTAAGGAGGGAAGCAGTGTTTCTGTGCTTTTATAAGATGGTCATGGAAGGGCTTTCTAATGGCATAGTATTTATGAATAAATACCATGAAAAAAGGAGAAGAAAACACTTATGGCTAGAGAGTGGATAAAAAGCATTCAAGTTAGTGTGAACAGCGAACACAAGAGGACAAAGGGGATTGTGGCCAGAGAGGAGGCCAGGGAGGAGGAGACTCGGGACAGGCTGGGTCTGGTTCCCTCTATCATGCATCTTCCACCAGCAAGAATGGCTGTAGGGAATGGGATCCTCGGCTTAAGCAGGTCTACTGCGTTCTTCAAATCAAGTTGCCTTTCCTTCATGCACTTATTCCCCTTTAAAGCCAACAGACCTTGATGCCCAGATGCTCTTAACTTTAACTTATGGACCATGTGAGTCATTGTCAACCATTTTCTGTGGTTTATCACTCAGGACTGTTTCCTCTGTTAGCATCTTCAAATAGATCCCAAGCAATTTAGGGAAGAAACCATGTAATACATTTCCATACACTGCCTAACACTGCACTCAAGGTAATTAAAAGAAAGGAATACATAAAATGATCTGTTAATTAGGAGAACAAGAAGAAATCCACATGTCAAAAAAAAATTCAGGAAAATTTGAGGATGTTGCCATGGAAACGAACAACCAAAAAAACACTAGTAGGTCGAAACATAGTTGATCAATTTCCAGTTTGCCTGATGATTTATGTCATTGTCCATCCTAATCTAGGGATTATGAATTTGTAGACTCTTCTCTTGTGCCTTGTAGAAAATGGGGTCCCCATCTACATAGCCTTCTTTCTTTCTTTATAATAGTACTGCTATCCATTCTCCTTAAGTCTGCCATCAGCTATAATTTTTTCCTCTGAATTTATATCTCCAGTTCCCCAAGATACTGTTACCAAGCAGGATGAGGGTTGTGAATGGAGCAGAGAATTACAAATATATTGGATATTTTAAGTTACTGAGTAAAAGTCCACCAGACCAGTAAGTTATTTGGATCACCTGCCACTTGCTTGAGATTACCTCCTTAGGTTACGGATGAACATTGGTGATGAAACCCTTTCATAAAAATGAATTCTCTCTCTTGTGGTAAGGTCTTTATGATTTTTCAGACTTACAATAATTTTATACACATTTTTCACCAGTTCTCTACTGAAGAGTGTAGAGTTCAACTAAGAAATAAATGTTGACATATCCAGGCCCAGTTGAACAAAGAAGAAAAGCAGATGCTGTTTGATGCCTCTCAAATCATTCAGTTCAGTTCAGTTGCTTAATCGTGACCGACTCTTTGTGACCCCATGAATCGCAGCACGCCAGGTCTCCCTGTCCATCACCAACTCCCGGAGTTCACTCAGACTCTCGTCCATCGAGTCAGTGATGCCATCCAGCCATCTCATCCTCGGTTGTCACCTTCTTCTCCTGCCCCCAATCCCTCCCAGCATCAAAGTCTTTTCCAATGAGTCAACTCTTTGCATGAGGTATGTTAGTGGAAAATATAAATCTCAGATTAATCTCAATCCAAAGCTTGAGATCTCACAATAATCCCAGTGCTAAATTTTCAACTGGACCAGTGTTTCGGAGCTTCAAATGAAGAGAGAAAAGCTGTCCCTCCATGTATAGATGGACTCTTCTTTGAGAAATTAGTCAAGATTTCTCCTTTCTGTGAGCCATCCTTCTGAATATGTCTTAGTCATTGTCACACTGGATAAAGTGAGCGGAGGTGGCAACAGGGCAGGAATGATTCCTCATTAACATTCTTTGGTAATGCTCTTTCATAAAACAATTTTTCCTTTTTTATTTGTTTGTTTTTTTTTCTTATCTGCCTCAGTTTTGGTCTAACTGGTCTATTTATCAGCTTTTTTCCCCTTTGGATC
Source organism: Budorcas taxicolor (assembly GCF_023091745.1). NCBI lineage: Eukaryota > Metazoa > Chordata > Mammalia > Artiodactyla > Bovidae > Budorcas > Budorcas taxicolor. The sequence goes on along the minus strand of NC_068920.1, from coordinate 38,787,858 downwards.
AAATTATGATTTTAGAACTTGTTTATACTTCTAGTCACTAGATTGTTTTAGTATATTAATAGAGATTAAAAGGATTTGCACCCTCAAAGGTTTTATCTTCTGTGTTGTAAATAACACAAATCTATTGATTAACCTGTCCTGGCTTTTTACCTTATCATTTTGTTCAAGACTCATCTAGCACTCACTTCCAGCAAACAAAACAATTAATAAAGTAACTGCTATTTATTATGGCAAACAAACATTGTCTAAAAATATTGAACAATTTCTAGATTAGGATAACAGTGAGTAATTGATAATTCTGGTCTTGCCTATGTTTCATAATACAACTGTTTGGGTTAAAGCAAATAGTCACTTTCCTCTTTTTATAAAAGACATTAAAATGTTCCTCTGAATTATTTGAACATTTTTTTGACCCTAGGATAGGACTTGGCCCATTAATTGGCATATTAAAAGTGCTTGCTAAATGTCTGTTGGATGAATTAGTGAAGGATATGGCTGGTTCATTATGCCATTTTACTTTCCAAGCTCCAAGGTAAATGCTCAAAGTTTCAGTTGTTGAAAACTTTCTTCCAATCAATAATTATTTTCTGTCCCTGTGAACTTTTAGTTATGGCTTCCTCTTTCTAAAAACACCTGAGTTCTCTAAGTATTTAGATATAATATGGAAAGAAAAACTATTGGAACATAAGTTAAAAGATCTTTTACTTCTAGAGGTATTTTGGATGTGACTAATATAAGTTTCAGCAAATCTTTATCATATTTGTATGACTGAGAGGGGCCCTTTGGGGTGTTTCGTGGTGGTGGATTTTCCTAATGAAGTATGGGTTTGTCAACCATTGCTTTCGCTAGACAATGGCTAAAAATATATCCTTAGTCTGGCATATATCAAGTTCAATAGCTACAATATTGAGACCAAAGATCTCATTCATTTTCAACATTTATTATACTTTTAAAATTTAGTTTAGCTGTTGCATTCCCTCTTAAGAAATTCTGCATTTTTTTAGCTTTTTTTTTTTTTAATCATCCCCTATCCCTGTCCTTTGTTATTTTACTTCATGTCAAATCACATTCCCTTTTACTTCACTATTAAGATGTCTAAAGCTCTGGGTTCTAGCATTTCGACTTACTAGAGAGGCTAGTGAGTTTTGACATACCTGAAATTCTTCCCTTAAATGGGGCCTTAGTCCCATGTAACCAGCTATACAAGAGAATTCCAGAGACATTCATAAATCAGCTCTCACAGATTGAGATTGTTCAATAACTCACTTCTCATTTGGTCACAGACAGACAAGTCAGAGGCAAGTGATTTTTAATTTATTTTTTTCACTGAATAAATAATTAATGAGTATCCACGAAGCAGAAAGACCTGTCTGATCTACTCTTTGCCACGCCAGCTGCCATTATTAAAAGCAGTAGGAAAAAAAAATAAGTGAACATAAACTATAACAGACAGGAACATGTGTTATGGTAAAATTTAAATTGTGGTATGACAGACTATTATTAGAAAAGGGATTGTAAATGTTTTCATCACAAAAACAAATGGTAATCATGCGATGTGATGGTGCTGACTTATGCGAGGGTGGTCATCATTTGGCAACATGTAAGTGTGTCACCTTAAGCTCACATAATGCTATCTGTCAACTGCATCTCAATAAAGCTGGGGAAAAAGCAGCAGGCGATTTCAACTTGTTGCACATATAAATGATAACAAGTGATTCTTTTCCTAAACTTTACCTCCTGCAGATACGCTCACCTGTCCAGCTTAATTTTGCCAAGTTCTTATTTCACTCCTTTCTAGACATGCTCATTCTTACCAAAGGAAACATGTTTTAATTCCTCTAAGGAAAATTATTTTAGAAAAAAATTGAATAGGATAAATGCAAAATAAATTACTGATTGAAATATTAACTCTTGATAGGAAATGGCTACTGAGTATATCAAATATTTCCAGACAAAATTCTGGGCCTCTTGTTTGAAAAAATATGAAATGCTAGATAACATGAAATGTTATTAGAGTTCTCTGGTTATTCATGCAAATGATGTCACTAATGAAATCTGCAATAACAAAACTTCTAAAGTGGATTGAAGTGAAAGTGAAAGTCGCTCAGTCATGCCTGACTCTTTGTGACCCCACGGACTATACAGTCCATGGAATTCTCCCGGCCAGAATACTGGAGTGGGTAGCCTTTCCCTTCTCCAGGGGATCTTCCCAACCCAGGGATCGAACCCAAGTCTCCTGCATTGCAGGTGGATTCTTTACCAACTGAGCTATGAGGAAGTGGATTTTGGATTATTAATTCAGTGTAATTTTCACATCAGGTTAAAGCTGGTGAAATATCGGTTATCCATGTATTCCCTGTAATGACATTACATTATTCATTATATACAGTGGACTTGGTATTCAAAGATAGAATGTTCTTGACTTTAATGACTTGAAAATGGTGCTGAAAGTTCATGAATAATTTTATCCAGATCTGGAACTGTATCATGTGCAGCGTGAGGGATGTGCTTTGTCTGTAAGCTTGGGTACCACTCTCTGAGCCCCAGCTCTGAGTTCTCACATGGTAAGAAAACTTTTGTAGTTAATGTTCCTACTCTAATAAAATGTTAAGAAACTATGGCTTTCCAGTAGTCATGTATGGATGTGAGAGTTGGACCATAAGCAAAGCTGAGTGCCGAAGAATTGATGCTTTTGAACTGTGGCATTGGAGAAGACTCTTGAGAGTCCCTTGCACAGCACGGAGATCAAACCAGTCCATCCTAAAGGAGATCAGCCCTGGGTGTTCATTGGAAGGACTGATATTGAAGCTGATACTCCAATACTTTGGCCACTTGATGCGAAGGGCTGATTTATTTGAAAAGACCCTGATGCTGGGAAAGATTGAAGGCAGGAGTAGAAGGGGACGACAGAAGATGAGATGGTTGGATGGCATCACCGACTCAATGGACATGCATTTAAGTAAACTCCGGGAGTTGGTGATGGACAGGGAGGCCTGGTGTGCTGCATTCCATGGGATCGCAGAGAATCGGACACAACTGAGTGACTAAACTGAATGAAGTGAGACGTTTTAGAGAGAATTTTTTTGAACTGATGATAAATTACTTTAGATTTCAAGTTAATAAAATTATTTAGGATCTTTAGGACTTCCCTGGTGGCTCAGATGGTAAAGCATCTGTCTACAATGCGGGAGACCCGGGTTTGAGCCCTGGGTTGGGAAGATCTCCTGGAGAAGGAAATGGCAATCCACTCCAGTACTATTGCCTGGAAGGCCATTTGGCTTTCCCGGTGGTGCTAGTGGTAAAGAAAGTGCCTGCCATTGCAGGAGACATGAGGTGTGGGTTCAATCCCTGGGTGGGGAAAATCTACTGCAGAAGGGCATGGCAACCCACTCCAGTAATTTTGCCTGGAGAATCCCATGGTCAGAGCAGCCAGGGGGCCTACAGTACATAGGGTTGCAAAGGGTTGGACATGATTGAAGCAACTTAGCATGCATGCAGGCATGCACACAAAGTCCATCTATTTCAGTAACACTTCAGTGATTTATACATTATAAAAATATTTGTAAACATAGAGACTTACAAAATGTATGTTTCAAGAATGCCAAGGTATCTTGTGTTTGCTTCAAACCTTAGCCTAACCAAGTAGGAATCCTTGATATATACTATCATGGTATTATTTTAAATGCATGTATTGTATTTTTAAAGGGTAAATTTTATAATTTTTAACCTGTAATTCAATAAAAGATTGAAAAAATATAGATTGTTCTGTTACACTATGATGTCATGGGATGTTATATTTAAGAAGTTTAATTCCTAGCCCAGAAGAATATTTCTCTAAAGAACAGGGAGCCCAAGGATCTCACTGAGGTTAGAGGAAGAGGTCATGGAACATGACATTCTGTGGGGCATTTAATATTAGCAATAAGAAATGAAAGCAAGGAAAGTGAATCTACGAATATCCTAGTTAGAAGCATGTGAGACTGTGACCTAGAAAGAACTGGTAAAGTTAATGGACCCTCATAATGAAAGAGTAAGCACCTGTCTCATTTTTTACTATTTTAATATGCTAACTGTTCCTTATTATGACTAATGGAGCCAGACTTTTGTTGTTTTTAAAATAAAAGGTCAACATAGCCAGAAACACTGTGAATAATTTTGTCTAGTGGTATTATAATAAATATAACTGAGATGACATTTTTGCAAATAGCTAAGACTGTGTTATTTTTCTTAAGATTTTTACCTTTAGACTTTAGATCACACAGTTCCTAAACAAAATAATCTTGAGAAAATTAAAATTATTATATCTCTGTGCACAAAGTATGAAAATAATGAAATAAGGGAACATTTGCAACATAATTTCCTTTGATTGAGTTAGGAGATTAATTATTAAATATATGTTTGTACACGTAAACCTATGGGGAATAATTTGTTATTTCTTTATTTTTATTATAGTCAGAAAAATCTGGTTTATAAATTTTTTTTTTGCTTAGATAGAACTGAGATAAATTTTGATGACAGACCAAATTCAGGGAATTTGGAGACTTTTGAAGGACTCAACATGGAAATTCTCGCTTCTTAGTGAGATTTAAAAACTGGGCATTCAGGCAGTTCCCGATTTTGAAGATATGCTGGAGTGAGAATACAACTTAGGATATACACATATTTTTTTTGACATTGACATTTTTGTTCAGAATTCTTTTTTAAACTTTCCTCAATAAGGAGCTTTAGTTTTAGAGCCCAAGATAGAGAATTACAGAAGAGAGCTTTAAATGGCTTATTAGTTTTTTTGCACTATTTTAGAAGTGATAAGTGAGGTTGTTTTCATGAACAACAGGTGGTAAGAATCTATATGTCACAGAATATTAAACAAAAGAATGTTCTTACAGAGAAATATGTCTGAAAATGCTGGTTTGCCATTAGATAAGTATCTAGATAAGACATTAGAGTCTCGCAATTTCGCAGTTTCTATCATTATCCTTTATTTTGTTATAGAAATCGGCGTTTGACTAGCTAGGATTAAGAGCAAGTGGGTTTTTGTTTTAGGGAAAGAAAGGAAATAAAAGTGCTCAATGTTAACTCTCATTCCTACAAATTGTCTATGCATGAGTGGAGAGTGTTTCTTACTAACAGTTTTCTCTTCACTGATTCTAATGTTTCCAGAAGTGACTTCTGTTTCAGAACTCCAGTTTAGCTAAAAATAATAGTAATGACACCTAGTGAAAAAGAAAACCTAATTACAGTACCAAATATTGGCAAGTTCATCTCTTTCTGTTTGCTTAGGGCAAACAAACAGAGTTTTCCCTCCATCGATAAGAAGTGCACTTGGATTTTTTACTGAAGATTCCACAGGTTATTTGATTGTGCACCTCACTATGTGGGCCACTGCCTCATAGGCAATGTCACGTTGTTCTCGTTCTGAATCACGTTTTGAGATGTCTGCAGAGAGATACCAGACAACAGTCCTGAGAGATTACATATAAATGAATATTATTAATCAGAGTGCACAAGTAGAATTGCACATAGGGTATTCCTTTCACATTTAGTCTGTCCAAATTTACAAAGTAAAAGAGCATCAAGAAGAGCTGACAAATAATATTGCTTTGTGGCTTTTAACATATTGCCATTTAATCAAAGGTTGCCTGCCATTTTGTCTTTTAGTACCCTTTTGAGGTAGCTTGGAGAGATCGCTGCCCTTTTCAACTGAGACAGATTTCCTATTTAAGAGCAAGAAAATCTATTGCTGAAAAATATGCATAATTAATGGAAAAGCATAATAAAATTGCTGCTTAAACTCTGCTAAAATTTTGAGATAACTTGCACTGGTGAGTTTAAAGTCTAATTTATCAGCATCTAGCACATTTTATGTTTGAGATAAAAAGGTGCCAGAATTTCCAGGCTCTCCCTCAAAAGAGATGCCGCATACCACATCAGAGCATATAGGAATATGACAGTTTGATTTTCTTCCAACTTTCTTGGGTCTACCAATAGCCAGTGAATCTAGAATGATGGAAGGTATTACTATCTCAGTTTCCAGGGAGAGATTTTGTTGACTGTTTTACATGAAATAACTTAAATGTTCCCCACAACATACTGCAGATTGGCTGTACAAAAATGCAAGGTAATAAATTTATACAAGACTGAAAGGTAACGCATTTATACTAACCTTCCCTTGTCCCTTACTGATGGCAGTCTTTCTAGCTCCTCCTAGGATATTCTTCAATGAAATCATCCAAAGCAGTAAAGTTCTTATTTCTCCACTGGTTTGACAGAGCCCTTCATGTAATGCACTTGCTCTAATGACTATGGAAACAGAGGGAAGTGAAGCCCTGCTATACTATCTGGCCATGCCATTAGCAATATGGGAAGTCAGAACACAGTGACATGTGACTTCTAAAGACCCCAGTTCAGATAAGTACAAACATGCGACATGGAGCAGGAACCACATGTAACCAGTAGGTGTTCTTATCTTTTTGTTTCTAAAGTTTCCTTCTGATTTTTAAGACTTCATAAATAGTATGACCCATAAGAACTTTCTTAGGGAAAACTTCAGGTAGGAAAAATAGCAGAGATTGACTTTACATAATCTATAAAGGTGCAAAATCAGCAATAATTTTAATAAATACTTTGTTATATTAAAAAACCTCTAGCTTTTAGAGCTTTGCAATTGAAGGTGTGCCCATTTGATCTTGATAACATCTTTAGAGCTGCAGAAGATATTTGATATTATCTGTAGACTAGTCAGCTATACTATTCCTGTATCTGATTTTTTAACCCTATATACATCTCTCTTTTGGACTTCCCTGATGGCTCAGTGAGTAAAACATCCACCTGCAATGCGGATCTTCCTGGGTCAGAAAGATCCCCTGGAGAAGGAAATGGCAACCTACCGCAGTATTTTTGCCTGGGAAATCCCACGGACAGAGGAGCCTGGTGGGCTACAACCCAAAGTGTCCCAAACAGTCAGACCCAACTAAACACACATGCATGTGCTTTCTCTTTGAATCATTTTCCATATCATGAGAAAAGCAAGGAACTTCTCTAGCAGCAGCAGAGAGGCCCTAATTAAGTACAGAGGAAAACATCAACAAAATATTCATTATATGTCAAAGATGCACAAAGTCAGAGCAATGCCAACAGCCTGCCCAGATAATGCTGATCTGGGTACTAACCGGAAGCTTGTTTTCAAGGAGACAGGCTAGTATCCTACTTTCATTCACAAAATGATCTATGGTTCTGATTCATGCTTGGAAATTCAGGAGTACTTTACCCACAAAGGTCAGGTTATGAATCTGACAAATGAGAAGGCAATCTTCAAATGGAGTTTGTTGGCATTTGTTTAATTTTGCTAGCAGTTAAGAATCTATAGTTTTGAGGCACCATGCAGTTCTCTGTGCTATATCTTAAACTGTAAAATATATGGAATTTTCCCACCTGTTCTCTGCCCAGTGTATAGACATCTGAATGTTTAAGCATGAGAGATTATTTCTCAATATCCTTTCAGTCTTATCAATTGCTGCCTGGTCTAGTTCCACAACACTTCAAGCACAGAACAGCATCCTTGCCCTTCCAACTAAAACATGATGGTGGATCAAACCTTGGCCACTTAGTTTAGACATCAAAGCCATTTGTTGTTGTGATATCTATATATAGTCCCTCCTGTGCAGAACCTGATGCAAACAGGCTTTTTGCTCTCATTCATGATTTCACTGCTCTCATTTGGTAAATATATTTGCTGTCATAATTCTGAAGACAAACCAGTAGAAAAATATTTAGCTCATTTCCCCTCTATACAACCTTTTGGCAAATCACTGCTTAAAAGACTGGGATAAATGCCTGCACCACAGTGATGATGCTGAGTTTTATATTTAGATTGAAGATGGGGAGATTTCAAGGGCATGCCAATTCAGGGCTGGATAGGTTTTGAGTCAGTGTCATAAAATTTGTCACCGTTTTTTTTTTTTTTTTTTTGTAACACAGAAAAAGCAAGAAGTGTCTTTGCTTTGTTTGTTTTTAAAGGGAAGGAAAGTGCTCCTAAGTCTAGTTTGGTATAAATGACAGTTTTCAGGCTCACATTTGAAAGGATTATCAGTCCATTTGCAAACATCAACAAAATAGACTGAACAGAAGGATTCCTCTAGAAAGAGGTCAAGGGAATGACTGAGTTCCCCAGTTCACAGGAGACAACACCTAAATTCCATTCTCAAGGCATGATATGGTTCACTTTGAGATTAGCAAACACAGGACACTAAAGTGTGCTTAATCACTGACTAACATAAAATCTGCTATGTCCTTTACCTGGAAGCCAGACTTACTCTCCAGGATTTTCCAGAGGACATTCTAGAAGAGGTTGCTGCCATTGACACCCAGGGAGGGCAGCTTTTAAATTGTTCCTCCTGGGATGGAAATTTCTGTGAATTTTAGGCCCTTGGGACCAAAACCTACAAGGCATTTATGAATAGGTGATGCAATTTTACTAAAAGTTGCAATAACCATGAAAATAGTGTCTTTAAAAGTCTGTGTACTATTAGTAACAAGCATGCATAGTGCTAGGCATTCATAACTATTTGGTCATAAAAATATATGACTGTAATTATAATATTTACAGTCAACTTATAAAAAAATACATGTAATTCTGAATGGCAATAGTTAGTCCCTAGCTCTAACCACAAGCCTAGGAGGATCAGCTTGTTATGGGAAAGTGCAATGGGTAATTACAAAATGGACAAAGCTCTCATCCTCTTGAATTCAACAATCAAGAATGGCTCTTAGGGCATCACAGGAGCTTCATTTATCTTAATTCTTCTTCTAATCTCACAAGGTAAAACCAAAAAGTCAGTGGAAATAAATAGGAATAAAATTGGAAAGGAACACTCACATGATACAGCCACAGTGGAGGATAATTCTTTCATAGAATATTCGTGCACAACCTTCAAAGAGGTTCACTGGTCCCTGAAAGAATTCATGGGATGACATTTAAGTATATTTTTCATTTAAAAAACTTGTGCAAGGTCTAAGTTGGCATATGATTATCTTTAATGAATAAGAGGGAAAGAATCTGTTAGCCAAATCTCTTTTCTATCATTTAGGTGAGTACCTCTTTGAAGCTTTAGTAACCATCATGGAGAGTGCAGCTCTTACAGTCCTCTCTAATTCATATTTAAATTCCAGTGGGAGGAAACAAATCCACATTCCAGTTTAAATTCAGAAAGGGTTTGGACTTTGGTTTTCGAGACTTTAAAATCCTCTCACTTTAAGGGAAAAACCATGTTTCAGCAAAATAAAATATTCTACACATCTGAGATATTTCTCATAGCTTTCTTCTTTTCTAGGACTCGATAGGTCATCTTCTAGAAGTAGAAAAGTTCCTAATTTGAACACCATCAATATTTCACAAATGGACTGAAGACAGTAGGAGTAAACTCGAGAAACTTGAAGAGTTGCACGCCAGCTACTGATAAAGGCAGAGGTTTGGTGTCACTTGCAAATCATGATCTTCTATTTTAGGATTCATCTTGGCATTCAGTAAATGGAATTCTTGGAAATGTCTGTTTCACAGTGAGGTTGGGAGGTCAGACGATGCTCAGTTACAGTCTATATTCTTCCTAGACTTAAATTGCTTCCAAGGACTAAGTTCGGGCATTTTGTGTGGTATATTAACTCTTCCAGAACAAGAAATTCCATTTCAATAAATTATTGCTGCAGTTCATGAAAGAGTACCATGGTGTCCTGGAAAAGATAATGTCCCTTCCAAAATTCCACACCTCTAGTCACCTGAACAATGAGAAATTCATGTTTTTCTTAGTCACTTTGATCCTTGAAGATCTAACCTAAAAAAAAAACCTGTTTTCCCTGTCCAAATAGAGACTGTCTCAATGATGGGGGCATGATATTAGAACTGCCCCAGTGGTGGGGTAGCTATACCACTATTCCCACATGCATTTGGCAATTGGCATGCTTGATCCTTTCTTTATAAACCAACCTGCCAATCTTCTTTGCATGTGGAATTGTCTAAGGTAATCAAGAAAAAAAATGACTCAAATAGGCAAGCTTTTTTAAAAGTTGGTAAAGTAATGGTGTATGGCACATTTTACAGAGAAATGGACTGATAGCTAATGGGATTTCTCAGCTGATGACCTCCCATCTTTTGAAAAGGATGTAAAACCAATCTTCACAAATGATGAGTCAACTGTGAAAGGAGAGTCCCGTCTCCTCCATCCACCCAATGCCTCAGAAACTTCCCTTTCAGATGTAACAGCAAGGTCTATAGGTCTGCTAGTGTCAAGTACCAGCTCATCCTAGCAGAGCAGCTCAGGAGGCAAAAGGCTAGGCTTATCTATGACGCGACGTTACACATAATGTATGAACAATAATCTTAAGTCATGGCAAGTATTTTCCATACTCCATCTATTGCTATTTTCCCCACATGAATACAATTGAGAAGACATGGATCATTTCCAACAGAAACTCAATAACCTCGAGGTAGGACAAAACAAACTCCCCATTTAATAAAGTGAAATTTAGTTAAATGTTTTTCATTTAACTAAAAAGAAACTGTAAAGAAACAGTTCTCCTTTACCTTAGTATTCAGGTAAATCCTTCATTCGTAAAAGTATGCTCATTTGGTTGTTTCAGTACTTCATTCACCTATCAATTTTATTTTTTTAAAAAACACTGAAATCAGAATGGAATAGTTTGCATCTCTTTTCTGAACCTGAGTCCAGAAGCTTGTTATTTTTGTTAGAGATTTTAATATTCTAAATTCATTTAAATTATGCAACCAAATTTGGTGGCAGAGAGTAGTGCTCTTCCAGTTAAAAGAGTTGACTAGCAGATTTTATGATCATTGGACATTTGTGAAGTCCTACCTGAAAATTAACTGATTTTACTGCTTGGCATGGGAAAAGGCATTTTCTAGTAATTTTCTGTGACAGGAAGCACAGCATTCATCCAAGGACGCACCCAACAGATTGAGTCTATCTGCTGGGGAGCAGTTGTAAATTTTAACGCAATGAAAACATTTACCTCAGTACTTTTTTTTGAGAGAGAATTCAGCAGCAGTTACAGTTACTATGTCACTCATGGAGAGCAACAATCACCCTAAGAGGCAGGCCAACCGACAAGCACTTTTCAGGTAACAAAAAAAAATGATCTCGCAAGAAGCTACAAAACAATACTGCAGTAGTTATAGAGAATATTACTGTGGTGATCGTGGCCTGGGTTAATGTTCCAAATATTAATGCAAGGAACACACTCGACTTTATAGGATTAGAATTTTTTTTTTACACGAAGAACCAGTTGAGGGCACATGACGAGTGGTGATGGTTCATTTACTCTATTTCATTCTGCAACAGGTTTCCGCGTTATGTCCACTTTCTCCTGTGTTCATTACCTATATTCCAAGGCAGTATATTTTCACCATCTAAAATGAGAATACTGTAACTATGGAATACCTCGACTTTCTCTCTCTCTCACACACACACACTTGTGCACCCTTATACACATTTGTATGGACAATACATGCTCATTTGCAGTGGGTGAGCTCCCTAAAAGCAGCTAAATCAGCCTTCCAAAATACAGAGAACCATTTTTAGCCAATAAAAAGCCATAGTAACTATTTAGCCTTAGCATGAGATTTGAAACCTTGCCCCCATGGCAATTAATTCAAATGCCTTTAGTGTTTTTTTTGCCAAGTCATCCAAAGCAAGAATCTCAAAGATTGACAACATGGAGTATGAATCTAATGGGCCCAATTCTGTTTATTTTGCCTAGTGCGCAGTGGAACAATGCTCTTGCTGCTGCACCACTTGAGTTGATGTAGAGGTGCCATTAACATATCTAGATTTGGCTAAGGCCGATTGGACCCTCTAAAGAAAGGCTAGCCCACCTGCAAATGGGCACCTCCCTCCACACAGACATCGATGTACACTAAAGACAAATCTAGGTATATGTATATATGGCATATATACATATATATGTACACGTAAAATGAGTCGGGAAGTCCTTTGGTTTAGACAGGATTAGATGTGTACTTCCCAAGTGCATAGGTTTCCTTTGACCAACCTATTCAAAAAACAAATATGAAAAGTGCCGTGGCAATTTTGACATTTCTGAAGTCTTCTCTGCTATTTGGAGGCCCTCATCTTCTCTACTCAGTCTCTCCTAAGCATTTTATTTTTCAAAGTAGCTGTTCCTTTTGCCTTCTAACACTCCGTCAATTTGTCTGTTCCTTGGAAGAGCTCTTAAGATCACATCCAGAAACTTATCTTTAGTGGAGAATAAGGTTTCAAAGAGCTTTTTACCCTCCTTTGAGTCCCTCTTGCCCCCCTGGAAGTGGACACCGTGTTATAAATAATTCACTCTTCATCTGACTTGCCTTGTTACCCCTGGCCAGCCCAAGCAGCTGAGGTCTGAGCTTTATCGGCCCTGCATCATTGTGCAATACTGGAAAAGAAAAATAATCCATTAGTCTACACCCTTCAGACGGTAGTGACGTGATCAGGGTTCTCTTGAATTTCTATGCATTCGATTTCCTCTCTCTCCTTTCGTTTGGCACGTTTCTTTTTCTTGTGGTGCTTTTTAGAAGGGGGGAAAAAGGTTAGGAACACAGGCAAGATAACAAAACAGTGCAGAAGTGTGCAACTCCCGGTGAGCAGCAAGCATTTGAACAGTGTGAAGGTCAGGTTCGAAGGCACAAATAGGAGGGGGACCAACCCAATAAGAAAAGAAGTAACATTTTGCAAAATGGCTGTCCCATGCTCTTGAAGGGAGCTTTTTATACATTGTGTTCGGGTGTGCTCAGTTGCTAATACAAACGTGTAAAGCAGTGGTGCACAGTGGTCAATGGCAAAATTGAAAGTGTAGATAAGGCACAAGATAGAAATGCAATCCATGTCGACGTTCCATAGCGTCATTAAGCCCAGAACGCCCAGCTCAATTGAGGTGACGCTAAGAATTAGCCAGAAGTTTCCCAGAGGGTGGATCACTAGGAAAAAAGTCAGGATTAACACCAGGAGGACACCAAAGCCTGCAATCAGAACAGGCACGGTGACAGATAAGCTGTAATGGTCCATGAACACGAAGGAGGGGTTGAACACGATGAACCGGATGCTCTTTGACAAGGACAGAGGCCTCAACTTTTCCAGCACTTCTATGACTTCCTTCTGCTTGTCTCTGCTTGTCCGGGCCACCAGATACAAGCGAGAAGCAATGATGTTGTTTTCATCTCCTGCCTTGGAGAAGATGATATCGTTTCGAAAATGCTGGAATTCTGGCTTTTTTAAAAATGAACTTTGTAGGACACTAATAAAGTCACTCTTGTTATTGGCACTGATGTTGCTCACTTTCAGGAACTGGTAATACTGCTCCACCCAGGACACTGCAGTGAACCCACTACAGAGTCTCCGAAGGTCCTCCTGGACACTGTTGTTCCAGTACTCGAGGGGCTCGTAGACGTAGAATCCTATCACAGGGCTGTAGTTGCTGAAATATTTCTGCTGAACCATGGCATAAGATACGCTTGGGGAATCGCTGGCTAGTAGATTGATGATGTTGGCTCCATCACTAATCTGCAAGCACCCCATGAAGGAGAAGGAGGCGTAGATGAGATAGAGGATGACCACAAATGGCTTCACGTAGATGTTGGTAATCCATTCATTGTAATGTTCACGGAGGAAGTGCTGAATAAAGTGGTGCTGGTAGGGGTTCGTCTCGTGATGGGATGTCTGTTGATGTCCGTCGCTCATCACTGTCTGGAACCACACAGGCTTGCGGCCCAGGTATTCTGCAGAAGGGATCTTACAGCAAAAGATGCTGTGGTAGCGGTTTTGCTCTAGTTGGCCAGCAAAGACGAGACAGGAGCCAAAGAAGGAGAAAATGTAGAAGTAGTTCAACAGGATGGAGACGCACATGTTCTGACAGAAGACCTTCACAGCCTCTATGTTGGTGAACGGGCTGGCGCCCATGCCGAAGGTGATAAAGTACAGGGAGCTGGTCATGGTATAGGTCACCATCACATCCGAATAAGCATCTGCCACCCTGTCTTTGAAGGGCAAATTCTCTTTGGTTCTCCGCCATCCAGATAGAAGCTCAAACACTCCTTTCGTTCCATGACCTAATTTAAAGAGAGAAGGAAAAGAACAATTGTTTTCATTGCTTCCTATGGTTCAGGTGGATTCTTTATAGCTTATCTATGCTAACCAGTATGTCACACTGCAATCTTCAAGGTGCTGTGATTCTCCTATCAAGGTCTCAAATTTCAGGTACATACCAGGGTGTATTTGATTCATGTTTCTATTTTAGTCAAGTCCAAACTAATTGGTATTCTGGGAAAAAAGAATCATTTATTGTCTCTTCTATTAATTTGACAAATTATAAATGCAATGTGACACTATTTCATGATTTCCCCCCACACACATACTGTTTCTCTCAATGGATCATAAGTCATCAAGGGCAGGGGCTGTTATTCACCAATCTTCAAATGCTGCTCAACATAAATTCAGAGCTTGATCAACTGATGTATTGACTGATAGTCCCCAAGCTCCATCTCAAACTGACTTATATGCTGATTTGGGAAATTTTAAGGGGATTTTAAACACTTGAAAATGTCTTTAAATTGATTTTACAATGTTAATAATCTGCTTTATAGCCAAATAGTTTAGAAACCGATTCCTATAGATTTGATTAATTAACACTGGATGTGAGTGAGAAAAAAATCTGCCAGGTCACACAAAATACAGAATAAGACCTTCTCATGGAGAGATCATAGCAAGCAGTTCCTCAGAGAGCTTTTATTCACAAAGAGTGGGTGATGACTAAATGTTTGACTGCTCCATAAAGTGGATGGAGAATGCTTCTTTTTAACCAGTTTCTGTACATATTTTGATAAGGGTAAACAGATAACAGGTTTATTCAAGAACTATTCCTTGAGCACCTATTATGTGCCAGATACAGTTAGATATTGAGCTTTTTTTTTTTTAGGAGCTTGACAGTTCTTAAGATACTATCACTTGCTTCTTTACTAAAATAACAGAGAGAAAGCAGCTGGGAAAATAAATGTATGATACCATATCTTCAATTAACCCTTTTTTTCACTTCTCTGGATTAGCTCTGTCGGTTATCACCCAGGAATAACAACTGGAAACTTTCTGACTGACTGGAAATCTTCATGGATCACTCTCGCTCTTGTAGGATTATCAACCCTACACACAAACATTCTCTATGAATGGATACAAGCTGTGCTTGGGCTGTTCTCCAGGAAATTCATTAGAGAGAAATGTAGTTTAAAGGCACAAAATGACCTAGTTTAAGCAATCCTAGAAAATAGACTTGTGTGGCACCTGGATATTGGAGCTATGTGTTACCCAATTCACTTAGCAGTGTTTTAACAAACTGATCATAATGGTTAGGGTCTTAGCATAATCACTGATTTTGTGTTGTTGAAAAGAGTTGCTAATTGGTCTCTATAATGCTTCTACTTCTTTATTAGTTTTATTTGGAGCTGCAATGCACACAATTAAAAACTGTATTTCTCAGCCTGCCTTTCAGCTAGGGGTGGTTCGCATGATGCACTTCTGGGCAATGCAGTGCAATTGGAAGTCATCTAAGGATGCTTATTAGAAAATCAGAACGGACTTTGTTCTAAATGGCATCATGAAGCCATCAGTAAGAATCAGGGCCTACTTTCCTCTTGGATTCTCATTAAAGAACACAAAATCTCTGTTTGGTTAAGCCACTGTAATTGAGGCTATTATATGCAGCTAAATATCTTCCCAGCCAACAAAACTTTATAGGTAAGTTCACATTTACCAAAACCTCTTTCATAGGTATCTAAGAATTCTAATTTTATAGTTAATTTGACTACAGTATGTATAGGTTTAAAGGTATAAATGCTAATTTTTTATTTTAAAGACACATTGGTTCATTCTTCTTGGGAATTATTTTTTTATTAATTATCAATTGTTATTGCATTGGAGTTCTTTTTGTCCACAGTATAAAACCTATTCATTCTCCAGTGTTATTTCTTCTGGGTCTCCAGTCAGGAAAGATAAGTTTATCTTAATGATTAGAAAGGGTTTTGAAGAGTACATTTAAGTATAAGGCAAATTTTTTTTTTTTGAGTCAATGATCTATTTTTTCTTGAAACTAATTACTAGCTCTACATTTATGTGTACTGAATTAAGTTTAACAATTCTGAGCAACATTAATTATTCATTTCATCTTCTGTAAGACTCCTTGACCAAATGGAATACTTGTTCTCTGATTCTCTTGACAAAAACATAATGCTAGGATATTAGTTAAAGTAATTAAAATCATTCTTTAATTAGAGGACTTCTCTTCTGAAATGAGGACTCTTGCTATCTTTGTAGTCACAGTGGGGAAAATGCTACCTGAGGCCATGGCTAAATCTGGCTTGTCTCTGCTTTTGGCCACTTTTGTGGAATATCAGGTACATTATATAGGCCAGGTTGTTGCCTTATATAGTAGAAAGGTCTGTATGTGTGGGAAGATGAAGCTAACTCCTTTCAGGTCAAATAATCACTCTGTGATGAAGGCTGAAGACACAACTTTGGGGATAGCATGTTCATCCCATTCACAGCTTTAGATATCTTACAAGGTTTTCCTTTTTTCTTAATTTTTGTTGGAGTCCAGTTGCTTTACGATGTTGTATTGTTGCTGTTTAGTCACTAAGTCATGTCTGACTCTTTTGTGACCCCAATCTGCCAGACTCCTCTGTCCATGGGATTTCCCAGGCAAGAATACTGGAGTGGGTTGCTATTTCCTTCTCCAGGGGATCTTCCCAACCCAGGGACTGAACCCAGGTCTCTTGCACTGCAGGCGGACTCTTTGCCATTTGAGTCATTAGTTTCTACTATAAGCAAAATGAATCAGCCATACATATACATATATTTCCTCACTTTTGGACTTTCTTCCCATTCAAGTCACCACAGTGCATTAAGTAAAGTTCCCTGTGCTATCCAGTATGTTCTCATTAGTTGTCTATTTTATACATAGTATTGATAGAGTATATATGTCAATCCCCATCTCCCAGTTCCTCCCGCCATCTGCTTTCCCCCTTGTTAGCCATATATTTGTTCTATGTTTGTGTCCCTGTTTCTGTTTTGCAAATAGGATCATTTATACCATTTTTCTAGATCCCACATATGTACATTAATATAGTTGCTTTTCTCTTTATTACTTTACTCTGTAGAGTAGTCCTAATAACACTCATTTGATTTACACCATAATTAAATAGGTTTCACCATAATTAAATTCGAACTGCAGTTCAAATCTACTACCTGCTCAGCTGGGTAGTTCTCTGACTCCTTATCAACCTGCCTATGATCAGTCTTTCCAAGTTTTGTTCATGCTATTTTCTCTGCCTTTCAATACCTTCCCCTGATTGCTGCTTATGTTGAAATTCTACCAATCAGTCTGTTAATCCAATTCTCTTCTTTGTCTTACAGCCATTTCTGACAATTCCAGACATACTGACTTTTTTTCTGTTTCTTAAACTCCTATTGCACTAATTTGCTACTCATTTTGGCATGCAAACGTGTGTTGTTTTGCTCTGGAACAAAATGATTTTCTCAGGACATGTTCTATCTTTTTGGTTAAATTGCCAGTTCCTCAAGGTCAGGGAATGCTTTTTATGTTACTTTTATACTCCGCAGAACATCTGACAAAGTGATAGATGCTCACTAACCTCCTACTGAATTAAATCAACCTTAATTCTTGATTCTAGGTGGGTCTAGAGAAATATACTTCTTAATTATTAATTCAAAAATTTACAATGCATCTTTGTACCTATATTAATTGTGTTCAAAAGAACTATACACTTTAAATTCAACTCAACCCAATATATATTAATTAGAATTTGTTAAGACACGAGGATCTTGCTAGTCAATTATATAAAACTTACAGGCAAACAAGAAACACAATCTTTTCCAATATCCGTCAGTCCAGAAATCATTTTTATTTGGGTAATTCTGAGATAGTGATTATATTTTCTAAAACATAAGAATTTTAGAAACCATTGTATATGTTGTAGGATGTCTAGAAGCATCCCTGACCTCTACCCACTAGATGCCAGTAGCACACTCTTCAGCTATGACAAGCAAACATGTCTCCAGACATTACCAAAGGCTATTTGGGGGACAAAATTGTCCCTGACTGAGAATGATTGGTTTAGTCAAGTGAAAAAACAATATTACAATAGACACATATGTTTTAATCACCTTTTCTCTGATTATAAAAATAAGACACTTTTCCATAAAAAATTGGGGAAAATGGAAAGAAAATGGTGAAAAAAACCCTCAAAGTCCCCAAACACAGATAACTGCTGCTAAAAATTTTGTGCATTTATTTTAGCTACATATGTATGTGTGTATTAACCTTATCTGTCTGTCTAACCTATCCATCCATCCACCTACTCACCCATCCATCTATCCAGACAAAAAACTGTTTAATAATTCACAGATCGTGGCTCCTACAAGGAGAAAGTAGGGTTTGGAATTATGTTGTTGCTTTGTCCAGATGGCCTGTTAACTACAAGGATCCTGTTGTCTAACTTAGTTTCTTAAACTGGTTTTCATTCTGAGGCTAGAGTCATTTTTTGAACATCTGCTCACCTGAAAGAATCCTTAACTGTCACTGTAGCTTTTAGAAAGGGTCATATTCACTATATTTTCACCCGTATTCTGAGAGTCCTATTTGAGTTCAAACAACTTACCTGAAACTAAAATACTGGTATCTACTCAAAAGACCATCTGAGGTGACAATGCATGAAATATACACAAGTGTGACTTGCCCCTCTGAACAACGATGTGAACAAATTCCATTACACTGCTCCCTGGTACCCCAGTCCTAACAGTTCTTTGCTTTTGTCTCATTTCCACCAAAATCCTTAATCCTCAGCTAAGGCCTCAGTTTGTTTTATGAACAACAGTGTTCGTGTTCTTGAGTGGTGAAAGCAGCTAATATGCACGTGGCTAACTTGCATAATATGAAAAGAAGGCTTGCACTCTTGTTAAGTAGAGATGTAGGCCATGTACTGTGAAAATACAGCTGATTCTCTCTGAGAGATCAGGGAAAGCTCTTAAAGGTGTTAGTAAGCAGAGGATTATGCCAATGGTGGTCTAGACTGATGGAATAACATGAATAAAAGCATAACACTTGTAAATTAAAGGAAGGTAGCTGTGTTTTTATTTATTTATTTTTTTTCGATTTTATCTAATATGGTTTATTTATTTATTTATTTTTAATTTTAATTTTTTTTATTTTTTTAATTTTAAAATCTTTAATTCTTACATGTGTTCCCAAACATGAACCCCCCTCCCACCTCCCTCCCCATAACATCTCTGTGGGTCATCCCCATGCACCAGCCCCAAGCATGCTGTATCCTGCGTCAGACAGACTAGCAATTCAATTCTTACATGATAGTATACATGATAGAATGCCATTCTCCCATATGACGACCCTGTATGTAAGACAGGAAAAAAGACGCAGCTGTGTATAACGGACTTTTGGACTCAGAGGGAGAGGGAGAGGGTGGGATGATATGGTAGCTGTTTTTTAACATTTATAATTGATTTTTTTTTCTCTTGGCAGAGAGAATCTATTGCCCAAATTGCACACTTTATTTAAAGTTTCAAAGGAAGACTGCCAAATTTTGACCACAATTTCCTCCCACTCTATTATAATAATATACATTTGCAAACTATATTAGAATAAAATAATAAATATCTGTCTCACCTGGGTCATTATTAGATAGCTGACACTTATTTTGATATAGTTTCATGAAAGAAAAGAAAGAGAACTCTTAGGAGTAGAAATGATTTGGACAGAATTAGAACTGAGAGAACAATGCAAGGATGGAAATGAATACGAATAAAATATTTGCATCTGTATGTGTGTGTTGAGTGCAATTGTGTGGTAGTTTGAGCATTCTTTGGCATTGCCTTTCTTTGGGATTGGAATGAAAAGTGACCTTTTCCAGTCCTGCGGCCACTGCTGAGTTTTCCAAATTTGCTGGCATATTGAGCGCAGTACTTTCACAGCATCATCTTTCAGGATTTGAAACAGCTCAACTGGAATTCCATCACCTCCACTAGCTTTGTTCATAGTGATGCTTTCTAAGGCCCACTTGACTTCACATTCCAGGATGTCTCTGGCTCTAGATGAGTGATCACACCATCATGATTATCTGGGTCATGAAGATCTTTTTTGTACAGTTCTTCTGTGTATTCTTGCCACCTCTTCTTAATATCTTCTGCTTCTGTTAGGTCCCAACCATTTCTGTCCTTTATCAAGCCCATCTTTGCATGAAATGTTCCCTTGGTATCTCTAATTTTCTTGAAGAGATCTCTAGTCTTTCCCATTCTGTTCTTTTCCTCTATTTCTTTGCATTGATCGCTGAAGAAGTGTCTCTTATCTCTTCTTGCTATTCTCTGGAACTCTGCATTCAGATGCTCATATCTTTCCTTTTCTCCTTTGCTTTTAACCTCTCTTCTTTTCACAGCTATTTGTAAGCCTCCCCAGACAGCCATTTTGCTTTTTTGCATTTCTTTTCCATGGGGATGGTCTTGATCCCTGTCTCCTGTACAATGTCAAGAACCACATTCCATAGTTCATCAGGCACTCTATCTATCAGATCTAGGCCCTTAAATCTATTTCTCACTTCCACTGTATAATCATAAGGGATTTGATTTAGGTCATACCTGAATGGTCTAGTGGTTTTCCCTACTTTCTTCAATTTAAGTCTGAATCTGGTAATAAAGAGTTCATGATCTGAGCCACAGTCAGCTCCTGGTCTTGTTTTTGTTGACTGTATAGAGCTTCTCCATCTTTGGCTGCAAAGAATATAATCAGTCTGATTTTGGTGTTGACCATCTGGTGATGTCCATGTGTAGAGTCTTCTCTTGTGTTGTTGGAACAGGGTGTTTGCTATGACCAGTGAATTTTCTTGGCAAAACTCTATTAGTCTTTGCCCTGCTTCATTCCGCATTCCAAGGCCAAATTTGCCTGTTACTCCAGGTGTTTCTTGACTTCCTACTTTTGCATTCCAGTCCCCTATAATGAAAAGGACATCTTTTTTGGGTGTTAGTTTTAAAAGGTCTTGTAGGTCTTCATAGAACCATTCAACTTCAGCTTCTTCAGCGTTACTGGTTGGAGCATAGACTTGGATAACTGTGATATTGAATGGTTTGCCTTGGAGACGAACAGAGATCACTGTCGTTTTTGAGACTGCATCCAAGTACTGCATTTTGGACTCTTTTATTGACCATGATGGCTACTCCATTTCTTCTGAAGGATTCCTGCCCACAGTAGTAGATGTAATGGTCATCTGAGTTAAATTCACCCATTCCAGTCCATTTTAGTTCGCTGATTCCTAGAATGTTGACGTTCACCCTTGCGATCTCTTGTTTGACCACTTCCAATTTGCCTTGATTCATGGACCTGACATTCCAGGTTCCTATGCAATATTGCTTTTTACAGCATCGGATCTTGCTTCTATCACCAGTCCCATCCACAGCTGGGTATTGTTTTTGCTTTGGCTCCATCCATTCATTCTTTCTGGAGTTATTTCTCCACTGATCTCCAGTAGCATATAGGGCACCTGGGGAGTTCCTCTTTTGGTATCCTATCATTTTGCCTTTTCCTACTGTTCTTGGGATTCTCAAGGCAAGAATACTGAAGTGGTTTGCCATTCCCTTCTCCAGTGGACCACATTCTATCAGAGATCAAATTGCCAACATCTGCTGGATCATGGAAAAAGCAAGAGAGTTCCAGAAAAACATCTATTTCTGCTTTATTGACTATGCCAAAGCCTTTAACTGTGTGGATCACAATAAACTGTGGAAGATTCTTCAAGAGATGGGAATCCCAGACCACCTGACTTGCCTCTTGAGAAATCTGTATGTAGGTCAGGAAGCAACAGTTAGAACTGGACATGGAACAACAGACTGGTTCCAAATAGGAAAAGGAGTACATCAAGGCTGTATATTGTCACCCTGCTTATTTTACTTATATGCAGAGTACATCATGAGAAACGCTGGACTGGAAGAAACACAAGCTGAAATCAAGATTGCTGGGAGAAATATCAATAACCTCAGATATGCAGATGACACCACCCTTATGGCAGAAAGTGAAGAGGAACTAAAAAGCCCCTTGATGAAAGTGAAAGTGGAGAGTGAAAAATTTGGCTTAAAGCTCAACATTCAGAAAACGAAGATCATGGCATCTGGTCCCATCACTTCATGGGAAATAGATGGGGAAACAGTGGAAACAGTGTCAGACTTTATTTTGGGGGTCTCCAAAATCACTGCAGATGGTGATTGCAGCCATGAAATTAAAAGACGCTTACTCCTTGGAAGAAAAGTTGTGACCAACCTAGATAGCAAATTCAAAAGCAGAGACGTTACTTTGCCGACTAAGGTCCGTTTAGTCAAGGCTATGGTTTTACCTATGGTCATGTATGGATGTGAGATTTGGACTGTGAAGAAGGCTGAGCGCTGAAGAATTGATGCTTTTGAACTGTGGTATTGGAGAAGACTCTTGAGAGTCTCTTGGACTGCAGGGAAAGCCAACCAGTCCATTCTAAAGGAGATCAGCCCTGGGATTTCTTTAGCAGGAATGATGCTAAAGCTGAAAATCTGATGCTGGGAGAGATTGGGGGCAGGAGGAGAAGGGGACGACAGAGGATGAGATGGCTGGATGGCATCACTGACTCGATGGACGCGACTCTGAGTGAACTCCAGGAGTTGGTGATGGACAGGGAGGCCTGGCATGCTGTGATTCATGGGGTCGCAAAGAGTCGGACACGACTGAGCGACTGAAATGAACTGAACTGAACTGTGTGTATTGAATATTCCAACATTCTTCAGGGATGTTGTTGGGGAGTCCTCTTTCTAAATGAAGGCAAATGGAAGGATTGTGCAATAACCAAGAAAACTTAGCTGGATGCTTGCTAACATATCATATTTAATAGTAATTTAATAAATTCTGCTACTCACAATTGAGAAATGAGATAATGAAGAGTATATAGATTCTTATCCTTAGTCATGGCAGTGCAGGTCAGCCAGAGTAAATATTTTAACAGATTAAAATATTAAAAATAGATTTTTGCCACCAAACACAACTCATTTCAATCCTAGGTGAGTTGAATAATATTCAGAACTGTTTATAATCTTATCTGAACCCCAAGCAATCCCTCTATTATAAATAAATATGACTTCTAAAGTGAGCTGGATCTTCTCTGAAAACTGATTCCAACCCAGATTTTATAATATTTCTGCAAACTCTGGCACTTCCAGTGTAAACTTTTACACTACAATCTGACAGTGCTACAGGAGATTCTCTTTGGTTCATGGCTAGATTGCAAATGACTTCTTGTAAAGCAATGCTTTTCTCCTTTACATCTAATACAAATTTTACAGTTGCCATTTTAATCCCAAACCCAATCTGTCAAAAATCAAGAATTCCAAAGAAAACAGTTTTAACAAGGATAAAATCCAATCAGAACTAATTGTAATTGACCCAATTACTGGGGTTTTCTTTGATATATATATGGCTCTAATACAGTTCTTGGTGGACTTCTGATTCTTCCTAATTCTGTTCTGAAGATGAACTGGTGGGTCTAACCCTTTCACTTGAACATGGTAAGCCCTCAGCAGGTCATGAGAGTTTGACATCTCCTATTGCAACAACATAAAAAAAAAAAAAAAGAGGTGAAAATAATATTCCTCACAACTCACTCCAGAGAAAGCTTTCTACTTTCCCTGAGCAGTTATTTCTGCTTTGGTTAACTGTGTGTTCAGCAGTTGTGTTTGTGGAAATCACCACTGAGCTCTGGTGGGAAAAGTATTTTGATTTAAAAAAAAGTATTTATTTTAATTGGAGGGTAATTACTTTACAATGTTGTGGTTTTTGCCATACATCGAAATGAATTAGCCACTGGTGCACATGTGTTTCCCCATTCTGAACCCCCCCCACCCCCCCCACTCCCGGTCCACCCCATCCCTCTGGTTTGTCCCAGAGCACCGTCTTTGAGATCCCTGCTTCATTTTGATTTTTTATCTGCCTTCTAAGCTATGTGAGCCTTCTAAGCTATAT
Source organism: Budorcas taxicolor (assembly GCF_023091745.1). Lineage (NCBI taxonomy): Eukaryota > Metazoa > Chordata > Mammalia > Artiodactyla > Bovidae > Budorcas > Budorcas taxicolor. Next base: position 38,763,750 of record NC_068920.1, on the reverse strand, counting down.
GCCATTTGACCTGGAATGCCAGCTTCCGATGGAGGAGAGAATGGCAACCCACCCCAGTATTCTGGTCTGGAGAATTGCACTGACAGAGGAGCCTGGGGGACTACAGTTCACAGGGTTGCAAAGAGTCAGACGCAACTGAATCGACTTAGCACACACGCATGCCAGCTTCTGAATGCAACCTGGTTCCTACTCTCTTTCCCATCAGAGCTGAGTTGGCTTTTGAGGGCAACTCTGAGTTTATCTTTTCAGATTTCCTTGCTGCAGGAACTCAGCGCTGCCAAGAGCTGAACTCCACTGCAGAGCCAGCACGCACATGGTGGCTTGCTTTCTTAGTCTCTCCCTCACGCTGGTGTTCCCATTCTGGGAAAAAGAAACTCCCAGGAAGCTTTTCATTTTCTTCCCAACGCATTCTATGTCTTCCAGTTTTACGAATGGAGTATATTTTTGAGAAAGGGGCAAACAGCCCTGGTAGCCGGATGCTGTCAAGTAGGTCTTGTTGCCTGGAACTGGTCTGGCCCTCACAGCTAGGTTTAGTGTGGCCCAGTTGCCCACAGATGGTCTGGCAAAAAAGCCACATCAGACAGGACCACTTTGTGACCGGGGATGGACTGAAACAAAGTAAGACCACTCCGTAATCATGGTTGCCCACAGACAAAATGCAAACTGTGTCCAAAACAAGACAGACCAAACATCCTTTCATCGAGACTGGTAGGATTGATTGCTGCTTCCTCTTTCTTTAAAATTTGCATTTATCTATTTTTGGCTGCAAGGGTCTTTGCTGCTGCATGTGGGCTTTCTCTAGTTGCGGCCAGCGGGGGCTACTCTCCAGCTGCGGTGTGCAGGCTTATCCCTTGCAGTGGCTTCTCTTGTTGCCGAGCACGGGCTCTGGGTGTATGGACGCAGCAGTTGCAGTGTGAGGGCTCAGCTGCCTCTCAGCATCTGGAATTCTTCCAGATCAGGGAGGGGACCTGTGTCCCCTGCATTGGCAGGGGGATTCTTAACCACTGGACCACCAGCAAAGTCCTGACTTCTGCCTCCTTATCAATTACACTTTTATCTTAGTCTGGTCTTCTTGCCTTCTAGGTATAAGAATTGTTAAAGACAACTGATGAGAGATTTACCCTCTCTTCCTGACAGTAACGAACCATGCTGCCTTCAACCCTCTTCCAAATCACCTAACACTTTCAAAAATCATAGACGTCCAATCTAAAGTCGTCTTCCCAAAATGCTTCATAGTCCCCAGTGGTGTGTGTGTTTCCTGATTGCAGAGAGGCAGTAAACCCAAATTTGTTCAATTATCTTAGTATTCCAGATGGTCTTTGGCTAGAAGACATTGATATTTTATACTAAATAAGTAGTTTTGGAAAATGAGTTAATTAAAATTTTTATTACTGTTGACTTTATAAATTGAATTTTTTGAGTGTAGGAGTTAGAAGTGTAAGAGTTGTAACAGGAGCACTGGGTGAGAGTTAATCCCTGGAGAATCTGAATTTTCAAACCATGTCACTAGTAAAAGGGATGGTTTTCTGGTGGCAGTAATATTTCAGTTGTATTCTCACTAAAAAGAGAAAGCCAGTTGGACATGTGGGTAGTGGAAAGATGCTCGGAAAGGAAGATAACATGGATGTTAAAACAGGATAAGGAAGGAGGAGTCATGAGGAACAAAAAAATCATTGCTTTAAGCAGAGAAGAGCAATGAGTGGGGGAATGATTGGTGGGGCTAAAAACCTTACAATTGTCAAGAGTGATCCCTGGGTTGGGAAGATCCCCTGGAGGAAGGCATGGCAACCACTCTAGTATTCTTGCCTGGAGAACTCCATGGTCAGAAGCGCCTGCAGGGCTACCATCCATAGGGTCACAAAGAGCTGGACATGACCGAAACAACAGAGCAAACACACGCAAACTAAACATAAGCATGTACTTAAAAAATAAAGACCTAGAGTAGGGGATTACATAAAAGAAAAAAATAGTAGGAACTTGAAGGAAAGAAAATAAAGCTACGCTAAGTATTTACTGAGCTAAAGACATTCAAAGAACAAAAATTAGTTAGAAAAATTAGTTCATTCATTTGAAGGACATTGCCTGAGTGCCTCCCATTAGGAAGATATGGTAAAATGTCATCACTTTGAAGTTTAATCATTCCCATTTGTCCCATTTGAAAACCATATCATATCTGTATGCCTGAATTTAATGGTTCATTAATTACAAGCTTGGAGGATCTTCTATCCTACAAAGAGGAGAAGTGATGATAACTTAGGATTTCTATAACACCAAGAGCTGGAGAATGCTTCTAAAATGTCTGCTTCAATCATTAAGAAACACGTTTGAAATGGAAGAACTCTTACTTAGCAAATTTAAATTATGCACAGTTGTGGTTTCTTATGAATATTACTCAAAAGAAAATCTTCAAAGTTGTAGCACAAATCCTTGATAAAAGCATAATTCTTCAAAGGGAAAGTTTTCTGGGAGCATCCTTCAAGGTTTTGCTGCCTTTCTTACCAATGAAGATAAATTTAACATCCCATGAATGAGAATTCTCTCTGAACAGAATGGCCTGAAATCAGTGGAAACTCAATTAAACGAGAAGCTCAGGAATTGGATCATCTGATTATTTGGATCGTCATTAAATTAATCAACCAGAACTTCCTTTTTGATTCCATTTTTATTGGTTGATTAACTTTATTGGAAATCTTTCTAAAATGCATTAGACTTGTATTCCTCTTCTGTAACCAGTTCTTAAAACAAGGGGAAAAGCATTATATGCAGCAATTAAAAGGACATACTCTGGAGCAAGATATTTTGCTTCTAGTCTGGCTCCATCACTTTGTGATGTGTGGTTTGGAGCGAATTAGTTTAACGTCTGTGTATTTCACTTTCCTACTTTGGAAAATAGGGATTAAAAAGGTACCTATTTTAATGGATTAACATGAAGATTAAATGAAGAGTTGTAATACACTTAGAGCAGGCTTGGAACCCAGGAAACACTCAATAAATGCTAGTTTTTTTTATTTACTGAAAAAGATACTTGAGGCTCATCATCAATAAAAGGAGGTAACTTGGCATATTGGTTGAAAAAAGGAGTTTTGTGGGTTTAAGCTTGCTCACTGTGCATATGTATTCAGTTGCTCAACTGTGTCCAACTCTTTGCAACTCCACGGACTGTAGGCCACCAGGCTCCTCTGTGCACGGGATTTTCTTGGCAAGAGTGCTGGAGTGGGTTCCCATGCCCTCCTCCAGGGGATCTTCCTAACCCAGGGATCAAATCCACATCTCCCACGTCTCCCGCATCGGCAGATAGACTAAATCCCTGAGCCACCTGGAAATCCCAAGCTTCCTCACTACCGTCTATTAGATGTGTGACCTTGGCAAATAATGAACTCCATCATTTGGCTAGATTGCCAATCTGAAAAATGGAAAAAACAAGCAATACTTGCATCAAAGAATTGCTGTGTTAAAGGAGACCCAGACCAATGAATCCTTTTATACAAATACCTGGTACACAATTAGTGTGGCCATGAATGACAACCAGTATTGAACAATATTACAAAGTTGCAGAAATGTGGGAGTTTGCACTGACTGTATACCAGGCCTAGAAAACGCTTCAAAGTTTTCTTCTGTGATGACTGTTTTGAAATTTGCCTTCCCTGTCATTAAAAGTTCTTTACGGAAAAGTGCTGATTAATAGAGGTTTTTTGTTAACTGGATTTAACTAATGGTGGCATTCCTTACATGAATGCTCTTATTCAGACTAAGCCGATAGAATCACTCTCATCCTGTAGGCAAGAAGCTGAAAGGGAGATTTCCAGCCATGAATTTGAATTCTGCAGCTCACAGAACAACAGACTCACTTCCAGAAAGTGCACCGCAGGGTTTCAGGGCAGCCAGCTCAACTGTAGCAGCCCCAGCGGGGCGCCGAGCAAGGAGAGCATTTCCTAGGGGGTCCTCTCTAAGCGAGAACTGGTGTCATTTGAATTTTTCCCTGATGAGTACAAGCTTTCTTTGCAGTTGAAAAGGCCCTCTTCTCACGGTATTTCCCTATAATCTGTCCTCTTTCAGTGATCTACAGCTGAATTTAGCTCTATCACAGTGTAAATTAACCAATAGGAGTCACTGCAGAAAAAGTTAGATGTTAATTCCAGAAGGCAGGGCTAGAGGACAATGGTTGGGCGGATAGCAAGCTAGAAGGGGGGCGCTGAGTGCAGCTCTTGTGTTCACGCCCCAGTTCACACCCCAGCTGCATCGCTTCCTACCTCCACACCTTCAGCAGCAACCTCTCCGTGTCAATTTCCTTATTTGCAGATTGGAAAAGACCCTGATGCTGGGAAAAACTAAAGGCAAAAGAAGAGGGCAGCAGAAGATGAGATGGTTAGATAGCATCACAGACTCAAGGGACAAGAATAAGCAAACTCCCAGCGGCGTGCTGCAGCCTATGGGGTTGCAAAGAGCTGGACATGACTTAGTGATTGAACAAGAGCCTGACAGTGTGTTGCTCAGAATAATAAACAAGATCATGCACATCAAGTGTTTACTTGAGTCCTTGGCACATATTAAAAACTCAATAAACAGTAGCCATCACCTTTTATTTATGGTTGAACATTCATTTGGGGTCTTAGCTAAATGCTCACAGTGTAGTACAGCCCACTCCTGTATTTCATTCTTAAAGTCATCAAGAGAGATGACAGTGAGTCAGGATAACACACCAGGCCACCAAACATGGCTTCAAGGAGTGAAAGCTGTATGAAACTCTTATTGCTGTCATGGGATAAATCTCATTCCTTTCTGTCTTGAGAATCCTCAGGGACTTTATCCTGACCATTTCTATTAGGCAAAGAGTAATCAAGAAACAATGAAAAGAAAGAGTCAAATGAAAAACCTTTTCAGATAGCTATGACTCTGAAACAACTGGACCTTGGAAGGATGAGCTTGCCCATTTGACCACCTGAAAGTTCTAATCTTAGAGACATAAGAAAACCCAGGAGTATTTCTGCAATTACAACAACAACAGAAACCCAAAGCAGGTTCACATTACTCTTTTCAGAGCATTTTTCACCTCTAGTTAACAGAACAATTTAGGACCCAGAAATGTTAAGTAAAGAGCTGATGAAATAATGTCAGTAACTTTTAAAATGTATTATCTCTTTGACACCGTCTGAGATTTCTCAAGGGGTAGACTACATTAACTGGTATGGGAATCTTTAATAAAATAGAGGTCTCTCAAGGAAACCCATCAACTAATCAGCAGATATTAATTAAGCTCCTACAGCATGCAAATCATGGTTGAACTTAAGGGGTTAGTCTTCCATGAAAATGGAAATATGCCTGCGAAGATCCACTATGTAAGCATGGTTCTTCATTCCTTTTGATGAATAACTCATTCATATCCTTTCCTAAAATGGACCTGTATTGATAACGTGTGTGTTCCTGCAAAGGAAGAACCCATAAAGGAGGAGATGTACACAAAAGGAGTCCTGAGACACATCATTGCATGTGAGTCTCATGAACAGATCATTTTCCCCTTTCATTAAATGATTAGGAAATGGAGATTCAGAAGAAGCAGAGGCATGTAGAGTTTATAGAGTTATTTTGGTACTCAGAATCAGAACTCAAATTTTCAGTGTGTATGCACTGAATTTTTGTGACCCCAAGGACTGTAGCCCACTAGGCTCCTCCATTCATGGGATTCTCTAGGCCAGAATACTGGAGTGGGTTGCCATTCCCTTCTCCAGGGAATCTTCCCCAACCCAAGGGTCAAACCCATATCTCTTGCATTTCAGGTAGATTCTTCACTGTCTGAGCCACCAGGGAAGCCCATCTCACCCTAAAGAGAGTAGACCATGATCTTGAGGGCAGTATCTGTATCTTACTTTGATTTTTATATGTCCCTTTCCTAAAGCAGTACTTGGTACTTAGTAAATATTTATTGTAAAATTGATTAATGAATGTGTGCCCCTGAGCTTCTAAGATTTCTGGTGTTTTAGTACATTGGAAAGGGACTTCAGTTCTACTCTCATTTAGATAGTGCTAGAGAGGACACTGGAGAAGTCCTCTTGCCTGGAAAATCCCATGGACGGAGGAGCCTGGTGGGCTGCAGTCCAAGGGGTCGCTAAGAGTTGGGCACGACTGAGCGACTTCATTTTCACCTTTCATTTTCATACATTGGAGAAGGAAATGGCAACCCACTCCAGTATTCTTGGCCTGGAGAATCCCAGGGTCGGGGAGCCTGACGGGCTGCCGTCTATGGGGTCGCACAGAGTCGGATACGACTGAAGCGACTTAGCAGCAGCAGCAGAGAGGACACTCCCATTCTTTCCTTTTTCTCTTTGACCACACTCTTTCTTCTAAGCACTAGCAATAGCTGATCTGATGGTGAGAGCCTGATAACACTTGTAACAATTTATCACTGGATTGGCTCCTATTCCTCTAAAACAATAGACAAGTTGAACCCCATTTCTTTTTCCTGCACTACTTGTATAACAGATGAAGAAGAAGGGTCAGAGCTTGCCCTCAGCTTTCTCATCAAGATAAGGCACAGCTCCTGGCACTGCCCTTCTAAAGGAAGGCAGGTTATTCATCTCTTAAGGCAGGTTATTCGTCTCTTTTCTGACAGCAACTGGATTTGTGAGGCAAACCACAGTCTCCCATGCAGCTGACTGTTAAGGAAATCTTAGGGAGGGATGCCTTGAAGACCTAATTCTCCTACAGGCAGGTGGGGAAAATATCTAGATTCAAGATGTATTAAGTAGGGATCACTGCATTGACTCTGGCCCCATATAAGGTCACCATTCCAGCTTTACCAGGGACTTTACAGTGCGTCTCCATTTATAAGGATGAAAAGTTGACTGTCCTTTAGCTCCCTGGGTGTATAGTCTCCACTGCATAGAACCCAGAGAGAAGGACAGTTGACTGGGTGAGATGACTGATTTCCACATTCTGTCTATGAGATGATCAGTAAAAGAGCACAGAGCCTGGTGCTACATATACAGAAGGCATATCATAGACACATCATATCAAAGCTGCAGTTTGCTACTCATTATCATCAAATTCTCCCAAAACAGCATTTTGATTTTTTAAAACATTTTTTTAATGCGTACCATTTAATAAGTCTTTATTGAATTTGTTACAATATTGCTTCTGTTTTATGTTTTGGTTTTTTGGCTGTGAGGCATGTGGTACCTTAGCTTGCCAACCAGGGATCAAACCCACACCCCCCTGCATGGGAAAGAGGAGTCCTAACCACCAGACCACCCAGAAAGTCCCACATTTTATATTTTGAAACTGCATTTTAACTATCACAACTCTATAGCTAAAATTCTAGGGCACTTCTAGAATCTTTTAAGCTAATGTTAATATTTAAATGTCTGCTTAAGGAGTACCATTCCCACTATTTGACCTGACTCTGTTCTTCTCAATTTTCTCCTCTTGCAGTAATTAGACAAAACTGTAAAACATATATAGTGTCTAAGGAATCTGCCTCATGAAGAAGAATAGAAACATAGAGTCAGTGAAAGAAGGTCTCATCAATAGTGCTGGAGATTCAGGATTAGTGAGTGCATGCTACCACCCCCGGATCTTTTCAAGGGGTTTTGGAAACAAAGTAAATACAAAGACCTGAGCTAAACAGCAGTGGAGCAGCTGCTGATGGTAAAACTCAGTGGGAGGATAATGGAGCCCTCTACCTCCCAATCTAGAGAAAGCAATGGTAACCCACTCCAGTATGCTTGTCTGGAAAATCCCTTGGACAGAGGAGCCTGGTGGGCTATATTCCAGGGGGCCTGTAAAGATTTCGGGCACAACTGAGCATAGCACAGCACCTCCCAACCTGATGTAGACATCCTCCTAGTAAAGGCAAAGTCACTCCAGAAAGACATGCATCTCTTGCAAGAGGAAGACCTCTATGTCACTGTGCAGAAATAAGCGGGAATGAGAACAGAATAGGAAGGAAGGACAGAAGGGAAGAAAGAGGAAGAAGAGAAATAAGTTTACTTTTTAGGTTGCTACTGGTGGTAAGGCCACTGGATGTCAGAATATCCCTATTTCTCTAGAAATAGGAAGACAGGTCAATTTCTCCCTGGAGAAGAATCCAGGGAAGGGCTTAAGTGTGAAGGTATCTATTTGTGGAAGAGTATTTGGTCCTATAAGAGACAAGAAGTAAAAGACTAAAGCAGAATGTCCAAGTGTTAATAGATCTGGGTCAAGAAGAGGCTCTCCCCTTTAGAGCATGGCTATAAAGTATTGCATATACCACAAATCTGGGCTTCTCACAGTTGCCATTCTGTGAGTTGTCTTTTCACTTTCTTGATGCTATCTTTTGAAGTACAGAAGGTTTTAATGTTGAGAAAGCCCAAATTATCCATCTTTTGCTGCTTTTGCTCGTAGTGTCATATCTAAGAAGACTTTGCTTAACCAAGGTCATGAAGAGATATTCTGACATTTTCTTCTAAAAGATTTCTTCTTTTAGATCTTTCATCTAGGTCTATGATCCATTTTGAGTTGAATTTTACTTATAGTGTGAAGAAGTCCAACTTTATTCTTTCTCATATGGATATCTAACAGTCCCAATATCATTGGCTGAAAATATCACTTTCCCCCGTTGGATTATCTAGGCATCTGTGTCAAAAAATTGACTATAAATGGAAGGATGTATTTCTGGATTCTCAGTTCTGTTCCACTGATCTGTATGTCTACGCTTGTGCCAGTACCACTGGTCCTCATTACTGTGGATTAATGGTAAGTCTTCTAGTCTATGAACATGGAATGTCTTTCCATTTACTTACGTCTTCTAAAAGTTTTATAAAAAATAGTGTTTAACGATTTTCAGAGTGCAATTTTGTGTTGCTTTTGGTAAATTTTATTGCTTAGAAATTTATTCTTTATAATGCTGTTTTAAATGGAACTGTTTACTTTTTTTTTTTTTGCAGGCATGGAGGCAATTTCACTTGCCTCCTGTTTATTTTTTTAATTAATTTATTTTTTTTACTTTACAATATTATATTGGTTTTGCCATTCACTTTTGGATTATTCATTGTTAGTCCCTGGTGGCTCAGACAGTAAAGAATGCAACTGCAATGCAGGAAACTGGTAGGTTCGATCTCTGGGCCAAGAAGATCCCCTGGAGAAGGGAATGGCTACCCTCCCCAGTATTCTTGCCTGGAGAATTCCATGGAATGAGGAGCCTGGTGGGCTGTAATCCATGGGGTTGCAAGAAGTCAGACATAACTGAGCAACTAACACTTTCACTTCATTTTTCAGAAGTACAATTGCCTTTTGTATACTGATCCTGCAATCTTGCCAAATGCTTTTATGAGTTCCAACTATTTTGGGGTAGATTCCTTAGGATTTTCTACAATGAGATCATGTCATCTTTGAATAGATATAATTTTGCTTCCTCCTTTCAATAGGAATGACTTACTTCATCTGCTTGCCTTACTGTCCTAGCCAGAAATTCCAGTACAATGTTAAATAGAAATGATGAGGGTAGACGTCCTTGTGTTGTTTCTAATCTTAAAGGAAAGATGTTCATTTAAAAATATGATGTTAGCTTTGGGCTTTCACATTTTTTATCCAGTTGACAAAGTTACCTTCTAGACCTAGTTGGTTGAGTGTCTTTTATCACAAAAGGGTGTTGAGGTTTGTCAGATACCTCTTCTAATACGTCTGTTGAGATGATCATGTTGTTTCTGATCTTTCTATTGAGATAATGTGTTATATTAACTGATTTGCAGATATTAAACTAACCTTGAATTTATGGGATAGATTCTCCTTAGTCATGGGGTATAATCTTATTTATATGTTGTTGAATTTTGTTTGCTAATATTTTGTAAAGACTTTCTTTGCATTTATATTCAAAAGTAATATGGGTTCATAGCTTTCTTTCTTTGTGATATCTTTGGATTTGGAATCAGGGTAATACTGGCCTCACAGAATGATTTAGGATGTGCTTATTGCTCTTCCCTTTACATTTCTTGAATACAAAAATTGTTCCTACCTCTCATATCTTGCCAGGTAACTTTCTTCATTTTGTTTATAAATTATGGCATATCTAAACTTCCTCATCAGTCAGCACTTAGGAAAGTACCTATGTGATTTGAACCAATTTATTCTCATCACCAAACAGTATTTATAATGCTCCCACATGATTTGAACCAATTTAGTATTCCCGTGAGAGAAGTCAGGTGGGAGATGGTGAGAGATGGTGTGTATTACAGATGTACGGTGGTTAAGCACAAGAGGGAAGGAATGAGTGGAGAATACTGACCCTCAATGGGGCAGAGAGCTTGCTTCTTAGATCAGAATAAAATCCCAGTATTTCACAAATCACTTGCTTATTATTATTATGGCAATTATCATTATTTTATATCCTACCTTTAGACCCTAAGAAGGGAATCTCTGTGTTTAATATTCTAAATCTTGCTTCTTTTTTTCTTCTTCCTACCAGAGGCTTTTTCCCCCCTCCCTTCCTCCTGTCTTTCTTTTTTAGAAACTAAATCTTCTACTGGCCTGAGATAGACGAAGTGGAGATAACCCACTGATGCCTTAAAAATAAAATAAGCAAGTTAATACCTAATGTTAGAGTCTTATTTCCTTAGCTGAACTCTTATTTCCCACTTACTATTGTGAAACCTCTGGGGAATTAAAGATTTTACAAACAACAATAACAACAAATATCTTGTCTGACCTTGTCTGACTTTGGATAAATTAACATTGTCTGGCCCTTCTTACAAGATGAGGCTTTACTAAAATGCTTCATTTATTAAAAAAAAATATATATATATATATATTTTAATTGAAGGATAATTGCTTTACAATATTGTGTTGGTTTCTGCTGCCATACATCAACATGAATCACCATAGGTATACATGTGTTCCCTCCTTCTTGAACCTTCTGGAGGTTCAAGCATTGTTGTAAGATGCTTCTGGAATTCTCAAGGAGGAAGAAAGGACAAACTTTTTTCCTTCTCTATGTTCCTTAGGATTATATAACAACAATGTATTCTGCCTGAGGACAGTATCTGGACTAAACCTTCTGGCTAAATTATGGGAGTAGGGACAACAAAGGATGAGATGGCTGGATGGCATCACTGACGCGATGGACGTGAGTCTGAGTGAACTCTGGGAGTTGGTGATGGACAGGGAAGCCTGGCGTGCTGTGATTCATGGGGTGGCAAAGAGTCGGACGTGACTGTGACTGAACTGAAGTGAACTGAGACCTGCTCTTTACAAGGATTATATAACAACAATGTATTCTGCCTGAGGACAGTCTCTGGATTAAACCTTCTGGCTAATTCTGTTATTTTAAAATGTAAATTATGGGAGTAGGTCTGGTGAGGTCTTTACAACCTCCAGACATTGTTTGGATTCATTGGAGAGTATATAACTTCATTGCTAACACTAACAAGGGGGTACTCTTTCTACCCACTTCTGATGTCTATGTCAGAAGCTTTCTCTATCTCCTTTATGCTTTAATAAAACTTTATTACACACACACAAAAAATTAAATGCTGAAAAATACAATCATCAAGACAGTATGGTACTGGCTGCTGCTGCTGCTAAGTCGCTTCAGTCATGTCTGACTCTGTGCGACCCCATGGACGGCAGCCCACCAGGCTCCCCCATCCCTGGGATTCTCCAGGCAAGAACACTGGAGTGGGCTGCCATTTCTTTCTCCAATGCATGAAAGTGAAAAGTGAAAGTGAAGTTGCTCAGTCATGTCCGACTTAGCGACCCCATGGACTGCAGTCCACCAGGCTCCTCCGTCCATGGGATTTTCTAGGCAAGAGTACTGGAGTGGGGTGCCATTGCCTTCTCCGATATTTTTGGTGCTCTGATACTTTGTGGTACTGGCACAAAGACAGAAATATAGATCAATGGAACAAAATAGAAAGCCCAGAGATAAATCCACACACCTATGGACACCTTATCTTTGACAAAGGAGGCAAAATACAATGGATTAAAGACAATCTCTTTAAGAAGTGGTGCTGGGAAAACTAGTCAACCACTTGTAAAAGAATGAAACTAGAACACTTTCTAACACCATACACAAAAATAAACTCAAAATGAATTAAAGATCTAAATGTAAGACCAGAAACTATAAAACTCCTGGAGGAGAACATAGGCAAAACACTCTCCGACATAAATCACAGCAGGATCCTCTATGACCCACCTCCCAGAATACTGGAAATAAAAGCAAAAATAAACAAATGGGATCTAATTAAAATTAAAAGCTTCCACACAACAAAGGAAACTATAAGCAAGGTGAAAAGACAGCCTTCAGAATGGGAGAAAAATAATAGCAAATGAAGCAACTGACAAAGAATCAAAATCTCAAAAATTTACAAGCAACTTATGCAGTTCAATTCCAGAAAAATAAATGACCCAATCAAAAAATGGGCCAAAGAACTAAACAGACATTTCTCCAAAGAAGACATACAGATGGCTAACAAACACATGAAAAGATGCTCAACATCACTCACTATCAGAGAAATGCAAATCAAAACCACAATGAGGTACCATCTGACGCCAGTCAGAATGGCTGCGATCCAAAAGTCTACAAGCAATAAATGCTGGAGAGGGTATGGAGAAAAGGGAACCCTCTTACACTGTTGGTGGGAGTGCAAACTAGTACAGCCACTATAGAGAACAGTGTGGAGATTCCTTAAAAAACTGGAAATAGAACTGCCTTATGACCCAGCAATCCCACTGCTGGGCATACACACCGAGGAAACCAGAATTGAAAGAGATACGTGTTCCCCAATGTTCATCGCAGCACTGTTTATAATAGGCAAGACATGGAAGCAACCTAGATGTCCATCAGCAGACGAATGGATAAGAAAGCTGTGGTACATATATACAATGGAGTATTACTCAGCCATTAAAAAGAATACATTTGAATCAGTTCTAATGAGGTGGATGAAACTGGAGCTGATCATACAGAGTGAAGTAAGCCAGAAAGAAAACACCAATATAGTATACTAACACATATATATGGAATTTAGAAAGATGGTAACAATAACCCTGTATGCGAGACAGCAAAAGAGACACAGATATACAGAACAGTCTTTTGGACTCTGTGGAAGAGGGAGAGAGGGTGGGATGATTTGGGAGAATGGCATTGAAAATGTATAATATCATATAAGAAACGAATCGCCAGTCTAGGTTCAATGCAGGATACAGGATGCTTGGATCTGGTGCACTGGGATGACCCAGAGAGATGATATGGGGAGGGAGGTGGGAGGGGGTTTCAGGATTGGGAACACGTGTACACCCGTGGTGGATTCATGTTGATGTATGGCAAAACCAATACAGAATTGTAAAGGAAAATTAAGCAAAAAAAAAAAAAAAAAGCATTTGAAAAAAATAAATCATAAAAGCCTAAAAAAATAAAATAAATGCTGAAAAATGATAATTCTTTAATTTCTAAAATATATCCTGCATAGAAATGGTTCTATTTTTAAATAATCAAATCCAATAGGTATTTTAATAACTAGTGTGTTCTGGGTATTAAGGATTAGAGAAAAAAGGTCCAGATACCTTTAATTTTGAAGGGTTTACAGTCTCGTTGAAAAAGGACATATCTTTAAGTGATAATTAAATAGGAATTCAAGATACTTTAATCCAGGGCACAGGCACTCATTTACCTTCTATGTTCAAGACACTGTGTGTCACTCAGAGGTGAAACTATAAGAGTTCAGGAAAATGAATACATGGGAAAGCTGAAATGAAGAAAATGCTTCCAAAACACAGAAAGACGATGAGGATATGGACTGATAAAGAAACGGAGGCGTTAACTATGATTTCAATTGGAAGATTAATTAGCAATGGTTTTCCCTTCCATTTCAAACAAAGCATCCAATTTAAAAACTGTCAACTAGTTTTCTTTACTTTGATTTCCTTTTAATCACATATAAATAAGTCCAAATTCTAATCTTTCTCTCTTTTGTTGGTGTACTTGTCAAATATGCCTTACCTTGAGCAATTTCATATGCTTATAAATAATCCATGCACACTTACAAATCCTGAAAAACTCGGTTTTCCTTTGTTCTAAAGTACAAAGGAAACATAGATTCACATAGAGCTTTCTGAAAGCTAGGAAAATCACTTGTTGTTGGATCTAAAGAGTTTTTCTGACATCATTTTGACCCATGAGCTAAGGGTCTGGTCAACACATTCACAAATACCCAGTGTATTTAAGTCAAACTTTTCAACGACCAATTTTTGCACATGCATTTAATTTAGAAACAAGATAAAACTTCTTTTTGAATTTTGAAACTTAATTTCCCTCCCTCTAGTTTCATCCTGTCAGTGGAGAGAGTCAGTTCAGATGAAATGAAATTTGCTGAATTGTAACTATTAAGCGTTCTTAATCTGAGTACTCCAATACTTTGGCCACCTCATGCGAAGAGTTGACTCATTGGAAAAGACCCTGATGCTGGCAGGGATTGGGGGCAGGAGGAGAAGGGGACAACAAAGGATGAGATGGCTGGATGGCACCACCGACTCTATGGACATGAGTTTGAGTAGACTCTGGGAGTTAGTGATGGACAGGGAGGCCTGGTGTGCTGCGATTCACGGGGTCACAAAGAGTCAGACATGACTGAGCGACTGAACTGAACTGAATCTGAGTACAAAGGTGAACACAGTGTGTGTATATATTTTTCAACTAGAAACTTGACTTGTTTTCTTGAATATTAAAAGGAAAAAAATTACTTGTGATGGTGTCTTGGTTCAGGCACATGAATTCTATAAGGGAAGATGACTTGCCTCATCCATTCTTCCATTCAATATATATTTACTGAGTATATAATATACTATGCACTAAGCACTACTATAGCATTAGGGATACAGAAGTGATGAAGACAGAGGTGGCCCCTGTTTTCATGGGGGTAAATTCTAATGAAGAAGACAAACAATAAGATAAATAAGCACAAAATAGAATGCATTATGTATTGGTGAATCAGGAAAACAAACGAAAAAGGGGAGTCATATGTGTCTGGAGTAGAGACAGGCAATTTTAGAGTGGATAGGAAAGACTTTACCATAAGAACAATATTAGACAGTGTCCAGAAAGAAGTGGAGAAATAGCTCTGATGTCTTCAGGAGAAGAGTATTTCAGGCAGAAGAAACATTAAGTTCAAAGGCACCGAGGCGGGCACCTGCCTGACATGGTCAAGGAGCAGTCCAAGGCTAGCGTGGGCTGGAGTGGTTTCTCAGGTAGCTCAGTTGTAAAGAATTTACTTGCCAATACAGGAGACGCAAGAGATGTGGGTTTGATCTCTGAATTGGGAAGATCCCTTTGAGAAGGTAATGGCAAACCATTCCATTATTTTTGCCTGGAAAATTTCATGGACAGAGAAGCCTAGTGGGCTATATAGTCCAGAGTGTCGTAAAGAGTCGACTGAGCGCACTCCTGTGCTGTGCTTAGTTGCTCAGTCGTGTCAGACTCTTTGCGACCCCATGGACTGCCGCCCGCCAGGCCCCATGGACTGTCCTCCGTCCATGGGATTCTCCAGGCAAGAATACCCAAGTACGTTGCCGTGCCCTCCTCTAGGGAATCTTCCCGACCCAGGAATCGAACTGGGGTCTCCTGCAGTGCAGGTGGATTCTTCACCAGCTGAGCTACCAGGTAAGCCCACAGTTACCACTTATCAGAGAGATCAAGATAAGGGCAGACTCAGCTGTGCAGATCGAAGTGAAGACTTTGGCTTTTATGTGGAGTGAGATGGGAGACCACTGGACGAGATCACATTGGTTGCTGAGATAAGAATAGAAGGCAAGGACGCAGGTGAAAAAGGATCAGACAGGAGGTTTTTGCACAAATGTAGGTAATACACATGTGTCATCTAGAGCTGATTACATATGTACAGGGGTTGGCAAACTAGCCTGCTGCCCAAATTTGCTTCCTGACTCTTGAAAATAAATTTTATTGGAACTTAGTTATGCTCATTCATCTACCTTTTGCCTACAGCTTCTCACCCCCTACAATGGCAGAGTTGAAGGGTCTCAACAGAGATCTCATGGCCAATACAATTGAAAATATTTAGCATTTGTCCTTTTACAGGAAAAATGTGCACACTCTGACTTATAATCTCCTGGGAAGAGGATTCCAGCAGTGAAGCTTGCCTTCTGGATGTGCAAAAGAGCCTGTGAAAAAAAATTATCATTTTGGTTCAATTCTGTGCCTTCTATGCACTTTGCAGAAAGGTGGAGAGAATTATATCTGGGTTTTAGTAAATGGGCGGAGAAGGCGATGGCACCCCACTCCAGTACTCTTGTCTGGAAAATCCCATGGACAGAGGAGGGTGGTGGGCTGCAGTCCATGGAGTCGCAAAGAGTCGGACATGACTGAGCGACTTCCCTTTCTCTTTTCACTTTCATGCATTGGAGAAGGAAATGGCAACCCACTCCAGTGTTCCCTTTCCCTTTAGTAAATGGGACAAAATGAAAATAAGGGTAGACTTTCAATAAGAGATCATTGAAAAATCATTCATTCGCTCAAGAAATGTTCTTTGAAAATGCCATTTACCATCTAATGAGCTAGAGAGATATCAAATAAATAAACATACAAGTGAATATAAAATTACCAAAGCACTTAAGTGTCATGATGGAAAGGATTGGGTTTGGTGGAGAGAACAACAAAGGACATACTTTGTATCCGGGGAGCGCAAAGGAGATGCCATTTGAGGTGAGAAGACCTGAAGGATGAGTGCTGGGGAAAGACAGAAGAATCATTTCATGCACAAGGAACAGGATGTACAAAGGTGGTGAACTGGAGAGAGAATTAGAAGAACTCAGAAGAAAACACACACACACACACACACACACACACACCCCATGAACACATACATATGTGAATGGCTGAGTCATTAGGAAACAACTGTAGAACGAGGCTGGAGATACAGTAAGGACTGAAAAATACTGGGCTTTTGTAAATGATGTGAAAGAGTTTTGCTTTTATTTTCAGTCCAATGGGGAGCCACTGAAGGATGCAAGGCAAAAAGTCATGATTAGGTTTGTTTTCTTACACAGAATTCTGGTTCCATGAGGATAAAGGATTGAAGAGGGGTAAGGATCAAAGTCCAGCAACCAGTTAGGAGTTGGTGTGCAGCGGCTCTGGAGAGAAATGATGACAGTCGTTTAGACTCAGTTGGACAGCATCGGCCGGTGTTCATTCTGTCCATCCTCACAGCACGGAAGGGAGCTGAGAATGAGAAGGGAGTATGCCAAACACAAGGAGTTGACAGACGTCTGGGAGCTAACAAGTGTATCCTGTCTTGTGGCCAAGAGTTACTTAATTCAGTTTGGATCTATAGGAGGGTCCCGCCCCTCCATGAGCACTTTCACACCCTGGGTGTTTAATGAACATTAATTGAATAATAATAATAAAACCCAAACAGTGAAACATGAGACATTTCAGTTCAACCAGTTCAAAGCAGACATTGCACAAAGGATATTCTAGGCTGCTTTCCTGACGCTAGTGAGCGTGTGCCAAGCCCCACTCTCTGTCTTGTCCTCCAAGCTGACATCACTTCCACTTGTGGGATGAGTTTCAGCTAGCATGAGCCGGTTCAGGAAGAGAGTATAATATAAACCTTAATAACACGGAGCCGGAGCCTGAATTAGCCTGGCATAGACTTTGTCCTTGAGGGAATGAATAGAGCAGGGGTTAAAGGTGAGACTTTGGAGCCTAAATTCTTTCATTTTCTTTCTTTATGCTGCCATATTCAGGCTGTGTGAAATGGGGCAAATTTTTTAACTTCCCTGAATCCTAAGTTCTTCATTTGTAGAAGGAGAATAATGAAATCTGCACCGGATTATGCCTTTAATGTAAATCTTGACATCAGATCAGCAAGAGATGGGTGGTAGCTATGGTGAAACCCTGTGATGATGTGGCTCATGGACAAATGTTTGGTTAGAAGGAGATTAGCAGTTCTCTTTGGATGGCTCCCTGGTGGCTCAGAGGTTAAAGTATCTGCCTGCAATGCACGAGACTTGGGTTCAATCCCTGGGTCAGGAAGATCCCCTGCAGAAGGAAATGGCAACCCACTCCAGTATTCCTGCCTGGAGAATTCCATGGACAGAGGAGCCTGGTGGGCTACAGTTCATGGGGTCGCAGAGTCGGACACGACTCAGCGACTTCACTTTCCCTTCGGATGGCTCACCCTCATCATTTCACTGACTTTATAATAGTGTGACCTGGATGATTTTGGACCCACTTATAGATTTTGGTGGATTTTTACTGTGATGGGTTATTATCATTTATTAAGTTAAAATATTGCCACTCATGCAGAAAAAGACAAAAAATTTCAAGTCTGACATGGTTCTCCCCAACTTTGTTTTCCAAAGGAGGACCTCGCTGAATAGCATACATCAATCTAATGTTTCTATTTTATTCCATCTTCCAAAACACCCTTTGAAACAAACATGCCTTCAAATCTTGGATGCAGATACAGGTTTTCATTGGCCAAGTGGAACTGATAGGAAGGGATTTTGGAAATGACTGCTTGGAACTGAGAAAACTTTTCTCAGTAGAAGATTGTTTATCTCCCCATGAAGGCAATGATAATGTTTCCCAAGAACATGCCAGCCAAATGATCTTGGTCTTAACTTTACATTAGTTCTGATTCCCAGAAGAACACAGGGAAGAACGTGCTTTGTTAATGATTATAACAATTAATACTGTTCTTGAAGTGATACTTCTGGTTTCAGACAACATGGAGAAGACTCATTTCTTGCTCCATCTCTTGCTAAGTATAATCATAAAAGCTCTGGACTTAAAATGGCAAATTAGCATAAGAAGACTTTGAAATGTGGAATGAAGAGGTTACACAGACCAGGGACCTTGGGACATTAACAACTTAAGGTGAGTTTCCTGTTCTTTCTTTTTGCCTTCCATACATCCCGGGTTTGGAGCTGGGCTTGGTGCAAGATTTTTGGAGAAGCCCTTAACTTAGAAGTGCCAAAAGACACAGACAAAAACAAAATCCCCCATAATCTGCCTTCTCCATCCAAAGAACCACAAAGTGAGTGATCCAGCAGGATGGCAATATTTACGACAATATCCAACTTACTCCGGACAAACATCACGAAGAAACTTTGCCCTCCCCTCTTACTCTCCTATGACATCGGCAGAGACAGAGTGGGAGCTTGGACTTCACATTCTATCTGGATATAGCGTGTCAAGGGGGCAGGTAGCTCTGAGTCCCCTGTAGATGTCGGCAAAGATCTGCAGAAACCTGGATTCCATGACTCCTCTACCCCCAACCGCCTGTCAAACTATGCTGCTTTATCAATTTAGAGAGGGGGGCAGGACTTTGGAGAAGAAGGAGCTGGAGAAAAAAATTTCTTTAACGCTTTATGTGGGCAGATCCCTTGTAATTCACATGTGGAACTGGTCAGAATTTAAGATAGAAATACACTGTAGAACACTGCCCAAGAGTTCATGTTGGCCTCTAAGCAGACTGCACACAATGCAGACTAGATTATCACTGCATAGACTGTTAAAACTAAGTTGTCATTTAGAACCACGTCTCATAAAACCGGGACAAGACCTGTATCGACTTGACTAAAAGAAGACTAGGATCTGGAGTCTTAAAGCCGGATACCCTAAATGTCCAGATAACTG
This sequence comes from Budorcas taxicolor, assembly GCF_023091745.1. Taxonomy (NCBI): domain Eukaryota; kingdom Metazoa; phylum Chordata; class Mammalia; order Artiodactyla; family Bovidae; genus Budorcas; species Budorcas taxicolor. The sequence goes on along the minus strand of NC_068920.1, from coordinate 38,744,132 downwards.
TTACTGGCATGAACTTCAGACTCTGTGATGGCCAGCGTGTTCAGCACTGTCCCCACACTTCAGATCTTGCTCATTTGACATGACCTAGAAGTTGGGGGTTTGTCTTTCTTTTCCTGCTTAAAGCTTGGAGCCCTGATTCTAACTACCTCCCCAACACTGCTACTGATCCTGATCCCCCCGATTCTAAATACACCCCCTAACTCCTGATACTGATTAACGTTTCCAACAGAGGTAACTGTTCTGTGTGGTCCCCAGCAGTGCATAGACTCTTGTGCATGGGTCAAATGAATAGAAATATGATTCTGCACCATTTTGTGGGGGTTCTTTGTGTACATAATGCCCAAGGTTGCCTTAGGACTGAGTCAGTTTCCCTGACAGCACTCTTTGCCAACCCAGTCTGAGCTAGAATTACTTCTCCTCTCCAATAACCCAGGCTGTTGAGATCCAACCATGTTTTCTGTTAATACTCTTGTAACAAAATGTCCTGGTTTCTACCAGAAAAGAAAATTTAGCCCACCAAATCTCTTTTTTCATATCTAATTATGCCACAATTATATAAATTCCACCACTAAGGAGCCATATCTTTCCTACTAACTTCATTTCATGAAATATCCATTTTAATAACTTCTTTTCTAACAGTGAAACTGTGGGTGGCTAATGAGCTGTTTGAGGAGATTACAATATGTGAATAATGAAATAATAATAGTGATCTAAACAGAAAAGACATAATGGTTCCCTTATTCTAAAAAACCTCTCTTGCTTAGGAATACCGCATGAATTGAATGTCAGGCTACCTAGCAGGAAGCCTGCTATACAGTGGGTGCTAACATGTATTTACTGAAATTAAAACCATAGGTTATGTTTTGAATGGTCTATTCACACTAATGGATATTCCAAATGCCACTTTAATCGTGATGGTCAAAAGGAGTCTAGAAGTGAACTCTCATCTTGAGAAAGAAATTATCATTATAGTTTGAGACAGTGACCTTGCAAGGAAAGCAGATTAAATACCATAGAGAATACGTATCAGATACTTGAGACCACAGATTTGCAAAACCAGCCCAGTTCTCTCATCTCAGGGTAACATTTGCTTGAATATTTTTTCACACCATTTGAAGCACATTGGTAACAAGCACTGAATGCTTACCTAAAGGGAAAGTTGCTCATATGATACTATTGTAAACCATTATGAATGGTGTGCACAATTGCTTAACATATTTACAATAAAGACAACAATCATATACTGAACATATGATTAATATTAAATAAAACTTTAAGTATTTTAGTATTCTCTAATGTTAAAATGAAGCATTTGATTTAGAGGTCTGGATTTTAAAACTAAGAAAATAGTTACTGTAAGTCAAGTGACAAATATTTTCATTATCCTCAACTGTCTAATGATGATTTATTAGCTTATAGTTCAAACTCAGTCCCTATGCATTTTCTGTCTTTATTATTTCATCTCTGTGACTCTTTGAAGTGAGTCAATAATATTATCTTCCCTTTTTACAGATGAATAAACGAGCACTAACAACTAACTGATTGGGCCAAGAGGTTAACCATGGAGATGGAGATGAGTAGTTGGACTCTGCATCTTACCCTTCCTGGGATCTGGTGCCTGTTGCCTTGCAATACTGGAGACCTTGCATAGGCATCACATGAGAACAAAAAAGCAGAAACTGCTCCTCAGAATATAAGCAGTGAGCCATCTGTCCTCATGGGGGACATGGCAGTTGAGGGGGGATCTCCTTCAGCATTCCCCCTTGACTAGGGAAAATAACTCTGCTTCTTTGTGGCTAGGTGGATCTGAACTGGTCATTTAACTTTTCTGACCTTCAATTTTCACATCTAGAATTTGCACTAAGAGGTTCATAAGATCTTATCTGTTTTTCAATTCTCTGAAATAACATCAGAAGACAACAGCTTCCTTTGTTTTTAGGGTCTCTTCTTTTTAATGGAGGGACCTGTTGAGACTTGACTGTGAAGCTCAAAGAGGAGTTGAAGGGTCAGGGTGACATCTGGTACACTGCACAGGCAAAGATACACACACACACACATACACACATATACACATTCCATATAGTTTTTTTAGGCACTTGGAATTTAGTTGAGAGGTCAAGGTATAATCTCTGTTTTGGGTAAAGGAACTATTTCGCCTTTTACGATCATCAGGTTGTTATTTATTCATCAACTACTTCTTCATCCTTCCATCAATGCATGTCTTTAGTTCGAAACTAGGTCTTGGAAGATAGAATAACGGAAACTAAACAGTACCTGGTTTTCTGATCTCAAATATTTGTGACATCTTTCTCTTTAAGATGGGCTGATCCATGATTGCCTCAGAAAGTAGCAAGAGCAAACAAGTAAAAACAGGCATGGGGCTGGCTCCTGGCATCCTTGAATCAGAAACAACCGAAGTTGTCAGTAACAGGCTTAATCTCTCACCACTACAATGGTTGTGTTTAAAGACATCAGCATAAACAAGAATAGATACATGTCAGTATAGATATATGATAGATATATGTTCAGGATGTGTCACTGAATCACTTTGTCGTACACGTGAAACTAACACAATGTTGTGAATCAACTCCAACATATGTTGCTCCAACATAAAATAAAAATTAAAAAAAAAAACAACAACCCTTAGGACTTCCATGGTGGTCCAGTGGGTAAGACTGTGCTTCCACTGCTGGGGCATGGGGATCCCTGGTTGGGGTCTTGAGGTGGAGCCAAAAACACTTTCCAAAAAAAAAAAAAATAGGCAGAAGAGGAGTGACCATAGCCACTCTGCTTCCCACACCATCAACCTACTGCTGATGGCGCCCAGGCATCTCAACCCCATTTTTCCTTTCTCTATTCATCGAATTTCCTTTTGCAATCCATTTCATACTTCCCTCTCTCCCCAGTTTTATTTTTTCTTATTTTTAACTCGTTTTTTTTTAGACTTCCTTGGTAAAGTTTGTCCTTCCTTTCTTCCTCCCCTCATCCCTCCCTTCCTTCCTTGTCTTCTATTTCATGACATTAGGACATTACATATTAATAATTACTCATTAACTTGGCTGGGCTAAGGGGTGCCCAGATAGCTGGAAAAGCATCATTTCTGGGTGTGTCCATGAGGACATCTCCAGAGGAGATTAGTATTTGAGACGGTGGGCTGAGTGAAGACGATGCCCCTCACCAATGCAGGCAGCCAGTCCACTGCTGACCAGACTAGAACTAAAAGGGGGAGGAAAGACATAGTCACTCTGTTGGTCTGCAAACTGGCCCCTGTACATGGAAGGCAGGGATGGATCCAAAGAAGGGCAGGTACTCCAGAATAAGTTGGCAGATTTAATAAGCAAGGGAACTTACATACGAGGTTTGTCTTAGGTTGGCTGCAAGATGAATAATCTCCCCATTCGCCCATCAGAACCTTAAAAGTGTATAGCGAAGTCTTCACTGGGCTCAGTCACATATTCAGTCCAGAAGGTCTCACCAACACCTTACTTTCTCAAGGCTGCATCCTTGAAAAGGCTGCTAGTGTGGAATGCACATGCCAAGCACAGGGAGGGGCTCAGGAGTTTCCAGTTGTTTAGATTTAGCTCAAGGGTCAACCGGTAGTCACAGCTTCTCAGTGACCACTTCCAAGAGCTTTCTCTGTTTGAGACAAGATATCCACTTGCTCCAGCCTTTGGACATGGGTGCTCCTGGTTCTCGGGCCTTCAGACTCAGACTGAGATTTACACCATAGGCCCCTTAGCTGGGGCCTTGGGACTTGGACTGAATTAGGCCACAGTTGGGGAGGGGGCTTTCCTGATTTTCCAGCTTGCAGAGAGCAAAATGTAGACCACAGTCTCCATAATCACATGAAGCAATTCCTATATAGCAAATCTGTATATATATATATATACACACACACATATGTACATATATGTATATGTATGTATATGTATATATATTTACAGACACACACACACACACATTAGTGTTTCCTACTGATTCTGCATTGCTGGAGAATCCTGACTAATCCACACACCACAGGCCCTGGCTCTGGTCCGGGCCAAGAAATGTCAGGATCGGTATCTCAAGTTTGTCTCTAATATTTTAAGGGGCAGTCTGAAAGAAACTGCTATTGACATTTAAGTAACACTTTTGTATTGAGCTGCTTTTAGGAGCTCATTAATAACTAATCAATATTCATGACATCTGACCAGTAGTGGTGAGCCCTGAGTGGGGCATGATTAAGATCTTGGCATGGTTGTATTGGGTTTCCCTGGTGACTCAGCAGTAAAGGATCTGCAGGCTAATGCAGGAAAATGCGTTCAATACCTGGGTAGAGAAGATCCCCTGGATAAAGAAATGGCAACCCATTTCAGTATTCTTGCCTGAGAAATCCCATGGGCAGAGGAACCTGGCAGACTACAGTCATGGGATCGCAGAGTTGGACACGACTTAGCGACTAGAACAACATGCCTCTTTATTGAATGTATGGAAGTGAAAGTGAAGTCGCTCAGTTATGCCCGACTCTTGCAACCCCATGGACCAGAAACTCTGATCCTCTAAATCAAGATAGCCCTTGTGAGCAGCAAACTAATCCTGAATCTAAGCCTTTTCTACCTCCTGGTATGGCTTTATTCACAGCACTCTCTCCCAACCCTTAGCGGCCCTTCCCTAAATATTCCTTATTCGAAGAGATTTGTAGTCTTCTCTCTTGGTCAGAGATAATCATGGACTTCAAGATGTTAAGAGGTTTTGAAGAAAAATAAGACATTTATTAAGAGTTTGAGTAGAAGGGCACATCCTAAATATTTTGATTTAAAAATAACAATTGCCTCATTTGGTATAAGAATTTATTCAGATTGTATGTATGTATTCAGATTTTATGTATAAGAATCTATAAGAGGCTGTCATACAGAGTGAAGTAAGTCAGAAGGAGAAAATCTAATATCATATATTAAAGCTTATATGTGGAATCTAGAAAAATGCTACAGATGAACTTATTTGCAAAGCAGAAATAGAGACATCGATATAGATGACAAACTTATGGATACCAAGGGGGGAAGGGAGGTGGGATGAATTGGGAGGCTGGGATGGACCTCTGTACACTGCTGCTGCTACTGCTAAGTCGCTTCAGTTGTGTCCGACTCTGTGCGACCCCACAGACGGTGGCCCACCAGGCTCCCCCGTCCCCAGGATTCTCCAGGCAAGAACACTGGAGTGGGTTGCCATTTCCTTCTCCAATGCATGAAAGTGAAAATTGAAAGTGAAGTCGCTCAGTTGTGTCCGACTCTTAGTGACCCATGGACTGCAGCCCACCAGGCTCCTCTGTCCATGGGATTTTCCAGGCAAGAGTACTGCAGTGGGGTGCCATTGCCTTCTCCTACTATATATGAAATAGATAACTAATGGGAGCCTACTGCATAACACAGGAAACTCTACTCAGTGCTCTGTGGTGATCCAAATGGGAAAAAATCTTAAAAAGGGGGGATATATGTACACGTATAGCTGATTCACTTTGCTGTAAGGCAACCGTACTCCAGTAAAAACTAACTGAAAAACCAAGACCCCCTCATCGTGTACAAGAATCTATTAACAGTGCAGCATGTCAGGCACTGTTTTAGGCACCAGAGGTGTAGGAGAGAACAAAGTTGATAAAGTACACCTTTTTACGAAGCTTATGTTCTAATGGGGAAGACAGACATCGAACAAAGCAATAGCAGCAAGGACACGTAATTGAATATACCAGTCGGGTCAAGGGGTGGTCAGAACTTGTGACGATCACTTGGTCACTGCCCTTGGATCCATTCCTAATCCTTCTCCTGGAAATTGCATTTCTGAGGTTCCTTGCTCTCTGACTTCCAGCTAGGTTTGGCCAAAGGGAGACACTAACAGGAGACTGGAGGGCAAGGGGGAGGGAAAACCCAGGGCATTTCTCCTCCTTTCTCTTTTCTCAGGCAGGGCATTGTTGAAAAGCGAGGTCCCCTCCATACAGGCTGCTTTGTGAATCCACCCCTCGCGCTCCCTCCAAAGAATTGCATTTTAGAACAGTCCATATGGAAAAATGATTCGTTTAGATTCAGGCACTTGTTTACTAGACATCTGTGAATCCTTTGCCCAGGTTATACAGTTTGTAAAAATCCTAAAGGCACAGATAAGACTGTATTTTATCCCCAGCACTGGAAAACCACACTCCTTGCAGTTGCAAAAGCTGCTACCCTTTCCCGGCATGGTTGTGGAGCATAATATATACCCAACAGTGAGTTACTAAATTAACAACTGCAAGGAGTTTTTCAATAAATCTCAACTCCAAATTGACCAGTTATTCTAGAAGCAGAAGTGCTTGCATAAATCACCCTCATTTAATCTCCCATTATATTAAGGATGAAGAAAAAATTTCTTGTCTTTTTGCTTTGTCTCTGTCTACCGCTTGTTTTTATACTCTCATAACTTGATTTCTTCCCCACACTGTACAAACAGAGTGACAGTCATCTGCTCCTTGCTCTCAACCCCCACTCCTTTGCATTCTGCTGTGTGTTGTGTGTATGTGGTGGGGTGGTGGTTGTCTGAAAATGTATTTTCCAGGGTCTCTTGCCAGCTGGCTTCCATAGATGGGCACTGGTACAAGAGCAGACAGCAGGAAGGGGAGAAGTGGTTTTCTTCTTCCTTGTGGTCTCTGGAGCACTTTCTGCCAGCAGTACAAGTGACAATGGGGCTTCCCAGGTGGCTCGGTGGTAAAAGAATCCGCCTGCCAATGCAAGATGACACAGGAGATGCCAGTGCAACCCCTGGGTTGGGAAGATCCCCTGGATGAGGAAATGGTAACCCACTCCAGCATTCTTGCCTGGAGAATCCCATGGACAGAGGAGCCTGGCGGGCTACAGTCCAAGGGGTCGCAAAGAAACAGACATGACTTAACAACTGAACAACAGCAACAACAACAGCCCTCCCTTCTGCTTTTGATTTTCTAGTTCTTCCAGCATCTTTGTAACTAGTCCCCTGCAGCAAAATCTGCATTTACATATTTATAGAGATTATATTAGAGGTGATACAAATCAGAAATAGCTCAAGTGCAGTTTCGTTTCTATTTAGAAATTGTTACACATACAATGTGACTTACCTGAAATTTCTGGTCGTGGCCTTTGGTTATAATTAGACTCTCACTTTTTTCATCAGTTGCTATAATTTGGGATGCTTCTATCCTGCAGATTTTCAAAAGAAAGGCAAATAGTCTTGTCCAGCAGGGAGCTAAACCTCAGACTCAGAAAGCACAGCTTTGCAAAGCAGTGGCTTCTCCAATAAGCAAGAGTTAACTCAGCTCCTGTCTGTTTCAAGGAGTTTCCTTTGTTCTGCTTGGCACAAGTCGACTTTATTAGCGGTGGAGGATCCTGATGGTATGTATTCTGTGGACTTCACTTTATGGTGGTCTCCACTGGGACACTGTTTTTTATGACTGTCCCCACCAAGAAAAATCTTAACTCATTCCCCTAACGAGGACAAGCATTTCATACTGTTTAGCTTTTCTTCAATCTGGGTGACCTGCAATTCCAATTCTATTATCAAAAAACTAAGGCAATGTTCTGCTCTTTCTTTGTTATGACTTTTTTTTTTTTTTCAGTCTAGTGAAAAATCAGGGAAAGAGAAGAACTGGAATAAAAGATTTTATATTTTCATGGTGAACTGGTGCTTGAATGGATGAAATCATGATTCCTTAAGGGGAAAATGTAAACTCTGAAGAAGAAATTCCTTTGGAAAGCCATTTTTCCATCAGGGGTGGGGCTAGAGTTCAAAAACAAAATGTTCAAAAACAAGAGTCCCGACTCTTTCTCTCCACACCAGTTCCTGTTTTTAAGCATCAGTTTCTTCTTATTTGCCTCAGATGGTAAAGGTTTGGCCTGCAATGCAGGAGACCCGGGTTCAATCCCTGGGTAAGGAAGATCCCCTAGAGAAAGGAATGGCAACCCACTTCAGTTTTTTTGCCTGGGAAATCCCATATCCATGGGGTCACAGAGTTGGACACAACTGAGCATCTATCACTTTCACTTACTTCATTTTATTGCAAAGAAAGAGTCTGTAAGCAGAGATTCAAACTTCAGCATGTTTGAGATTTATGCTGCGGAGGTGTTAAAATATAGATTCTAAAACCCCTTCCCCAGACATTTTTCTGTAGATTGAGTTGGACTTCAGAAACTTGCTTCTTCTGATGCAGGCCATCTCTGGATTAGATTTTAAAATTCTCCCAGTCACTTAGGAAACAAACTTATGGTTGCCAAGAGGGGATGTTTGGGATGGACATGTATATACTGCTATATTTAAAATGGATAACCAACAAGGACTCACTGTACAGCGCTCTGCTCAATGTTACGTGCCAGCTGGATGGGAGGGTGTTTGGGGGAGAATGGATACACGTATATGTATGGCTGAGTCCCTTCGCTGTTCACCTGAATCTACCACAACATTATTAATCAGCTATGCTGCTGCTGCTGCTAAGTCGTTTCAGTCGTGTCTGACTCTGTGCAACCCCATAGATGGCAGCCCACCAGGCTCCTCCGTCCCTGGGATTCTCCAGGCAAGAACACTGGAGTGGGTTGCCATTTCCTTCTCCAATGCGTGAAAGTGAAAAGTGAAAGTGAAGTCGCTCAGTTGTGTCCGACTCTTGGCGACCCCATGGACTGCAGCCTACCAAGCTCTTCCATCCTTGGGATTTTCCAGGCAAGAGGACTGGAGTGGGGTGCCATTGTCTTCTCCGTAATCAGCTATAACCCACTACAAAATTAAAAGTTCAAAGTTTGAAAAAAAAGAAGCAGGTTAGAAAATAATACTATACTCCAGATCTAGAAGGCTGATCTGTGATTAATTCAGAATATGCCTTACTCACAAGTGTTAACAGGACCCTGATTTTTTTTTTTCTTTTATGTTGTTTACCCCACTGCTCTCCACCCAGGGGCCCTTTTCCAATAAAGTATTTTCCTTTGTCAGCACGTGTGTCTCCTGGGCCAATTCATTTTGAGTATTAAACAAAAACCCACTCTTGGCCCTGGAAGGGGGTCCCCTTCCTGCAACAGATCTATGTGCTACAACCTCTCCCGGGTTTCCAGTTTGCATATATATAACGGAACTTCTCAGCCTCCGTAATCACATGAGACAGTTCCTTATCATGTCCTTATAAATACATTGGTTCTGTTTCTCTGCGAACCCTGACTAATACAGTTACACCAATCAATAAAGGAAAGGAAAAAGAAAGGGATGAATCCTGCATAAGTCAGTCTAAAGAGAGCATGAAAACAACACATTATTTATTATGAGGTTCTTTTTTCTCTCCACTTTCATCAGCTTTGTCAAAACTCCCCAAAGCTACTTCTTGAACCTTTATTAGAATTCATTTCAAATTTGGGGCAATAAAATATGTCTGCCTAAGGTAGTGATTAACCATCCATATTGAAAGGTCTACAAGGTAATTTCATAAAAAAGAAACCTAATTAAATGTCATGGACTTTTTACTTAAAAAAGTCTTAAAAAAGCAGAGCCAGGAGGAGGGTTGCCTCAGGCTCCCCCAAATACTTGTCAATATGAATTGTAAAACCTGAATTTAAATCTTTAAGTTCTTATTTATTCAAAAAAAACAATGTATTCAGTCTGCCAGTGCTTCTTTACATTATTAGGTGTGGGGATTTCTGTATTAGCTTCATATTGTAGTATTTCCCATTCCTGAGGCACAGTCAGAATTTAAGTACAAGTTAAAGCAGAAAAAAATTTCTTTACAGATAATGACAATGCCTGGCTATGGAGAACAGCAATCCATTGGTAATAAGCGTTGAATGCTTACCTAAAGGAGAAATTGCTCATATGATACTATTGTAAACCATTATGAATTCAGTGCACCATCCCTTGACATATTTACATTAAGAACAACGGTCATATACTCAACATATTATTAATATTAAATAAGACTTTAAAGATTTTAATATTTTCCAGTGTTAAACATGAAGTATTTGGTTTGGAGGGCTGGATTTTAAAACTAATAGTTACTGTAAGCCAAGTGACAAATATTTTTTGTTATCCTCAACTGTCTAATGATGATTTATGAGCTTATAGTTCAAGTTCAATCCCTATGCCATTTTCTCTCTTTATTATTTTATCTCTAGGACTCGTTGAAGCGAGTTAGTAATATTATTCCCCCTTTTTACAGATGAATAAACAAGCACTAACAATTGACTGATCGGGCCAAGAGGTTAACAGTGGAGATGGAGATGAGTAATTGGACTCTGCATCTTACCTGAACAGTAAGTTGTGGAAAGTTTCTAGAAATTTCTGAGTTGGTAGAATAGACTCATGGGTGGTATAGGAGAGATTCTTTTCACATAGAAGAAAACTGAAGTCAAAAGAAGAGTGAAATCTAAAATGTACAAACTAAAACTTGGGATACTGATAATGCCGTTCTATTTGTGATAAATTTGATAATACATTATAGTGCTTGGCATTTATATTTACTATGTTTATTAGAAACAAAGGCTGGGACTTTTCCCATTGCCTCAGAACTGCCCTGCCCTGGGACAGAGAAGCAGAAAGTATCCTGAGAAAGTGCGTAACTCCTACAAAATCAGTAACAGTCTGAAAGAAACCCTGGAGTTAAGCATGAGAAAGAAAGTGAGGAATCTGGGGCAGAGAGAGGATGGTTGGCGGTAGCTGGCGGTGCTCTAGGCTTATCTTTTTCGCGTACCAGCTGTCCAGTTTCTGAGCTGCAAACTCCGAGGTCCATTTTAGTGTTGTCATCTACTGAATGGTGAGAAGTTTCTTGGGAGAGTGTGATGTGTGTGCAAGGCTGGAAGTTGTGAGTGTGAACAGAGACTGTTGGTTGCTTCTGGGCTGCCAACTCCACAAAGTGCAGGAAAGCGGCTGGAGTTGCTGGCATCAGCAGAATGACAGGGGATGGAAGTGGAGTGTGACTTGGGGGAATGGGGTAGTGGTATTCTCCTCTGGGTTCTCGTGGTTCTCCGAGAGGGTGGAAGAAGACCTTAGCAGTTCCTTTAGTTCCAGGAAGGTTAATATGGGGGCCTAGGTATAGGTAACCAAAGCATAAGCTGGCCAAGTGAGGTTATACTCCACGTAGGAACCTACATGCTGTAGGACTGAAGGGAGACCCTGTTCTACCTCCATCACCCACGTGGAGACTACTGCGCCTGTGGATGTTGTCAGGAGCACATGGGACCATTGTGAGCCACAGCAGGAAGTCTTCTCCCCATCACCTACATGTAAACAGTTGCTTAGGATCTGCTTTCCCTAATTTCCTCTTCTCCTTCCAAAGTATGGAAGAACTAGATCTAGAAGAGAGGACAGAAGCAGGTGTCTCTAAACCAAAGCTTCCCATTCACCATCCACCATAACCACATACATACACGTTCCCTCCAAGGGGTTAGATGGGGAGAAGTATACCATGCTCTATCTTACAACTAGTGAATGTTGGCTAACGGGACAAAAAGTTAAAGATTTAGAGTGAAACAGACTGAGTTGGAATACCTAAAACTGATTTGAAATTACAGAATCTGTCCAAAATCTGAAGGCTTATGTCGAAGGCAATAATTGGAGAAAAATAAAACCACTTTGTACTTAAATCCTTCTGGTTGGCATGCCTCAGTCTATCATTTAAAGAAATCCTTTGATTTTAAAATATCTGAATTTAAATAAAATGCAGTTTTTGGTCTTCTAAAGACTCCTTCTCTGAGCTAAAGTACAATATAATATATAGTGAGCAGCTCTGAACTTAAAACACCATTATATCTTTCACAGTTCAATTTATAGTAATAGTTTCAACACTACCATTTTGGATAAAACAAGCACTATGTTTTCAAAGAATCAGAAGAAAAGAATTGGTCATTCTTTCTAAAATTCCAAAGCCACAAAGAAGGTAAATTGCTCAAGGTCATGTCTTAAGCCTAGTCTAGACCTGTATGCATCGCCACTCAGCCTACACCATTCAAATAACAAGTCAGGCTAAGGAAAATGCATCAGTGAAATGGACAAAGACTCTGACATACTGATGGTGCATATTATCATGTAGGCTGATGGGTCAGAATACAGGAACTCCATAAATTGTGGTGTCCTGGGCTTGAAAGGTTTTCTTTTTAGCCTTCCTTTTGTAAGGATGCCATAACCCATTTAGATCATCTGCCAATATTGAGGAAAACACTTGATTTTTATACATATATTCTTTAATACATTTTTCCAAACTTAAATAAATTGAAATGCTGGAGGAAAGAGGTTTGAAGGCTTGCAGGTGCCAAATGAATCCACTATATATATGTTTTGAATGTAGAGTTACTGGAAGCTTGAAAGATTTATCTTCAGGGATCTCATCTTACTTTCTTGGAGATAAATATGCCTGAAAATTTATTTCTATCCTTACAGTGCTAAAGGCACTCATAAGGGAAAGAAAAAAGTAAATCCAAGTAGTAAGATGGTAAAAACAGTTGCAACCACTGAAAATGCATATGAAATAGAAAAAGTAAACCCAAGCAGAACTTTTAATTTAACTAGTTGAAATGGTAAGGTCTAGTAGTGATTGGGGATGGGTGTGTGAGTGGAGCTATGAATATGATCTCTCAAAAGGAGATGGGAAGCTTTCACTGGAGAGAAGAGCTTCACAGTTTTTTTTTTTTTTTTTTTCCCTAGCCTAAACTCAAACTAGAATTAATCTTTTCTATGCAAAACCAGAAAGTCCTCTTAAACCCACCCCCAAGAACAGTTGCAGAGGACATTCACAGGCTTTTGGAGGTGGGATTGATCATGTTTGTATTAGAAAGCCACCCTTTCAAATTTTTCATAGCTACCTTTTAAAATTTGGACTTCCCTTGTGTTTCAGCTGGTAAAAAATCCACTTGCAATGTGGAAGACCTGGGCTCTATCCCTGGTTTGGGAAGATTGCCTGGAGAAGGGAAAGGCTAGCCACTCCAGTATTCTGGCCTGGAGAATTCCATGGACTGTATAGTCCTTGGGGTCACAAAGAACTGGACATGACTGAGCGTCTTTCACTTCACTTTAAAATTTGCATAGATTAGGGTATTTCTAAGGAGAAAAAGAACTAACTAAAGGAATAGAAAGGTCATTGATAGAGTCAAAGTAATAAAGATGCAATGCCTTTCCATTAAACCTGAAATCGAGTTCTTTGCAATTAGTCCACTGGGCTCCGAACCAGGAAGAATCCAGATCAGCCTGGGGAAATAACACTGTGTGGGATGTAGGAGTGAGTAAGAGATGAGAGCCAGGGCCACTGAATGCCAGATAAGTTGCATCAGAGCTAATACAGAGATTGTTCTATAGTAGGAATTTTGTGAAGATACTGCTGCTGCTGCTGCTAAGTCGCTTCAGTCGTGTCCAACTCTGTGCGACCCCATAGACAGCAGCCCACCAGGCTCCCCTGACCCTGGGATTCTCCAGGCAAGAACACTGGAGTGGGTTACCATTTCCTTCTCCAATGCATGAGAGTGAAAAGTGAAAGTGAAGTCTCTCAGTCGTGTCTGACTGTTCACGACCCCACAGACTGCAGTCTACCAGGCTCCGCCGTCCATGGGATTTTCCAGGCAAGAGTACTGGAGTTGGGTGTCATCACAGATACTTAAAATGAAAAGGGATTGGTAGCTAATGTTAGGATATTTATACAGTGTTTCTACTTGACTAGCTATTTAACAATCATAAATACTATAGAGGTCATTCCATATTGTAGGTTCAGTTATTAATGGTGTTTTTTTCCCTTGTAAAGCGACTAACACTTTCACTTTTCCTTGTAAAATTCTAAATGGAAAAAAAAATTCATTGCAAATATTATGCCAGAGATTTTTAGTTTCCTTCTAGTATATTTCCCCTCTGTAATAACAGAACCCCATTCACCTGCAGTTTTTATCTTGACACATAGCTATGTATACTGAAGTTTTCACCTACTGCTGCAACTAAGTATGACTACATGACTAAGTTCTGGGCAATGGAATACAGGAGGGAACGGTGTGTTCAACTTCTGAGTCTGGATATAAAAGCTTAATCCCACCTGCTCACTGGGCGGTCTCTGAGGTATGAGCCATGGTGGACCAGTCAGGTTAGGAAAGCCCAGAAGAGAAACGAGGAAGAAGGGCTCTTGTACTTTGATTCCATGAAGTTTAGTATGTTGAAATATGGCTTTTTATACCAGAACTGGGGCTTCCCAGGTAGCACTAGTGGTAAAGAATCTGCCTGCCAATGCAAGAGACTTAAGAGTTGTAAGTTTGATCCCTGGGATGGGAAGATCTCCTGGAGGAGGGCAAAGCAACCCACCCCATTGTTCTTGCCTAGAGAATCCCATGGACAGAGGAGCCTGGCAGGCTACAGTCCATAGGGTCGCAGAGAGGGGGACACGACCGAAGTGACTTAGCATGCACACACTCATACTGGAATTATTAAATGGTAAGCGAAATAAGTTTTAATCATGTTTAAGCTGAACTCAAACTCACATCTAACTGAAACGGTTATTTGCTCATTCATTCATCAAATTGATATTTTATGCATATTTTCTACTAGTCATTATTGTAATGATACCAGCTTCTCGCTCTTGGGCTTCTCTCATAGCTCAGTTGGTAAGGAATCCCCCAGCAATGCAAGAGACCCCGGGTTGATTCCTGGGTCGGGAAGATCCCCTGCAGAAGGGATAAGCTACCCACTCCAGTATTCTGGCCTGGAGAATTCCATGGACTGTATAGTCCATGGGGTCGCAAAGAATCGGACATGACTGAGCGACTTTCACTTTCACTTTCTTGCTCTTAATAGAGTAAAGGGGTTTCAGACAATAAATAAATAAAATAATATATAATTATAAATGTTGTAAACAGAATAGCACATAGTAATCTAACAGAGAGTGAGATAGTAGGTGTGTATGGTGGCTGCTTTTAATGAGTTAATTATGGACAGCCTCTGTGAGGAGGTGACAATTAAGATGAGATCAGAATGATAAGAAGCAGCTATAGGCATATGGCAAAGATATTACAGGTCCAGTTCAGAACTACCATGATAGAGAGAATATCACAACAAAGCAAGTAACACAAACTTTTTGGTTTCTCAGTGTAATATAAAAGCTATGTTTATATTATACTAAGGTGTTCTCAATATTAAGTGTGAAACTGCATTATGTCTAAAAAAAGAGAAACAATTATGTACCTTAATTAAAAAACACTTTACTACCAAAAAGTGCTATCACCTGACAATGCAGGGGTGCCACAAACATTCAACTTGTAATACAAACAAAAACCCCCATAATATCTGCAAAGTGCAATAAAATAAGACTGGGAAGAGTGTTAGCAGCAGCAGCAGCAGGAGGAAGAGTGTTCCAGGAGAGGGGACAAGCAGGTGCCATAGCCTCAAGTAGACCATGAGCTTAGAATTGCTGAGCGATGTCAGAAAACAGTAAACAAAAAGCAAGTGTAGAAGCAGCCAAGGTCAGAGAGACTCACAGGTGTCTGATCATGTAGGATTCCACAACAGGGGTGAGAAGCTTGCATTCTGATAGAATTGCAGTGGGCAGCTTTTGCATGGCTTTTAAAAGGGCAGTGGCATTCTCTGATTTTTAATCTATTTGAAAAGATGCTTTCACTGTTACAGAAGCAGGAAATGGGTGTAACAAAAACAATGCTGGGGGCTCACCAAAACATGTTTTATTTTCCTCCTGGCCCGACAGGAAAACTACATTACCCAGTCTCCCTTGCAGGTAGGTGGGGCCCTATGACTGGCTTCTGCCCAGTGGGATTCGCGTGGAAATGGTGTAGGTCAGTCTAAGGCCTCAGTCCTGAAACTTCTCCTGGGAATGCCTGTGAGTTCTTTCTTCTCCCATCTTCTGGCTGGATGCTGCACTTTGAGGACGTAAATGATGACAAAGTCTACTTGAAGGAACCTGGTCCTGACTGCATGGAGCAGAGTCTCCTTGCTAGAAATCATCCTTTATTGTGCTAAGCCACTGAAGTTTGGATATTACTTGCTGAAGCAGTAGCTGAACCTGATTGCACAGACAGCTAGCGTGGTAGTCTAAGCCAGAAATGATACTGGCTTGGACCAAAGGTAGCACTGGAGAGATTGTGCGGGGATTAGGTTTGGGATATAATCGCAAAGTGGAGCAAACAGAACTTAACTGGTGAATGAGATGGAGATAAGAAAGATGAAAGAACAAAAACGCTAGGATTTTTACCAGAGCAATTAATTGTGTAGCTTGTAATTTCATTAACTGTGGGTGTTGTGTGGGGAGGCATGGGAAGAGGCACTTGTATGTAGAGTAAGGGGGTCAAGCATTCTGCTCTGGTTAGGATACATTTTAGACACTTACTTCTGCATTGAAAGGGAAATGCTGGCTGTGTGCATCTGTATCCCAGAGGACAGGGAAGGGCTGAAGATCAATTTTGGAACCATCCAACAGGGACTAAATCAATGCCTGTATTCACGGTACTTGTCCACTGACTAAGCTGTTTCTCCTGAATGTTTGGGTTCTTACACTGCTTATTGTTTGGGTTATAAAGGTACACACACACGCATGTTATTAGAGAGGAACATTACAGAGATGTGAGCCGGGACGGGCAAGTAAACAAAGTGTGAAGAATTAGACCATGAAGAGACACATTGGGTTTTAGTTAAACTTCTCTTCCCAGAAGAATGAAAGCTACCACCCACGTGTCAAAGAAAAGAACAGACAGGAAGACTGGGAATCTCTTAAGTACAGCTAAACAGATTCTGCTGATTATCATTGAGATTACAGAAAGAAGAAAAGGTGACCCCCGCAGTGTAATACCATTTACCACACTGTTGGTTCCGGTCACTGACGTGAAGTCTCAAACTGTCTACAGCAAAAGTTAAAGAGGCATAGTTTTGAAAAACTGCTCACATTTAAAGAAAAGATTATCACTGTCACTACTCTAAATTTAAGACTAGCTCTTTTGAAAAAAAGTATTTGTAGTTCCACTGCTCTAAGATAACCGCTGTCAACTATTACATAGTCCCATAAATTACTCCCCAAATTTGTTTATTTTTTCTTTATGTGGGGTTAATTGGATAAGAAAAAGTGCCACCCTTCAATTTACATTCCTTTAAATCTTAGCACATTAACATATTTACCTCTCTATTTGCCACCTGGTAACATTTATCCTTTGTCCATTAACTGTTAATATCCTTAGACTTTTCCTACCCAAATATCCAACCTCCCATCTTTGAAGCCTTAGCTTTTAACTGTGCTTAAGACCACTTGGGAAGGTCCCCTGGAGGAGGGCATGGCAACCCAATCTGGTATTCTTGCCTGGAGAATCCCATGTTCAGAGGAGCCTGGCTACAGTCCATTGGGTCGCAAAGAGTTAGACACAACTGAAGTGACTTGGCATGCAAGAAAACTTGATATAAAACATTTCCCAGCCTCCTTCATAGAAAGGTGAAGCTATGTGACCAAATTCTAGCCATGAAATGTTAGTGAAAATGCAGTATATCAGCTAACAGGAAATTTCCTTAAAAGGCAATGGCATGAATCCCATATGCACGTACTTCTTCCTTGGACTGCAAGGAGATCCAACCAGTCCATTCTGAAGGAGATCAACCCTGGGATTTCTTTGGAAGGAATGATGCTAAAGCTGAAGCTCCAGTACTTTGGACACCTCATGCGAAGAGCTGACTCACTGGAAAAGACTCTGATGCTGGGAGGGATTGGGGGCAGGAGGAGAAGGGGACGACCCAGGATGAGATGGCTGGATGGCATCACGGACTCGATGGCCGTGAGTCTGAGTGAGCTCCGGGAGTTGGTGATGGAGAGGGAGGCCTGGCGTGCTGCGATTCATGGGTCGCAGGGAGTCGGACACGACTGAGTGACCGAGCTGAACTGAACTGAATGCTGAGGACATGGGTATGATGGCCGAATCTCTATCTTGGAAGCTGAGAACAAGGGCAGCCTCTATAGATGGCTGCCTGGAAGCACACTGGGTTCCAGATCATGAGACAGTCACCACAGCGGCCCTGGACTGTCCAAACTTCTACGTGAGAGAGCAGCAGCTTTCTATTTTGTTGCAGTTCCTATTTTATAGATTTCTGTTGCTCATAGTTAAGCCTAATCTTAACTAATATAGATATTGAATTCAGCTTCTCATTTTCAAATAAATGGTAGCTTTGAGAGACTTCCTGAATGCCAGATGGTTGTTGGAAGGGATCATGAACTACACTCATTCTATAAAGTCCCCAGGTTTCATATCTTGATTTGATCCCTCCCCTGACTGTTTCTTTTCCTTTTCTTTTCCCTTCTCCCTGTCCCTGGTCCTCTCTTCGCCATCGCATTCCTGCTCTAGATGTGTGTGTCTGCTTTCCTCCACTAGGGCTTACCCTGCCTCAGTTGGCCCCTTCCAGGCCTTAGAGAGAGAGGGGCCGTGTTCAAGATGGTTGCAGTGCCACTGGTTCATGACTTGGCAAACGGATTAATCATGAGACTCGGAAGAAGGTACTCCTTTCTCCAAATAGATCCAACCCCATCCAGAGCATAAAGTGTGGCTGGCAGAACCTGGGCTGGTTTTCAGTCTCTACTTATTCCCTTGGCCAAGTGCCCTTGCACAATGAACTATATGTCCATGTTTACAATCAGCCAGTCCTTTATCTGCAGGTTCAGCTCATCTGCAATGTAACTCCTATAAAAATAAATATATATGGACCTCCTAGTTTCAAAAACAGTCATCTGGACTTAGCATCAAGCGCTACTCTTTTTATTGGTTTTCCAGCTTAATGACTCTCTTTGCTTATCTTATTCCTGATTATAGCCAAGAATCCTACTGAGATTCACTTATTGTCTTCATATATCTACATGGTTGATACCATCTTCTGGTAGCTTCTACCTGTGTTTGCCTATTTGGATGTTTATTTTGCTTTTTTTAGCTCTCAGTATATATTTGATTCTTATTGTCTCTATTCCTCTTGTGCTGATGTCTTTAAGACTGATGCAGGCTGGGGGGATGGGAATGGATACAGAAATTAATTAACAGAAATGAATCAAACTTACCGAGTAGTCCCTGAGTCGTGAATTAAATATTTTCATCATAGAAATGGTATTTTAAAATACTCTCCAGATTAAAGTGTAAGGGAGAAAATAAAAATATTCCATAAAGAGATTCCTCTATGTGCTTTCAGAAATAGTCTGATATTCTTTATACTCTTTCCTCTTAATTTCTGGGACTCAGTAATATGTACTGTATTTTTTCCTTTTTTTTCAGAAATTCTAGTTGTCTTGCTACTCTTTCCATCAATATAACCAAAGATCTCTGTCCTTACACAAGTTATATCATTAAAAACATTTTTTTTTTCCTGTTTTTCCAGAGTCCTCACACATAAATTCAACTTGCATGAGGCACAGTGTAAAACGACCAGGACTAACTAGCTTCATCTCTCTGTCACTTTCAACCAGATGCCCTTGGGGTTAAGAATGGAAGTCCTACTACTATTATTTTCCCCACTTGCCATAACCATACAGTGTGGTTCCTGTGCCTTTCATTTGATTCTTTTTTTTTTTTTTGCCCCAATGCCAAGAGAAAAGATGAGTTCAAATTTGAGATTTATGTGTCATGTTCAAGATGATGGTGCCTGTAAATCTGCTGTAAAAGGCTCCTTGTTAGGTTTTCGTGGTCTTAAATATTATTTGTTGGATGGAAAAATGAGTTTGGACATGTAAGAAAATTTGATTGCAAAGGTAAAGAGCATCCACGGAATCAGCTCAGGGGATCAGTGTCACCTCAGTCCTCTTGGGACAAGCTTCCTGTCCCAGCCAAGGGGATGGATCCCTTGAAATCCTCTGACTTCTGAGTGGTACTTGGCAGTGCTGGGCTGAAAGCTATCACTGACAAAGTGTGAATGGAGGTCAAAAGACTGTCTCAGATAGAGCTCCCTTTGACATTTCTGGGTCTTATTAACACTGCCTTCAATATTTCCACCTGTGTAGGCTCTGTAGCTTGCCTGCTGAATCCTTTATTCTCTGACTGATTTCTACAAGAAATTCAATCTCATGGTCAATATCAACAGTGTCCTCTTCTGAGCCTTGCCCTCTCTTAAGCCACTGTCTCATCTGCTCAGCCAGATGGTTGGTCCAGGTCACTTCTGGTCAATACTGTCCCTCTGATGCCCAGCTTGGTGGAACCCTGACTATGTGGAAAAGCCCAGAGAGGGGAGACCCACTTCAGAATAAGCATGAGAGGAAAAGAAGGAGAAAGAGGAGGATGTCTAACAAGCTTCTTCAAATTTTTACTAACGTGAAGATTAAGATGGCTTTGAAACTCAGTGGTACAGAGGCATTCAAAATGAGGGAAGATGTTTGGAGGTGACATCATCAAGTGAATGGACCCAGGAGTAAATCTCAGCATGCCACTTGCTTTTGAGTATGCTGGGCAGGTTTCTTAATGCCATGCGTCTCAGTTACCCCATTTGTAAAGAAAAGATTATGGCATCTCCCTTAAAGTCATACAAAGATTATAGGAGATAAATAAAGTATGTGACCTGCTTAGCACAATACCTGGCCCAGAGCATGCATTCTGTAACTGGTATTTTGAGAGACCAGGTCTCAGAACCCTGTAAGAATTTTTTTATTGAGGCTTGTTCAAAAACAGCTGAGAGCTCAGGACTTCCCTAGGGGTTCAGTGGTTAAGACTTTGTGCTTCCATTGCAGGGGGCATGTGTTCTATCTCTGGTTAGGGAACTAAGATCCTGCATGCTGTGCATTGCTCAACAAAACAAACAAACCAAAAAAACCCTAACAACAACAAAAGACAGCTGAGAGCAGATTGTAATGTTTTCAGGCAAAGAACACAAATACAAGCCTTTACCTCTAAGTTTTTCTTTCTTTCCTTTCACTCAATTCAAATCTCTACTCAAATGTTGCCTCCTAAGAGAAAATTCCTCCAACCATTCTATGTAAAACAGCACCATCCATCAGTTCAGCTTCTTTTCTTTATCTTGATTTGTTTTTCTGTTCAGTACTTGTAACCAGACATCATATTATGTATGGTTTTTGTTACTGAGAGTGTGGTTTCCTTCCACAGCATCTAAGCTTCATAAGGCAAGAGACTTTGGTTTATTGCTGTATCCCTACTGCCAAGAAGAATATCTGGAACACAGAAGGCATTAAATGAATATTTGTTGAGTGAGTTACGTGAATCATTTTTCCTACTTCCTATTTATTAATCTATTGTTTTTATGGTGAATATCTGCAGCTACATATAGACAGAAGTTTAGGTATGACTGGCAGGGTATTTTCCTAGTATTCTCTGTTTTCTTGGTCATGAACGTGTTAGTTGTTCAGTCATGTCCCACTCTTTGCGACCCCAGGGACTGAACCCGCCAGGCTCCTCTGTCACGGCATTTTCCAGGCAACAATACTGGAGTGGCTTGCCATTTCGTTTTCCAAGAGATCTTTCTGACTCAAGGATCAAACTCAGTTCTCCTGCACTGCAGGCAGATCCTTTACCATCTGAGCCACCAGGGACAGTCCTTTAATTTACGGCAACATCTCATGTGGTGGAAATAGATTCTGTTCCCCAAGGACCTGACAAGTCCCTTTTGGATTTACTGTAGTCCTAAAAGAAAGCCAGAAGCATCATGGCTCCTTAAAATTGTTCCTGATCCTATCTCTCAGAGCCCAGGACCTGTGTCAACTCCACAAGATTCGGAATTCAAAAGCTTTCGTGACCTTCTCTGTTGCTTTTAGTTGCTCTTTCCTTCTCATGAAATCTGTCCAGTTTTCTTTCCCTTTTCCTTCCTGTCAGATGCGGGACTGCTACTTAGGGTGCTTTCAGTCTCAGGGACAATTCATCATGGCTTGTTTCCCAACTCGCTCCCGGTTGAACAGGCCTCTTTAATGTCGGTTCTTCTGCTGAGCAAAGAACCGGTTCTGGGGGTGGATTATCACAGCGTCCTCCACTAATGAGCAGTTTGTTGCTCACAGGAGGCTTTTCTGTCTGGGTGCCGGCGGGAGGGGCTTCCCGGACCCCTGCCTTGGACGCCGGCTCATCTTCCTCCTTCTGTCAAGGCCAGCAGACACAAAACACCACGCAGCATTCAAGAGGCCTGGGGCTTAACTCATTCGCGTTAGGAAAGGACATCTGAAGGACGTCCTCCTTTCAATATTGTAACTGTGATAGTGTAGAATCCTTGACAGTGCACTGGTCAGAAAGTCAGCACCGGAGGTGAGGAAGAAAGGTGAGTTCTGGGTTGACGGTGGCCAATGGGCCGATATCTCGCCTGAGGGTGGGAAACTTCAGTTTTTAAAATGAAGTCTATCAGTTAAACATGTGTATGTGTATATGCGGCATACAATATATTATGCTAAAGAGATATGACTATTTTTGAAAACAGCTACTTCTTTGATAAAAAGTGAAATATAACTATCCTTTATTTCTATGTGACGAATCTCTGATTTTCTGTAGCTTAAATCCCACATAAAGACTATGCTATCTATAAGATAACTTATGCATTTCTGTTCAGGGTATGAACTTTGGACAGATAGCATCAGCTTGACTTGGGATCTCTTTAGAAAGGCAGAGACTCAGGCCCCATGCACGATCTGTTGGGTCAGAGCTTGCATTTTAGCCTGCTCCCAAATGATTCACATGCAAATTACACATCGTGAAGCACTGGTCATCAGCTCTAATATTTTGAGATTCTAAGATTATATTTCCTAGGTTAAATAATGTTATTATCTAAATGCAAGTAATAGCATGCAGTGGAAAGAACATAGATCTCAATTTGAATGTCAGCTCCATCACTAATAATTTTTGGGAAAATATTCTACCTTCAGTTTTCTAATTTATAATGTGGAGAAAATAATATTGGCTTCAGGGTAGATGTGGGGTTAAAAGTGATACACGGAAAGTGCTAGCACATGCAATGTCTGGCACCCAAATCTGATAACTAGTATAATTAGTTCATTAAAATCTATACAGTTATAGGATTCTTGAGACTCAAGTTCATTTGGTAGAAAGCCAGTGTGTGTGTGCTTAGTCGCTCAGTCACGTCCGACTCTTTGCAACCCCATGGACTGTAGCCCGCCAGACTCCTCTATCCATGGGATTCTCCAGGCAAGAACACTAGGGTGGGTAGCCATTCCCTTCTCAGGGGATCTTCTGGACCTAGGGATCAAACCGGCATCTCCTGTATTATAGAGGGATTCTTTATTGTCTGAGCCACCAGGGAAGCCCAGAAAGCCAGTATCATTGTCCAATGACAACTGGAGCATTGGCAAGGGTGTGGAGCAAAGGGAATCCTTGTACACTGTTGGTGCGACTGTAAACTGGTGTAGTCACTCTGGAAAAAAATTATGGAGGCTCCTTAAAAAACTAAAAATAGAACTACCACATGATCCAGCAATTCTAGTCTTGGGTATATATCCAAAGAAAATGAAAACACAAGTTTGAAAAAATACATGTACCTGATATTCATAGCAGCATTATAGCCAAGATGTGGAAACAACCTGAGTCTCCATCAACAGATGAATGGAGGTACGGTGTGTGTATACTCAGACACAAAAAAAGAATGAAATCATGCCATCTGAAACAACATGGATGGACTTGAAGGGTATTATGCTAAGTGAAATAAGTCAGATGGAGAAAGACATATACTGTATGATATCACTTATACATGGAATCTAAAAAATAAAACAATTTAGTGACTATAACAAAAAAGGAATAGACTCACTGATATAGGGTACCAGCTAGTAGTTACCAGTGGGGAGATAGAAAGAGGGCAGGAGAAGATAGGGATATGGGATTAAGAGGTACAGAGTGCTATGCAGAAAATGAGTAAGTCACAAGGATATATTATACAGCATAAGGAATATAACCAATATTATATAATAACTAGAAATGGCAGCAAAACCTTCAAAAAATGTGAATCACAATGTACATCTGCAAATATTATAAAGCAACAACACCTCAATAAAAAATAAAAGATAAAAAGGAAGAACCATGAGAGGGCAGGGGCTCTCTGTGGGGACGAGCAGTCTCCTTGTGTTAGTCTCTTTTGGCAGGATGCTGAACTAGCAGGGTTCTCATTCACTGCTAGTCCTTCTGTCCATGGGTTCCGGCTCACAATCAGTGATGCTACTCACATTTATCTGAGCTTTCTGCCCAATATTATCTGTGTCAGGAATAAAGAGTGACAGATAAAACAGCCACCTTTTAATCTACGTGGTATAAGATGCTATGGTATAGAAGCCAGAACTGGATCTCATAAAAAAAAAAAAAGAGCAGAAGAACATTCTACCAGGGCTGAGACTTGGGGTCTAATTCCATGTAGACAAATATCTGACTCATCTTTTCTAGTACATTTCATAAATCTAAGCTTTGGAGTTTTCATTTTTCAAAGGAGAGAATACTGGATTAAATATCTTTACACTTTAAAAGTGGATGATTTCTTCCTTCCTCCCATTCTTTTTTTTTCCTTTTTTTTGATCTCATATGCATTGAGATGAAAAATCCATGGATTTTGGGGGAAAAATTATAAATTTCATTATCTTTCATATTATTTAATATCACCCTAAATAACTTATTAGACTAAAACATTTTTAGGATTTTTTTCTCTCCCTCTCTGTGTCCTCTGAGCCACCCCTCTCCCCTCACCAAGGACAAGTGGTTCAGTTCTTCCCGTAATGTAAAGTTTTCATAAAGCATGGAAGCACCGGCTTCAGATAACTTCTGCTTCAGTCTCTGACATGGACCTCTCTTGCAGCAGGGGGAGGCACAAGCCTGGCTCCCCCTGAGTGAGTGAGTGTTGCCTGCTCAGTCCTGTCCCACTCTCTGTGATCCCATGGGCTGTAGCCCACCAGACTCCTCTATCCATGGGATCATCTGGGCAGGAATAATGTGGTGGGTTGCCATTTCCTTCTCCACGGGCTCTTTCCCTCCCAGGGATGGAAGCCGCTTCTCCTACGTCTCCTACATTGGCAGGCAGATTCTTCAGCACTGAGCCACCTGGGATGCTCTGGCTCCCACCAACAATATAGGTGAGCATCCATTTGCCCCTACATTCCACCAAGACCAGGTATTACCACCTTAGATCTTCCCTTTTCCCCGGTGGACACAGAAGTTCAGAACTCTAGGATGAGAGCAGAGGTGAGTGATGGGGGCAGGGGTATGGATGGACAGAAATATGGCTAATCACTTCGCCAATCACCTCCTCATCAGGACCATCATTTTTGGAGAGGGAACAGAATGACTTACAGTTATGACCTGGCAATCTTGAGTTTCTAGACTGCTGCCAGAAGGGTTATGCTTTCCCTCAGCCGTGCTCCACTCCATCCCCATGCCTTTGTCTGTAACGTCATTATGAACTCAAATCCCAAAGAGCTGGGGGGTTCCCCGGGACTGGGATTTTATCAAATATATGAACAATGTTCATGTGTAGAAAAACTACTGACCTGACCATGAGATTGCAAACCTACTTATTTGTCTCTTTTCCTAAGTGTGGCTATTGTGAGGCCAGATTCCCTTTGAATCTGAAGTTTACTTTCCCAGAAGGGCCTTCCTCTGAATCACTAACCGTGTATGTGCGTGCGTGTGTGTGTGTGTGTGTGTGTGTGTGTGTGTATGCACGTGCATGCGTGTATGTTCAGTCGCTTCAGTCATGTCCGACTCTTTGCGACCCCAAGGACTGTAGCCTGCCAGACTCCTCTGTCTATGGGATTCTCCAGGCAAGACTACTGGAGTGGGTTGCCATGCCCTCCTCCAGGGAATCTTCCCCACCTGGGATAGAACCTGCGTCTCCTGTGTCGCCTGCATCGCAGGTGAATTCTTTACCAACTGGGCCACCTGGGAAGCCCACCTAACCCAGTACCCAGGTCTAATCAGGTAGTTCTGGGACCTTTCTGCACATAGATGAGGTCTCACCAGGAACACAATTTAAAGGTTTAACTTGTCTCAGGCTTGGTTTTGGGGAGAAATATTTTATTCCCATATGCAAATGAAAGTAAGTAAGCAATGCTGTTTGCTAAAGTGAAAAATGTGAGCATGGACTTTAAAATATAGTTTCTATTTCTATGTAAATTTTCCTGTAATATTATGGTTAAAGAGGAAATAACTTGAACTGGAATTTATAAATTGGTAACTTCCATCTTGCTACTAGGTTTGCGCATTAAAAAAACAAAAACCAATTGCCTCTTCTCTCCCTGCTCCTCCTCTCCTCCTTCTTATTTTAATTCTTAATTCTTATTCTTGCTTGGTAATATACTGCAAGAAGATCAAACCAGTCAATCCTAAAGGAAATTAATCCTGAATATTTATTGGAAGGGCTGATGCTGAAGCTCCAATACTTTGGCCACCTGATGCGAAGAACTGACTCACTGGAAAAGACCCTGATGCTGGGAAAGATTGAAGGCAGGAGAAGGGGATGACTAAGGATGAAATGGTTGAATGGCATCACCGACTCGATGGACATGAGTTTGAACAAGCTCTGGGAGTTGGTGATGGACAGGCGTGCTGCAGTCCATGGGGTCACAAAGAGTCAGACACGACTGAGTGACTGAACTGAACTGAATACATTGTATTAGTTTTTCAAAGTAAAAGGCTTTTAATCTTTGTTTTTTTTTTTTTTTTTTGTCTGTCATTATTCATATAAACAATTTGTGGTCCATGTGAGGTGAAGGGGGATTTCCTCATTCAGTAGCTCTGTTTTTCCAGGGTATTGGCTTACCTAAGCACACATGGATAGCAAAGCCTGGCGTCCATCCATGGGGTTGCAAAGAGTCAGACACACCTGAGTGACTGAACTGAACTGAAGCACAGATGCACTGGAAGATTTCCTAGTGACTGAGTTTTAAGAAACTGCTTCTCTGGCAGTGAAAAAAAAAAAAAAAAAAGCTTATCCAAATAACTTTGAAAAGAGCATTACTTATCTAAGATGAGTGAAAAATTTTCATCTCAAGTTTAGCAAGGAATAGCTTCTAAAATTGGCACTGACAATTATTTCCATAAATAGGAAAGAGAAAAAAATAAATGTAAGGAAATTCTGAATTAAAGTGGATCTTATTTAAGGAAGGGACTTACTGCTGGGGATGAAATTCACAAAAGGCCTTTTTAAACTAATAGGGAAGAAAAATCTAAAGTTACTTTTAGCCTTTTCTATAGTCTTCATTGATCTGGATTATATTATACCAGTGGGTAACAGGTCTACCATTTAACCTCCCCTTTTTAGCATTTACCCCAAACAATGGTATCTCCCTGAGCATTCCCAGTCCCGGAAAAGCTGATGTCTTCTATCTTTGTTATACCACTATGTGTTGTGTATAGCCCTAAGCTATTGTATTACATAATGTTACACTATATCACATTAGAGCATCTATCTTAGTGCATAGAAATTCCTAGACTTGATACGTTTCTGCCCACTCTGCCTGATGCTGTGTTCCTTGAGGACAGGGACCAAATTTTAATAATCTTTTTTCTCCCAGGAGCTAAGACAGTTCTTGGTACAGTTGATACCCAATAAATGTGTTTTTACTGTTGAATGAGTGAATCAATGTGCAATGTACTAATATAAGGAACTTATCATAATGGTAGTTGAGAGAAAAAGTATTATAAGTAATCATGGCCTTCCCACTTTAGAGTGGAAATTCATAAATGAAAACAAGATTTGAGCTGAATCTAGCCACATCTGGGATATAGAGAATGTTCTTGGATAGTAGTGCTCTAAATTTAGCTACATTTAGAATGCAGCTGTTTTTAAAATTATGAATTGGCACCTTACACAATTCTAATAACTAGACAATTTTAAATGTGAATTCCTATCAAATGCTATGTAAGCAGCTTGATATGCAACATCTTTATGATCAGTACAAAATGAAAAAAACAGTGAAGCAAGTAAAGCAATCCATGTAAAAAAAGACTATTTACATATTAAAATTAAAAGCTTATTGGGGGAATGTCATGGAAACATGTATAATATCATATAAGAAGCGAATCGCCAGTCCAGGTTTGATACAGGATGCTTGGGGCTAGTGCACTGGGATGACCTGGAGGGATGGTATGGGGAGGGAGGTGGGAGGGGGATTCAGGATGGGGAACACGTGTACGCCCATGGAGGATTCATGTTGATGTGTGGCAGAACCAATACAGTATTGTAAAGTGATTAGCCTCCAATTAAAATAAATACATTTAAATTAAAAAATAAAATTAAAAGCTTATTTGAGCTAAGGATTTTAACTCCTGAAAGGAAGATATAAAAGTAAACAAAATTCAAATAGGTCACTGAATAGTAAGAACCTACCTGCAGTTACCCTTCTTTACTCTTTATGTTTATAATTAATAAACCCATAAGGAAGAGAACCTGGTAAGCCCAAAGGGATGCTTCTGTAGCAGTTCACTGTAACCCTTACTCCCTGAATCTTGCAAGTACTTTGAGTATCTACCTGTCTTGAAGAAAACATAAATAACTTTATCCCTTCCCTTCTTGCAGTCAGTAAAATGTTGTAAACAATGACAAATCACCATTGCACTTTAGTTTATGACACCCTGATGCCATAAACGTTCATAGATGTGGAATTGTGAATTTCCAGACAGGAACTCTAGGCTGCTAGAAGGGATTTGAATCATTGCCTGGGGAGTGGGTCCTGCTGGGTTTGGTGCTATTTTGTAGATGATTTACGGACGTTCAGTGTGGACATTTATGGACAACTGGATGCCAGAACTGGCCACCTTGATCCTAGTTCACATCTAAGTATCTGTTAGTGGTTCCATCCTTCATGTATTTTTTATTTCACACTAATGGGAGCAGCCCGCCCTCTTCACAGATCGGTGAGTCAGAGGTCAGGCCAATGGGCAATGCCTCCTGCTCTTTTTTTGCTTTCTTCTATAGCTTTTCTGCAGCCACTTAGACTCACTTTTTCTGTGACAAAATGTAATCTTAGGTAAGAAACTTGCTTTGACGCATTCTATCCACCTCCACGTCCTGTGGTTGAAGCTGGGTCAGCGTCCTTACATCAACTGTCAGAAAATAGCATGATTTTTCTAAAATGTATGGAAAAGAAGGAAAAAGGAGAAAGAAGTGAGTGGGAGGAGAAGTAGCGCATTGGGGTCAGCACAGAGGCACGCTCTTTGAAAGGGCAACAAAGCTGGATGTTCTGCAGATAGGACAATATTTTACACCTCAACATTCAGCTATACTAAATAATTCCAAGGATACATTTTCAGCATATCTGAGTAATTTCGCTTTGCACATAGATGTTTGGGATCTGATAGAAAGTCAGTAATAAGGACATTGATTCCTAAAGTAGAATTTATCCACGAGGTTTCTTTTTAGTCTCCACAACATCAAGTCTTACAAAATTTTAGCTATCAGTGTCACTAGATCATCATATTTCTATGTGTTCCCAGGGGTCTACAGCATACACTAAAGAAAACATTTTAGGAGATTTTCTTTGCAGAAAACCCAAAATGAAACATTCATGAGAGCTACGCATGCTTAGAAAGTATGTGGGGATGCTGTCAAAACTTACACTGTAAGTGATAGTTCTGCATCAGCTCAGAGAAAGCTAGCAACTTCACATACATAGGCAAGGTCTTGGAAATATTTGTGCTTTCATATTATAACTATTAGTATTATCAAGAAGTTAGTGTACTCATGAAGAGTAATGTTATACTCCAAATTTCCTTTCTGTTACCTATGAAGGAGTGTGGAGTATGCCTGCTCTAATACCTTGTTTGCCATAAAAACATCCCATGGAACTATATCTGAATATGAATTTTTATATTGTTTTTTACTCTGGTTGTTTAAAAATGGTTAAACATTCAGGGATGTAGGGAAGCACTTACTTGGATTCCTCAGGACACACTGTCTGTGTTGCATTTTTCAGAGAATTCAGGCAAAAGTAGGAGTAATTTGACCCTTTTTTTCCTCTAAAGTGTAATAACATCAGGCTTCCTCTTTCTGTTTAATGGGACACGTTGCTGACAATAACTAGCTAATACTTATTAACCTTGTGCCATGTGTGGTAGGGTTTCCTCGGTGGCGCTAGTGGTAAAAAACCCACCTGCCAAAGCAGAAGATGTTAAGAGACTCGGGTTCAGTCCTTGGGTAGGGAAGATCCCCTGGAGAAGGGCATGGCAACTCACTCCAATATTCTTGCTTGGAGAATTCCATGGACAGAGGAGCCTGGTGGGCCACAGTCCATGGGGTCACAAAGAGTGGGACACGACTGAAGCAACTTAGCATGTACCCATGCATGTGTGGTAAGGTAAGCTCATAAAACTTCCTTAAGGAAAGGAAACATGCCTTTTATCTATCTGGGAACTCCCAAAGTGCTAGACAGTACTGCTTGCTCAATATAACAATAAGTATTCTTATAATACTCCTATTCAGCAAGGCACTACTCTTTTAGGAACACTCTTTCTTATCATAAACTTCCTTAAAATAGGTATGAAATATGGATACCACGGCTTCCCTGGTGGCTCAGTGGTAAAGAATCTGCCTGCCAATGCAGGGGACTCAGGTTCAATCCTTGGTCCGGGAAGATCCCCTGGAGAAGGAAATGGCAAGCCACTCCAGTATTCTTGCCTGGCAAATCCTGTGAACAGAGGAGCCTGGTGTGCTACGTCCATGGGGTCACAAAGAGTCGGACATGACTTAGCGTCTGAACAGCAGCAGCAGAGCGTATTTTTATTATCAGAGAAGGAAAGCTCAATTCCCAAAACACAAAGATCAATATGTTAGATATGCAAGGTTAAAGGCATTCATATCTGTGATGGGAAAAGCTGACACATCACAGCTTAGGGGAACACAGATTAGTTTCAATGGTGCAATGAGGGAGGGGTTAAGCTTTTCTTCTGCATTAAAGCAGGGCCCCTGGGAAGCTGTGTGCCCACAGGACCATGGATAAAACAGGATGTGGTTCTAAGAGGGGATGGTAAATGAACAGGACAGGCTTTTTTGTCCTTAGCAATTACTTCTTGAAACAGTTGTTCATCAGCTGGAGGAGGTTGGACGGCAATTCCTGAGGTCACCCTGTCCTTCTCTACCCGTGGGGAGATTCCACACTGTCGCCTTGAAGCCACCCACCTCTGTCGTCCATAAACTGTCAGTCAGGTTTCCCTTGGTGGGAGGCCTTCAAGCGGTCTCCTCTGATCTCAGGAACTTCTGCACTACAACTTCCTAAGACCTCTTACTTCTTTGCTGATACCTAGGAAAAAATACCTTTAAGAAGGTGTATGTGTGTTCCAGGGAGACAGTTCATAACGGGGTTTAACCTGAAGCCGAAATAACACTGGTGTGAATTGATTTTAGCCCGAACTTAATTGGGTCTGTCAGTCTGTAAATGCCGGGTCACCAGTTCTTCACAGTGTGGATTCAGGGAAGCTGGTTAGGCCCAGTGATTTCTATCAAGGAGGAATGCTAAAAGACCCAGAAACAGAGAGGCTGGAGAGGGGCAGGGAGAGAGAGCTTTGAATATCTGATGATTTTGCCCTAGAGAGCCCTTGTTTTCCTTCCATAGAGCAGGACAGACAGCTGACGTGCATTAAGGGGATTTTTGTCAGGCTACTGGAAATGGCAGCTTCCTTACCTCACATGATTTATGAAGAGCACTTCAGTTTATATTTGACACTGACTTTCTATACTAATCAACTCCTGAGGTCCCGGAGTGTGAGGTCTGGCCATGTCCTGCTGAGCACACCGTGTCCCCACTGAGCAGAAGCTGAACCCAGGTCTCCCTGGAGTTGGCCTCCTTGTTCCCAGTCACTCGGCAGCTTGTTGCATGCAAATATCACCAGGGTCCAGTGAAAGTTATAGATACACACCTGGGACTTTTCTCTTTGATAGAGTTTTTCCATCTTTGGGAAAAAAAGTCTTTTCAGGTGGCCAAACTCGGGATTGAAGGTGCACATTGAAAGCCAAGTGTTTTGTCAAACAGCAGCTGAAAAGCCATAAATTAAATGTATGAGTAAAGGAGTACACTCCTAGTGGTAATTTCAGATGGAGGTAAGCAGGTAATTGTATAAGCATGACTGTTTGAAGAGCAATGAAATGCTTCTTTTACTTGCTGTTAAAATGCTATTTGCTTTTTAAGCACATTCTCCAAGTAGGATGTGAAGAAAAAATAAGTTCTCATTTTCATTTAGGTTGTGTACACTTTGAGTAAATGCACAGATTCCTTTTTTGGCCTGAAGCTGATAAAAGGCATCATTAGCATAATCATGACATAACAATGGCAGGAATAGTAATAACGCTCCTCTGGAAGGGGCCAAGGAATTTTCCTAGGTAGTGGGTCATAAATCCTCCCAGTATCAGGATGATATTTTTAAGGATGTATGCTTAACCTTTATCTGCTTATTTACTTATTTTGGCTTCACTGGGTCTTAGTTGTAGCATGTAAGATCTGACCAGGTATCGAACCCTGGCCACCTGCAATGGAAGCGTGGAGTGTTAACTACTGGACGCTGGTTATCAGGGAAGTTTCCATGGTGACTTTTATTGAGGGGGAAATTGAGATCCGAAGGTGACGTGATGCAGGGACACTGACTGCAGAAGTCCACGTAGTGCCACAAAACCCGAGAGGGGCCTCAAATTCCATGCAGCATGGGAACCACTCCCACCTAGCCCTTTGGCATTATTCTCCACACAGAATCTCCCTCCTTCGAGAAACATCCTCTTGGGTGCCTACTATTTCCCTCTTTCCTTCCAGCTCTGTGTTGCGGAAGCTGCAGGGTAAGGTGGTTAAGAACATCACCTCTGGACCCAGACTGTCTGGGTGAGGAGGCCCATTCTGTCCACTGCTGGCGGAGACTTCACACAACCTACCTCCCCTCCTTAAACCCCACTCCGTCCCCTGTAAAGAGGATTCTCGCCGTCGCTGCTTCTGGGATTGTGAGGAGGATTCAGTGTTCCTCTATGGAGGATCCTTAGGATGGTGTGGAGCCCAGGCTGAGCCTTGTTTGCTAAGTGAATAAGAGTCTCTCCTCACTTCTGCTTTCCTCTCACATTTTATTCTCCAACAAAGGCAAACTGTCTGTACTTTTATAAACTTGCCTCGCAGAGAGTTTACCTGCATGCCTTTGCTCCTAATGTTTTTTCCTTTCTGAAGGCCTTTCTGTCTCAGATAAGACCTCTTCCTTCCATGGCTCCCAGAGCTAAGGAGTCCACTGTGTCCTCCGAGTGGTCCTCTGAGAGCCTCATATATGCTGCAGGGTCCTCCCAGGGAGGACGGAGCCAGGTCACAGATGACACACGCTGGGCCTTGACTTCCTGTATATCCCCACTGGTTTCTGTCTCTCTTTCTGACCAGTTCATCTACCCCTCAGGTCTCTGTTCTGGATCTCTTTCTCCTCTACCTAAATGTCTGCCCACCCCTAGATGCTCTGTTTCACTCCCTTGAAAGCAAATCCTTAAACTGACCATTTCTAAACTTATTTCCAGAGCACTCTTTGGTGTGTCTGCTGCATATAACCAAATGGTTTCCAGTCTCTTTACTCACATGTTCCAAAGGCATCAAAAACTCAGTGGATCACAACTGCCCTCAATATTTCTCTCCTTTATCAACTCCTCCCCATAAAGATGTCACTCACTCTAGTATTTCTCTGAAGGGCCCCATGCTTAAGATTACCTCTTGTTTCTCTTGTTTTCTCACTTTCATCAAAACTCTAATCCATTCAGCTAATGTCAGCAAGGTCTTAGGAAAGCTAACTAACTATATTAGTCAACAGGGTCACATAATAGAGGCCCTTCCCACTAACAGTGTTTTCATGTTAGTTCAGAAGAATCTCCAATATTGGATTCTAGGTGCTGGGAGAGGCCCTCTGAAGGTATTTCTCTTAATGTATATAATTCAGTTGACTCTTGGAAGCCTAGACTGGATGGCTTATTCCAGGAGTCCTTGGTTTATCATTAATTATAAATTGGAAACCAGAATATCACCTCTTTCTTTTGTCTCTATGTTTCCAGAGCTCCTCCTTACCTCTATGGTCTTGAAATGGGTTCTGTTCTTTTTCCATTTGTTTCTAAGCCAGATCTAAGGGTTGACTCTCAAATTTCTTCGTCTCCCTTCAGTTTGTGGATGTAAGCCTAAAGTCTGAATACCTCTGCTGAATAAGCAGAAACCTGAGTGTCTGTGAACTCCGAGGTGGAATTATGTGGTGGTGGTGGTTTAGTTCCTAAGTCGTGTCCAATTCTTGCGGTCCTGTGGACTGTAGCCCACCAGGCTCCTCTGTCTATGGGATTCTCCAGGCAAGAATACTGGAGTGGGTTGCCATTTCCTTCTCCAGGGTATCTTCCCGACCCAGGAATCGAACCTGGGTCTCCTGCATTGCAGGCAGATGATTTACCAACTAAGCTATGAGGTGGAAGTATAGCAAGCAGGTATCTCTAGCTCTTGACCCTAAAATGCTTGCTAGGCAAATGTAGGTACTGGTGACATTTCACACACACTGGAATAGTGTACCTCTCTGTCAACATGCATATTCCATCTTTACTGGATCTATTTAGTAATAATGATAACTCATTTTCAGGCTTGCTCTTAAAACTGCATTTGAAGTAATTCAAAGAGGCACAAATAACAGCACAAGGAAGATAAATGCAGGGAAATAAGGTTGAATAGTAGGCAGGGTCAGTGCACAAAATACAGAGAGGGCAAAGACGGGAGATAGAGGTGGAGTAAGAATTAGGTTTGGAGATTTCCAGGGGCTGGAATATAGGGACAAATTCAGTAAATTATGAGACTGGGTTAACGTTCACATGGCGAAAGCACAGCTTTTTTGATGTTTGTTTTTGACACCTGAGAAATTCCTTTTCCTAAAGGGTAGTTGGTATGCTGTAGTGCTCTATATTCAGAGCAGTATCTTTCAACATGCTCAATGCTAAGTTTTATAAAACTACTTCTTAAGATGACCATCAATACAATAGGTGTTTTGATGCCAAAACAAAGCTAAACAAAGACACGGTTCTGAGGGACTTGCATATTTTGGTATAAGTGCACGGCTAGTTGTGTATGAAGGTGTGAAGGTGTGAAGTCGCTCAGTCATGTCCGACTCATTGCGACCCCATGGACTGTAGCCTACCAGGCTCCTCCCTCCACTGGATTCTTCAGGCAAGAGTACTGCAGTGGGTTGCCATTTCCTTTCTTCCCGACCCAGGGATCAAACCCAGGTCTCCTGCATTCCAGGCAGATGCTTTAACCTCTGAGCCACCAGGGAAGCCCAGTTGTGTATGGTATAGTGCAAAGATTAAGTGTATGGTATAGTGCAAAGATTAAGAGCATGCGCTTTTGAGACAAATTGCCTGCGTTTGGACCCCAACATTGCCACTTTCTGAATATGTATGATTGAACAAAGTGCTTTATCCCTCTGGCTCAGTGGAGTCATCTGTACAGTAGCAGTAATGATATTATCCACCTCACAGATTTATTCTTCAGATGAAATTAGTTGATACGTATGAAGGGTTTAGAATAGCACCCTGACGCAAAGCTTAAGCTATCGCTCATCAGAGGGAAAAAGTATAAAGCATCTAGAAGAAAAACTTCACATTGTTTAAGCCACACACAATAAATACCATTTCTTGTTGCTGCACTCTTGATCAGAGTTAGGAGAGGCAAGTTTGAGATTATGCTTTCTGACAAGACCCTAGCCTGCAGAAATTCTGTATGGCTGACAAAAGAAGAAACTATATGCTCATCGTCAACCAAGTGGAAGGCTGTAGAGAAGGTCAGAAGCCGAGAGAACACATGGTGAGTGGAAGACCATCCCGCCACTATGAGTACAGCAGCACGATCTGAGGAGGAGTCCAAATGCGCCTCAAGAAGGAGTTCTGGATCCATTAAGATGCACAGCGATCGTCAAGGGCCATTCTTTTGTGCAACAGAGAGAGCTTGGCTAATATAATTTTAGTTTGGAGAGTTTTCAAAGCAAGTATCAACATTTATCCATCCTGACCGTATGACTTTTTAAGAAACTAGAAAACATTTTAAGTTAAGCAAATTCCTAATGGATCCAGCAAGATGAACTGGATTCAGATATAGCTCTGGATAACTGAGTTTTAGCTTTGTTATAATACATAGGTCAATCAAGTGTTGGAAAATCATAGTTTTATTAACTGCAGGAGAAGAAGGGGACGACAGAGGATGAGATGGTTGGATGGCATCACCGACTCGATGAACATGGGTTTGGGTGGACTCCGGGAGTTGGTGATGGACAGGGAGGCCTGGTGTGCTGCAGTTCATGGGGTCACAAAGAGTTGGACATGACTGAGTGACTGAACTGAATTGAACTGAGTTAACTAAAGTCCATTCTTTTAAAAGTCCTCAGTATCAGTTATACATTGAGGCTAGTTTTTATTATTGAGGGGAAAATGCCTTGCCACAAATACAATGATAAGGATGACTTATTTCTTCTCCATTTTGAACAAGAGAAATTTACCTGATGATTATATTAATTATATTAATTTCCTGAACAGTTGATTATCATGCATTATAAAATTTGGAAATTTTAAGTTGCTATGTTTGATTCGATTATTACACTAAACTTAGGACAACTTGAGGTGTTGTCCTTATAAATGCTTTGTAGAATAGCTTGGTCATTTGCTAACAACTTAAAATACTCATGTATACCTATGTACATGTATATCCATGTCACCAAATCCTTACAAAACTATTACATTGAAAGGTACTACAGATGAAAGCGTTCTGAATATAAACCCAAGAAAAAAGAAAAATTAACATGCTTGGTTTCTAGCACATTTTATAGGTCTAAATCTAGTAACATAATCTAGTCACATAAAACTACACATGTATGACTTAACTTGCTGCTGCTGCTGCTAAGTCGCTTCAGTCGTGTCTGACTCTGTGCGACCCCATAGATGGCACCAGGCTCCCCCATCCCTGGGATTCTCCAGGCAAGAATACTGGAGTGGGTTGCCATTTCCTTCTCCAATGCATGAAAGTGAAAAGTGAAAGTGAAGTCACTCAGTCGTGTCCAACTCTTAGTGACCCCATGAACTGCAGCCTACCAGGCTCCTCCACCCATGAGATTTTCCAGGCAAGAGTATTGGAGTGGGTTGCCATTGCCTTCTCCAGACTTTACTTGCTAAAGCACATATAAACAGTTTAACTTGACCCCTATGATTTTTAGTTTACTTCTCAATATTCTTTCTTTTAAAATAGCGTCTTCAAACTTCTGAAACCATATCTTCTTCTTCAGAAATTTGGGATTATATTGAAGTGACATCTCTTTACTCCATCTACCATGATCCCAACCCCCAAATTTATATATTCACTCACTTTCTCTTTCACTCACTTTGATTCTGTTATCTTCGTCTTTTGGTGAAGAGTATTGCTTGTATTTGACTGTAAAATCTATGTCAGTTTTGAAACGGGAGATTTTAAATAAATTCTCATGCTTCTAAATCTTATAAAACAATTGAAATGACTGGATATGCACAGTATTATTTAACTAAGTCTTTAAGTATTTCATTCTTCCTAAATCTAAAATTAAACAAGGTCCATATGCAAAGTAACTCCAGTGAAAAAGATATCATTTAACTGCTTTTTCAGTGTTATTTAAAGTGACTATTTCATTTCCAGTAAGCTTTTTTGTGTAATAGAGTCACAAATTTAGAAACCAGATCTTTTAAAGAAGTCTCTTGTCATAGAATTAAAGCCATTCCCCTTTGTGTTGTTCTCATGTATTGCATATAATCTTCCTGTGTAAGGCTGTTCTTAGGTTAAATACCTAAATTAAACTATGAAATCAACCAAGAAGTATATCATCCCTATCATTTGTGACTTTGCCTTGTATTAAGAGATTCGTTCTCATGGTAGTCCAAATTAGAGAAGGAATTCATATGTTGGATTCTTTTAAAACGAGAATATGCCATGGGGCACTCTGCATTGTTCAAATGTCTGCATGAACTCAAGCAGAGCAACACCAGCTGGCACACCCTGTGCTTTCTGCCACCTCTCGTCTACCTCACCACCATGGCTATCTTAATAGTCTCTTCCCCACATACCAAATCACATCAACGGAGGCCTTACACTGTGAAAACATTTAGAGAGGCATTCATCAAGACCAATGCACCAGCCTACCCTAGCTTGGCTGTGATTTCTTTATATAAGTTGACCCATATCTGACTTGCATTTAATTATGCTTTCAATTTCTTTCATCTATTCATTTATTCAGCAAATGTACAGATTCCTGATTAGGTGCTAGACATGGTTTTAGGTGCTGGGCTGTAGCAACAGAAAAAGCAGAGTTCTCACTCTTTGCTATTACATTCCAATGTGGAAGACAGATAATATGTTTAAGTATCTAAAAAGCACATAATGTTAGGTAATGATAGATGCTATGGAGGAAAACAAAACTAGTGAAGAGATAAGGAGTAGAAAGTGCCGGTGGCATTGTGGTTCAGAGAGAGGACTTGTCATTTTATTATATGGGTGATAAAGTGGTGTTTAAGCAGGGAGGTGAGGGGGATGGAGACATGTGAATAGGCAGAGAAAGGACTTTCAGGCAGAGAAAATAGTAAGTGCAAAGGCCCTGAGGTAGGAGCATGCTTGCCATGTTGGAGAAATAGCCAGGAGCTCTGGCGGGCAAGAAGGAGAAGTAGTCACTGGAGGGAAGGTCAATGATAAAATGGATCATTTGGTTATGCTAAGTAGTTGAGCTCATGAGGAGAGGCAAAGCCCCTGGACCATTTGAAGCAGAGGAGTGACTTGATCTGATTTATATTTAATGGCATGACTCAGAGTGAGCAGGTGGGGACACTTTATAGGGAACTAGAAAGGATAAGAGAGAAGGCTATTGCAGTGACCAGGTGAAAAAAAGATGATGGCTTGGACTAAGGTAGTAGCGGTAGTGGTGATGGAAATTATGAGATTCTAGGTGTATATTTTGAAGTTGAATTCAAATGAATTTGATATATATAAGATGACCATCTACTGGTTTTCACTGGTCATTCTGGTTATAATTATCAAGAGTATCCTCTTCTACTCTCAAAAGTATTCTAGTTTAGATTAGTTTATATGGACCCCTATTTATAAAAGACTTTGTTTTTCAAGCATTTTCTCAAACATTATCTCAAAAAAAAAAAAAAAAAGCTGATAAAATAGATACCACAATTCTCCCTTGATAGACATGGAATCTGAAGCAGATAAAGTTTTAGTGACT
Organism: Budorcas taxicolor; assembly: GCF_023091745.1. NCBI lineage: Eukaryota > Metazoa > Chordata > Mammalia > Artiodactyla > Bovidae > Budorcas > Budorcas taxicolor. The sequence goes on along the minus strand of NC_068920.1, from coordinate 38,705,022 downwards.
TTTCCATGTTCACAGGTAGTAATGGTAAATCCAAAACTGGCTTGGCTTTCAGGTAACACTCTTTTTCTTCCTCTTTGGCGTTTTTTTCAAGTTGCATCTACAGGGCACAAGCACACTATTCATCCTCTCCGTCAGCCACCCATTTATTCTTTAAACGTCTATTAGCATGTACCAAACACTGTTCGAAGCAGTTAGGACGCAATAGTCAACCAAAGGTCCTTCTGCAGATTGTGTTCTAGCCAGACAGAAGAGATACTAAACACAAATATAAGAAATAAGTAAAGTACTTAGTATCTTAGAATATATGCATATGATGGAAACAAGTAGAAGATAGAGAGGATTTGTTCAAAGGGACTCCAGTCTCAACCTGGAAGTAGTCAAGGTAAGTCTAAGGAGGTGAGTGAATCAAGTAGAAAAGCGTTTCAGGCAGAGGGAACAGCTGGAACTAGGGAAGGCTCTAGACAAAGGCAAGTAAAGTGTGATTAAAAAGCAACATAGCGAGAAAGCCCATATGACTGGGGCGGTGTGAGCAATAGGAATCATGGGAAGTCTCAGAGTAATAATGGAGCCAGGTCATGCGGTACTTTGCAGCCACTGGGAGAACTTGCGATTTTCCTCTGAGTAGAATCTACTGTAGGGTTTTGAGCCAAGGAAAAGCATGCTATGGCTGTTGTTTTAAAAGAATGCTATAGGTGCTGGACTATAGCAACAACAGAAAGAGAAGAATTCTCACTCTTTGATGTTACATTGCAATGTGGAAGACAGACACTAAGTAAGTATATATAAAGCATATAATGTTAGGTAGTGATGTTATGGAGAAAATAAAACTAGTGAAGAGATAAGGAGGATAGAAAATGCTGGCTGCTTTTTGATAATGGGCTGTAAAGGGGCAAGATAGAAACAGGCAGACTCATTCAGAACCTACTAAAGTAGCACAATGAGAAATGAAGATGGGCTGGACCAGCATGGTAACAGTGGAGAGAGTGAGAAGCAGTGAGAGTCTAGACATATTTTGGAGATAAAATTAATATTATTTCCTAATGGATTATGTGAGGGAAAGAGAGTTGTCAAGGGACTTTCCACAGATGGAGAATTTGTTGTTAGATAGAGAAGGCAGGAGGTAGAGCAGGTCTCTGGGGGATGGTCAGAATTTTCTTCTGTACCTGTTGGGTTTATGATGTCTGTCAGGTACCAAATGGCTATTACGTACATGAGCATCAGGACATGCTTGAGTTCAGGATAGACATCTGGGCTGGAGATACACATCTGGGAGTTGTCAGCACATGGCTTGTATTTAACTCCAAGGACTGTATTAAATCACTGAGAAAAAAAGAATGTATATGGAGAAGATGACAAAGAACTGAGCCCGAGGCACTCAGTGTGAGAAGATAGGAAAAAGAAAAGAAACTTGTAAAGGTGATTGAAAAGCCAGCAATGGCACTGGAATAAAAAGAAAGAAAATTGATAGGCCAGTGGACAAAATACTTCAAAAACGAGGAATTCAAGTGTAAAATATTGCTTATTGGTGGAGAAAGATGAGGACTGAGAATTAACCACTGAGTTTGGCAGTATGGGCGTCATCGGAGACTGTATAAGAGTTATCTGGTGGAATGATGGTGCTCGGGATTCTGTATGACTCAGAAGCTTTCAGGGATGATATCACTGCTGCTGGACCAGGGACCGCTCTTTGAGTAGCAATCATCTAGTGAAGAAGCAGAGGGACTGACTCTAGAAACAAGTAGGGAGGGAGGGAAAGCATTGGCTACAGATGCGAAAAGTCAGATGATAAATCCAAGGAAGTCCCTGCTGAATGTTCCTAATTTCTCAGTGAAACATAAAGTGAGGTCATGAGTTGAAAGTGAAAGCGGGGTGAAGGTGTTAGATCTTTGAGGAGATATGAGAAGGTGTGATTGTCATCTAGGTGAGTAGGGCAGAAAGTAGACTGGGGATGATGGCCAGGCAGCATCAGGACCAACTTCAGGTATGCATGGCCACAAATTTAGAGAGAAGAGCCAGTTTGCCTTTGTATTTTTGTTCAAGCATGTTCTGCAACACAGGTGTAGAGTAGGCAGAATTAGATTTAACCATGATTATAATTTCACCAGGTGAGGTCAGCTGCATGAGAAAGGACCAGGGAGTTGAGGGTCTTCCTGAGAAAGTGCTTATAATAATTAATCATGGAATTTAAGCTAGGTGAGGAAGGGGGCTTCCCTGGTGACTCAGACAGGAAAAATCTGCCTGCAATGCAGGAGACCTGGGTTAGAATCCTGGGTCAGGATGATCCCCTGGAGAAAGGAATGGCTACTCACTTGAGTATTTTTGCCTGGAGATTCCATGGACAGAAGAGCCTGGTGCGCTACAGTTCATGGGTTGCAAAGAGTCTGAGCAACTAATAATTTCACTCTTCAAGGAAGAAAGAGGGGCTATGAGGGGATGAGGGACAGTGCAAGCTGGTAGAAGCAGTGTGCTGGAGGTTACAGTAGGGTAGAAGGAGAGTTCAGGGTGTAAGAAAGAGAGAGACGGAAAGACACAGGTGGTGTTCAGAGAGCAAATGCATGACACTGAGATTTAGAAGTGCGCTGGGGAAGGACTTGGTGATGGCCATAGGAGGGAGTGGCTGAGGCTAAGTGGAGAAAGCTCACCCAGTAAGAGGAATTTAGGGAACTCAGAGGCCATGAAGGTGGATCACCCACAGTGGTTGCAAAATTTCACCTGTATTCAGATGCCATCGAGAGGTTATTACAGCTTGTATGACTGGGCCCCACTCCCAGAAATTTTAATTCAGTTAATTCCCTGATAGCTCAGCTGGTAAAGAATCTACCTTCAATGCAGAAGACCCCAGTTTGAATCCTGGGTCAGGAAGATCCTCTGGAGAAGGGGTAGGTTACCCCCTCCAGTATTCTTGGGCATCCCTGGTGGCTCAGCTGGTAGAGTATGCCTTCAATGTGGGAGATCTGTTTTCGATCCCTGGGTTGGGAAGATCCCCTGGAGAAAGGAACAGCCACACACTCCAGTATTCTGGCCTGGAGAATTCCATGGACCGCATAGTTCATGGGGTTGCAAAGAGTCGGACGTGACAGAGTGACTTTCACTTTCACTTTCAGTCTGGAGTGGGGCCTGAGAATTAGGTGGCATTGATGTCACTGGTTGGAGAACTACGTCTGGGAACCTTGTCCTACAGGTACATCAAAATCAAGAGTTAAATAAGAATAGCAGGGGAGAGAGTGACACTGAATCTGGAGCTAAAACAGTTGCCAAAACAAAAGGAAAAGGATTGACCCAGTTGGGTGAACAGCCTCTATGAGCTGTAGTGGGGAGTATAGTCTGATTCTACTGCAGGGCAAACTTCTGTTTCATTCCTCTGATTCTGCTTTTATCAAGAGACTCAACGAGAGGCATATGGAGTAAGGCTGGCCCTTTATCAGCTCTGTGATCTTGGACCAGTTGTTTACCTCTTTTGTTTCTCTGCTTCCCCATCTCTAAAGCAGAGCTATAAATAAATGTACCTGCAGAGGTTGATGGGGGGATAAATGAGTTCATAAAGGCTCAAGTTCTCAGGGAAGTACATGGTGTTCAATAGACTCAACACAGTTGTACCTATTTATTTCTTCCTGTTCTGTTTAAATGAGCTCTCCTGAAGTCTGTCTCTCTCTGAAACTGATCTTTTGTCTCTGATTTGATGAGAAACTCTATACTTTTCTTAACTTCATTTGGAATTCTGCAACCAATGGAACTTTGTGTGATTTAGATACCATTCCTTTGAACTAGACATGTTATAAGGAACAGTGACATAACATGAAAGCACTGTCATTACACAGATGTAAACTATGATAATAACCATAATGGTTTTATTTCTGCAAAGGTCTCTCATCCAGTGTAGAGATGGATTTGACCACAGCTTTTTCAAGATCTTTCTGTCTTGAATCTCATGAGTGACCACAAAGTAAGTCATTAATGAAAATATAGAGAAATACATAGAAACATTTAATTGCCTCACTAATGTGATTATATAATCTCACTGGACATTGTAACAAATTGAAACTAGTCTGTATGTGGGATTTACATTATTACCATGTCATGTTTCCTGCATTACAACCCATGCAATGTAATTTGGAAGAAGGATTAGGTGGGTGCTTAGCAAAACTTGGAGTCTAGGTTGCTGATATATATATTTACCCTAGTGAATGACTTTCCGAATAAAATCAGAGAGAGAGTGTGGAATTTAACAAACGAATTTTTCCATCTCCAAAGGGAGTTCCCCAGCTGAATATTCATTCAGCTGAATATTTTTCAAACTTTATACCATGAGGCATTAGCCTTTCTAGGTCACTGTATTGCATCTGAGCCTAAAATTAAAACCATAAATACTTAAAGCTTTAACTTCCGTACTCTTTAAAAGCTGGTAAAAACAGGCATTTCCCTTTGCCACTTTCCTGTTCTTTTAAACATGAGAAATAGCACTTTGAAAAATGTGGCTTGAAAGCAGTCACACAGAGAATAAGGGAAGAGAAAAACCAATTTACATGTTTCCATTTTTCTTTCCATTCTATTTATTCACTCCTGCTTAAGATCAGGCCTCACACAATTTTCTATTGAATTTAAAGAGGGAGGAATTGGCCATCCCAGACTTATAGTCAAATCAATATTAAAATATGGAAGGTGGTTGTAAATCTAACATCTCCCATGGCACCTGTTCCATTGCTGGTCCAGGACAAATAACTAATAAATATTGATTCTCTGACACTGAGGCTAACGTATAGACCTTTCATTATCTGGCCTGCTTAGTGAGCCATAATATCGATTGTTTTAAAACAAACTTTCTCTGACTTCCAGCAGGCCTGTCAGCAACGAGATCACTGCTCCCTCTATGTTCTCCCTTGTCAGGCAGGAGCTATATACATGGGAGCTACATTTTCCAGAATGTTCACTAGCAGGACTGCTGGTTAGAAGTCCTCCAATCAGACCTTGGAGAATATACTTGTGTATATCTTTGTATTCTTCCAGTCAATGCAAAAGTCAAATGTGCTTTGGCAGATGTGCGATGTGCCATGTGGAGGCAGCCACAGACTGCTGGCGTGTCTGCAGGTTCCCAGTTTCCTGAAGACTTCCAGAGCCCTTCCTGTTCTGCATGTATGGGCTCTTCTAATGGTTTGGAAGCTCCTGATTCTCTATATTAAATCTCCTGGCTTGAAGTACTCATTTTCTTGATGGAACTTGTCTGATATACCCAGATTGGGGAAAAAGCACGAATTGGGAGGCAGAGGTTCACCCTAGGAATTTATGCTACATAGGAGACATAGCCATAAAACAGTAAAATCAATGCCACATAGAAGCATACTAAATGCTCTGGAGCTGAACTTGAGTGGGAGATCACTGAAGCACAGTGCTTGTTGTTTGACCTTGAATAAGTTATTTGACTTCAGTTTTCTCATCTGTAAAATGGAGTTAATGACAGTATAGACCTCCTAGAGTTATGCAGCTTAATGAACTAATATTGGTGAAATTTGTAAGATAAGGAATGGTTAGCACTATAGGATTTTTGCTTAAAAAAGATTTATTAAAAAGGCATACATGAACATTCCCTTAAAAGCATTCTTCATGGTAAGTTAGATGCTGATTTCAATGCTGCAAACATTCCTGGGATGTGGACATTTTTGAAATTGTGTTGACACCCCGTCTAGCAGTCACATTAGAAAACTGCAATTTCTGGGACTTTCCTGGCACCCCTGTGGTTAGGATGCTTTCATTGCTGAGATTCCAGGTTTCATCCCTGGTTGGGGAACTAAGAGGGCTTCCCTGGTGGCTCAGTGGTAAAGAATCTGATTGTAATGCAGGAAACCCGGGTCCAGTCTCTAGCTAAAGAAGGTCCCCTGGAGAAGGAATTGGCAACCCACTCCAGTATTCTTGCCTGGAGAATTTCATTGACAGAGGATCCTGGTGGGCTATACAGTCCATAATATTGCAAAGAATCAGGCATGATTGAGCGATTAACACTGGGGAACTAAGGATTCCACAAGCCATGCATCTTGGAAAATAAAAGAAAGAAAACTGCAATTTCAGACCCACTTCTATTCTGCTTCCCTTTCTGGTGTAGAAAGCTCCAAAGCCCCAGGACATATCTCTCCCCAGCAGTCCATCTCAGCTTTGGATGAAAAACTATTATGCAACTTGACCACTCACCTGGTTCATGTCCTTTAGTTCTGAATGACTTGGGACTGTTTATACCAAATCAAACACACTCTCAAAGGATAAAGCATTGCTACCCTCAAAAAGGTTCAAAACAGTGTTGAAGAGAATCCAAAAAGATTCCTACTGGGTAGCTGCAAATGCACCCTGGACAATGGCACCATCACCAGCATAAGCTCATAGCCTCTCAGAATAACTTGAAAAAGACAGAACTCTTTGGTTGATATATTTAAAGAAAAATAATTTTTCTACCTTATAATAATTTATGAGTATGCAGTGGTTGTCCTTCATAAATTTTCAAGGATTGTAGTGAGAGTAGAAAATAGCAAAACACAACACCATTAAAGAAAAAAAAACACCTCAAAGCAATAACAAAAAACAGATTCCAAGACAGAAAATATAAGCTGCAGGGTCATGATGATCTTTCTCTGTCACTTCTGTCATAGCTGGTGAAGTTGGCAAGGTGGCCCTCACCTCTACGTACAGACATATCTGCAAGTTCTAGTTTGAAAGAATGCAGGCTTCCTAGTTTCCTAGCAAACCAACGTTTACCCTTCTGTGTTTTCCTTGTAGACACTGCTCAGTTTTGCAAAGTGAGACACACTTTTTGTTACTTGGCAGATGTCACTCAGGGGAGAAAGAGGAACAAACAAACTCTGTCTTTTTTCTCTCAGGTGTAAAAAAAATTACCTCTGGTTTCTTCCTGTCTCTGTCATCAGTTTAGAAATTCAGCATATGTCAGATAACCTGAAAAATATTTTTCACGTGTTTATATTAACATAAAATGAAACATTCTCTAGATGTCTTGAAGTTTGTAACAACAGTTGGCAACTTGGGTGTGGATTAATTTTTTTATGCAGAGTTTCGCAAGAGAAATGATTTGGTTATTAGTGCTGTTTCAATCCAGCTGAATGCAGATATCAGTAATTTATTAAGAATAGTCTTCAGGATATGCCTAATTTGCTAATACTATCCATTTGAGGAATATCTCTGATTGAGGATTGCAAAAGTCTCATTTTGTTTTGTAAATTTAAAATATTTACAAATGCAAATCAGAGATTTGCATATTTAAACATGTACACTGTTGTGCATGCTTAATGTAAAGATTGTAAAGAAAGGCCTGTAGATATTTTTATTCTTTGATGATTGTGCACAAATTTATTTATTTTCATGATTTTTCTGGAGTTTTCCAAAGCATAGATTCATTCATTCAAAAAAGGCAGAGGAATCAGAGATCAAATTGCCAACATATATTGGATCATAGAAAAAGCAAGAGAATTCCAGAAAAACATCTATTTCTGCTTCAATGACTACACTATGCTAAAGCCTTTGAGTGTGTGGATCACAATAAACTGGAAGATTCTTAAAAGAGTTGGGAATACCAGACCACCTCACATGCTTCCTGAGAAATCTGTATACAAGTCAAGAAGCAATAGTTAGAACAAGACATAGAGCAACAGACTGGTTCCAAATTGGGAAAGGAGTATGTCAGTCAGTATACAGTCAATGTACATTGTCATCTTGCTTATTTAACTTATATGCAGAATACATTATGCAAAATGTCAGGCTGGATGAAGCACAAGCTGGAATGGAAACTTGCAGGGAGAAATATCAATAACCTCAGATATCAGATGACACCACCCTTATGGCAGAAAGCAAAGAGGAACTAAAGGGCCTCGTGATGAAGGTGAAAGAGGAGAGTGAAAAAGTTAGCTTAAAACTCAACACTCAAAAAACTAAAATCATGGCATCCAGTCCCACCACTTCAAGGCAAATAGATGGGGAAACAATGGAAACAGTGACGGACTATGTTTTCTTGGGCGCCCAAATCACTGCAGATGGTGATTGCAGCCATGAAATTAAAAGCTGCTTTTTCCTTGGAAGAAAAGCTATCACCAACCTAGACAGCATATTAAAAAGCAGAGACATTGCTTTGCCAACAAAGGTCCATATAGTCAAAGGTATGGTTTTTCCAGTAGTCAGGTATGGATGTGAGAGTTGGACTATAAAGAAAGCTGAGTGCCGAAGAATTGATGCTTTTGAACTGTGGTATTGGAGAAGACTCTTGAGAGTCCTTTGGACTGCAAGGAGATCCAACCAGTAAATCCTAAATGAAATCAGTCCTGAATAGTCACTGGAAGGACTAATGCTGAAGCCAAAACTCCAATACTTTGACCACCTGATGTGAAGAACTGACTCATTTGAAAAGGCCCATATGCTGGGAAGACTGAAGGCAGGAGGAGAAGGGGAATGACAGAGGATGAGAGGGTTGGATGGCATCATGGACTCGATGGACATGAGTTTGAGCAAGCTCCGCGAGTTGGTGACGGACAGGGAACCCTAGCATGCTGCAATCCATGGGTTTGCAAAGAGTCAGACATGACTGAGTGACTGAACTGAACTACTATGTTTTGGTACTATGTGCTAGGACCTGCAGATTTGTAAATCTAATCTGGAGGGACTCAAAATCTGGGGCTTTAAATATATTAATTATCTGTTGCTGTTTAATCACCCAGTTGTGTCTGACTATTTTGGGACCCCACAGGCTGTATCCAGGCTCTTCTGTTCATGAGATTTTCCAGGCAAGAATACTGGAGTGGGTTGCCATTTCCTTCTCCAGGGGATCTTCCCAACCCAAGGATTGAAACTGTATCCCCACATCTCTTGCATTGGCAGGTGGATTCTTTACCAACATCCCATACCTCTATATTTCTACACTAATAACTGCAAAGGCTAAAATGAAAAGGTAGGCCTGCAGCTGGAGCAAGCACACACCACAGTTTTATGAAAATCAATTAAGGACTGAGACAAACCTGACTATAATTGCACCATCCAAGTCTCTCCAATTTTATTTTGTAAAAATAAGGATTAAATCCTAGTCAATAACACATTATTTAAAGAACTTTCAAAAAACAGCTATGAAAAAACATGGCAGAATTCACAATCCATCTCTGACACATATTAATTCTAGCAAGTGAATGTGACATGAAAAAAATGCCCTTGAATAATAAAAGACAAAAAAAGAAATTAACAGAAGACCTGATGTCAATAATTATTTCTCCTAAATTACCTAGTCTTGATGAACCATAAAGACAAATGATAAAAACTTTAATGTGAACTTTTGACCTGAGAATGGGCTGGACACAAATTAATTCAACTCTGAGTACTGTAAAATATTGATGAAAGAGATTGAAGATGCAAAGAAATGGAAAGATACCCCATGTTCTTGGATTTGGAAGAGTTAATATTGTTTAAATGGCCATACTAACCAAAGCAATCTAAAGACTTAATGCAACCTCTATCAAAATACTCAGGACGTTTTTCACAAAACTAGAAGAAATAATCCTAAAATTTATATGCAACTACAAAAGACCCAAATTGCCAAAGCAATACTGAAACAAAAGAACAAAGCTGGAAGAATAACCCTCTCAGACATCAGAAAACACTACAAAGCTACAGTAATCAAAACAGGGTGGTATTGGCACAAAAACAGACAAATTGATCAATGGAATAGAATACAGAGCCTGAAAATAAACCCAGTCACACCTATGGTCAATTATCTATGAAAAAGGAGGTAAGAATATACAATGGAGAAAAGGCAGCCTCTTCAACAAGTAGTGCTGGAAAAACTGGACAGCTACAAATAAAACAATGAGATTAGAATATTTGTCACATCACATATAAAAGTTTTCATTCCAATCCCAGAGAGGCAATGCCAGAGAATGCTCAAACTACTGCACAATTGCACTCATCTCACATGCTAGTAAAGTAATGCTCAAAATTCTCCAAGCCAAGCTTCAGCAATACATGAACCATGAACTTCCAGATGTTCAAGCTGGTTTTAGAAAAGGCAGAGGAACCAGAGATGAAATTGCCAACATCCGCTGGATCATCAAAAAAGCAAGAGAGTTCCAGAAAAACATCTACTTCTGCTTTATTGACTATGCCAAAGCCTTTGACTGTGTGGATCACAATAAACTGTGGAAAATTCTGAAAGAGATGGGAATACCAGACCACCTGACCTGCCTCTTGAGAAACCTGTATGCAGGTCAGGAACCAACAGTTAGAACTGGACATGGAACAACAGACTGGTTCCAAATAGGAAAAGGAGTACGTCAAGGCTATATATTGTCACCCTGCTTATTTAACGTATATGCAGAGTACATCATGAGAAATGCTGGGCTGAGGAAGCACAAGCTGAAATCAAGAATGCTGGGAGAAATATCTATAACCTCAGATATGCAGATGACACCACCCTTATGGCAGAAAGTGAAGAAGAACTAAAGAGCCTCTTGATGAAAGTGAAAGAGGAGAGTGAAAAAGTTGGCTTAAAGCTCAACATTCAGAAAACAAAGATCATGGCATCTGGTCCCATCTGCCACTTCATGGCAAATGGATGGGGAAACAGTGAAAACAGTGTCAGACTTTATTTTTTTGGGCTCCAAAATCATTGCAGATGGTGACTGCAGCCATGAAATTCAAAGATGCTTACTCCTTGGAAGGAAAGTTATGACCAACCTACATAGCATATTCAAAAGCAGAGACATTACTTTGCCAACAAAGGTCTGTCTAGTCAAGGCTATGGTTTTTCCAGTAGTCATCTATGGATGTGAAAGTTGGACTATAAAGAACGCTGAGTGCTGAAGAATTGATGCTTTTTAACTGTGGTGCTGGAGAAGACTCTTAAGAGTGCCTTGGACTACAAGGAGATCCATGCTAAAGGAGATCAGTCTTGGGTGTTCATTGGAAGGACTGATGTTGTAGCTGAAACTCCAGTACTTTGGCCACCTCATGCGAAGTGCTGACGCATTTGAAAAGACCCTGATGCTGGGAAAGATTGAGGGCAGGAGAAGGGGACGCCAGAGGATAAGATGGTTGGATGGCATCACCGACTCAATGGACATG